>NC_044357.1:20366959-21057459 GCF_007364275.1 Archocentrus centrarchus
GGGAGCCCTTTTAATGCATAATGCCCGAAGTTTAGAAGTTCAAAAAGCAATTGGATGGCGACACATAACGTCAAATTATATTTAAAAATTTGTGGAAAATCTTTCAGACTCTACAGCTGCCTGACATCTTGGACTATCAGACATCAGCACTTTAAATGATGGTGGTTTCACAGGCCTTCAGTGCAGCCACCTTCAGCTATTGCTTGGTATAGGATCCCTCCGCCTCAGGTTTATGCTTCCGCAAGTGGAATGCATCTCAGTCAGAATAAAATCAGATTATTACCAGTCAAAGATTTCTACTTTATCATCCCCAGAAGCTCTTTGGTTACTCTGAATTCGTGATTAGGATCAACGGTCTTCTACATGATGAAAATTGTTCAATGAATTTTGATGCTGAATCTTAGCATATACCCCTGAATTCACTGTCTTGATGCAATTGGCCAGACAATGAATTCACATCAAAAAAAGGCCAGTGGGCCAGTTCCACTAGCAGCCATATAAGTCCAAGTCATAACAGAACCATCACTATGTCTGAGAGACAAAGTGGTACAGTATGGTTTGGGCCATTTGCTGGTCTAGTTTTTCCTCCAAACTTTCTCTTTGTTAAGCTCTAACATTTGGCAGACTGACAGAAGTTGTCACAAGACTTCAAATGAAAGATGTTGATTTGTAATTTTTGAGTATGTAAAAAAGCAACTGTTAGTTAGGTTCGCCTTTGGGATTTTATAGGGGAAAAAAAGGTAAACTATTAAAGACAGGACTTTAAATCAACTCAGGTTATTAGTTATTAACACTCATATTCCACTTTGTGCTTTTGAGGCAGATAGGAAAGCGATTCCATTTCTAAGAAGCATGGTTATAAATAAAGTGAAGATGCATTTGAGACGAGGTAAGATTTGAGATTAAGTGCTGGGAGGTTTAAATTGTAGTTTCCCCTCAGTATATACTGAAATTGTTTGAGGTCATTTGAGACACATTCTAGTGTGATGTTAAAGCCTCGATTTCTCCAAGACACATATGTGAACTTTACTGAAAAATAGACAAAAATCAGTGTGATTCACGCAACAGAAAAAAAAGCTCCATTAATATACAGTCATATGACAGGTCCACTGAACTATTGTCAGTCATGGATCAGGGGATCTACTACATCCCTGAGGAAGGGACATGCACGGTATCCTGTGACGTGGATAAAAAAAAAAAAAAAAGGTCTCGTTCTGAATACAATGTACCGCAGTGGTTGTTAGCTAAATTGTTAATGTTCTAAAGAGTAAACAGCTTTGGGAACATCGCTGCATGGATTTAAGACTGATTGCAATGTCTTGTGATCTGTGAATTGTGGTTTGAGATTCATATACCATATGTGGCTCATTGTAAATATACTGTAAGAAAATTTCATTTTGATTCCATCACCCATACAATTTGGTTGAAATTGACTAGCGTAATGGGGCCAAAATATCAAATTTATCCCCATTCACTCCTATTTCAGAGAACAAGCTGGATCTATTCTCATTCATGTAACCCTTCCACTCTGAGGAAAAAAAAACCCAACAATTTTCTCCCATATTGTGTATGCATTTGCATTTGAACGTGATAGTGCAGAATATAAAATTACATGGGAGCAGGCTCTGAGTAAATGGTGTCTCATTCAGTTATATTTTTGGCACTTGCTGTAAGAGGGGGAAAGCGTTGCTCATACACTCTTCCTCCTCCAATTCTAAAATGATTCTGACCTTTCGATCAAAAAGCCTGCTTATCATTTCATACTGATCTGACAAGAAACTCTCTACATAATTTGATGATATATCATTCTTTATCTCTATGTTGCAAAAATAGATGCACCACTTACAACCTAAACATAATTATCCACCATTACTTTCCTCACTTCAGAGCATGACACATGGCAAGATAAAATTTGTTTAACACAGAAGATCTCTAACAGTGAAGGCATGCTACAGAAATGTAAATACATCTAAATATAGTAGGAATTTGGTAATTTGCTATTTTTTTTAATCACTGGGTTAATATTTTTGCCTTAATTAATTAATTAAGATTTAATTGTTGTCTGTCTTTCTTTGTGTTTTTTATGCAGATCATGTTCACATGTTCCAAATCACTTGTGACTGTCTGACATAATATGATTTTATCCTGAAGAACTGCCAAAGAGCTACAGGAGATATCGTTTTTCTTCCCCTTTTATTCCACTGAAGTGGCTGTTGACACTTGCCAGAGGGTGCAAAAGTGCAATTAGCACACCGAGTGCAACTACTAGTGACAGTGTCATATTCAGCAGTTAATAAATGACAACCTCAATGTGACATTTAGCAGAAAACTGAATGTCTATTAAATCATGAACCAGAATATGAAACAAAATTTTCATATTTTCTACAAAAAAAGATGCCACCCAGTTCCAACTAGTAAAAATGGGAAGTTCTGCATCTGGGAGCAGATTGCTTAACCACGGATTGTACAGTTAGTTTACTTAGAAAATAGAACAAAAGTTGTCACAAACTTAATGCTCAGGATAAACACAAACTAAAACACAATACACAAAACAAAAGTGTTCTAAGCCTGATGAAGTGTAAATCAGTGCCCTTTAACAAAAGGAACATAGTTTGAATTATTTATAATTATTGCCCATGTTTGCCAACAATTTATAAATCATTTATAAGCCCACACACACAAAACACACACGTATACAGTACCAGTCAAAGTTTGGACACACCTTCTCATTCAATGCTTTTTTTTTTTTTTCCAACATTTTAAATTAATACTGAAGTCATCCAGACTATGAAGATTCTTCAAAGTTGGCACCTTTTGCTTTGATTACATTTTTTGCACACTCTTGACATTCTCGCAATCAGCTTCATGAAGTAATCGCCTGAAATGGTTTTCCAACAGTCTTGAAGGAGTTCCCAGAGGTGCTGAGCATGTATTGGCTGCTTTGCCTTCACTCTGTGGCCTCTGTGGTCATCCCAGACATCTCAGCTGGTTTTAGATCAGGTGATTGTGGAGGCCAGATCATCTGACGCAACACTCCATCACCCTCTTTCTTGGTCAAATAGCCCTTTCAGAGCCTGGAGATGTGTTTGGGGTCATTGTCCTGTTGAAAAACAAATGATGGTCCCACTCACCGCAAGCCAGATGGGATGGTATGTCGCTGCAGAATGCTGTGGTAGTCTTAGATTTTGAATACATTGCCAACAGTGTCACCAGCAAAGCACCCCCATACATCACACTTCCTCCTCCATACTTCACAGTGGGAACTACACATGTAGGAACTTTCTGCATCTTACAAAGACATGAGGTTTGGAACCAAAAATCTCAAATTTGGACTCATTAGACCAAAGGACAGATTTCCACTGATCTAATGTCCATTCCTTGTGTTCGTTGGCCCAAACCATTCTCTTCCTCTTGTTTTTCTTCCTTAGAAGTGGCTTCTTTGCAGCAATTTGACTATAAAGTCCAGATTCACGCAGTCAACGGTGAGATGAACAGTCAACGTTGAGATGTGTGTACTACGTCAGTAGCATTCAGTGTTTTCTCATTATTTAAAAATGATCTACATTGTAGATGAATACTAAAGTCATCAAAACTCTAAAGAAATACATATGGAATAATTTAGTAAACAAAAACGTATTAAACATGCCAGAATATGTTTTAGATCAGGGGTGTCAAACTCCAGGCCTCAAGGTCCGGTGTCCTGCAGGTTTTAGATGTGTCTCTGCTTCAACACACCTGAGTCAAATATACAAGTCATTAGCAGGACTCTGGAAAACTTGACTGCATGCTGAGGAGGTAATTCAGCCATTTGATTCAGGTGTGCTGGATCAGGGACACATCTAAAACCTGCAGGACACCAGCCATCGAGGCCTGGAGATTGACACCCGTGTTTTAGATTTTCGATTCTTCAAAGTAGGCACCTCTTGCTTAGATGACAGCTTTGGACATCTTGGCATTTTCTCAGTCAGCTTTATGAGGTAGTCACCTGGAACAGCTTTCACTTAACAGCTGTGCCTTTTCAAGAGTTAATTTCTTGCCCTCGTAATGTGTTTGAGACCATCAGTTGTGTTGTGAAGAGGTAGAGTTGGTATACAGTGAATGGCCCTATTTGAGTAATGTTCTAATCAATATTATGGCAAGAACTACTCAACTAAGTAAAGAAAAACAACAGTCTATCATTACTTTAAGAATAGACGGTCAGTCAATCTGAAAACTTTCAAGATGTTTGGTTTTGAAGGTCATGTCTTTGTTGCATGCAGGAAAGGTGAGTGGATGATTCCTACATGTGTAGTTTCCACCGTGAAGTATGGACGAGGAAGTGTGATGGTATGGGCTGGTGACACTGTTGGCGATGTATTCAAAATCCAAGGCACACTTAACCAGCATGACTACCACAGCATTCTGCAGCGACATGCCATCCCATCTGGTTTGCAGTAAGTGGGACCATCATTTGTTTTTCAACAGGATAATGACCCCAAACACATCTCCAGGCTCTAAAAGGGCTATTTGACCAAGAAAGAGGGTGATGGAGTGTTGCGTCAGATGACCTGGCCTCCACAATCACCTGATCTAAACCCAACTGAGCTGGTTTAGGATGAGTTGGACTGCAGTGTAAAGGCAATGTGGCCAAAATGTGCTCAGCACCTCTGGGAACTCCTTCAAGACTGTTGGAAAACCATTTCAGGTGATTACTTCATGAAGCTGATTGCGAGAATGCCAAGAGTGTGCAAAGCTGTAATCAAAGCAAAAGGTGCCTACTTTGAAGACTCTAAAATCTGAAACTTCTATCCATCCATCCATCCATCCATCCAGTTCCGCTTATCCTGTTCAGGGTCGTGTGGGGGTGTAGCATATCCCAGCTGACATAGGGCGAGAGGCAGGGTACACCCTGTACAGGTTGCCAGCCTGTCACAGGGCCAACACAGAGACACAGACAACCATTCACACTCACATTCACACCTATGGGCAATTTAGAGTGACCAACCTAACCCCAGTAAGTTTTACCCACACAGACACACAGAGAGGCCTGGGCCAAGGTGAATTCAAACCCAGACCTTCTAACTGTCATTGTAGCTGTGAGGCAGCAGTGCTAACCACCACGCCACTGTACTGCCAAAAATCTAAAACTTATTTAGGAAAATAAAGGAAAAAAAAAAAGTATTGAATGAGAGGTACTGAGAAGTACTGGTACTGTATCTATCTATACTACTCATTATTTCCACTGTGCTATAGCCTCTGGATCTCTAGCTTTGATAGTAGCTGTCGTATTGCACTGAGCTACCAGGCGCTTCTCTGTGAATGTGGATGCTGGCTTTCAACTCATGAATAGTTCCCACATATGTTTCACATAAAGTCTCATCAGGCTGGCTGGCATAGCAGCATTCCATTAGTTCCATTAGTTCCATATCATCAGTCCTTGCCCTTGTTCCAGTAGCCCACTTCTCATCAGTATGTCTTGGTTCTTGTTAAGCTGGCTTCAGTTACATATCTCTTCATCATGTTCTGAGGTAGGCTTGAATAACATGGGGGGCCTAGCCTAGGGACCATTACTGGATGCTTGCCCTTGCTGGGATTCAAACCCCTAGACCTATTGTCCTAAATAGTTACCTCAAATGTCTAACCAGCCAATTACATGGCATCAACTCAATATATTTAGGCATGCGGATATAGTCAAGATGAACTGCTGAAGTTTAAAATGAGAATCAGAATGGGAAAAAACATGATTTAAGTTACTCTGAATGTGGCATGGTTGTTGGTGCCATACAGACTGGTGTAGTTCCAAAACTGCTGATCTTCTGGGATTTTCCAACACAACCATCTCAGGGGTTAACAGAGAATGGTCTGAAAAAGAGAAATATCCATTGAACTGCAGTTCTTTGGGTGAAAATGCCTTGCTGCTGCCAGAGGAAATTGGCCAGACAGCTGATAGGGAGGCACTAGTAAATCAAATAACCACTTGTTACAACCAATGTTTGCAGAACAGCATCTCTAAAAATAAAGTCATGGGGAGTCACTGAGCCCAAATGACACTGAGAAAGAGGTAGCGTACACCAAGCAGTGGGATTACTTTGTTTGCAGAGGATGATTTCAGATAATATGCAAGATCAATTAGTGATAACTTCGTATTAAAATATAACAGGATGTATTACAAACAGTAACCATACAGCCATTATTCATAGCAAAGACAAGGCATCAATCATAAATGCAAGTAGTGTGTGAGATTGAGGCTATAGGTAAACTTTATGTAAACTTTTTAAACTAACAGGAGTCACTAGAAGTGGAAAAGGCACTTCAGGCAACATTGCTCTGGTCCACAAAGGTGATGCTTTCTGTGGGTGGCTGTGGATGTTCTCAGATTCTGGCAAATTAATACTGTGCCTATAGGGAGCCATTTAAAAATATGTGATCTCCACAAATGTTTGTTCCCTTTATTAAACCACAGTTTAATAATTTAAACATTTGTAGAAAAAAAAAACAGCAAAAGGAGAAAAACATAATGCATATAAATTTTTAACCTGCAGCACCCCCTCAAAAAAAACCTAAAAGATGATCTAAAGACAAAAAAAGGGGAAAATGCAGTCCTATTTGATTCTTATTAAGTAAGCAATATAACAGATAAAAGAAGACAACAATAAAGTTGTACTTAGTGTGACAATTTGTGACACTACTAAAACTAGTGTAAAAACAGTTTGAATTGGTTAAGAATGCTTTTATCTAACAGGCCTTGGGGACCAAAATGACACTGAAGTACAGAAGGCTTGTCAGTTATGAAATCTCAGACTGAGTATCCTGCCTTTGGAAGAGAAGAATGAAGCATTTGTTGCTGGGAGTTTTTTTGTTGGTTTTTTTTTTAGTAGGCCCTACCTTTGTGCAGTTTCAAGGTTCATAAGGTACAGTCTGTCTAGAAGTGACAGCTTTGCCTCAATCCTTAATAGTTAAAGTAGACTGGTCATTGCTGTAAACCCTCTTAAGGAACCAAAGCCATGCTCTCCCTGCATAGAGGTGATTTTATGGAATTTCCTGCATGGCTGCACATTAGCCACCAACCTCTTAATGATATAAATAACACAAATGGCATGGTGCCTCCTTGTTCCATATTTTCATTCCAGCTGACTTCCTTCAGCCTTTATTTTCTCACATTTTCTAAACTCAGTTGCTTCGCAGTTGGCAATAAAACAGCAATGAGGAATCAAAGGTGCTACAAGGGGAGTTTTAATAAGACAAATGGGATGATAGTTGCGGATGCTCATTCCCTGCAGAATTAGAATGCTACACTACAGGGCTCCAACTAATGAGTAAAGATTCATTGTGAGGATCATCATGAAGAAAAAGAAAACCTGCTCTTCACACTATTTAGCCCTTGTAGTGGTCAGTTGGTGTGCTACTTTGGTCCAGACTGAAATATTTCACCATCTATTTAATGGCTCAATATGAAAATTTGAATAGACACTGATAATCCTGAGAAAATATAGCCTACTGGCTTTGTCTTCTGCCTTTTCCTCTATCAGCACCAGTTTGAACTTTTTTGTTTATAAGTAAAAATGTCCACGAGAGCTGGAAATTAATGTTCTGTTCAGGATGAATTGCAAGTTAATGGTGATCCCTTAGCATATCTTGTACTGCCATAAGGAAATAAACTCATGAACAACTACATCCCAAACCAATGGCATTCTAATTAGCCTTAACTGCATTTTCTGTTTCATGCTAATGAATAACTGCAGCTGTAAGCAGTAGCACAGAGACGTTTTAAAATGTTAGTACATTTTGCATTGCCACTGCAAAGCATTGTTATCCCCAGGTGCCAAGTACTGCCCTCAAAGGCATCACAAAGATATTGTATGAAGGCAATATGCTTCAGCATTTGTGTTTATTGCACTGGCTACAGCAATTGTGGACAACAAGAGTTAAACACTCCATTTCCTACAGTAAGCAGCGAGGGTGGAGGTACTGACGGGTTTCTCAGCTGATGAGAAGCCTGTACTAAAAACTTTGTCTTATCTTGGTAACTTCAAGGTTAACCCTGGACTTTCTGTATGACAACAATGGCTCACTTCTTGGGGAACATTGCCATAGTCATTTATGCTGTAAAACTGGCTTGCTCCCAAGCAGGTTATGTTCTAGGTTAGAGATAAACAGGTATGAAATCACTGCCTACCAACCAATAAAGTCTCTGAAAATATGTCACCATTTTTAGAAGATCCCGCTGACTTCTTGTTTTATTTGGGCGGCTGTTCTTCTCCGTACCGTGTATCTAGTTTAACTTCCTCCCTAGTCATTATGTTAGTTAGTCCCAGCTGTGTTCCCACCTGTTTCCCATCTTCTCGTTATCCTGTGTTGTATTCATTAGCTCAGTCTCCATTTGTGCTTTGTCACATGTTCCTTCATGGTTGTGTTTTTCCTTGTAGTGTGTTACCTAGAAGAGCCATCCTTGTCAATACTTCTGCTTTGTCTGCAGCAGCTGTGTTGCTTTCAGTCTGTATTGTGTCTTTAACCTCTTTGTAAAATGAGCTGATAGTAGACTCATCCATAATTGTTATTGGTCCAGTGCTGCCAACCCCACCTCAACATGAGGGAACCCCGGGGTTAACTTAGCAACTTAGACATCCTGTGTTAGGATAAGTGAATCCAGATAACAGAAAAATGCCCTGGGCATGTTGAACTCACTTTGTAGTACAGGGCTCAGACTGATCAAGACACCAAGGACACTGTTCACGTTACTCTGATGCTACTGGGTTTGAAAACGCTGGTATTGACACCCTTGTGAATGAGAATGACTGCCTTTCCATACCGGTATCAACATTTAGCTTAACTCACTAATGTGCATGAAGATTCTGTACTGCAATCACTCCTCACCACACTGGTAGGAAGAGAAGGAAAAAAAAAAAAAACCCTTGGATGCACTTCACAATTCTCTGCTTGAATAGATGTAACAAACCACATGGGTATCTCCATCTTGGCATTTGCATGTTAGTTTATGGCTGGAACTTTGTTCAGCCACACAATGCTGCAAGGAAACCACCTCAAATACAGGGGAAAGCAAACACACTTCATCCCACAGCTCAGCTTTACTACTTAATTTTAAACTCCTTTTCACTTGACTTTGGTTTCTTCAAAGAGTGCAGATGAGTGGCTAAAAGTTTCTGGTTACCAACTATGGAGAGCGCCAGAAATAAAAAGCAGGGCCAACCTCTTGTGTGGGTTGTTGATTAGCTACTTAGCTAATCACACAAGAATCTCACAGCTTCACTAGCTTTAGGGCACCATCTTCCACACCCTTTCGCACCCATTTACTTGTATTAAATGGATACAAGATGAAGGAAGATACTAGAGATGAATTTGTGTATTTTGCAAGACTAGCGCTGCAGGCAAATGGAAAGTCAATACAAAGTATTCATGTTTGAGGTTAATTTCATACCAAGTGACTTAATTTTAAGTATTATTAAAATATTTAAGAAGTTTTGTGGGTGCTGGTGACAGGAATAAGTTACCAGCTGCCTATTTTGATCTGTTGATTGAGTCAGCTTAAGACTAATGATTTGAAACTCATGTAAGGTGTATGAGTGTTACTTTTTTTTCCAGCTCTGCAGGGCAAATTGTTAAAAAAAAATAATAACAAAAATTACTCACTTACTCGCTTACATACTTGACACATGAAAGAGGGTCACATATTGCATAAGCTGGTGGTGTAGGGGTTTAATATGCTAAGCATACCTGTTGCAGACTATTGTAGTTCGAGAATGGCCAGAAATCGTTGCTGCAAGTTATTTACCTTTTTCTTTTTTAAAATTGTCAATTAAAAGCTTAATTATTTAACAGTTCTTTTTAGTATTCTATTACACAATTACTATACAATTTACCTGTGTCAGTGTGTCTAGGTAGGTGTGTTAATTTTTTTTTTTTTAGAACTGACTCTGAAGTGAATGCGATGATACATCCTTATTCTCATTTTTGTATCTGCACATTTTAGTGTGTGTATGTGCATGTGCCAGCTTTGTAGTTATTAAGACTGTGGCAAAACAAGACGTTTGTGTGTTTTTGTCAGAACAAGTGAATGTGGGTGGGTTGATGCTACTGTTATCTGAGGATGAAGTATACAGTGGCTGCCAAAGCCAACGGCAAGAAGAAGGGGGAGGAAGGGGGCAGGTAGCAGATTAGAAAATTCAATTTAGGGCAAACGTGGGGGTGGATCTTTTATATAAGGTGCCACTGAGCTGTTTCCCCCTTTTCAGTCTAAAAACTGTTTAAAAAAAATATTCTATAGAATCTCCTCTCTGTTTTTGGTGTGATATCCAGTAAAACAGAAGATCCTTATTTGTCTTAGCTTCAGGGCCAAACCAGGCTCCAGATGCTGCTAAGAATACACCACTCACTGGGGTTTGTGTTGACTATGTATGACTGGATTTCTCGATGTGAGACAGGAGAGCGTATCTAGGGTGCAGAGCCACGTCTACAACATTTTAGTACATGCATCATCATCTAGCACAACCTTGCTGGGAGTTCTTTTGAGGATAACCCAGCAATCGAGGGAAGAGGGCATGAAATTGCCCCTCTGAGAGGGTTAAGAGGAAGAAGTGAAAATACTTCTCACCAAGGGTCTTCCTGGCATTGTCATACAAGCTGCTGTTCCAACCGTCCGCCATTTTAAATAATAAGTAAGATGTTTTGCAGCTTTCCTCTGTTCTGTCAACTGGAAAAATACTTGGGCCATGCAGCCAGAAACATATATTTCTCCCTCATTAGCCCCCTGTTTCCATTAAAAATGCTTCAGTTATTGGCTGACAGGAGCAGCATGATCTTGCTCACTCTTGTGCATAAGAAGTTTAAAAACAGCAGAAAATAGACAGAAAGCTTACTATAAACCACAAAAACCTCTTAATAATTTAGTCACTTAAAATCCATCTTGCTTGATCACAGAAATGATGAATTTAATAATTTAAGACCAGAGAGGATTTCATGATGCACATATTAAAAGCTCTTTTAGTGCCTGCAAGGGAGAATTTGGGGCAAGGGGGATGTTAGAGAGCAAATGACTGAATGGGAATCAGGGGTGTGAGACTCACTGTATATTCATTGACATCTTTCTCCATAGTGTATGCCTGCTTGCACTTAAGCTCTTAATGGTTCCTTAGAGCTGATGAGGTAAAGGGGAGAGGGAGCGGAAAATGAAAGTGTTCTTCTAAATGGTTTTTGGAAAAACGCCTGTCAAGTGGAACGGGACTGGAGGGGAAATTAGCCAGGGGACATGCAAAGTGTGCGCTGGGACTGGCTGTGTGACATCCTTCTCTCTTCAAAGCTGTCTTGAGGTAAAGGGTGGGGGTAGGGTACTGGCGCTGTATCTCCCAGAAGCAGGGATCGCTTGAGGAAAAACCAATGAGAGAATGAACTGCCAACTCTACTTTTTCAGTTTCTCATATGGGACGATCAAATCTCAATCACCTCATGCTGATTTCTTAAGACTGTTTTTGTGACTGTTTACCCCAAACCAACATTTTTTTTCCCACTCACTGGTTTGTTCAAAAGGTACACACACACACACACACACACACAAAAACCCAATACTGTACATCATTAAAATCATTACATCTATTTACAAATAATGGCCTCTTAGGATTAAGTTATGCATTTTTAGTGTTTCTCATTTTCACAGTTATATAGGTATGTATAACCATATGAGCCATTTCATAAACTGTCAACATGTAAGAAGATCACCAAAAAAGCCCGACTTGAAGTTCACTTATGGTTTTGAACATCAAAGACTTCAAAAGGTCGCACTTGAAATGCAGCAAAAATATCACAAAGAACAACACTATGAGCTTTTACTATGAACTTTTTTTTTGTCTAAAACCATCAGACGTGATGACCCAGTTTAAGTTCATAAAGCCTGTCATTATATCTGAGAAATATCAGAATTATCAACTGTGCAAAAGCTGGAAATTTAACCAAAACTGGATGACTTAAAACTGGGTAGTTCTGTAGCCATAGAGCTGTGTGACCTAATCTTCACACTGCAATCATACTCTACTAATGATAAATATCTGCATATTTTAAAGTGACATATTGCTATCAATATCTGTATATTTATTCATTTTCTTCTGATGAATGTATGTCAAAGTATGTATGAGTGACCTTTCACGATATCAGTTTATAACATTTGTTAACAAAAGGCAAAGTGATCATTAATGAAGCTTTAGTAAATAATTGTTTTACTGCTAACATTAAAATTATATATTTTTTAATGACACTGACCTTTGTCACTTTAGGTAATTACAATAATGTAAACTGGGCATCATATCATTTATCATTTCAAAGGGATTCCACTGTACAACGCTGCAAATAATTTTATAAATATAAATATTTAAAGGCTATAACACTGAGTACATTTCAGACTATCCAATTTCATTCCCATTCCTAGACTTATTTTGTTGTATCATATTCAGTAAAGTCACAACAACCTAGAATTTTCTAATATTTCAAATGACCTGAACATCTACATTATGGTATTAACAGACATTCTTCTTGCTTTTCAAGCTGATTCTTGTTAACTGAAACAGTGGTAGTTGTGGTTTTGCCAACCAAATGTGATCAGCAACAAAATTAATCTGAAAACAAAAGTTATCATTCTAGTCTTTAAAAGAGTCACTCATTTATGCTTTAACTTCCTGCAGCCTACTAATGCAATGATATTACATAGATAGAGACCGGTAGCGCCAGTCTCTGGCTGCATGACCGCAGATGCTCGTCTCTGGATGAGTGATCTGGAACGATCATTTTGTTGTGTGCCTTGTGTGCACAATGACATTGAGTTCAATCTAACATCTAACATTAAAGTTAAAATTTTGGCACTAACTATTTTGAAGATGCATAAATATCACAGATTTGATACAGAAACAATGAATAATAACCAGATGCAATAAAAGCATATACCTGCACATATGAGCTTCCTTTACATAAACTGTATTCATGTTGTATTTGTGGTAATGCTTGCTGTCATTTTGGGACCAGTTTTCAAAGCTGTTTTTCCCACAGCTGTAAATTTTCCACAACTCCTCCATGAGAGACCTGCTCATATTTGCATTCTGCACAAGGTGCATTACTGAATGTACTTTGGTGATCTCAGCAAACTCTGTGCATACCTGCATCTAACCTCAACCTGTGGGGAAAAAAAAAAAAAAAAAATCTCTGGAGTTACACAGCCTTTTAAATGCTGAGTTTCTTGCCTCAAAATCTTTAGGATGTAAGTAAAAGAGACACAGACTTGTCTCCTGCTGGGCTCTGATGCCGTTCCGTGTCAGTCAGAATACCTCGCCGAATTCTAGCCACACCGGAGTAAATGTGTTGTGCACGCTTTTGTTCCTCCCCACCGCCATCCAAAAGGGACTGCTGGTGCTGCACACAGCCGTAATGAAAGGCACAGCCAGCTGCGCCGACCAGCAAGATGGCACTTTCATCAAACTAAACCAGGCTGACACCAGCTTCTCAATTATTAAACGGCTGAAATAAGCAACAGTGTAGAACGCCCCCAAGCAAACTTCTGTAGACACCGTCGGTGATGTTGAAAAGGAAAGATCGTTTTTGCGATGATGAGATTTGGATTATGGTTATGTGAAGAGAAACAATACTTATACTGACACTGATTGCTACAGAAATATTTGCAGTTAGAAGAGAGAATCAGAGCACTGCTTTTGTTTGTTTCAAACTGGAGTCAAGCTGTGTATTGGTGACTAACACAGCACAAGACACTGCACAAACATGGATCTCTTAATCTTTTCAAATGAAGTATACATTACTATCACATTCTTTAAAAGAGAACTTGGAATTTAAATAAATCTAATAGTTTTTTGTTTTGTTTTAATCTAAAAGCCTTTTACCCAACATTATCTTTTCCCACATTATTCTCTACAGTGAAAATGTAATAATCTTAGCCTGCTTCTCAAAGCTACTGGTTAAGGATCAAAATTACACTTCACTGAACAAAACCTGCCTAAAGATTTGGCCATTTAACATAATGCCCTTTGCTCAGCATAAATGCATGTCAGATGCTCGGTGTTAAAGCAGTAAGCAATGTTTAACAAGCCCACAGATTAAGTAAACAATATTTACAAAAGCAAAGGTACGTTTCTTTTATGAGTTTTCAATTGGCGTAGTTTAGGGGTGCCAGTAAAGTTCAGTGGCAAACACTCATTCAAGCTGTGGCTCACTGCACAAAACATTATATGCTTTTGCAAGAAGAAATCAAAATACATCCCCTCTGCCACTAAGACATCTTGTAATTAAAACTGAATAAGCACCAAAGGGGAAGTGCAGAATTTCTGAAAGAAGTCGTAACTCTTTGGATGAATAGCATCCTAATTGGCTTTGGATTTGACATTAGTTTCACCCCTTAACCACCGGACTGCACCTTTTGAAGTGCTCCTTCATTCATCCTTGAAGTCACAGTCAGACTGCTTGATTAGCTGCTCATAGAAAAAAAAAAAACATGCACAATTTGTTCAGTCTGTATACAAATGCATACAAGTCAGTTTAACAGACACTGCATTTTAGCCTTGAAAGCCCTTGAAATCAGTCTTTATCATTGCTGTTAGGATCACCTATCCATTTAATCATAATGCTGTGAAATCACATCAACTCTACAATAGTGTAGTATGTTAGGGTGTATCATGAAAGCAAACCAGCCTTATTGTAACTGTTGACCTGTCGTTCTAAACACATGCCATGAGGAAAATTGCAATAAAATACTCTTGTAACTGCAAGTAGGAGGTTGAAACCAATTTTACAGTTGATGTAAAACGTTAAAAGCTGGAACTGCTCCATTGCCAATATCAAGTGAGTTACGATTTAGAATATATGGAACAGACTGATTTGATTAGGTGATTTGGTTGACTTGCTTTATTTCATTCGACCTCCCCCACTGACTTCTGCTGACTTCACCAACAGGGAAGGAAAAACAGGATCTTTATTTCTTACTGACATTTGCTTAATATACTGTAACTTTATATATTATGACTTTTAAAATGGAAAATAGCTAAGATTTTAGATTTTATAAACAAGAAAATTGTGAGGTGAGCCTCTTTTACATTACAAGCTGCAAAGCTTGAATATGATTTAGGATAACTAGAGGAAATCTGATGTTTCATAACCTCCAATGCCTCACCCCCCCCCCCCCCCCCCCCTTCAGTTTAATTTAATAAATCAACATTTTTAAAAGAAAATATTTAACCAAAAATGTTTTAAGTATTTTAATTAATTTAAACTATCTCAAACCTATGGGCAAAAAACTCACAGGTGTGCAGTCATCATTTTGAGAGGTAGAATTTTGGCCAGAAATTAGTTTTCACATTGGTAAGTGTAATTACAACAGTTTCACTCCTTACCAAAGCAGAGGCATCCACATCTAAGCCATATCATAAGCTTTGGGATTATCGTAGCGCCTCCCCTCTACGCAGATTAACATAAATCTCCTCTAGTGAGGAGGCATGCAGTGTGCCAGACACACCCAGTGCAGATCATCAACCATGGCATCTATAATAGATTCTTAACTGATGATAAGCAACATATTCCAACTTTATCTTTATTATAGAAGAACAATATTCACTTTGTAATGTGACACCAAAACTGTCAAATTTCTACCCATCAGCAGCACCCTTGCTGTTTGTTAATAGATGTTGAATGGAGTAAATTTGGCATTTTTATTAGAAATATAAGTTCTATAGGCACACATTTATGTATTAGTCCACACACACACACACACCTCATGTTCACTCCTCCTCCTCCACCCCCCTCTAAAAAAAAAATGCTTTAAAAACATCTAAGCCATGCAATGCTAATGTGGGGTAGTGTCTACAAATTAGTTAGACGGTTTCCAATTATTCTCTGTGCTTTCAAGTCTATATACCATGAAGAAGATTTTCAAAAGGGTAGCTTTTAAAAGATCATCTAGATAACAAGTGATACAGAGATAAAAAAAACAAACAAAAAAAAAACAAGCGAACGAATGGTAATTAAAGCTACAACCAATAAAATTCAGAGAAGAAAAAAAAATTAAAAAAATAATGTATGCATTATTGTGTTAATGCAGTCCTCTGAAACTATGATGTAGATTTCGGCTCCTAGATCAGATTTGTTGTTTTGTATTTTCCACTTTAGAGTCAATTTCAAAATAAAAACTGGAATAATTGGAGACATCTAACATTTGAAGTCAAGCGTGATTTGAATGAAGAGTTAAGGGTGCTTAATTGTGATTAGTGTTTTTTTTTTACAGGACATACTTGATAAAGGATTTACCTCTCTGTTGGGTCTTGTATTTTGATTTTGAGTTTTTATTTTTAGGCTGATGCGATCGATCATACCTCACACTCCCTGGAGCCAGAAATTGTGCAAGTGCAGGAACCAGTGCCATTGCCTAGCACTTCCAATGCTTCTGGTGTTGCAGCAGGATTGTAGCTCATGTAATACTCTTGGAGCTGGGAGCTGAGGTTTTGTTCTGGCTCTGGACTCTTTTTGCGACGCTTCCGTCCCACCATGGATCGCTGCTGCAGCAGCCTGGTTGCACCTGGGTACCGCCGCCACAAAACATAGAAAATTGTCAAAATTAGCGACATGGTGAAGAAGAGTGCTACGCTGCCCACAACCACTTTGTGCAGAGTCATGTGCTCAATCTCTGGGGGTGGTATGTGAGTGGGTCGAGGGCGAACCACTGAGTCTCTGGGGTCTTTGCTCATATGCCCAGGAAAGGTAGGATGAGGAATGGGTCGAGGTCTAAATGGTGGAAAAGAACCAAAGGTATTGGTTGGTGGCATGGGTGGAACCCCACTAGTGGGGGCAAAGGTTGGTTCAGCAGTGGCTTCAGAAATTAGCTCTGATGTTGGTGAAGGTGTTTCCGTCAGAATGTAATCAGTTTCCTCACAAATACCATGGTTCCTTGTGGCTTCCATGACTTTTTCTCCCTGAAGATACTTTGGGCTGCTGCATATCATTGTGGTGTCTTTACTACCCCGAAAATTCCTCAGCCAAGCAACAAGTGGACATATCCCAGTTCCACAATCCCAAATGTTGCCAGCAAGACTTATTGAGGTCAGTGAGATCCATGCTGACACTGCCTCCTGAGACACATTGGACAGTTTGTTGGATTCCAGGTTTAGAACTTGAAGGTTGGGCAAGCAGTGAAACACAGCTGGGTCCAGGGTCTGAATTTCATTTCCAGACAGATCAAGTTTCTGCAGTGTATACCATGTCCATGGTAGACCCTGGTTGACTACTCTAATTCGATTCCACTGCAGATAAAGTGATCTTAGATTGGCTAAGCGTGGAAATAAAAAAAAGTTGATCCGTGAGAACTGGTTATGCTCCAGATGCAACTCCATCAACTTCTGTAACCCCAAAAAGGTTGTGCGGGTAAGAGCCTTGATTCGATTGTAACCCAAATCCAGAAACTCCAAACTTCGACACTCCAGAAATGCTCGAATTGGGATGTTGGAGAGTCCATTGGAGCGTAGGTGAAGGTTTTGTAGTTTTCGTAAGCCATGGAATTGACCTGGCTGTAGGATTTCTAATTTGTTGTAGGACAAGTCCAGACTTCGAAGATTGGGAATTCCATGAAATGTTGAATTGTGTAGGGACGTAATCCTGTTGGAGCTCAGTATCAGCTCTTTAAGCCTGCGAACCCCCTGGAACGCTCGACTGTCAACAACAGAAATCTGATTGTGGTCTAAGTAGATCCAGAGAAGCTGGCTGAGGTGAGCAAACTGATATGGTAGCAGTGTATGCAGTTCATTGTAGCGCAGGGAAAGGCCCTGGCAGCCTACTGAGATGTTTTCTGGAACATCTAAAAATCCAGATGAATCACAATGGACAGTTTTCCCCTCACATCGACAGCTATTGGGACAGGTTCTCTCACCAAAACTGAATAACAGGGGAGCCCGTAAGAGGAGGAGCAAAGGAAAGAGGAGGTGTGCCAGTCGTCCATCACACAGCAATGGACCTATAACAGAATATGATAAAGAGAGAAAGAGAAAAATATAAGGATTTGAATTATGATACGCTTATATTTAAGATTTATTTTCAAATATGACAAGGACATAAAAAATGCTGTCAAACAAAAAGGAATCAGAAATAGTACTACTGATTTACCAGGAAAAGAATAATTCATCAACTTGTTCTTTGGGTTCCTGCAGCAAAAGCTTTACACAAGCACTGAAAAAGATCTAAATATAAAATCTATTGTATCAAAATATCTCAACTTTGAAGTTATTTGCTCCTGCAAGTGTTCAAGTTAGGATTATATATCAGCACCAGAGGAGCACTGTGTTCTTTTCTTATCATTGTTAAAATTGGAACATGAGTTCAAAATTCAAATTTGATAAACACTGTCATAGTACATGTAGTACCGCATCTATGCTGATGACAAGGTCTTGTAATATAGGACCTTGTGCAGCCCAGGAATGTGACTTTAGCGCAACTGCAATCTGCTGCTGAGACTCTCCAACTAAAGAAACTTCAATGGAAGTCTCAGCTGCCAAGTAAATGCAGTAACTGTCCAAGTTTTTAAGCTGCTCCTTAGATTTTGGTGCTTTTTTTTTTTTTTTTTAAACATTGCCCTATATTTTTAAGATATACAGCAAGACAACCAAGGCAAGTCCACACTACTCAAATTACGTTAACACACCTTTAAATTAATGCCGACAGCCAACCCTTTAACATTACAGACTTGGTTGATTTCTGTTGCAGTACAAAGCCAACACGTTTAAATATGTGTCATTGTCCTAACACATTCTGATGACACTATATGTCAAGTGACACATTCTTGGCCCAGGGATCTGTGCTAGTCTCCCTCTCAGTTACGCTCAAGGTACAATCATATTTTATAAGGAAGCTGCCTTCAAATGCACTTATCTCCCCAGTTGTCTGCTGTCATGTTCAGGGTTGCAGCTTCACATTTGACAATTAACAGTGAGCAAAACATCAGGTTTCTTTCTGTTGCTTTCTGAACTTTAGCTCACAGATTTAAAGAATCTTTTAAGGTATTATTTATTGTTGACATGTCTTTTTACATTCTTGATAAGAACATGTGATTTTAGAGACTTTTGAAAGGAGGCTTTTTCATCAAAGTGAAGTTAGTGAACATGCGTAACAAGAACAAGCTCTCTTGTTCATTACTAAACATACAGAAAAACATCTTCACCTGTCTGTGCTCTTAAGAATTTTTTTTTGTGGCCACCCACAGCATTTAAAATATAACCATTACATGTTTAGCTGTTTTAACTGTTTACCCAAACATATTCAACTTTACAATTATTTGATAAATATAGTGCAGACTTTAATTTAATTTAAGGCGTAAAACATGTGCATTAATGAGGAACAGCTTCCTGTGTTCAGGATCCTAAATGTAATTGGGCAATTAACTCGAACGCTGCTTTATGAACAGGTGTGAGCTACTCATTTTACTTTTTCATCAAGTAAGCAGGTAAAAGGTCTGGAGACAAGTATTCCAAGTATGGTATTTGATTTGAAAGCTGTGGCTATGAAACCACAAATTGCAGTCAAACTTCATTTCAAATTGCAAGCGAAAAAGGTCATCCTTAGGGAGCAAAAACAAAACAAATCCACCAGAGTTGCAAGAACATTAGGATCAACAGTTTGGGTACAAACTGGGGGGAGGGGGGGGTGCATGAGCAAGCCTGAAAACAAAGGTCTGGACATCTGCATATGGCAACAGTGGTGATTAGGATAATTTTGTATGTTGTATTATGTATCCAGTGTTCTTTAAGCTATAACACTGAGGACACTGTATAAAAATGGCTGCAAGTTCTCAGAAGTTAATGCAATATTTGTATTCTCTGCAGTTTTTACCCAAATTAATGTAACTAACTAACTTTATTTATGGTAAACAACTAAAACATCATGCCAGTGTTTGGAAATATCTGGACCAAACTGTACCGACTACTGCCACTGCAAGGACCATGACTGGATGCTGGATAAAATGCACCAACCTTTCAAAAATGTCCTACTTTCAAGGTCTAAACTTAAAAATCAGTCTTCAAAAATCAAAAACCCTCTCTTCCCACTCCCCATTTCTGCCACATGAATAAGAAGTTACTGTTTGACTTTGGACAAGGTTTATAAAATGACTGGAGGCAAATGATGTGAATACCAAAACAAATGTATCACATTAGGGCAGTAGGTAGGAAGTGTACCTGTGTAACTTGTGTTTTGAGGTTATTGCTTTCCAGAACATTGTGGGAAGACAGATGGACAGACATTATTAAAAGTAAACAGATGCTATAATGATAATAAGAAAAATATATACATGATGCAAAAATGCAGTGTGTCTGTAATTCCTAAAAAGTTCATGCATTACCTTTGTTAAAGCCATTGAATTAAAGCTGAAAGTCTGTATTTCAGTCACTGCTTGATTGAACTATTTAAGGTCCTGTGTGGTGTATGGAGTCAAAATTACACAAAAAGTCTAAATACTAAGGGGCCTCACTGCATGTTCTTAACTCACTAATGACTGTAGTCTCTAGAACTTTCAGTGCAGTGCTGTCAAAATCGAGCACATCCTGTATCACAGTAATGCTGAAAAAGTACTACCTGGTACGTCTAAGCTGGACTTTTGTAATCCCTGTACCATCCTTTAGTAATATTGTTATAGGCTCAGGCTGCTAGGAGGACCTCCCATAATGTTTTAAGCATTTCTCCTCTACTCTCTTTGCTTTTACTCTCCAGGTTTTATGCTTCAATTTTACTGTACATGTAATTAAATTTGTGATATTCTCTCTCCTGTAGTTTTTGCCCTTTCCTCTTTCTTCTTGTACCTTTCTGCAGGAATCTCTGGTTCCAGAGCTGCACATGTCTCGGCTGAGGTTACTGGCCCCAACAGCCTGCTCAGTGTCTGCTGTCTCTTAATGATCAACCTTTTTTTTCCCCTCTCACCACAGCAGGTTAAGCCAAAGAAAAAAAAATGCCCTCTCTGAGTTTGGTGCTGTTACAGGTTTCGTCTTGTTAAATGGGAGTTTTTACTCCACAGTTATCAATTGCTTACCCATGGAAGGATCATTGGGTTTCCTTCTACAATTCTGCAAGGTCTTGATCTTACTACATAAATTGTCCTTAATGATTTAGTGCTACATTAATGGAATTAAAAAGATGTTAAATTAATCATGTAACTGTTCATTGCTAGCTTCAGAATATATAATTTTTGTACAGTAAAACTCTTTTTCTCTGCATTAATCTCCTGCTGTAAACTAAAAACAGTAGGAAATCCCTCCACTGTGTGGAAAATGGCATGCACAAAATAGTATGCATCATTATTCCACAACTTAGGGGTTGTCATACAGCACAGTGACAATTTCATGCTAAAATGGGCAACAAACATCCAATGTCATACATGAGCTGCCACCACAAACTGCAAAACGCAACTGTGGTATACTTCAGCACTGGCAGGTAACTTTTAACCTTTGTGAAAATTACATTTAACCAGTGATTTGATTTACTCTTGTTGTACAATTCTATATCAATGCTGTTTTACATTTGCACAGTGTTTAGCAGTTCTTGCCATGTCTTTCTTGGAGGAATTACAATAGGAATAGAGCAGCATGTCAAATTCACAGTTTGATGTAAAACTTAATTTATATTATTCAATTCAATTTTATCTATATAGCACCAAATCACAACAACAGTTGCCTCAAGTGCTTTATGTTGTGAGGTAAAGACTACACAATAATAAAGAGAAAACCCCAACAATCAGACGACTTCCTATCAGCAAGCACTTGGCGACAGTGGGAAGGAAAATCTCCTTGGGGAGGGACAACCATTCTGGATTTAACAAGGAGCCAATGAAGAGAAGCCAATATGGGAGAAATATGCTCTCTCCTTCTAGTCCCTGTGAGCACTCTCGCTGCAGCATTTTGGATAAAATGAAGGCTTTTCAGGGAGCTTTTAGGACAACCTGATGGTAATCAATTAAAATAGTGCAACCTAGAAGTAATAAATGCATGAACTAGTTTTTCAGCATCACTCTGAGACAGGATATTTCTAATTTTAGAAATATTGTGGAAATACAAGAAAGCAGTTCCTTATATTTGTTTAATATGTGCACTGAAGGACATATCCTGGTCAAAAACACTCCAAGATTCCTCAGTGTTACTGGAGGCCAAGGTAATGCCATCAAGAATAAGAAACATGGTGTCTAAGCAGATACTAAGATTTTTAGGCCTGAGTACAACAACCTTAGTTTTATCTGAATTTAAAAGCAGGATTATAGAGGTCTTTATGTCTTTTAAGACATTCCTGCAGTTTAACTATTTGGTTTGTGTCATCTGGCTTCATGAATAGATGAAGCTGGGTATCATCTGAATAGCAGTGAAGATGTATGCAATGCCTTCTTATAATACTGCTTAAGAGAAACATTATAATGTAACTAGAACTGGTCCTAGGACAGAACCCTGTGGAACTCCATAATTAACCTTAGTGTGTGAAGAAGATTCCCCATTTACATGAACAAATCTGAGACCTTTAGACAGATATGATTCAAACCACTGCAGAACAGCAATAGCTACATCATGCTCTAACTTCTATAATAAAGTATTATGGTGAATAGTAACGAACGCTACACTGAGGTCGAGCAGATCAAGCGCAAAGATGAGTCCATTGTCAGTGGCCATAAATGCTTATTTGTAACCTTTTCTAAAGCTGTTTCTGTACTGTGGTGACTACAACTCTTCAAATAAACCATTCCTCTCTTAGCTGGTTTACAACTACTCTTTCAAGACAGCTGGGTCAAGTGATAGCTTTTATAGAAATGGTTTAATTACTGCCACCTTAAAGGCCTGTGGTGCGTACTCCAATGTATTCCATTACATTTACTGAAACATGAGTGGAAACTGAATTAGCTGCTCAACAGCTCCTGTAAACATGAATTAGTGTATATATTACAGCATACCATTTCCCAGTACTAATGGCTGTGTTCTGATGACTGCCTTGTGGCCATTGGGAGTGCACATACCCCCTTTGAGTATGTGTTATCGGAATAATACAAAATGTCAAGAAATCATTAATCTGCATCTTGAGAGATATGAGGTACAAATTTTCTTTTAAGTAATTTATCTGGTTTCAGTATCTCGTCCAACCTTCTCCTGTGTATAATGATTTTGTGACTGGTAAAAGAAAAATAATCCAAAGCAGTACCTTTTCAACTATATATATATATCTCACACTATGACCCAGACAGGCACACAAACTCAGTGAAGGATTAAACCTTGTTTAATTATATCATAAAATAGCAAACAGAAGTAAAGAATCACAAATTTCACAAATAAAGCTTTTCTGTGAATGAGCCAAGAAAAATACAGTGCAGCAGTTTGGGGGGGATAGAGGTAAATGAGGCCTGAGAGTACATGAGACTGAGTGAAGATAAACTCAACTAAAAAATATATTTTATACATAAATCCCTAGAGCCCTCCAAGCAAAAGATTCAGTGCCACTTCACCTCCTTTCACTACTTTGCGAAAGTCTCCAAGCACCCATTGCACTATGGAGCCATCAGTTTTCCCTAAATAATAATCCCATTGGAACATTGGCTCTGTTGTAACCCCCCCAGGGCAACCTCACAATGTTATATCACTAAAACTTCATTTGGGATTTCACGTGCATGTGCCCCTAAAAAACCCCAAAACAAAAAAAAAAAAGAAAAAACCCCCACCCCGAGTAAAAACAAACAAACAAAAAAAGAGAAGCTAAGCAGCCACAATACTGTGCCACTGGGCTCATACTGTAGATGCCTCCGCACGATAGCGTCTTTAATTAGCACACAATAGTTCAGCATGGATTTCTGCATAGACAGAATAGTAATAAAAACCCAGTGGACACGTGTGCGCAAGGTTCCCATGAGAGGCTTTAGGAAGAGAGATGTTTACTCTCAGCACAGTTTGATTAATCAGTAATTAAAAGGGGTGTTACGTGCCTGCATCAACTAGGCCTCCATTAGTTTTGTGCATAAGATGTACACAAAGGCATATGTAAAAATATCCATGATAATTATTACAAAGAAATTATATAAGAATATAAAATGTACACGTCTTTACACCAATGTTAAAGCACAAAAATCATATGTAGAAAATCATGAAGTTACAACCTTTATCTAAGTAAAATACAGCTGCCACAGGTTGGTGTTAAATCTGTTCCCTTGCAGATCAGATTTTATCTGTGATTTGTGGTAAGCTACAACTTTCTAGTAGCAAGGCTCCTTCTTCTCAGTAGAGCGTGACCAATCAGAGCCAGAGGGTTTTTAGAGATTTCATATCTTGCAGTAGCTTTAACATCTTGGAGATTTGAACAAAACCAGCACAGTGCAGCAACATTGACATTAGTCTCATGTTTGTCCCCACCACCTATTTTGCATTAAGTATGAAGAGCAGTAGAAGGAGTTTGTTTGAAGTGATGTCTCCAGGCAACAAGTGACATCGCTTCAGGAAATATCAGATTCTGTGCAAATTCCCCTGAAAAAGACCATTCAACTTTGTTCAAATGTGTTCTCAAAACCTCTGCAATGGACTCTCAAAGTATACTTCACCCTTTAGCTTTTACTTGATGTTAATTTTGTAAACAAATACTAAGAAAATTATTCATTAATGACTACCACAAGTCTACAACAAAAATCAAAAGTAACCTTGAAAATGAGAACTACACAATAATGCATTGCACTTCTTGTCAAAAAATAAAAACTAAATTCTAAGATAAACAGTTGAACAGTTTTACTGCAAAATTTTCTTGAAGGACCTGTGGGCACTTCTGGAATTAAATCAATATATAGCAGATGATTGGTCAAACGTCTATGTTACTACTTACTCTGCTACCCCAAAATATATATTTTAGTGAAGACATGAATTACCCCAGTTTCTGAATTGTTTGCCAATTCAGTAAGGAGAATCTAGAGTACATTCCCTAGGTGCTACATTTTAGTCTATGACTATGTTACGGGCCCCAGGGATGGTGCCACCATAACAAAAATGAAATCCCTGCAAATACAGGTAACATTCAGAAGCAATGAAGACGCAGTGCACTCGGTTTGCCTTCCAGATTGCATCTGTTTAGCGGGCGGAAATTCACCCCCCTAAAGCAACCGGGGTGCATCTTCCCTGGAATCAACAGTTCCACCTGAGGTGTTGCTCCAATTTTACTGTCCTTCTGTATAGTCCATGTTGCCCAATAAATCAGCACAAATATTGGTCATGTTTCCCAAAAATATTTTGAGTCTTTGTCGCTGGAAATCACAGGTAAGCAAATTAAATAAATGAAACTAACAGATTAACACAAAAGTGGCCATACATTTTGGGTGTGCCACACGCTCCCCAACAAACAAAAGTGGCTCCTGACACTTGCTGTTAATAGTCCAAATTCCGTTTACCTCTTGAACCAGGTTTCAACTCCTATATGATACATATAAACACACATTACAAATTTATAACAGTATCGCATGAACAAAACCTGTCAGATGTCTTTCTCGACCTTAACAACAGTGGATACAATGATTAATTGGTGAGTAGGTGACAGGTATGGTGTGAGTGGGTTGGACTGAATACCAGTAAGATTGTGGGTACTGGCACATGTGAAATATCGGCTGTACTCCTATGGAGCCAACAACCAAACGTGGCTGATAAGTTGGCTGACCAAGGGAAGAGTAGGTCAGCATCTGGCCAGGTCGCCTCTCCCTTGTAGATCTCCTTGGCTGAGGCTGGAAGTCTGGTTGACACTCTTGAGTATTTCCCCTTGAGTTGTTTGTCTGAAGCACCTGCTGTGCTTCGTCAAGTTGGGGCTCCTCAGCAGAGAGCAAAATCTCATTTTCCTTCTCTTGCTCTATCTCTCCTACGTTCACGCTTTCAGACTCAGATTCCACAGGGGTGTGCTCCTCCAATAGATCTCCAGGTGTCTCAATGGTACTCTGTAGCCTGCTTGTGGTATCCTGCCCATACATGTCCAAATTGGCCTGCACTTGTTCTCTTGGTACCCGTAGCCAGTAACGGGGTGCCTCCCCATCCATCTCGGAATCACTTGTGTCACTGTTCTGTCTTTGTTCGACAGTTTCCAGGGGTGGATTTGACCTTCCTTTCCTCTTTTGAGGCTTATCAAGCATGGCAGACTCAGTTAGGTCTATTGGCAGATCATTAACTTGTAGTAACAAGTTTCTATGGAGGGTACGAGTGGGGTGACCCTTCTTCTCAGGACTGACTTTATAGACTGGGTTATCCCCAACCTGCTCCCTGACAATGTAAATGGCTTTCTCCCAGTATGGTTTCAGTTTGCATGGACCTCCCCTTTCTGAAAGGTTGCGAACAAGAACCCTGTCCCCGGGCTGCAGAGTCACACCTCTGTTCCGTTTGTCATAATAGCGCTTTCCTTTTGCACTTGAATGTTGGCTGTTAGTGCTGGCTATCTTGTATGCCTCAATCATTTTCTCTTTCCATCTTTTTGCATATTCACTTTGAGTGCATGTCTCATCCTCAGTTACCAATCCAAAGAGAACGTCAATAGGCAGACGTGGATGGCGGCCATACAGAAGGTAATATGGAGAGAACCCTGTTGACTCATGTTTGGTGCAGTTATATGCATGAACGACGTAAGCCAGGTGATCTTTCCAGTTTTCTCTCTCTTTCTCACCCAGTGTCCTGAGCATCTGTAGCAGAGTTCGATTGAATCTTTCTGCGGGGTTGCCCTGAGGATGGTATGGGGAAGTTCTGGAATGATTTACACCAGACAGCTGTCTGAGTGTCTTGAACAACTCATTCTCGAACTCCCGGCCCTGATCATGATGGAGCTTAGCTGGGTACCCAAATCGCAGGATGAAATCACTGAAGATTCGGTCTGCAGCTGTCTTTCCAGCCTTGTTTCTGGTGGGATACGCCTGTGCAAATCTGGTGAAGTGGTCGACTACAACCAATATGTATTCGTACCCACCTCGGCTGGTCTCAAGGTGCAGGAAGTCAATGCACACAAGCTCTAGGGGTGAGCTTGATGTAAGGCTTCCCATGGGTGCTTTGTCAGGCAATGCTGGCTTTTTTTGCTTTATGCAGCGACATCTTCTGGTGATGTATTCCTCAACCTCTCTTTTCATAAAAGGCCAATAAAAGCGGTCTCTTACTAGGCCAAGGACTCTTTCCACCCCAACATGTCCCATACTGTCATGCAGGTGTGAGAGGATAGTTGGCTTGTAGATGGCAGGCAGGACAAACTGTCGTCGCCCGGGAGTCTTCCTATAAAGAAGGCCGTCCTCCACCTGCAACCTGCTCCATTCCCGTGTCAGTTTTCTTGTGGGCTTGTCAAGTGTCCTACGTACCTCATCAGTTAGTTCTCTGTTTTTCTCCTTTAACTCTAAGATTTTACCTATTACAGGATCTTTATGCTGTTCCTTTGCAAGTTCTTTGTG
Organism: Archocentrus centrarchus; assembly: GCF_007364275.1. Lineage (NCBI taxonomy): Eukaryota > Metazoa > Chordata > Actinopteri > Cichliformes > Cichlidae > Archocentrus > Archocentrus centrarchus. Next base: position 20,394,375 of record NC_044357.1, read on the forward strand.
ACTGATTACTGAAAGTGGCTCTATGTTTGAGTGTATTTGTTTTTGTGACGTGATATTGAGGGCTGCTACCCAAGCTACATCCCCTTGTTTGGCTGTCCTAGTTCCCTCCCAAGTGGCACACACTACTTCTTCTGATAGTCTTTCTGAGCACTGATCCATAAAGACATTGATATCAAGTGGACAGCGAGAAAGGGTGTCTGCATCAATGTTCTGTTTGCCGGGCCGATACCTAATTTCAAAGTGGAAATCAGCAAGCTGCCCCACCCAGCGATGTCCCACGGCATTGAGCTTGGCCGTACTCATAACGTAAGTGAGGGGGTTGTTATCTGTGAATACAATGAAGTGGGGTGCATAGTACAAGTAATCTACAAACTTGTCACATATGGCCCACTTCAAGGCCAAGAACTCCAGTTTCCCACTGTGGAGGTGGTAATTCTGTTCAGCTGGAGTCAGGGTACGGGACCCATAACCTATCACCCTCATCTTACCATCCTGGTTTTGGTATAGTACTGCCCCGAGGCCCTGTTGAGAGGCATCTGTGTGCAGTATGAACGGGTGGTCAAAGTCTGGGTAGGCCAGCACCGGTGGGTTTGTTAGAATATCTATGAGGTGCTCCAGAACCTCTTGGTGCTGGTCATCCCATTCTACTAAAGTCCGTGAAGGAAGCTGAGGCCCCTTCATTTTCCCTCTTTTTGGCTTGGTCAGCGGTGGACTAGGTTTTGTCTGGAGTAGTCCATAGAGTGGCCTGGCTATACGGGAAAAGTCCTGTACATAAGCGCGGTAATAACTCAGAAAACCCAGCAGTCGCCTGACATCACCTACTGTTTGTGGGGTTTTCTGCTTCAGTGCCTGTACAGCTTCAAGATCTTTTGGGTCTACCCTCACCCCATCTGCAGACACCAGGCGGCCAACATACCTGACCTCCTTGCGGAGTAGCTCACATTTCTCAGGCCTGAATTTAACCCCATGTTGTTTCAGAGCTTGGAGTACACGCCGCAGGACCTCAACATGCTCCTCAAAAGACCTGGAGAAACAGAGTACATCATCCAAATACGGGATGCAGCACTCATCTCTGAGTGTATCCAGCATTTCCTCCATACTTCTTTGGAAGGCTGCTGGCGCGTTAGACAGGCCAAAAGGGATCCTAACCCATTCATACAAACCCCATGGGGTTGTGAATGCAGTCAGATGTCTGGACCCCTCAGCGATGAAGCCCTGGTGGTAAGCTTTGCCCTGGTCTAAGATGGAAAACCATCTATAGCCCCCCAGTGAGTCAATCAGGTCCTGGATGCGGGGAAGAGGGTGCCGATCTGGCACAGTCTTTTTGTTGAGGAGCCTGTAATCAATGCAGAGGCGCAATGATCCATCTTTCTTCCTCACACAAACAATAGGTGCAGCATATGGTGAGTGTGATTTAATAATCCAGCCTTTCACCAGCAGCTCCTGGATATACTCTTTGACTTCCCTATACAATGGCTTTGGGATTGACGCATAAGCCTTTTGGACAGGGGTTTCGTCTCTGAGTCTAACTGACATCTGGAGAGAGGGAATACAGCCAATGTCACTGCTGTCCCGAGCAAATACAGTTGACTCCTCATAAAGTACTTTCTCAACTATTTCTCGTTGGTCTGAACTGAGGTGACTGAGGTCAACCGGTGGTTGCCACAGGTCATTAGGGGGAGTGCTAGGGGAAGCAACATTAACTTCAGCCGTTACTACACCGGCTGGTGATGGCCTCCCACATTGCACATTCTGCTTGCCTAGTTCGAGAATCTTGACTACATGCTGGATGGAGCCAAGTTGAGACCTTTTTGGCAGGATGATTTCCTGCTTAGTGTGGTTAGAGATTGGCACTTTAACAAATGGTTGCCGGCTATCACTGATTTCTAGTAGACCCTCTCCAACACTAAGCTGTTCGAGGATGGAACTCTCTTCCGGTGGTTCATACAGGACCACAGGATTGGAAATGTCAAAGGTAGGTGGTACTTTACATCGCACACGCACCGTTTTACCAGGTGGGAGATTGATATTTTCCCTACCTACTCGAATGGCAGCCATACTGTAATTTGGCTCTTTCTGAACACTGATGAAGTTGACCATGGCCCTAGCCTGCTCTTCCTCTACTCCTAGGGCTTTGCTGAGGAGGCTAAGGATCATAGTTTGTGCGTCTGCATCAGTTTGCTGGTTATTTACCATCCCCTGGAGAACATTGGCTCCCAGTAGTGGCTGGGGAAGCGGGATCTGGCTAACAAGGAAGGGGACTTCCATTGTGAGGTTGGGGTCAACATTCCCTGGGAGATTGACTGCTAGCTCCACCCACCCATCATATGGGATGGACTGGCCATTTGCTGCACACAAGTCAAAGCGTTCCCCAGGCTCCAGGAGCTCTTGTAGAGGCCTTACTGCATTTTGAGGGATGAATGCCTCCTTCCAGGCTCTATCAATGATGCTTACTTGTGAACCAGTATCAAATAGTACTGAGACAGCAAAGCCATTGAGAAAACAATTAATCAGACTCTTTCTACCAATTAGTGGCACTGTGCGCACTGTACTGTCACTAGCAGCTTGTGTCTTAAAAGGGCATGAATGTCTTGTTTTTTTGCTATGTTTCTTTCCATTCCGATGTCTCTGTTTGTGGGTGGCCATTACTGAGCGGGACTGAGACTGTGGAATGGCCTCTGTCTGTCCCTCAACAGAGACCGACTCCCGTTTCCCGACTGTTTGGGTCTTTTCAGACAGCCAACTGCTCTATGCCCAGGGTCCCCACACAAAAAACAGTGGTTACAGTTCTCTGAGCCTTGCTGCATGCAGTTGGTGCAGCTGAATATTTTACCTCTCCTCACAACAGAGGGCTGACTTGGTGGAGGAGTGGGTGCTTGGTGAGCAAGAGGCTGGGTGGTATGCAACTTGTCTTGGTCTGCTGTTTGGGTAGGTACAGCTTTTGAGTGGGTTGCTGTCTGTTGGCCCATTAGAGTTGCGACCATGTTAGCTAAAGCCTCTACTTGTACACTGAGCTGCTGTATCATCTCACTACCACCCTGGTCTACGGTCCCCTCTCTTTCTTCCACTTGGATACTGTGTGCATGTGTTGTTTTTTGACGGGGAGCATGGCCTAGCCTACGCTGATGTTCATTTTCATCACTCATCATTTTTGTAACCTGGCTGAGAATCTCCTCATCGGTGACTTCGCTGTTTGAGAGAAGCGGTCTCAGCTGTTGTCTGATGTCAGTGTGCTTTGCACACAAACCCTGATAGATGCTGTGAAGAAATACTCCCTGAATAGTCCTGCGGTCATAGCGAATGTCTGTACTGGCCTGTTTTGACTGGAAAAGGATCTTCTGTTTGAGCCCAATCATACGGTACAGAAACTGTTGGGGGGTTTCTTGGTCATTCTGTTTTGCACACATTAGTTCTTGGAACAATTCAGTACTGGCCTTTTCGCCCAAGTGTGATCGGAGGAAGCTCTTGATTTCACTGATGGTGATTTCCTCTTTGTTGATGAGCATGTCCTTGAAGACACCTGGCTTCACTATCCTCAGTACACCTCGGATTACCTCAGCATCTGTAAAACCCTCTCTGATTCCTTCATCAATCTGTTTGCACATGCTGCTGTAAGTTATGTCAGAGTTGTGGTCCCCAATCTGTCCACCGTGTACCTTAAATTCCCTCCGCTGGAGGTAAGAGAGGTCCTTTATGGAAACCATCCTCTCACTGGCTACATGTGATGGAGTATGACATAATGTAGCACGTGATGCTGTGTCATGTGTACTGTGCACCTCACTGGGTTGTGGGTTACTCCAAGTTCCAAACTGCTGTGGCTGCTTACCCAGCTCACCTCGTGTGATTCTAGCCTGGGTTAAGCTTTGATTGGTGTTGGGTGTCTGTGCACCAAAGTCAGTGTGCTGTAGAGCATCAGTAACTGGTGGTGACTGATGGGAGGCAGCATGTGTGAGTGTGGTGCACTCTACTGTCTTAGCGGGTACATTAACATTGTCCTGTGACTGTGCAACCTTATGCACTATGTTAAGCAAATCACGATTTTCAATTATGCTGCACAACATATCATTTAACGCTAGCAGCTGACTCATTCCTTCATCTTCAGATTGTAACAAGGCATCAGACTGCATATATTTAATAATGCATTCCACACAACCTTCTTCATCAGTGGGTTCTAACTCATCACCTGGATAGTCAGTTGCAATGTCTCTTGCTAGCTGGTAGGCTTCCCCACCTGAAAGCCTATACAGGTTCTTTTTGATGCTCCAAACCAGCTCCTTGCGTGCTGTTGACATGATGTGCTTCCACTGGTGAGACACAGCAGTGCAGTTCCCTTGGCAGAACGAAGATCCTCGCCTGAATCTTGGCTTCCCCTCACGGACACTCACCAGCTGTCGTCTTGGCTACAGCAACGTCACCTCGCGTTGGCCTGATGGTTCTGATATCTCTGGACCCTCTTCCGTCGACGAGTCTATTGGAAGTGGATCCCGGACGAGCCCCCACAATTTGTTATGGGCCCCAGGGATGGTGCCACCATAACAAAAATGAAATCCCTGCAAATACAGGTAACATTCAGGAGCAATGAAGATGCAGTGCACTCGGTTTGCCTTCCAGATTGCATCTGTTTAGCGGGCGGAAATTCACCCCCCTAAAGCAACCGGGGTGCATCTTCCCTGGAATCAACAGTTCCACCTGAGGTGTTGCTCCAATTTTACTGTCCTTCTGTATAGTCCATGTTGCCCAATAAATCAGCACAAATATTGGTCATGTTTCCCAAAAATATTTTGAGTCTTTGTCGCTGGAAATCACAGGTAAGCAAATTAAATAAATGAAACTAACAGATTAACACAAAAGTGGCCATACATTTTGGGTGTGCCACAACTAGACTAAAATGTAGTTTTTGTTGACCTGGGGGAAAAAAAAAATCAGATAGCACAATGCCAAAACTAAATGACTAAATTTAAAAGATACCAAGTTTAACACTGTCTTTATTAGATTTGCACTTAATTAAAAAATGTCTTGCAGCAGCTAAACCTTGACTTTGAGGCTGATTTTCAGTTGTCTACTGTGTTCACTCAGTGGAACTGTGGTCTTAGTTAAGTATGTAGGAAATGCGTACATGTAGCTTTAAGAGAACTGGAGCAGACTGCAATTTCTTTTGTTTTGTGCAGCAACTAATGCTTCAACACAATTTGCTCCTGATGAAAACGCAACTGAAGACCATAAATATCAATTAAGACACAGGTTCTGTGCTCCAGTATCCCCGGGGCTCAACAATTTCCTGACTAGAGGTAGTTTGCTGAAGTTACTCTCAAATGTGCACACTAAATGTCAACTGAAATGGGCTTTGAATGCACAAAACAGCAAAAGTTATTATGCAATATCCTAAAATATATATTTTCCCCAATTACCTCACCCAAGGCCAGGCTCCAGTGGCAACCTTTCCAAATTCCCATAAAAGTGACATTGCCCCTCCCCCCAGGACAGAGTGGGCTCTGGCAGGCCCAGCAGAGTCAGCTGTCATCTTCCTTGGCGGTGAGACAAGTTGATATTTCATTTGAATGCACGGTGCTCAGAGCACTGATGCAAAGGCTATTACCCAGAGTGCCCAAGTGGGTTGGCCAATAGTGCTACATGCTGCAACAGGCTGCATGCTGGGGTACTTCAGAGAAATGAAAGTGTGGAAAAAACCCTAAATATTTCTCATTAAATGTTCTACCTTATAAGAGATAATACACATTAAAAGGGAGGTAGCTTTTAAAGGTTATTGACTGGCAGAAAAGTATACTTAGCTTTTGATATTTAAATATTCATTGTATCGGTGCCTTTTTTAACTGGAAAATTTATGACACTGTACTGCAGGATTGACTGTCGCCTTCTCCCTCTTTCTTCTCTGTAAACATGTCTGCTTGATGTATTCTGATGATCTAAGCTTAAAATAAAAATGTGTCTGGCCTTATTGATAAAGATGGTGTGCAACTGCAAGAAAGACTGATCAAAACAATGTGAGGCTTTATTTTAGAGATCAAAGAGTATTTATAAGTTATATTCTGTATTTCTGCATAATCTAAAGCTTCAGGTAAAGACATTTCCACCAGCCCCACTTCCTGTGTCCCTTTCTCCATCCAACTCTCTTCTTTTCTGACACAGGAGCCAAAGATTTCAAAGTGTATGATGTGTGATCGAGCTTAGGCAAGCAGAACTGTAGGGTAATACACCATGTGTGATGTATTACATTATTGAGTGTGTTCGCTCAGATTTAAGGCACATAGAATTAAAAATACTTCCAGGGGATAGAAGAACGTGACATATTACCAGTCACGGGGCCCCATCATGCAACTGTGATTAACTGAACACACTGACATTACAATATTGAAATGAAGTACCTTTTACACTCTTAAAACCCATTATTTTATGGCCATTAATTTGAAAATTGGAGTCAGCTGTAATTTCAACTCATAGCTAAAGCATGAAGCAGTATAAAGCAGCTGATTTATGATAAAAGCTTATTTTACTACTGCTGGAGCTGCACATACATGCAGATACAGGAGTGGCCTGTCCTAAATATGCAATACACTGCATATCAGGAGCAAAATATATGTAAAAATGGAGCTTAATGGCAGTAATAGAAAAATACAGCTTAAATGGGGCGGTAGCCATTAAAATTTTAAATTAAATGAGCAGTCAACTCTGTGAGCTCAGTTATTCTGTCTGGATTTGTGGGAGACGTAGTAACTGAGGTCTACTGAGTCCACGACCTACTCAAGCATAGCAGTTAAAAGGGGAAATGAAGACAGACAGAGCTGCTCTTGCTGGAACCTTCACTGGAAAGAGGCATAGAGTTGCTTGCAAGAGTTCTGGCAAATAGAAAAGAAGTGCAACCGCTGCAGCAGAGAATTAGCCAAATGTTAATTAACTTTTATGTCATTAACTTGATAAATAAGGGTGACGACTGATGATGGTTCCATGTAGACGCTTTTTGCGCATCAACTCTGCACAGTTGATTGGTGCTGTAGAAAACTCCTAAACCTTATGTGATGCTTTGCTTTGCTGTTCTGCTCAGCAGGTTTAACATTTCCTCTGAAAGCTTCTTTGTCTTTGAGATCTTCCACAGTTCTACATTTCTGCTGAACTGGAATTTCATTTACGATCCTCCAACAGGTGCTTTGTACAAGCTGTTATTACAAGCTATGGTTATGTTTTAAAGTGCACTGTCTTCTAGTGGCCATGTGAACAAGTGCATGTAAAATGTTTGCTTCACAGATGAACTCAATACCCTATTAACTTAAAAATCTACGTAATCACGACTGTAAAGTTATGCATTTTAACCCAAAATTACTTTTCTTTAGCCAAACTAATCCTGGTCTCTAAATCTAATCAAACTGAGCAAACACAGCTTCAGCTGACAACAGGTGAATTAACCGCTGTCAACACAGAGTGGGCGGGTCCCAAGTTAAACTTTTCTCAGCTTCAAGGTGAGAAATTAAAGTGACTACCAATGAGAGCGAAGAACACTGTGGACTGACATATAACAGGGTTACCTAGGTGCCTGTAGCGATATTCCAGGTAAGCAGAGGGCAATAAGGCCCCTTAAGCATTGATATTCCAGATCAATTTGATGACTCTGTACATGTAATTATTATTTATCCACATGAGAAACTAACATCAACTCCTAATAATAAAGTGAAGTCTATTGATTGATATGCCACAGCCACTGAGAATTCTTGATTCTGACTGGCTGACAGGTTTTTATTCCCTTTTGACTCTCAGACAATATAACCGGACATCTTTGATGCAGGAGTCTGTTTGAAGACCTAAATGACAGCGCTAATATTAACCTGCAGTTAAACACAGCAAAATCAGGGCTTACTCAGAGAATGTCAGGGTGAGGAAAGAGGACTTTTCTTTCGCTAGCTACTGTGAAGCTCAAGCCTGTGGGTCTAAGGGACCGCTGCAGGGGAAAGCAGAATGCAAATGAAACCAAAACCCCACAGAAAATAAAGACATTTGGAGAAAGTTGCCAGTAAAGTATGGCAGGGAAAGTGGTAGTGTGACAGAAAGTTAACATTTCTGGATGTCTGTGTGACAGACAGAGGCAGGGGAGGAGATGGGGAGATAACATCTGTGTGTGTCAGAAAGACTGCTACAATATCTCAGCCTGAATGGAAAATTTCAGTATGAACAAGACTGGGTGTGATTCTGTATTGTTTTAATCTGTGTTGTTTTAATATGGTAAAAATGAGTGTCTTTAGGTTTCCAAATTTGGAAGGGCATTAAATCGATAAACCAGTGCGTGTGAAACATCATGTCCAAAGGTACATGTTGCCTAGCAATGTGAGCAGCGGGATTTCTGCTTGCATTACATTTTAAAATCTGAATAAAAACTAAATGAATGGAAAATGTTAAATAAGTAAACAGCTGAAAGTTCATGGAGTATGTGTGGTGTTTTGTTGGCAAGTGGCCACAATATAGGGAAGGCACTACCACTGAACTTTCTTCTATAAAAATAAATCTCTTGTTTACGTCTTTCCATGAGCACGAGCTTGAGGTAACTTTAAATGATTTTCTTCTCCTACCATGGCAGAAACAGGCTGTGCGGTGTGTGTGAAGGGTGCAGACCCAAATGCAGGACTCAGAAGCAGGCAGACAGGGATTAACAAAACGTGAGCCTTCATTATGGCTGAAAACAGGAACAAATAAACACAGAGGGTAACAAAACTAAGGAAACCTAAACTGGGGGAAAAAAACTAACCAGGGAGCACGAGGACCATGGACAGCACAGGAACGGAGGACGGCCGCAACGACAACAAGACTCTAACAAGAGACGAGGGGAAGACTGAGACGGTAAACACACAGAGGGATAACGAGGGAACAGACAACAGGTGGGGAGCACAGCTGAACGTAATCACAGCAGACGAGACAAGGAAGTAAATCTAAACACAGAGCACAAGAGACAAAGGCTGACAAAGTAAAACACGAAACAACTGAACGTGGAGACAAGAATGACACAGGAAGAACAAAACGTTAAGGCCAGTAGGAAACTAAGTATACTAGAGGGGAAAACACATGAAACAATACGAACAATACCTCAGAACTAGGGAACTAATGCACAAGGGAAACACACAAACAAGACAACAAACCAAATCTGTGATCACAAATGAACACAACTAAACTTCAAAAGTCCACTAAACTAAAGCTAAAACACTGAGTCAGAGACCCAGGACTGTGACAAGAGGAAAGAAGCTGGAACCATATCAGGTTGTTAAGCAATCATGCTTTAGAAGAAATTAATTATTTTTCACTTTTTTTGTTCCTTTTCTGAGCTTTCATGCTAATGAAATAATATTTACTAAAGTTTAGACTGGTGCTTTAACTGATGTCACTTAAGCAAAACAAGCCAGCAAATAAAAAAACATGAGGACTGAAGTGGTGTCTCAGAAGTTACAACCTAATGTTGGCTATTTGTACACACCACATTCTTAATTTGCAAAGAGGAAGACCTTTAAAAGGGCTAATTGGTGATTTTGAATGTCAACATTTTTATACCAGCAGGTTTTTTGTGCCCATTAAAGCTGCCCGCTCTTGAAAAAGCCAGCCTTAATGAGAAGAGTTGGATGGAAGTCTTCTTAGGCATGTGACTTTTTAAAGTGAGCTTCAGCCAGCCCATTCTGGTCGGGTGCCTGCAGTTTTCTCCCAGCCATACTGCTGGCCTGGTATTGGTGTGACTTTGAGCCTCATGAATATCCATAAATACACATCTGTTTATGAATGTGCGAGTGGCCTATTTTTTCATAGACTACCACAAAAATGACATATTGAAAACTGAGAATAATAGATGAAAATCTGTGGTACTTAAGAGGTGTCAGAGTACTGGCTGACATCCCCATTAAAACTTTAATTATCTGTTGGTTGCAATGTTTTGATCTGACATGACATTTCTTACAAAGATCCATGAACGACAGGAAGCTGCAGGAATATAATTAAAGTTATGAAACTGCGGACAGTTTTTTTTATTATTATTATACCTTGATATCTGTTTTATCTAGCTATTCTACTCCTTATCTTTTCTAGTTACTGGAAGAAGTTTAATTCCTTGGTTCAAAAGATACACAAAATTTAAAGTGTACTTTCTTTCAGTACACTTTGAATATTGAGTACATTATAAAGAAATGAGTTTCTAAACAGTATTTTGATCTGCTCAAAAATATACAAAACTCAGTTTCCATTTCCAGTAATTATGTAATTATTCCAAAAATCAACCAGCTTGCATGACACGATATAACCACTGGTGGTCTCCGCCTCATCATAGCTGCAATGTTAGCTGGCTGGATGCTTCTTTGGTTGGCAGATACAGTTTGCCGAAAAGGAAACAAGTTTCTTCGTCAGGTTGTTTGGAGGAACTGGGTCATGACTTCTGGAAAGATATTGCTGCTGCGTTTTTTAAATGTATTTTTTGGCACGCAGCACATCGTGAGGTCAGTGCCATTTACTTACATTATGTTCAAGGGAAAGCAGACATCTCCACACAGCCCATACATCCAAAACAGGGCAACTCACACCAAAACAATCTTGATGGATAAAGAGCGCTATGGGCCAGGGAGAATGTATATAAATTTTATTTTGGGGTGAACGGCCCCATTATTTTGATGGCAATCACTGTTCTGGTTAGGGTGTGTCTGCCTTTTAGTTACCTCCCTATTTTGTTTTTAAGAATCAGCATCTAAAGCAAACTCTTTGTGTGCAGGCAGCACTGAATTGTATGAGGCAGACAGTCTGCTTCTCAAACTGTTCCACCAATAAATCAGCCATATCACAAAGTCTTCCATCTTTACACCCACAGTGCTTTCCATCTCAGGCTGTCAGTGGCAGCTGAAACTCTTCACAGCCCCATAACATCGTACATATCAAGAACTTTACTGCTCCTGCCTTTATGGGCCTACACACTCATATATACACACACACACACACACACACACGCACAACCTATTGGTTTATAAATCGGTGCAGAGAGGCAGAGAGCTCTGCAGATCAATATAAGTGCTGATGTCAAAAGATCAGCACAAACTGAACCGTTTAAGCCGGCCACCGCAAAGCGTGTCTGCTGTAAATGGTGAGGAATTGACATCAGAGATGATGTTAGTGCGTAAGCGTGTGCATGTAAGTGTGCGCGCACGCGAGTACTGGCATGCTGGCAATCAGTAAAGGTCGGAAGCATCGTAGGTTACTTCCATCCAAGATTCAGGAAAGATACATTTATGTTTAATCAGAATTCAGCACTTTATGGCAGTGATTAGTCCCAATGTGCATTATAATCAGTTTAATGATTTCTGTTGCTCGTGCTGTAACCAGCTCATTTTACCTTGAGAAAGCTATATTGCATTAGATATCCGAACTCTGGATGCCTTCATCATTTTTAACTGCCTTTTACATTGGTTTTGACTGGAGCCACTGAAAAGAGGGAAGGATTATACACAGCTGAAAACAAGGTGCATTTTATTTCTTTTTTTTTTAATTCTGCTGCTAACCTGAAAAATCAACAAGACTCCTGGCATAAATTCTTCAGAATAAAGCGCCAATTGCACAAATGGAACTGAATAAAACATAACCAAGGCACAAAACTTGCATAAATTTTATCTGAATATCTCTCCTGCTTCTCTTCCGTGTCTCTACAGAGGGCTACATACACAGGGATGCTGTGCCTGTCAGGGGAAAAAAATGACAGTTTTGGTCATTAGTTTAAAGCCCCTGAAAACCTAATTTCTAAATCAGCCTCTTACAGATCATGTGAGCGATGGTCTCCTACATAAATTAACACTTTCAGTGTTAACAGAGCAGGTTCTTTCACATGACAAATTTTCTTCATGTGCACTGGTTTGGAGTGGGTGGGGCACTGCTGGAATAAGGTGATGTAATGTACTTGCATGTACAATAAAGCAAAATATCAGTCAAAAGGTGTTGAAGGCTGTGATTTCATTGCATGCAATGTTATTGCCATCCAAACCTAGTCTGCTAAAATATACTCTTTTGAACAACTAAAGTATTTTTTAAATTATGTCGACGTGCAATGTAACCATGAGTTGCACTTAAACCTTACACGGCCAAGATGACCTGCTAAAGTTCAAACCAAGCATCTGAATAGGCAAGAACTTTAATTTAGGTGACTTTGGGCATGGCATGATTGTTGGTGCCAGATGGGCTGGTCTGAATATTTCAGAAATTGCTGATCTTCTGGGATTTTCCCACACAAACATCTCTAGGGTTTACAGAAAATAGTCTTTAAAAAAAAAAATCCAGTGCGCAGCAGCTCTCTGGGTGAAAATGAGGACAAGGAGAATGACCTTGCTGCTTTGAGCCAAGGCAACAGAAACTTAACCATTCATTACAACCAAGCATCTCTGAATGCACGTGTTGAACCTTGAAGCAGATGGGCTACAGGCGGCACAAGACCACACCAGGGGCCACTCCTGTAAGCTAAGGACAGGAAAGCGAGGCTGCAATTTACTCGAGCTCACCACAAGAGGAAAATAGTGGGTTTGAAAAACACTGCCTGATCTGATGAGCCTCAGTTTCTGCTGTGACATTTAGATGAACGCATAGATCCATCTGTGGTGTAGGTTCTTGAACATTAGAATGAGTTCACTGTACTCAAATGGCCTCCACAGTCACCAGATCTCAGTCCAGTAGAGCACCTTTGGGAGGCGGTGGAAGGGGAGAGTCATAGCTTGGATGTGCAGCTGACAAATCTGCAGCAACTGTGTGATGCTGTCATATCAATATGGACCAAAATCTCTGAGGAACTGATCAAAGAATTTAGTTTTCCCATTTTCTTTGTGTTCTGTTACACTGGAAGCTTCTGACTGGTCAGAATCAAGATTTTAGTTTATTATGTGTACCTGAGTTATTTATTTAAAATACAGTTGTGCAATTTTCATGTTCAACTTCTAGCAGAAAATAAACATTTAAACCAAAAGTAACCTTATATCTTCACATCTCACTTAGGAGTAAAAATGAACCTTTAAGCTTGACAGAAATGGTGGCTTGATTTACATCGTGATACAAATTGAGATTGACTGATATGATGAAAAAATAATCATGAGGCTCCAGCCCCCCGCGACCCTGAATAGGATAATCAGAAGAAAATGTGGATAGGTGATAAGATTTTTTTTCCCCTCCATATCGCCCAGCCCTGCAGAGAAAACTACACATTAAAATTTTTCTGACAAGTGACCTCTTGTGGCCATATGAATAATGACTGTGGTAACTGAGGAGCAGGAGTAAGTGGTGTTATAATGGTGTCAGTGTCGGCTTCTGTTAACCATAACCCAAATCTCTTTGCTGTTTACCAAGTCATTTTAGTTGCAGATTGGTAGCAGATCAGAAACCACTCTGTCATCATCATTTTGGATGCTGACTTATGTTTTCCTTTGCTCGTGCTGGTGGACTTACAAAGAAAGAAAGCAAATCAAGCCAAAATATTAAAAATCCTGCATAATCAAATGTAAAACCATGACAACCAAACTCAGGCCGTCATGCACCTCAGTGGCATAAAACATTATCATATGCCTCTAGTTGCAGAATCTTTTTTCTTCTGCAAGCTCAGCTCCCACTTCTTCCTGCCAGACTTTGTTCTCAGTTTTGTGTGTCTGCCCATATTTCATTGTATCAGTTCAATGTGCGGGACACATTGGGAAAGTCATTCACAGCTGAAGTAATTTCAGGATTTCAAGGAAACGGAGGAAAAAAAAAAAATGGAAGAGGCACTGCCGTTCAAAATAGCCCAAAACTCTGCACAACAACAGGGACAAAAAACATCTCAAATCAATGACCTGGAGATAGAGTGAAAGAATCTGCTGTATTATGACAGTTTGATGGCATGAGTGGGTAGTGGTAAAGTAAATATTACTAAACCTCAGCAAAAAATGAAATGACTAATGGGGACTTTCAGTCATGCTCGAAATAAGGAAACATCCCTCACAATGAGAATAAATCTTATTGGCGGCTTCAGCAAGTTTAAAAGTAGCCAGTGCTGCGACTATTCAGAAAGTTCAGTGTTTGTCTTGTCTCTCATTTTCCTATAAATGTGGGCACGGTTTTGTAAGTCATATAAAGTCATGCAAAGTCTAAAGGAAACTGCAACAAGTTGTGTTGCAGCTTTAATCCATAGGGAAGAGAGACCTTGTCTTTCACTACTATATTTGATTTAATTAAAACTTGGCAGTATTACTGGCAACATGAATTGAAAAGCTGAGGAAAAAGTAGACTGTAGGAGCTGCAGGAAAGTGGATGGTTTTCTGCCAACAGCAACCTATAAACAACAGTGGATCTCCTAATTATCTGCACTATTATAAGCCTTAAAATGTGAAATGAAAAAAAAAACTGCACACAGGTGACTTCTTTTTTTCTTTTCATTCTTTTTTTTTTATTATTTTCAAAGATATTCAGTTGAGGCTTTTCAAGAGTGCTCCACGGACTAATTAGTGTCTCAGTCTGCTCGAGGAAACTGATGGATTATTGAATATAAGGGACGTTATTTTAGTCCAACTGCTCTGTTGCTCTTGTCTACGCGGTTCTGCTACAGTAGATAAGCATGTGTGGACAGACTGGTGAACACCGAGCTGCTGTGTCACTCACAGAAACTCGTGCTTTACTCTTCCAGCTGAAAATGTAGCATCTTTGTGTCATTTACTGCTGTGGGAAGCAGGAATGAATAGAAGTTTCACTGCTTAGGCCAGGAAGAGGAAGTTCACACTCATCATTGTTTAGCTGCCTGTGAAACTGCACACTGAGCAATTATGCACTGAAAAGAAATATTATTTGATTGTTTGTGACTAGTTTTGACCATGAAACTGTCAAAAAAAACCATGTCAGCAGCGAATTTTGTTCATCATCAATTCATTAATGAAGCAAAACTGTCAAACAATTCTCTGGTCTCACCTTCTCATATGTGACATTGTACTGCATTTCTGTTTTTTTTATCATTGCAAATTAAATACTTTGAAGCTGACTCAGTTTGGCAAAACAGGCAAAGTGAAGGAAGATGTTATGGGAATTACTCACAGTTAGACTGAGCTATTAATTGATTAATCAGAAGACAATTCAGCAGTATTCTGTAGATACTACACTGATCAACTGCTAGTTTTATATGTACAAGATTAAGATGATGAAAAGTTTTACTGTTGAATTCACAAAGAAAACTTCAGCCCTGCCAAAAGTATAAACTTCCCTCAATTAATCAGCCCGTGAATGAGGAAAACAAGGTAACGGGTGCTGCTGAGATGTGAGAGAGAGCTTCAGTGAGGAGTGTGGATATCCTAACAAATGCAACCACTTATTCTGGGTTATAGTAATTGTGATGACATAATTAAAATGTGCTCATTAGCAGCACTAAGCTCCTCATTACTTGGGAAAATGCCACAATTCTGCACAGATGTGTGGGCACCACGCTTTCCTCGGGCCTGTTTCAGCTTTTCATTAGATTTAGGAATACAAAAATATAAACAAAAAGCTACATAAATCCAACAAGAAATGAAGTCAAACAAAAAAAAGAATAGTTGCAGAGTATTAAAAAAAAACAAAAAAAAAAACTCATGGCTTTCAGTGCACCACATGCTCTGTTCTAAGAGTGCGTGTAAGCGCTCGTGCATATGCCTAGATATGAATAATAGTCACTGAGATATTCAACAACAAAAGTTGCACTGAAAGAAAAGGACATGAAACATCACGAGTTTGTTTGTTTTTTATTTGAGCAGCTCCAGACGGCTTCAAAGTGACAGCGTCATTTCATCGAATATTCAATGACAATCCCAAACACCCCCAGTTTGTTTGAGGACCCCCCCCCCTTTATCCAAAAAAAAAAAAAAAAAAAAGTGCTGCTGCTGCTGCTGCAGAATGCAAAAGCCCCTGAAACACTGAAGAGAAGTGTGGGTTTGTGAGGCTGAGCAGTGAATTTAGCTTTAGAGCACCCACAGTCAGTAAAATGGAGGAGGTGATAGGCAGTGTGGGATGAGATTGTAGGTGCCCAGAGCTGTCAGGAGAAGAGGGGCAGTCAAAACATGTCAATGCTTAGAAAGGAGAAACAAGGGGGATATAAGGTGGAAGCCAAAGAAAACAGGCACATGTCACTACCACATTTATGCGGTTTAAGGTCAGGCTTGGATTGGGCGAACAAACTTGTCATTGCAGCTTAAAAAATAAATAAAATAAAATAAATCAAGGACAGTTAATGAGCTGTTATTCGGCTTCAGCTTATTTTGCATTGCCTCATCATCGACTGCTTCAGATTAGGGCTACAGCACTTCCAAACCAATAAGGTGACAAGAGTCTCCTCTGTCTCGTCGCTTTGATATTCACAAGCAAGAATAGAAAACGGAAAGCTATTTTTAATTACTCATATAGATTCTGAGAAAATAGGACAAAAGTAGTCTCCTTCTCTTAAATAACGGAGATGTCAGCTTGCTGCGCATTGACATGCCACAAAACACTTTGGAATTTTTTTTTTTTTTTTTGCTAAACGTCTTCATATTCACAGAGGGCGGGAATCGTCTCAAAACGACACAGTTCTCCACTTACCCATATTGTCTCATCGGTCCGTTCCCTCCGTCCTCTGTAGCGCAATCCACCGCACAGATCACGACTTCTTCTCTGTCTTTTCTTGCCACTACCTGGAGAGCCGAGGAGTCCTTCTCTCCCCTCACGCCGCGGGTGACTCACCTGCCTTCATTCTGAAAAAACTGTCTCTAAATTATAAACAGCTTTTAAAGTTTGCGCACATGCTCCTTCATACGGAGCAACTTTCCAGACCTGTCGCAAATAGCCGTGTCATCAAGCCCTAAGTTGGAAGTAAAAAGCCTGGCTCTACTAGGTCCTTTCACCCTGATAAACCCTTGGTCTCGGAGCAGGTACCCTCAGAAAAAAGAAGAAAAAAAAAAAGAAAAACAAAAACAGTCACACGCTGCCAAAGTCAAGAGGTTAAAAAACGAGCTTTTGCCACCACGATCGCTCGCGAGGAACGGCGGTGCGCCAGGTGTCCTCTGCGTAAACGTCCAGCGGAGCAGCAGAGGGGATAGGAATGGAGCACAAGCAGACACGGGCACTGTCGGGGGCTCCTGTGCAGTGCTTTGGCGAGCAGGTTTGCGTGTGCGCGCACGGCTGCGCGGGGGAACGCGTGTTCGCGCATGTGGGAGAAAGAAAAGGAGAGAGAAAGAGAGAGAAAATGTTCGACGCAGCGTTTAACAGCTGCAGGCATATTTTGGTCATATATGACCCCCCCCCCCCCCCCCTTTTTTTTTTCTTTTTGTTGATCTGCTTCTTCCATCTTCACTGCCGCCACCACAAATCAACGGAGGAGCCGCCTCCCCTCCAAGTCTATTATGCAGGTGTGGAGGATATGCTGAGGGCTATATGTGGTCGTCATTATATCATGAGTGGGTAGCATGCCTGATCCCACCTCGCGTTGCATAATTATTGCAGCTAGATCGACGGAAACCTGTTAGAGCGGGGAAACTGTTGTACAGGGTGTCGGGCTAATTAAACATAAAAAAAAGGAATATAGCAGTGAAACATGTCCAACCATTTCCCATTAGGGAGCATGTCACTGTTCAAACCGGTGAGAAAGTGGCTGTTTGATTTTTGTATGAGTACAACATTGAAAGTAAGACACAAAACAAACACACTACACACAAACACTCCCTCTACAGTGTCATTTCTCTCTTAAATGGAAGAGGAAGAGACCAGTACTTTTAACCATTTGATTTGGTCCTTCCTTCTTGACTCACTTCATATTCTGACTAATTCCTGGGGTGGTATTAAGTCTCCCAACTAGTACTTCCTTTATTTCAGATGATTCAGACATAAGAGTTGGAAAAAGGAAGATTAATTATAAAAATGTGCCCATTAAGAAATAGCTTCAATCTCGCTTTAAGTTTAGGCTTGACAGACTGCCTCTATTGATTCACTGAAAGTTTTATAACACTGTGACATTGAAAGTATGATGAGTGCACACGTCCCCCCCCCCCCCCCCCACTGTTGTGCCAGTTTCTCTTGATAACCATTTCTAGAGTTTGAGAGTTAAAATTTATAGTGTTGCAGTGCTGTGCAAAAGTCTCAAGCCACGACTCATTTCTTTTCATTTTGCTTCCAAAGAGCCAAACTTTCTTTCCTTTTTCTTAAAGTGCTCTTAAGTAGTAGTTTTCCAGGCTTTGTGAACGTCATTCAAAGTTTTTTGTTGGACACTGGCTGCTTTTCCCACTCATTTTCAGAGTACCTGACCATTTTCAGAGGAATGTTTGTTTAGCCACTTAATACTGACCTATGAATCTTTCAAGTAAAAAAAAAAAAAGCACCTAACTCAAGGGATGAACCCCTGTTTTGCCTGCACATAACAGACAACTTAACAAAGAACTAATATTAAATTGTCTCTCTAGGCTCTTCAGACCTGTCACTAACACATAATTTGTTCCCCTTGAGCGCTTAAAAAACAACTAACTTCTTCCTGGTTTGTGAAAACATTTCACCTCTCATCCAGGCGGCATCTTCAGTTCCTAAACAACTGATGGGGAGTTCCAGGTATTTTATCCCTTTAGAGGTAGATCTGAGGGTCGTTGCCATATGAGTCAAGAAGTACACACACACATACCATCTCCGACTGATACGGTGACTCATGTAACCTCAATAGCTCAAAAGATGGCGGGGTGGGGCAATGTCATAGAGGATTCACACCTTTGGCCCTGGTGATAATAATGACCCACACCTTGTTTCACACCTTGGCTCATGTGACAACTCACATGAGTGAGTAATAGTGGGCAACAACCCTCAGGACCACCTCCAAAAGGAGAATTTCATGCAGGGTTAAATACCCAGGACTCTCCATCACTTGTTTTCATGCCCAGGTCATCAAGTTACACAAATGTTTGGTGGGCCGTAGCCTACTTGTTTTGATGATCTTGCCTTCTTTTTCTTTCTTCAAAAATTTGATATAACATTAATGTACTTGGAATAGATACAGTATAAATGGAGAGCAATGTATTTTGCTGACAAAAAAAGTAACCATCACAACAATTCTTCAATAAAAACATTTAAGTACAAATGAATAATGAAGCCGCCAGAGCTTTCATGTTTTTTTTATAAAGATAATACTGTGTTTGATGATTTCCTTCTTTTCCTCCTTTCCTCTTTCCTCAGTATCTTTTCTCTCCCTCTATCTATCTGATTCTGATTCTGATCTCTTGCACTTGTTCACACTCCCTTCCCAGTATCAGTGTTGAAACAATAATTAATGCAAAAGCCCACTTAGAAAAGGAGTAAACACATTTAAAAGAAAAAAATAATAATAATAATGCAGGCAAAGCAGAAGTAGCAGAAGCTTGCTTTGGGTATAAAGGGCAGGAGGCCCTCCAGTGATGATGGTGGCCTGACTTTTTTAAAATTTTAAAGCAACCAAAGTTTCTGGTCATAAATTCACTGCAACACTTTCATCCTGAATTAGTTGAATAAAAAATGTCAGAACTGAAGAAGCCTTTTCAATGAGAGGTGAAACATCTAAATGAACCAAGAAGTCCAGTTGCCGTTTTTCAAATACATAAAACTACCATGACTTGGATGATATAATTTGTTACTATTTCTTTAGCTGAATCAACAAAAATAACACAGTTTTATAGGTATAAAATAGTAGTGCCAACAAGGTGATTGCCAACTTGGGATATCTATGGTGTGCAGTGTGTCCTTAAAAGGTTTGAGGAAAGGGGACAAGTGGAGGACAAATAAGTGGTACTGTAGGCCTAAAAAAGAAAAGTCCTGGCAGGACCTGAGAGATGCATCTGACCCTTCACTTGATACATCGTTCGTTTGCTGGTTCCTCATCAGAAATGGTCTCAGTGGAAGGGTGGCTGTCAAGAAGCCATCCTTAACAAAGAAAACATCACATCAGTGAGTGTCTACAGCTATCTGTAAAACGTGATGGGGCCTCTGTCATGGTTTAGTGCTGCATTTCAGCCAGTGGTGTTGTGATCTTGTCAAAATTGATGGAATTGTGATCACAGAAAAGTACCGTCATATTTTGATCCACCATGCAATACTATCTGGGAAGCATCTGACTATCAACCGCTGCATTTATCATCATGACAGTGATCCCAAACACACTGCCAAAACAGTAAAAGCTGGTCTAAATGGATTGAAAAAGACATTTGGACACTGTCAGTCATGGATTGGCCTCTCCAGAGCACAGACCTCAAAATTATTGAAGCATTGTGGGATCATCTTGACAGAGAAAAGAATAAAAGGCAGCCAACATCCAAAAAAGAGCTCGGAAAACTATTCCTCAAGTCTGTTTACAGAAATTATAGGGCAGCTTGCCTAAGAGAGTTCAGGCTTTGTTGAAGAATAAAGGTGGTCATGGCAAATCCCAACAACCTTTAAAGCTTGTTAGAATTGCAAAAACTCTGTTTTTGCCTTATATACTGTTTCCCACGTATGCTTGCATACATTTGGACTGCACATATTTCCCAATTTTCCTAGCAAAATCTAAAGAATTGAGGGGTGTCTCAAGACCTTTGCACAGTAGTATACATTCCAGAAGTTAGGGTATATCCATGGGAGCACAATCATGGCAATGAGAATCTGTGGACTGGATCTGCAAACCACCTGTACATATCTTGCTTTAGCACCTCCACAGCTGCTGATTGCTCCAATATTTAGACCAGCATTGGTTCAAAAGAGGTAAAAGTAATCCAGTACTGACTATGAACCCTGCCTTCAGGCAAGCTTGGAAGTGAAAACAAAATGACAATTTCTAGCTTTTCCTACAACATCAACATCCAAGTAAGCCATGTGTGATCCAGTACAAAAGCTTAGGTGGTCCATTTAATTTTCACCAAACACATACTGTACAGCGATTATTTCAATAACATTTCTACTACAGAGCTGACTGGTTACTTATTAGAGGACAAACTGTTTCTTTTAGAGCCTTGTGCAGTATGATCTTCTGAAAATTGTACCCCCCCCCACCCAGGAAAGTAATTTCTTTAATGTTTAATGTAAATATTTAACTTTAATCTCCTCCTGTAATTTTCAAAGGCAGTGTGCATGTGTAATAAGAGGAACTGAAACAATCTCAATACAAACTGAGCAACCCAGATAAAAAGCAGCATGTTTCCCAACCTAACTATTTGTTTGCTCCTGCTGTGGCCAAGCCAAACAGCTGTAGCAGCACAGCAATATTTTATGAATCAAAACCTCTTTGAATGTCAGATTTGGTCTTTTTCTTTCTTTCTTTTTAACATTAGCACCTTTGTGTGTGTGAGTGTGTGTGGGGGGTTCAACTAATAAGCTGACCATGTCTCCTTGAAGCTCCCCAGGCTCGGCATTCCAGCTCTTTGTGCACCATACCGCTTAAAAGCATTCAGCTAGTGCTACATGTCCCACAGGGTTTTACGCATTTTTGAAATGGAATCTGGTGATAACATTTTCTGTAACTCGGTCAGGAAAGACACTTGAAATTAAGAGTGAGAAGAACTATAAAATTCATTTAACAAGCATTGCAAGCAGCATGTTTGAAGGTTTGAAGCTGGCTCTGTCACCTGGAGCCACAGTCACAAGGAGGTGAGGCTGTAAATCAGAAGGGCTTTAAAGACCCACCCTCTTCCCTCCTCCTCCTCCTCCTCCTTAACAACAGGCGAGGCCTTGGTGCTGATAGTGAGGCGGATTGAACTGCAACAAAGTGTGGTGTCAGCAAAGAAATGTCAAGTAGATACAGGAAGATGAGTCCACCATGACAGCGTAAGGATGGGTGATGTAACAAGATAAGGTGGCAGACACTGGAAAGGGAAGAGTTTAATTACCACCCATGATTGGTGTTGTTTTCACTATAGACTGTATACAAAAGATGGACATGACATCACCCATTGTGACTGAAGTCCTGACTTGAAACCTCAAACAGAGCATTTTGGCTGTCACCAGCTTGGCGTTTTGAAACCAAACGTGATGAGTGAAGGCTGGATTTTTACGAGCTCATATGAAAATAGCTTGTCAAACACAAGGCAACCATTTCCTGATGCATGCCCTGTTTTATCATCCCTTTTAACGCAAGTGGAGACCATAAATTTACAAAATGAATATCATCATGCAGTCAGTAAAACCCGAAGCTACAACTGAGACCATAATCTTATTAGAAAAGCGTTTACTGAGATCATAGATAATATGAGCAGAAGGGTTATTTCTACATGACTGGACTTCCTATTGCAGCAGGGGAGCTGCCCCCTGTTGGGTATTATAAGGAAAGTTTGAGGAACTTCTGCACTGCACTTTTCTTTTATATACAGTCCATAGTTTTCGCCTTGTGAGTCTGTGTATATGCCATCAAGGCAAAATATGTTTCTGCAGATACCTATTGTAGAGAGAATAAGCACAAAGGCACTTTTAGGCACATACTGTATCTATATCTGCCTGTCTTTGGACAGAAGTTGTTGATAGACAGAAATTAAACAAAATTGTGTACATCAACTGAGCAAAGTATTTAGCTGAAATTAAATTTGGAGATCAGAAAAACATTGTCATATCTTCTTGTTCTTATTAAATGGTATGTGGTCCGCTGAGACAACAAAAACACAATGTTCAGTGCTTTCAATCAAATGCTCAAAAGGGACACATATTTTAATATTTTAATTTAAAATAACAAAAGCACTCTAACAGGCTACTTGTTTGCTTCTGCACCAAACAGCAGATACAAGCCCCTAGATGGTGAACTTGTGAAGTAAACAAAAACTGGGACCCAGCAAGAAACATTACTCTAAATTACAACAGTTTTCTTTAATTGTTGGATTTGTAAATTGAAACTGTTTAGGAACAAGTTCCCCACGTGTTTTACTGCATGGCCAAATGACAAGCAAAAAGAAAACAACAACAACACAGCAAAATGTTGCAATTTAAGGCAAAGAGAGAGAGAGACTCGGTTATGAACCGGAAACAATCTTGGACATGGAGCAGTCAATAGTGTGTTTTTTTGCAATCCACTTCTCTGTGATTTTTCCATTGCTCCCAACAGACATGATTCATAATTTCCACGGCAATAGACTTTTTTTTGTTTATTTTTTTTTTGTATTTGTTTTTTATTGGGAAGAGAGACTCTGTAGGGACAATCGACTAATACAAGATGGAAAGCACTGGACTGACATTTAGTATTGATAAAATTGTTAATTTGAAATATTGACTAGTAGGGCAAAATGAATAATATAAATGCTCATCTTGCAGGAAATACTATTAAGTAGTCAGTCAAGCCAGTATAAGTAGTATTAAACATTTAAAGTTAATATTCAGTTATCTTAATACACTGCTGAAAACATTTTATTTGGTAAATGCTGCTAGTTTGTACCCCATTTTCCTCTGTATAGGTCTAATTCCTCTTAGACCGGCAGATGGAGCGAGCAGTTTTAAAGGAGGAAGGATTGATTGGAGCACTAGTGTCAGGTGTGATTGCGTAACGGCAAATGATTTAAATGACTCATGGGTCACTTAGGAGGGCTCCTCAGCAGAATTATGCCTACATAGGCCCCACAGGGAGGTTGACTCTGCTCACAAGCAGTTTGTCCACCACATTTTTCATTCATTTATGTTTTCATTCATCTTCATTTTATTTTGGAGAGGGATATATTAAAACCTGGACAAATACTCTGGCTGAAGGCTGTTTTTTGTAATTTAGGTGAACAGATATTGACAGGGACTGTCATGATCATGATTAAGCTCAAAATACATGAATAAACAATTAAGTGTTTATGACAGCTGATTATATTTGTTTCACCTCTGCAAAACTGTCACAAATTAATACAAGAAAATTCCCAAACATGTTCACTGGCTGTATGTAAAACTGGCTGTCATTACTTTTTCTGTGGCATCAAATTTCTCTCAATCTTTTGCCACACTGGTTTTATTTTATTATTTTTTTTAAATTAAAGTAAGGATCTGTGTGCTTCAGCTGTTAAATCACTTCCAAGTCAATGGTGAAAACTTTTTGTCATATCTAGGACAACATCTTGTACTGTGAATAAAAAATGTTAAACGTCTCAACCAAGCAGCCATCTTTCTTGATCACATCACCCCGCTGTTGTAAGGCATTACTGTCTGAATATTATCTTGAGAGAGTCACCACTCTGAAGCAGACAATCACGAGAGGCGTTTACATTATTAATGCAGAAAGCACACTTTATGTTTATTTTTTAATTAACATCAATTTGTGATGGAAACAATATTTTATGCCATTTATTAGTCTGATTTTTCAAATAATGGGGGGGGGGGGGGGGAAAGGTGGGTTTACAGTGTTTTGATAGCTTAAGGTTCTCAGCTTTGTGAAACATCAGACGTGAGCTTTTGGTGTCAGTTGCTCCCAGGGAAAGACTCCTTGTTCAAGAGGCAGAGATGAAAACATTGGGAGCTCAGAATACTGTGCAGCCACCAGACAGTGTTATCACAGACGTGCCCTCATACACGCCAACCAGTTGACTCGCTGGGTGTATTTATGTTACCACTTCAAACTTTTTATTCAACAGCTGTATGTCGGTTTCTTGCAGAAATGTGGGAAATCAATGACTGAAGTAGAACTAAAATGAAGAGGCCTTGGAGTAAAGGCTGCAGTAACAGTAACTTAATGGAGAAAATAATTTACATGGCACAGTTAAGCATGTTTAATCCAAATAACTCAACTTAAGAAATCTTCAGTTATCCTCTGTAGTTTTTAAGTTTGGTGTTTTGGACACTTTCTTCGGTACAGTACACTTTGCTGGTGCTGGGTTGGACCTGCTTTTGCCTTCAGAGCTATCTTAATTCTACATGTCATAGATTCAGCAAGCGGCTGGAAACATTCCTCAGAGACTCTGGTCCATATTGACATGATAACATTTTGCAGTTTCTGCAGATTTGTCAGCCACACATCCATGATGTGAAACTCCCATTTCCCAATATCTCAAAGGTGTTCTGTTTGATTGTGATCTGTGACTGTGGAGGCCATTTGAGTACACTGTCAAGCTCACAAAACCAGTTTGAGATGATTTGAGTCTTGTAACATGGTGCTTTATCCTGCGGGAAGCAGCCATCAGAATTCATTGTACACTGTGGACATAATGGGATTCACACAGACAGCGACAACACTCAGGTAGGATGCTGCATTTAAATGATACTAGGTTGGAACTAAGGGCCCCATAGTCTGCCACTACATTCCACCACCACCACCAGTCTGAACCACTGATTCAGCAGAAATGAAAACTCATCAGAGCAGCAACTATTCTCCAATTTTGGTCAATCTGTGCAAATTGTAGCCTCAGTTTCCTGTTCTTAGCTGACAAGAGTTGCACCCTGTGTGGTCTTCTGCTGCTGTAGCCCATCTGCCTCAGTGTTCAGTGTATTGTGTGTTCAGAGATGCTCTTCTGCATACCTTGGCTGTGACGAGTGGTTGATTGACGTACTGATGCCTTGATTTCAGCTTGAGTCAGTCTGGGCATTTTCCTCTGACCTCTGGCAACAACAAGACACTTTTGCCCAGAGAACTGCTGCTTATTGGATATTTTCTCTTTTTCTCTGTTAACCCTAGAAATAGTTGTGTGGAAAAATTCCAGTATATCAGCAGTTTCTGAAATACTCAGACCAGCCCATTTGGCACCATGAACCATGCCATGTTAAAAGTCACTTAAATCACCTTTCTTCCCCATTCTCATACTCAGTTTGAACATCAGCAGGTCATGTCGACATACCTAAATGCAATGACTTGCTGCAATGTGATTAGCTGATTAGATATTTGCATTAATGAGCAGTTTATTGGATAAACCTGTTTAACTGCTCCCCAGTGTCTGTTGAGTATTATTGTAGGGTCTTCACATTACAATATAAAGGACCTTGAGGCGACTGTTGTTGTGATTTGATGAGTGTACCTTTCACAGTAATGAAACTGACTAAAACTGGTTTTTGGAACGCAGGAGCTTTAAGCCATTCTAGCTCTTATTCACTGACTGCCAAAAGTCCAGTGAGAAATCTGATCCAGAACCTCGGTCTTCACTGATGTTCTGCCCAAATTGATTCCAATATGAGGTATTAACAGATCAAGTCTCAAATTTCTCTGCTTACAAAGGTCATTTAACCATGCCAGTGTGGAGATGGAGTAAAACCTTTCACTATGTAGGAAAAAACGCAAGTAGTTTCCAGTGTTGCCAAGCAACTGTAAATATTCTAGCCCAGAGGGTAACGTCAAAGACCCTTTAAAAGCAAGGCTTGCCACTGGGCAGCCATCTTCAAATGCCTTCAGGCACCTATTTGGACAGTTATTTTGAAGAATTATCTTGATTAACTTTAATTTCAGTGGTCATTACATGTATAATATCATCAGTCGATGTGATTAAAAAAAAGTTTCAAAAGTTTCCTGACTTTACTGATTTTTAAAACCCCCCCCCCCCCCCCCCCCCCCCCTGTTGAAGTTAAGCTTCTATCACTATCTTTGCTGTGGTGTGAATTCTCCTATTATTCTCCTAAAATATATGACTTCTCTGCTTAAATTAACATATCACAGCTATTACTGGCGGGTAATGTCTAACCTTCAATTCTCTCTGAAGAACAGATGAGTCATGTTGACCACATCTCTATAACCAGTTTCTTATCCACAAAACTTTCAGCATTCGGCTCACTGCAGTATTATTGATACTTGTGTACTACTAACATTACAGCTGCTGAATGTCAGTAAATACAGTCATAAATTAAAATAAATAGATAAAAAAATAAAGGAAAATTCGTTTTGAAATTTAGGTTTGTCTTCAGATAAAACATTTTCAATGTATCTTGCCATCAGATCACACCATTCATAGCTTCAATATCATTCCATGAACGCCACGACAGAGGACTCATTTTAATATTTTGCACTGCTGTTGTGTTCTAATACTGAAAAAGTCTGTCCACATACTGTAGACTGGAATATTAACATCTACTAAAGTTCTCAAAAAATATCTTTGCAGGTTTCTCCACGATACGTTTGGCCAAATCTCTCTCTCTCACTCTCCCTGCCTCACACACACACACACACACACACACACACACACACACACACACACACACACACACACACACACACACACACACACACACACACACACACACACAAAAGTAATACCAGCCACGTTGGTGCAGCTGGTAAAATGTGATACAGTGTATTAATTAGTAAGCTTTAGAGGTGCTGTATTGTCGAACTTTTAAGAAAGCCGGGCAAACTGTTACACACAGACTCAAGTATTCTTGCTAAGCTAAGATTAACAACTCCCAACTATAGCTGAGAGTGATGTCAATCATCTCAGACAAAACATGTCTATTACCATTCTGAACTTTTCCGCAATAGAAATACTTTGCTGGAAACTCATTCACTGGCCAGTTTACTGAATTGTAACCAATTAATTCATTTACACTGGTTTCTTGAAAGAAATATCAGTTGAGTTTTATTATCTCTGTACTTGATCTGTTTTGCAGCTTGCGTGGTCACCAGCCCTTAAAAATGCACGAGCTACCTGGTTTTTTGCCACATTTCTTTGATTATGTGGTGAGCATGCTGTAGTTCATGCTGCTATATGAGATCTGTGGTTTTCAATTGCAGCTCTCGAGGTGCAGAATCCTGCTGATTTTCTATCCTACTAGGCTGATAATTACATTTGTGTGGTTTCCAAATTCAAAAATCACTCTGATTTAATGGTGTAAAATAAAGGGATCCATGGCTGCAGCAGTAAAAACATCCCTGTCTACAGGTTTTCATTTTATTTTAGGTTATTAGCCTCTTCATAGTAAAACTATATTTACTTTTTACTAATGTGAAAATGTACTTTTATTTACTGTTTATTTATAGAGAGAAACTAGAATTAGTTTTGCAGTATTTTAAAAATACAGCTTAATATCAAATATTTAAAAGAAAAGAAAATGGTTTGAACCAAGACCTTGAAAACATGCAGTATCTAAGCTGCAGGAAAGCAACATTTGAGTGTTAGCATTTTTTTTTGTAAATCAGTTTAAAAATATAAGCAAAGGCTTCAGGCCTTGTATGATTCTTAACTGGACTAAATGGAGCATGTTAAATTTGACATAAGTTGCAAATATGCATATCAATTATTCAATATTATAAGCAGAGGTCAATCAAGCAGACAAAGTCACATTATCATAATAAGACACCACTTATCCTGTCCAGTGAAGTTTTGTCAATACACAACACTGAGAGCCAAAATTATTTCAGTGCATGAGCACAAATTGGTGCACAATGGAATTTCTCAAAGACTTGGATACATATGGAAGTGCTATTCAGTGAGTACTGAACCTTTACTGGGATATAGTCTTTTGACCAGAATATCCCACCATATGTACGGAACATGCATGCTATATACATCTAAATGACTCAGTAAATGCAGCTGTGCATTTACTGAGCAGGTGTTTGCTACATATTCCTTCAAAAAGGAAGAAGACAGATAGATGTAGGTAACATTTCTTTTGGAGTGTTTAAAATTAAGTGGAAAGCAAAAGCAACTGAAACTACCCACGCCTAGCTCAACGGCTGTGTCTGTGTTCTCTGTCCAGATCAGTCACGTCAAGAGGACAAAGGTGGTCTAGCAGATGTTGCTACCTTGAGGAAGAGAACGAGCTAAGAATATAGATTAATGCACACGGGCACCCTCTTCTGACTCCAAGTTTTGCACTATGTGTTATCAGGGATGTTAATGTGATTGTACCTGATGGAGTCATGTACACAAGGATTCTCTTTCTTCTTGGCTGCATCAGGGCCAAATCAACTGCCATGCATCTTATGAATATACAGAGGTTAGTAAAATTCCAAAGGAGAGTTCTTTTTTGTTTGTTTGTTTGTTTGTTTGTTTGTTTGTTTGTTTGTTTGTTTAAATTTGGCATGCCATTACTTAGAAGCAAACATGAGACATGCTATGGGACATAAAAGTAGGCACCATTTACATTAAATTTTGTGTTTGGTCGATTGTTTCTTTGGTGTAATTGTGCTTCTTGGCAATAAATCTTATACTGTTGAAAAGCCTGTTTAGTTCCCCTTAAATGGAGCCACATTTGTAAGGAAAATGCATTTGTGGGTTGATCAGCAGTTTTGTGTATGTGGGTTGCGCCCATGAAAAACTTGCCAAATCTTCTCTGCCAATGCCAAACAGCTTATTCTGCTATTGACTCTTGTTTGGTGCTATTTATTAGATAGGAAGACTGAAGTCTGAAGAGACAAGGCATATTGGCAACTTAAGGATTCATTCATTTAACAAACAGGGGCCTCAGTAAGATGTGGAAGAACTATAAACTCCCTGGCACTTCCTCCTCGTGCTTTTCACTAGCTTGGTCTGACATTGCTGTGGAATAACATCCCATTCTTCAACCAGCATTTGTTGCAAGTCAACCAGTGTGGTTGTGTTGGGCACTCTGACCCCAAAAGTATTCCTTGGGATTGTGTCATGGTCCTGGATCTTGGACCCAGTGTTTTCAGTTTGGGGTTATCTACTTCTGTTCCCTTTATATTTGTTGCTCTGTGGTTTGTGTTATATTTATTCCATATGTTCCTTAGTATACCTTGTTCTTGGTCCCTAGTTGCTTTAAGTTTGACTCTTTCTTCAGTGTACCTGCTACCCCGTCTCATTTCATGTCCGTGTCTATCTTTCTGTGCCTACCTGTTTCCTGTGTTACTTTGCTAGCCCCTCATCTCACGTGCTTCGTGTTTCAGTTTGCTTCCTCTTGTTTTTTCTTGCTTAATTATTCCCAGCCGTGTCTCCACCTTTTCCCAATCCTCTTGTTATCCCGTGTTTGTAATTAATCCCTGGGTTTTCCTCTGTCTCTTGTCGCATAGTCATCATTGGTTTTCCTCCTGCTGTGTGCTCTCCCATTAGTCTGTTTGCTCAAGTGAGTTCTGTGATTTGTTCTGCTGGCCCCATCCAGCTCTGTTCCAAGTTTCCAAGCAAATAAAAGCTGAAGTTAAACTTAATCCCGTGTCTCTTGAGTCCTGCACTGGGGTCCTCAACCTGCCTGCCACAGCAATACAGCACATGACAGAGCGAGACCATTCCCTCCTCTGCACTCCCAAATTATGGATGTAGTCTCTGATAAAGCCCGCTCCGTGGGGGTGACTGTTGTCATCTTGGAGGATGAAGTGCAGTCCCAGACTGTGAAGATATGGGATTGCCACTGGTTTCAAAATCTCATCTTGATATCTCTCTGCACTGAGATTGCCTCCAATGATGAGAGGCCTTGTCAGCACATGGCATACCAGAAGCTCAAAACAAGAGGCAGTAGCAGAATAAGCTGTTTGGCATAAGCAGAGAAGGTTTTTCGTGGGAGCAACCCACACACCCAACTCTGCTGCTCAACCCACAAATGCATGTTCTGTGTGGCTCCATTTCAGAACTAAACAGGCTTTCCAATGGTATAAGATTTACTGCCAATGTTACAACAAAGAAATAATCAACCAAACACAAATGTTCTTACTTTTTGTGCTAAGTTTAAACACACACACACACACACACACACACACACACACACACACACACACACACACACACACACACACACACACACACACACACACACACACACACACACACACACACACACACACAAATGTGGTTTGGGTTTGTTTTGCAGCCCACAAACCCTGATGAATTGAAGTAACTTTGCAAAGACAAATTTGCCAAAATTGCTCCACAAAGATGACAGACAGATATACATATACAGAGTCAGACAGATACACAGTCATCAAAAATGTTTGCTGTTATCTGAGTTGACTTTACACACAACACAAAGCTGAAATGTAGGACAAGAAACTCCTGTGTCAAAGTCTGGTTCTTCCTATATTCTTCCTCTTCTGTAATCGTTATCTTACCTACACATGGCAGTGGATATCGAATGATAAGTCTTACGAGGTTTGGCAATCATAAACTTCTTCTCTGATTTTTTTCTCTAATGTTATGGTCCATAGAAGGCCATTATCAGGGAATGGTTGACATGGGTGGAGGGCCAGATTGGGTGAGACAATTTTCTATCGAGTCTAACATCAGATTTACTAAACAAACAAACAAAAAATCATTAGGCCGCCTGCTGGGCAGAACATAGGATATCTTTATAGTCCTGGCTTAGACCAGAAAACTGCTTGCTTGCTTAATCTGATCATAATATTTAAAAGCTTATGTCACAGCTTTACCAAACAAATTACCTGAAAACACAGGAAAGTTCCAGCAATATGTAGTTTAGAGTCAAAATTAGCACTGATATTTGCCACACTCCCTGGATGTTAAAGGAAATGTGTGCAAAGACATACAGACCTATGACCATATGCATTTTTTTTATGTAAATATTAATACCTCCACCAGCCAGCATACAACACACACACAGTCTGTGGACTGTTTGTGATGGAACAGAAAGGCTGCAGAGCTCTAACTGGAATCTCATGGGATATGACAAGACCTAGCATTTCACCTAATAAAATTTGAAAATTATCATGTGTCCACCAATTTACCTATATAAGAAAAGGGAGAAGTGTATTCTAACCAGTGAAAATAATCATTGGTCAAGGACCACTATTTTGCCTGCCAGCTCCAGGTCCAACCACGAGTACCTGGAGTTGACTTGTTTGTATATACATTTAGTAGTTTGTAAACCATTTAAAGAGCAACAGCTGTTATCACATCAGGCTTAAGGATACATCCTCAAACATTTTCTTGCTCTTCCTCCACATTTTAGACCATCAGGACATTGATGTGACTGCAACATATTACACCATTCTCCCCTGAAAGCAAAGCCAGAAAGAGCTCACAGGATGCACTATATCCTGTGAGATGGTGGAGTGAGAAAATGCAAAGCATATGATTGAAAGTTAAACATGTTTTAGATCTCCTTTATGAATATACAGTAGCTAAGGCTGCTGCAGCAGGTCTAGAAAGAGCCACTTTATGGCAGCAGTGCTATGTTCTCTGAATCTGGCAGATAGCAATTACAGTTCATGCATGAATCCTCAGCTCCCCTGAGCTTATCATTATCACAAGAAGAGTATCTATCATGGCCATGCACATGATGAGCAGGGCTAAGACAAATGACGCACACTTAAAGTGCAATAAAAAGATATACCTGAGGTGTGTGTGTGTGTGTGCATCTACAGTGGTATGGTGTCATTGTTTGTTGATGGATACATATTGGTATATATATATATATATATATATATTCTGGGATTACTTTAGCTTTCAGTGATCTCAGCAAACATTTGGTTTTCATAGCAACCATCCAGTCGTCAACTACTTGATAACCTGTGTGAATAGATCCTCCTTACTGTGAATACCGTGATTTGAGACAAAAACATTTCTTTCACTACCCAAAAAGCCATAATGCTGGGAGTGACTTTGGACTGAGAGAGGAAGGAGGAGGTAGAGAGGATCAGATAGATTTATGATATGATATGTATTTAAGAGTGAGAGGAACTTATTGCTTTGGATAAAGTCAAACAAAGAAAAAAAAAAAAAGCAAAGCAAAGCATAAACCCCACATCTGATGGTTAAACTCAGCTCCTCTGACCAAAGAAAAACTCTAGCAGTTTTCATAATTATCATGGTCTCACTAATCTGTGCAGATTTACAATAGTTATATTTTTCACTTCAAAATGACTGTTATGTGTAATGGAAAGAAAACACAGGAGCTGAAACCAAAGACAAACACAGGAATAAATAGGTAAGACCCTGGATTTGAAGATGGAAAATCTTGTCAGATCAAAGACTGTCTGTTTTCATGAAGCATTCAAAAAAAATTTCTGCTCTTCTGAAAAAGGTGAATGCAGTACTTGGCATTTATCTCTGTTTCACTGCAAACACATTTAAGACATTCTTAAACAGGATTGAAATATTTAACCCTATTTTCCATTTTAGCTGAATTGTCATAACGTGTACTGTGTGATGTGGGCTAAGAAGCAGATTCAAAGAAAAAAAAAAAAAAACAGAACATATCTACCAGTATAAAAAGCAATACAGCAATCAAACAAAGAGAAACATGCAGCATGAGAATAAATTGTGGCCTTCACAGATAGGATTAAATGATGGTTCATGATGGGTTGCTATGAACACCAAATGCTTATGCAAATCAGCTAAAGCAGCTGCTGGGGAAAATGTTCTGTTAATATACATATATGGACCGGTTTACCTTTTGGAGCCTCCTAGTAGTCGAATTGGCCAACCATGATTGACCAGGCTTTGGTTGCATGCTGCTGAACAGTCCATGTGGAGAGCAAAATATGGATGGCCTTTCAGAAATATAAGTTTGAAACATTAATTTTATAATTAGGCTAAGTCATCAGTGGGTTACCCTATCTTCTTGGCATCTTGATGGGAGAATTATAATACAGCTATTGCTAACTAGTGAGTTTTAGAGTCTCAGGTAGCTGTGAATGGTTAATTTCCTATCGTTGCAAGTATGGCGACCACATTTTCCTTACCTCTTCAACTGAAGATGCCCATGATAAATATGCTCTTGTCTTGATATTAATAAGCTCAGATGAGCCAAGTATATAAGTTTGAACAGCAAATGTATTCTGCCAGGACTGAGGGGAGGGCTATGACTTTCTGCTAACACAAGCTGAGTACCAAAATCCATGGAGCAAGGCTAAAAATTTACCAATTCACAACACAAATTTTCAGAGTCTTTTGACAGCAGCTAATCCAGCCCCATTGTGACAAGCAGTTGCTTTTAGATGAAACATCTAAAAGCATTTCAGATGTGAAGGAGTAAGGGGAAAATGTTGATGTACAGGCATATGAAAATGATTGTTTTCACTACAGTTTCCTGTAAAAACCAAGAAGAACCGATGCTTTGATAGCTTTTAGAAGCAATAACATGAACTCATTGTTTGCTGTAGATATTTATCAGTTTCTCACATTGTTATGGAGAAACTTTGGCCCATTCTTGGTCACAATGTTGCTTCAGTTCATTGATATTTATGGGCATTTGTTTGTGCACAGCTTTCTTAACGTCCTGCCACAGCGCTCAAATCAGATTAAGATCTGGACTTTGAAACACCTTGATTCTTTTCTTTTTCAGCCTCTCTGTTCTAGATTTGTTGTTGTGCTCGCCCTGTTGCACGATAATTTTAGCCTAGCTCTAGCTGTCAGACAGGAGGGCTCACATTTAATCCCAGAATATTTTGGTATACAGAGGAGTTCATGGCTGACTCAGTGACTGCAAGGTTCCCAGGGCCTGTGGCTGAAAAACAAGCCCAAATCATCACCCTTCCACTACTGTGCTTGACAGTTGGTATGAGGTGTTTGTGCTAATATCCTGTGTTGGGTTTTCACCAAATGTGGTGCTGTGCATTGTGGCCAAACATCTGCACTTAGTTCTCGTGTGTCCAAAGGACATTATTCCAGAAATCGTGTGGTTTATTTAGATGCAGCTTTGCACACCTCAGCCATGCTGTCATGTTTTTCTGTTTTCATAGACAACAGATTTTCTTCTGGGAACCCTTCCAAATAAGCCATACTTGTTCAGTCAGTTTTCTAATTGTACTGTCATGAACTTCTGTGTTTAACTAGCTAACTGAGATCTGTAGCGTCTGAGATGTGGGTATTGTGTTTTTATACAATTTCTCTGAGCACTGCAGAGTCTGACCAAGGGGAGGATTTGCTGGGGCATCCACTTATAACAATTGTGGGATTGTGTGAATGCATACCTAATGCTACAGTGAACTGCCAAACCTGCTTTTATAGAGCTGATCATTCTTGCTAACAATCAGTTAATCATATCCTTTTGATTAGCAGCACCTGGCTGCTACTTAACCTGCTCATTTTGATAGAAGCAGTGAGAGTGCACTAAGTTTGCAGTAAGTTTATTTAATTTTTTAATTTGATGGCTGATGATATATCTTTTCAAACAACTGACCTTCAGGGAGACTTGGCAGATGAAATAGCAGAAATTGCACCCCCCCCCTTCTATTTACAATTATTAGCATTATTATTATTATGGTTTCCAACAAATTACAAATCCTTTTTTAAAGAAAAATATCTGTAACAGAAAATCTGTATATTGTTGGCATTAAAAAAGAAAAGAAAGCCCTAAACAGGTTCACAGTGAATAACAACTTCTGCATTCACCTGCTCTCACAAAGGGAGAAAATTCTTTTTAAATACTGTCAACAGTCTTTGATCTGAGAAGGTTTTCGTCTCCAAATCCTGGGTCTTACCTATTTACACTTGTATTTGACTCTTGTGTATTCTTTAAGCTGCTTTTCAGCCCATATTGCATTCTTTTCACTTTCAGCAGCTTACACCAGTTCTGCGTTAGTCAAGGTGAAAAGTTCTGTATTTTAGAATCAAAACTATATTGTCACAGTACTGGTGTGTGTTCCTGTGGAAGAATTGCATCTATTTCAAGGCCATCAATAATGACTGCTTTGTCAAAACACCTGGTGTATTACTGATACGCACACTGCGTCCTTTGACAACTGTGCTGTGAAGGACCGCGTTATGGCAATTGTGAGTCACTCCCAATGTGTTTGTCCCTCCCAGCCCTTCAAAATATCGTCATTTACAAAGGCCCTCTCTTCATCACATGTACACGCACTGAACAGGCATACAGTTTTGAACATACAGGTGTAATAGGTTAAAGGGGCATGCTTTTACCAAAAACGTAACCAAGCATTCTGGGGCTTAAATTTGACCAGAAAGCAAGTGAAATTAAAAGCATTTAAATTGCTGTGGCATAAAGGCATGAAGACCAATGACGCTGTGTGTGAGCCGGGATTGAAAGAGGCAAGATGAGGCACTGAGGATCAGATAGATTAAATGTGTATTTAAGAATGAATGGAAGCTATTGCTCAGGACTTATAACATTTACTCAAAAAACAAGGGAGACCCAAAAAAAGCCTCCAGATTTAATTAGATTTATACAAATGAATCAATTTTCAAGCTATTCTTTGCAGATTTACAATGACATTGCATATAGTATGGACTTTCCACAGAAAGAAGTGTGATGTGTAGTAAGGCAAAAAATAGCTTCGATTTTCAAACTGTGGACTCCAGTCCAGCAAACTCTGGGAAGCACTGATGAGAACTGACTGTTGGAAAAAAAAAAAAAAAAAAAATTTTTATATATATATATATATATATATATATATATATATATATGCATCACAGTCCAAGAAGCAGTCCAGGGGTGTAAGCCATTCAGCTAAACACAAGAGTAAATAGGTAAGACCCTGGATTTGGAGAAGGAAAACGCTGTCAGATCAAAGACCGCTGGCAGCATTTATAAAAAAGAGTTTTTCTCACCACCGTTGTGAAAACAGGTGCAGGCGGGAGCTAATCTCGCTTTCATGGTGACCACATTTGATGCATTTTTTTAAACATCAACCTGATTTTGTTTTTCTGTGAGAAATATTTTAAAAAAGTAACTGAGAGACTGTTACCAGAAAATGTATCGATGCCTTACTGCCAAGCAGAGGTTGCATTAGACTTTCACAGTTTCTTTCATTTTGACAGACTGGGCCATTAAATTTGAGCATTTTACTTTTAATGTTCATTTATTTGTGTTTTGCTGATAATGAGGAATAAGTGATTTTAGTGGATTGTTTCCTACTTTCCACAAAATGACTAAGTACAGAGGCAATTTATGTCATACAATGATTTAATTTTACTCTCAAGGCTAAACCTTTGCTCCTATGCTGTAGTGGACTGAAACTATTAGTGCTATTAGTGATAAGGAGTAAGCAAGGGCAAATCCCCCACGTATGCTCTTTCTGCACCAGGGAACGGGGTGCATCTATTAGAGTGTAGTGATCACAGGTTGTGGGAAGTCACATCAGGCTTTAAAAATGTATAATTCTAAGAGTAACTTTTTAAACAAGAAGATTAAGTGTTGCAAAAGTTCAGAAAATCAATTCAGGAGTGACATATATATTGATACAGCTACATTCTTTAGATTGCTAAGATCATTATTAATTTCTTTGTGTATTGAGGCTAGAAGACCAAGGATTTCTTTTTCAGAAAACAGAAAAATAAAACCTCAGAAGTTTAGTGTGCTTTATTTGGAGCCGAAGATGAAGTTTCACTTTTTCAATTTGTACAATTTCATACACGTTAATCTTAATGGAATCTTCACTCTCTGTGTGTGTGTGTGTGTGTGTGTGTGTGTGTGTGTGTGTGTGTGTGTGTGTGTGTGTGTGTGTGTGTGTGTGTGTGTGTGTGTGTGTGTCAGAGAGTAACACAGGGAAAGACAAAGAGGAAAAAGCTGCTTCTCATCAATCTACCAATGTTCATCAATTTTATGGCTTTCATGTGCTATCGTGTGGCTATGAAGCAAACAGAGTTGATTGTATGAGATTCAGCAGGGATAGATATTTGCCTTCTTATGTGTGTTGAAAACAAATGTGAGCACTTATAAACAATAATTAAAAATATCAAACTTTCCAACACAGGAAGTGATTAAGGCTGCCATGTATCATAGCGCAGACTTGCAAAAGGAGTCTTGACTTCAGGCTATTCCTCATTTTGCTCAGTTTAGACTGATTCTAAGTGGGTGTCCAAGTCATGATGTAAAGACATAGGCTGCAGATTTGGTTGCTAGGTTGCAGAGACGGGAAGAGATAGAAGGGAACCAGCAACAAAGAGAGCAGCAGCAAATTTTCATTTAAGCAGTGTTATTTTCCTCAGACCACACACTGATACTTTCCACATTGTTTGCAGCATGCTGTACTTTAAATGGGTTGTAATGTCCTCATTCATTAGGTTTACTGCGGGAGCTAGGAAATTATTTTCTGCTGCACTGGATTTGATTTGTGAACAGAAGTTTTAGAGATGACTTTATGCCAATCAGAAAACTTGTTAGATTTCATCATTGTGTCTTCTTTTATCTCATCTTTTATCCTTGGACCTAAGAGTCTTTTAATATGGCTCTAAACATGAAAAAGAAATTGTAAGAGGAGATTGTAACCACAGGGTCTTCAGGTGTCATTACTGCTGAAATATTGTTGAGATAACCAAGTAACTGG
The DNA here is from genome assembly GCF_007364275.1 of Archocentrus centrarchus. NCBI lineage: Eukaryota > Metazoa > Chordata > Actinopteri > Cichliformes > Cichlidae > Archocentrus > Archocentrus centrarchus. Next base: position 20,432,383 of record NC_044357.1, read on the forward strand.
CAGAGAAGCTTGTTGCAAACCTAACTAAACTGACATGAAACAAAAAAAGCTCCTGTTGTGTGAGTATACCTCCCATCACTCCACCTGTGTCCATATTCTGACTTTTATTTGTGATTATGCATCCTCATCCCTCAAAATGGTAATCTGGAACAGCAAATCAGAAAAATGACACACAGTTACAAACAGTACCCAGTTCATCAAATGTGGCAATAAGGATTCAAACCAAGCATCAGCATATGATGTGACGGTGAGACCATGTTGCCAGAACATGCCTGCGGTATTCCCTTATGTGACAGGCATGCAGGCAAGAGGGATTTATTCCAACACATTCACTCACCAAAACAGCACTGTGCAAAATACAAATTGTCAAAATGAGCTAAATATGCTATTAAACTATGATCTTAAATCAATTTGCAAATTCAGTTATTTCTCTCTTTAAAGTGCATTCTTGAATGATAATTACGTTTTTTAGATGTTTAGTAATTGTTTATGACTTAATCATGTATTTTTAAATGATGCTCCTATTGACTGTTTTGTTTTGATTTTTTTTTCACGTGAACTATTGATATATTAATATTTCACATTGAAGAAACTCTTTTTGTGACTCTTTTAGTATCAGTTAATTGGTTTGTAATTTAGTCTATTTCTAAATGAACATTTTCCCATTAGACAATTTAATTGATGTGCATTTTAATTGTACAATTAGTTCCTGATTAATGAAACACTTTATTCCTGTTTCTGTGACAGTATTTGTCAACTTAATACAGGCCAAACATTTATGTATATACCTTCTATCTGCAATCAACAAACAGGTCTGCAGGGTGCCTGCAGGCAGGATCCACACTTTCCCCCCATGCCAGCAGCACACTTCAGCCCCCTACTGCACATCAGAACCACAGCTTTATTGGATTTGAGCAGAATGAAAGGAGTGAATCTGTACATGGTTCAAAGTGTAGGCTACAGCCTTACTTTCCTTGTGCCCTTTTTGTTAATAGAGTTGAGTATTTGTATCAAAGGTAGCCATTAAAAAGAACATCTTGCATTATACCCATAACTGTAGAAATGAGAGAAGGTTTTTTAGGCTGCATGTGTGGATAAACCCACATTTTTCTCCATCACTTCCCACATGCAAGACTCAACAATTGCCAATAGGCAACTGTTAAGTCTTGCATGAATGATGGTTATTTCAACTCATTTAAATCATTTAATTTGATGAATGTCTTATTTTCTAACCGTTAGGGCCAAGCAGTCAAATCAGTATGAAATAGTGTTATTATACAAGCCAGCCTCGAGGCATTGGACCAGAAGTCATGAAATTCAGAAAAAAGTATGACTTGTTAACCTTGGAGAATTAGATACATATTTTTTTCTCATTTCAAAGATTAATATCTAAATGTGTCACCAGTGCTGCCCAGACTTATTTAGTCATGCAATTTTAAAATACAGTAACAAAGGTGCCACTACTGTGACAAAAACATTCACAGTTAAGGTGCACACCCTGCCATGAGAAATAAAATAATTTATACTGAAACCTTAAAAATAAGTCAAAACTATAACTCCAGAGCAAATGTGTGAACAAAGTTTTTTTTTTTTTTTTCAGTTCTTAGTCATCATTTGTATCTGTCCTGTTTCATTACTAGTTGTGCTGCTTGTTTCTTAGATTATTAACTTTTATAATTTCACTAGAGTCTTGTACCTTAAAGGTCTGCAAAAGGGCTGTGGGTAAATGTCCTGCATACACTGTGTTGATTGTTTAAATAAATAATAATAATAATAAAAAAGTAGTCTGCTTTTGTGGCAATAGAAGACATAGTGTGCTCATATAGTTGAACCAAGGACTCATAAATACACATGGCATTAATATACATGGACATAAATGGTGTGGTGGCCAGGATGAGACACTAAGGTAAAGCTTAGTTAGAAATGTGATATTTCATACTTCAAATGCTGATTCATATGTTTAGAGTTTATCTGCACTGCTTTGAGTATCCAGAATCTGATCCGATGCTAGATTATCTTCATGTGTGGTTTATGTATACAGTAAGGAAAATCCAAGTAAGGATCTTTCTCTCACTCTTTCCTTCTCTCTCTCTCTCAGGTGGAGTTGGGCAGGGCTCGGGTCTTGTCCCACCCTTGGGCGGGGTTGCTCCTACCGCCTGTTCCAGAAAGCACACCTGTTTCTCATTTACTCATTACCCTGGGAGTCAACAGGCCATCTGAAACTTCGGCTCTACCAGATTGTTGTTACCTTTGTAGTGTTCTCCTCCCCATATGTGCTTTGGCTGAGTCAAGAATGGAACTTGCAAATCAAGAAATCTGAAAAGTAAGCACGTACCAGGAAAGCTGGCCATCAGTTGTTTCACTTGCCTGTGGATTCTATGCTTCTCCAAACTCCACCATCATTGAAGCGCTTTGAGTGCTCAAGTAAAGTAGGAAAGCGTTATATAAGAACCAGTCCATTTACCTGGAACCTCTTCCTGCCTCCCCTACCTAAAATTCCACAAGGAAAATCCAAGTAAGGATCTCAGTCAAACCTCAATTAATAATTCTTATTCCTATACTCACCTGGAAACAGCACAAAACTTTCTCTTGCTTCTGTCTTCCAATCTCCCCCTGCTTGGTTTTAATGCAGCAGTACAAACAGAATAAGTGAAACCTTCATTCTTGCTTGTGTAAATAAAGAGCTAACATTTGCATTGGTCTTTTGGGTCTTGTGTTTAAGTCCATTTGTTCTTGCAAATGTGACAAATGATGCATAACCAATGCTGTTGAACTTAGTTTAACTGAGGAGAAAAACATTTGATTGTGTGCCTGAATTTTTTCTGCAAGAAAAAAGCTATACCTTAAAAGACGTAACCAACTTCAGGCCCCGCCCCCTACTTCTGGTCGGCGATTTGATGTCAAAAATATAAGACAATTTGGCCCTTTAAGTTACTTTTTTGACATTTTGCTAACTCCTCTTAATTGGAGGAGTTAGCAAAGTACCTAGCAGGGCTGGATACGGCCAGCGGGCTGGGAGTTTGAGACCGCTGGTTTAAAGGGTGGCAGGCAGACTTGTTCTTCTCAGTCTAAGGAGTGTTTGCTGCCTGCTTGAGCTATGTATAATGACAATAAAGGTATTCTATTCCAGTCTATTCTACTTTTGTTGCTCTTCTGTCATTTGTTGTGGTCCTGAGCTAAGATCTTTTAATTTAAAGTTGCAAACTTTGTTTTTAAAAAAATAATTACAACAAACAGGACAAAACCCAAGGCTGCAGCTCAAACAGTTTTGTTGTAACTAGAGGACAGGTCGATACTAAGGACTTAATGAGGAGAATGGGGATACTTGATTAGTGGTGTATGGATCAATACTGATGGTTTTCATTCTAATCTTCCTTTTTTAGCATTAATTTTGTTACAAACGGTTGAACAGTAACTTTGGGAATGTTTATCTCACCAGGAGGGTTATACAGTAGATAGTAAACCACTACCACTGGAATATAGTCTAAATAATACCTTTCTGGTGCCTGTCACTGTCACACGCTAATTACTGCTCAATGACTGAAGCAGTGGTGAACAGAAGTAAGGTGTTGTTATGGTGAGACAGACCTCTGCCACTAACTCATATCTCTGGTGTTATTTTTGTTTTTTGTTTTTCATTTGAATAATACATGTCTATAAAACATCAATATGTAACCCCTCTTCTGCTCCTCTAAAGCAGTAGCTAGTATATTTTGAGAGGCTGTATTCAGTCATATGTTTAGGGACTGGCAGACCCAAATGGCATTGCATTTTAATGCCGTGGCTCCTCCAACTTTAGTGCCATAAGCATCTGACTCTAAACATGAAAAAAAATTGTAAGGTGAGATTGTAAGCAAGTCGACTTCAGGTGTCATCATTGTTGAAATATTGTTGTGACAGCCAAGTAATTGGCAGAGAAGCTTGTTGCAGATGTTTACTTTAAGGATCCTTTCCTAAACCTAACCAAATGCTTCTGGTGCCTAAACCTAATTAAATTGACATAAAAAAAAAAGCTCCTGTCCAGGTCAGAAGTTGTGTGAGTGTACCTCCCATCACTCCACCTGTGTCCATATGCTGACTTTTATTTGTGGTTATTCATCCTCATCCCTCCAAATGGTAATCTGGAACAGCAGATCGGAAAAATGACACACAGTTACAAACAGTACACAGTTCATCAAATGTGGCAATAAGGATTCTGTCACAGTCTGCCTTCCAGAAGCCTGTGACTCTCTCTCCTCAGTGTGTGTGTGTGTGTGTGTGTGTGTGTGTGTGTGTGTGTGTGTGTGTGTGTGTGTGTGTGTGTGTGTGTGTGTGTGTGTGGGCTTTTTGTGTTTTAGTGGGTGGGTCCTTCTGAGTCTCAGCTTGGCCCCTGCAGCACACCTGTTGATGATCTGCTCATCTAGCCGGTATTTATGCTGAGCTATGGCCATCAGTCGACGCTGGATTGTCTAGTATGCACGTTAGTGATCTTGGCTCAGTTCATTCCCTGGTTCCCCACTTACCTTCGCAGTACGTCTGTTCACCTGTATGTTTCTCTCGAACAGATCTCCCTGGCGTCCCCGAGCGAGAAGGACTGGTGAGAGGCTAAGCTGGAGTCTGTTTATTTGGGAGCTTTTGGACCCTGTCAGTGTGTGGAAATCCATAACCACTGCAAACCCGTCTTTCTATGGAAATCCTGATTGATTCTGATTGATTCTCAGTTTTGTGTTGTAAAAAAACCTGTTATCCTTGCGCTTCAAGTCCATGTTTGGAGTCCTTAACTGGCTGAGCCATGACAGATTCACGATCAAGCATCAGCATGAGAGGGTGATGAGAGGGTGAGAGCATGTTGCCAGAACATGCCTGCAGTATTCTCTCATGTGACAGGCACGCAGGAAAGAGACAAACAAGGCAAGAATCTGACCAATACAGCACTGTGCAAGGCCCAAAAAGAGAAACTACTCAATCACATCCAACTATGAATAGGAAAAAAAGCTAAATGTGCAATTAAACTATGATCTTAAATCAATTTGAAAATTCAGTTATTTCTCACATTAATCTAAAAGATGATTACACTTTTTAGATGTTTATTAATCATTTGTGACTTCTAAATGTTTCAGTTACCTGTTAAGTTTTTTTATTTAATTTTAACTATTGATATATTAATATTTCAAATTTTTAAAAACATATATTTTTATGACTCCCCCTTTACTATCAGTTAAATTGTACCATACAACTTGATCCTTCAGTTAAGCATGGGAATTTGTACTGTTTGTATATTGAGCCATTCATTTTTGTAACAGCTTAATCATTTCAGGACCACTGGGGGGTTGAAACCTATATCCTAGCTGCCACAGGCTGAGAAAGGGGAGGACCCTACACAGATTCCAGTCCATTGTTTAACATAATCTTTCATGCATTTAAAAAAAAACATTAATTCCTCCATGCATGTTTTTGGACTGGGGGGAAGGAAGGGAACCTGGAGAGAACTCACCAGGTACGGGCATTTTTTTAGTTAAAATCACATAAAAAAAAATAACTGGTATTTTGTACCAGAAACATCTGAGAAGATCAGGTTATGCAGCAGGCAAGAAAGCAGTGTTGGTGGGTGTGGCTGGTCTGAGATGACAGTTACAGTGGAGATGTTAAATGACCAGGGCAGAATAAATAAAATAAGCAAAACCATGACAGGTAAATAACCCTCGACAGTCAGCCTCAACATTAAAATCATTCACTGGTAATGTGAATGCCACTGATCATCTCGCAATGCTGGGAGGTCCTGCTGGGAAACCTTTGATCCTGGCATTCAAGTGGATGTTAATTTGACACAAACCGCCCACCTAAACACTGTTGCAGACCAAGAACACCCTCCATGGGAATTATATTCTCTAATGGCAATGACCTCACTTTAATGTTGTGGTTCTTGCTATATCTCTTGCATATTGTTTGTTGAGCATTAAAAAAAAAAAGTCTACATACATATTCAGGTATATAAACAAATTATGAGAGTATTAGTATCACATCAATTAAACTTCCGGGATGTTTATCTGGTAATTTAAGTAGCAGTAGGGGCTGTTTCAGTTTCAGTTGCTTTGGTGTTAATGAAATAAACAACAGGTGCACCAGAGAGGCAACAATGAGACAGCCCCCAAAACAGGAATGGTTTTACAGAGACCACTGACTGCTTTTTTCTCTAGTTTTGCATTTAGCTAGGATCAGTGTCACTACTGGTAGCATGAAGCTGCACAGGTACTCTGTGCTTCTCACAGATGAGACCCAGACAGATGTGAAAGGTTCTGGAGAAGTCGTGGAGAACATTATGCTGCCTGTAACATCATTCAACACAACTGGTTTGGTGGTGGGTCAGTGATGGTCTGGGGAGGCACAGACCTCTGCAACTATGTAACAGCACCCTGACTGCCATTAGGTATCAGGATGAAATCCTTGGAACCACTGTCAGACCCTACATTGATGCAGTGGGTCCTGGGTTCCTCCTGGTGCATGACAATGCCCAGCCTCATGTGGTGAGAATATGCAGGCAATTCCTGGAGGATGAAGGAATTGATAACAGTGACTGGCCCCAATGCTTGCCTGACAGAAATCCAATAGAACACCTCTGGGACATTAAGTTTTGCGCCATCTGATGCCACCAGGTTGACCCTCAGATTGTCCAGGAGCTCAGTGATGCCCTGGTCCAAATCTGGGATGAGATCACCCAGGACACCATCTGTCATCTCATTAAGAGCATGCTCCAATGTTGTCAGACATGCATACAAGCACATGGAGGCTTCTATTCAACCTTCAGTGGGTTGATAATTTTTATTTCCATCAAATGATGTGGCATCCTTTCATTCTTATTACATTACCCAGTATCAGTATAGCTATCCAGGATGATTTAATTTTTTTTTTTAATCTATCTGTCTACAGTATCTATCTTTATTCCCTAGGTTAGCTATTGATCAGGCTTTGTTGCACTGGAATAAAGTATTAATAAACAAAGAAGTACAAAGCAGCAGTGAGCAAACACACATTTGTATGCGGAGCTGTTTCTGCCTGTGTTTCTATTTCAGGCAGTTTTGCCTTCATTGTTTCAAGATGATGCTAGAAGAGATATTGTGGAGACCCCCAAAAGATGTTAGCTGCGCCACATGAAAACATAAACAAGGAAATCTTAGCACATCATTGAGAAAAGAAACAGAATGAAAGAGGAAGAACATGCTATCTGATTTTTGTTTTTTATTCTTTTCATGAGGATAACAGTTTGGGGACACCTTTGCAGAACAGTGTCTAGACTAATTTATATAGTGATAATGATTTCTGATAATGCTATTGGTTAAGTGGCTCTTCATGAGACTAAGAGTCCATCGGTTGCCATGGCCATCACAGGAACACATTCTGGATTGAAATGACATTAAATGCAGAAGTGGCTGGACTCATGATAGCTTTTAAATCCCTCATATTGTGCCTTACAAACACAATACAACCCCCAATTCTGCTCCATTCCTGTTGGTGTTCATTTACACACATTATTACTTTTGTGTGACCTTTAAAGAAGCACTCAGAGATGGAGCAAAAGAGTATTCTTTTGTTCTTTCTTACTCACAGACTGTCAGCTTTTCAGACAGACATGGAAATCCACTTTAAAAGTGCACAGATGACCTGAACCTCTTTGTCCCTGAACTAGGGAATGGAAGCAGCGGGAACGTGATTTTACTGCTCACCTGGACTTATTTGTAATGTCTGCTTAGTCTCATTTCTAATTATGTGCTGCATTAAAAAACAAAAAACAAAAAGCATGACTAATATTTAAAAGCAGATGACTTAGTAAGTAAATGAATATGTAAATTGTAAATAAAGGAGTAACCCAATCAATAAGCAATTGGAACAAAGCCCATATACATTATCAGCAATTAACATAACACACACTGATGAATATCTACCTGGTATTACGACAGAAAATGGTTAAGATATGTTTGACATAGTTCATTAGATATTAATTTCTGTTTCTAAAAAGTCTATAAATAAAGCAATCAAAAATCCTAAGAAAGACATACAAACACAAAGAAGAACAGACAGAAAAGTTAAACAGACACCATGACAAAGATAGAGGAGATGATTAGGGAAGAGGAGACAGCTGGGGGTGTAGCCAATTAAGATAATCAGACAGGAAAGGAAGCAAAACTCAAAATGAGACACGGCCAAAGTAAAACAGGAAATGAATAACAACCAAACTGAAGTGCAGTACCATGAGCTTAACAGAGGAATAAACACAGAAGGATGAAACAGAGGGAAATACAGAGGGGACTAATAAAATCTAAAAGTGGAAACAGTAACTAAAACTCAAATACAACTGGGACTAAAGGGTCTGAAATGGAATAAATGAAAATCAAAACCTGTACCATTAAATAAATAAAATAAAACAACCAAACAAACAAAAAAAAACAACTAAGAACCAAGAAATCACAGGGCAACCAAACAGTGCCTAAAAAATAATCAAGAAGTCTAAACTCTGAAAAACCCAAAGCCTTCGGACCACCCAGAGATCATGATACCTACAGCCAGTTTAGAGTTGCCAATTAACCCAAGATGTGTGTCTTTAGACAACAGGAGAGAGCTGAAGCAGCCTAAGAAAACCTACGCAGGCACAGAGAGAACACGCAAGCTCCTCACAGAAAGCCTCAGTCAGCCAGACTGTTCAAACTAGTAACCTTCTTTCTGTGAGGCTACAGTGCTGACCACTTGTCTTTTTTTTACATAAATCCTTGTCATAATCCATCCATCCATCCATTGGGTGAATGAACAGCAGGTGAGTCAGATACAGATGGTAATGTAAAGAGACAGAATGACAAAATTCAGCTGGAAAATGCGGTTCTGTCTTTTGTGTAAATAAGAGACAAACAGAAGTTGGAGGCTCCAAATGTATCCATCCACAGTGAAAGTGGACTTTAGATGGCACGCTGTTGTCACGCGCAAAAGAAACACTGGATTAAAAAACCAAATCCAGAGAGTTTCCAAGCTGTTTACCAAAGCAAAAATGATGTTTGAAAGAATTCATCTCGCTCCATTTACTGCTCTACATGCCCATAGGCCACCTTAGCATTTCAAAGGGTGTGCTCCTGCGCATGCACACCTATCCCCCTCTGAGTACCACAGCACAGAATTTTACAAAGTACTTAATGTTTTGCATACACAGTTTAGAGAAAGGTTTGAGCTGAGGGGAATGCAAATGACCAAAATCTGGAATCTTGGCTGTAAAAGCTATAATCAAGCTCTAATCACACTGCCTGGAAAATACACCAAATAAAGTTTTGAACAAAACTAAACTTCCTGTCTAGCAGTGAAAGTGTGGGTACTCTTAAAGGGATGAAGCCAGAGGGCCATGGCTTCTGATGAAGTTGAAACACTCCTCAGGTTGTGTCCTGTTGTTTATGTGTCAGAGATTTCAGCACTCTCTGAAGGCTAAAAACATGTTTTAATAGTTTTGCTGTGTGTCACAAACAAAAAGGGTGGTTGAACAAGTTTGACATAAAAATGCTGAATAATTTTGTAGACAGAAAATGAAGAGTGCCTTTAGCTGTTCTAAGTTGTTAATGTGGCTAGGGTAACCTGAAGTGATTGATCAGGGTACAAATAAATATGCAGAATTTTCAATATATTGTATTATGATTGATGACTTTGTCTGTTTGTAAAGTCACTTTGACTGACATATCAGTCAAAGATCAGTGATTAAAAAGAAGATCTATCCTGTGCTCTCAACATCCGATGCTTTCTCAGAACAGAATACTAAATGATTTATTTACAGTCTGTTGCTTCAAGGCAGTGAAAAGTCTGAAGTCAATGCTTAAGACGATTAACTCGGTATGTTATAAACTGAAACTGTAGAAAACCAGGAATGGCTTTATGATGTTTTTCAAGGGAAATTACCTCCCTTTCTCAGGTCAAGTCACCCGAGTGCATGACCTTAGACTACGGTAACATTTCACCTCTCAGCTTAACAGTGACTCAAAGCACACAGATGAGACAATGACTGGATGAACTGAAGACAAATCTGTCATTGTGCTTGACTGGCCTGGGTAAAGCTCAGTCTTAAACCCCAGAGAGCATCAGCAGAGAGCCCACACTGCACTTTGCAGAAGCTTCCTTTCCAGTCTGAAGGAACTTGACATGATCTGCCAGAAAGAATGGGTTAATTCTGCTCAAATTCAGATGTGAAAAGCTGTACAAGGACACAAAGCTGCAATTACTGCCAAAGAGGCATCTGCAAGGTAGTGAATTAAGGATCTGAATGCTTTTCTAAATGACATATTTTGGGTAAAATTTCGAATAGATTTTAAAACCTTTGTTTTCACTTTATAAATACACTGCTCCAAAAAATAAAGGAAAGCTTTGAAAACACATCAGCTCTCAATGAAAAAAAAAAAATAATAATAATATGCTGGCTATTTATACTGATATGGACTGTAATGTGTTAGGAAGGAAAAGCTGCCACATTTTTTAAGGGAAATGAAAATTATTAACCAGCTGAGAGCTGAAATCAAAGACATCCCAAAAATCAAAGTGAAACAATGATGCAGCAGGCTAGTCCATTTCATTGCAGCAACTCAAAATAGTATTCACCAATTTGTATGCCCCCCATGTGCTTGTATGCATGCCTAACAACATTGGGTCATGCTCCTAATAAGATGACAGATGGCGTCCTGGGGGATGTCCTCCCAGATCTGGACATTGGCATCACTGAGCTCCTTGACAGTCTGAGATGCAACCTGGTGGTGTCAGATGGACTGAAGCATAATGTCCCAGAGGTGCTCTATTGGATTTCTGTCAGGCAAGCATTGGGGCCAGTCAGTGGTATCAATTCCTTCATCCTCCTGGAACTCCCTGCATATTCTTGACACATGAGACCAACCATTGTCGTGGACCAGGAGGAACCCAGGACCCACTGCACCAGTGTAAGCTCTGACAAAGGCTCTGAGGATTTCTTTCCAATATCTAATGGCAGTCAGGATGCCACTGCATAGCCTGTAGAGGTCTGCAGCTGCCCTCTCCCCTCCCTGATGGACATCTACACCTCCCGCTGCCTCAGCCGAGCCAAAAGCATCATCAAGGACAGCTCACACGCTGGCTTTGAAGGCTTTGAGGTGCATCAAAGCCAGAACAAACAAACAGACTCAAGAACAGTTTCTTCACCAGAGCAATCACCACCCTGAACTTACACACTCACCGACTCACTGTGCAATACCCACATCTCTGTGCAATATTATATTATTCATACTGAACAATATCTATCACCCCTATATTGTGCAATATCCAATATTCATTCACAAAGTGCAATATTCATTCACCAAAGTGCGATACTCACATCTTCACTATTTATTTTATAATGTATATTTATTTATACAGTCTATTTTATTTTCTGTATATTTTTTGTATATTCTTAGAAGTTTTATTTTATATTTTTAGAAAGTGCATTTCCACTGAATAAGAGTGGACCTCCAATCTCATTTTACATTCTGTATAATGACAAATAAAGGCATTCTATTCTATTCTATTCCTTGCACAAAGGAGCAGATACTGGTCCTGCTGATGGGTTAAGGATCTTCTGCAGCCCTGTCCAGCTCTCCTAGAGTAACTGTCTGTCTCCTGGAATCTCCTCTGTGCTCTTGAGACTCTACTCAGAGACACAGCACACCTCCTGGCAATGGCACATATTGATGTGCCATCCTGGAAGAGTTGGATTACCTGTGCAGCCTCTCAGGTATTCATGTTGCCAGTAGTGACACTGACCCTAGCCAAATGCAAAACTAGTGAAAAAATAGTCAGAAAAGATGTCAGTGGTCTCCACCTGTATAATAATTGCTGTTTTGGGAGTTGTCTCATTGTTGCCCCTCTAGTACATCTGTTGTTAATTTAGTTAACACCAAAGTAGCTGAAACTAATTAGCAGCCCCCTCTGCTACTTAACTGACCAGATCAATATCCCAGAGGTCGTTGATTGATGCTATACTCTGATTGAATAGTGTTCCTTTAATTCTTTTGAGTAAAAAAGTATTTTATGGATGATTCAGTTATTTATTACTTCTACTATACAGTCTGGCCTCAGACTTGATGTTTCCACATTTTTCTCCTGTATCAACACTCCTCTTTCACAAGTGAGCTCAGCTGTGCCATGCAGCAGCTAGATCAGGCCATCCCCGCTTGATCCCATCAGAGGCACTGTACATCCACAATGCATTTAAGTCCTCATTGATTGCTTGAATCATGGTGGGGTTTCACCTCAGCGGGAAGCTGGCTTCCTGCTGGCTCCATGTGATTGGTACTCAGAGGAGTCCGTTAGTGGTGGTGCCGAGCGGGACTCCTGCAGACCCTATCAAACACACTTCACCCTGCATCAAGAGCCCACTGACCAGGTTTTCATCACATGCCAAATGTGAAGGCTGAGGTGTCAAATGAATACAAAGCACTGCTTTGACAGGGGCTATAAAAATATGTGTGTGTGTTGCAGTATAGCTCTAAGTGTGGTGTATGCCATTTGCCCAAAAAGTTGTCGCAATTGTATTCAATTGAAATAACAATGTTTTGAAAATGTTATATTATGTCCTAGAGCAACTCATAAAAAATACATTAAATATAAAACTTCAGTGTTTTCACACCACCCCGAAGCCATCCATATTATTGTGAATGATTTTTTTTTAAACAATTGTATATGTATTTAGCAAAATACTCTTCATCTCTGTCTACTTTGAAAACATCTCACATATTGGAGCATTGTATCCAATAATTAGAAATATGAAACAATAACAAAAACAAACAAACAACAAAACAAAACAAAACTAAAAATTATGTAGAACTTATGTGGAGTAAACACGCAACACTGCTAGGTGATAAACTACATAGAAAGGCCAGACAGATGTTTTCCAGATGCCCCTGATGGTAACACTGTGTCTGGTTTGACACTGAGTTGATAATGCGCTGAGATCACACTCTATGTGGGAGGAAGCACGAGTCCATTTCTGAATATAACCAGAAGGAAGACAGCTTGCATAGATGGTGCTCATTATTCTAAATACCCCTGTTTTTGCACAAGTGCCTGGTGAATGGTATGCAGTAAAACAGCATTTAATTGTCATGTTGTGAATCCACAGCAGGCACACTTCCATTCAATACTGTGCCTACAGCTCAACTTTCAACTGTCACTCCAACCTGTAAAGGTTTTTCTTGTCACCTACTGTGTGATTCATTCATGTTTACCTACCACAGATGCCTCTTCTTTTTCCAACACAGAATGATCAGAAGCAGCAGTGTACCCTTTACTCATAAATATTCTGTAGACCAGAAATAGCCTCATATGCTGAAGGAGTACATTTGTTGACCAGACACCCAGCAGCATACACCAAACCTGCCCATCCATCCATCCATCCATCCATCCATCCATCCATCCATCCATCCATCCATCCATCCATCAATCCAAATCACATATGCTCTCTCTTTCTATTCAAACATCTTTGATAGTTTCAGATAATTGTATTTTTGCGTTGGACATAACATTATAGTTTGTTTTCTTATTTTAGCTTCTTTACTTTGTAAAAAGAATTAGTTTGTTTCTTGCTTTGAAGCATCTTTGTAGCTTACATTAGAGCAAATTGGTTTCATGAGATCATTTTCCTTGTTACTTAAAATTGCTGTAAAACATGTCACATTTAACCCCATATTTGCATGTATATATTTTAACCAACACTTTTCCACACAATTTTCAAACCCAGAAATTTCAAACAAAATGTATACTAGTGTCAATAACCTTACCAACTTGTATATAATGTAGCAAGAGATTAAAGTGGGCTGAAACAATGCATAATTACAATGAGTAATTCAATCTGATAGGCAGATTAATGCAAAATGCTGTCAAACCAATTAATCTTTTGCTCAATAAATCAGATTGTAATGTTGAAATGACACAGTCTTACTTACATCCTCAACACATCCTTTTTTCTGTCTTATCCTTTCCATAATTCATGCATTCAGATGTCAGTAAAACTGTGGTGGTGGTATTACAGCATCTACACTATATTGCCAAAAGTATTCACTCATCCATCCAAATTGTTGAATTCCAATCACTTCCATGGCCACAGGTGTATAAAATCAAGTCCAGTCATGAAATGTCCTTGCTACTAAATACCCCTCAGTCAACTGTTAGTGGTATTATAATAAAGCAGAAACAATTGGAAACAAAAGCAACTCAGCCTTGAAGTGTTAGGCTATGTAAATTGACAGAGCAGGGTCAGTGGATGCTGAGGTGCTAGTGTGTGCATAGGTCATCAACTTTTTGCTGAGTTGATCGTGACAGACCTTCATGCGACCTTCAGATTAGCTCAAGAACAGAGCTTCATGAAATGGGTTTTCATGGCCAAGCACCTGCATCCAAGCCTTACATCCCCAAGTTCAACAAAACATCAGATGCAGTGGAGTAAAGCACGCTGCCACTGGACTCTAGAGCAGTGGAGACGTGTTCCCTGGAGTGATACATCATGTTTTTCTGTCTGGCAATTCGATGGATGAGTCTAGGTTTGGGGTGCCCAGGAGAACAGTACTTGCCTGACTGCATTGTTTGGTGGAGGAAGGGTGGAAATTATGGTGTGGGGTTGATTTTCAAGAATTGGGCTCAGGCATGTCCTAGTGGGAGGAGGCTCTGGGGCAGACCCAGGGCACACTGGAGAGAGTGAGGTCTAGGATTCTCTGCTTAGGCTGCTGCCCCTGCAACCCGACCCCAGATAGGTGGAAAAAGTTGGACGGATGGACAGATGGATGAATGGATAGATGGGCCCGGCTCCTTAATTCCAATTTGTCCATTTTGGACAATTTCATGCTCCCAACTTTGTAGGAACAGTTTGGGGAGGGCCCCTTGCTGTTCTAACATAACTGTGCACAAGTGCACAAAACAAGATCCATAAAGACACGGATGAGCAAGTTTGTTGTTGAAGAACTTGATTCGCCTACACAGAGTCCTGACCTCAACCTCACAGAACACCTGCGAGCCTGTGAGCCAGGCCTTTTCGTCCAACATCAGTATCTGACCTCACTTCTGGAAGAATGGTCATAAATTCCCAAAAACAAATGATTAAACCTTGTGGAGGCCTTCCCAGAAGATCTGAAGGTGTTATAGGTGTAATGGGTGGGCTGACATCACACTTCACCCTCAAGTACATATGTGTGAAAGCAGACCAGTGAAAACGTTTTGCAATAAAGCATAGCTAATGTTACAAAGGAGTGAATAACTTAAAAAAAGTGGTAGGTATAAGTTCAAATGAAGAGTTTCAAATAGCTCGTTAAATATTGCCAAACACAAACTGTTTCTGTGCTGTTTGGATCACAATGTTTCTGCTAGCTGAATGCACATTTAATGCATCTTCCAGGGAGTAATAAAAGGCTAATGTGAGATAGCTTCACGTTTAGAGATGGATGGTTCTAGAAGGAAGATGGGAGATTTGGATTTATGATGATGTTCTTCAGTAATACTTGTACTGGCAAGGATTTACAAAAAGAAAAAGCAGCCATAGTGTCTCACAAAACATCTACTTATATACTACCAAATGCCATTGCCTAAATCAAAAGAGCAGTAAACCTCAGAGCTGCAGCAGCAGGACAACATAGCTTATCATAGCATGTCAATAAAGAAAACAAATCTACTGCAGCTCACAAGAGAAATCATTATGGGACTTATTTCTAAGTGGGTCATTTCCCTGCACCACATTTCTACAGTGGGCCTGCCAACCACCCACCAAATCCCACAGCCCTGGAACCATTATTTTGGGTGTATGTGGGAATTATGTGGGCACCACTGCTGAGCCCAAACCTATGCTCCTGCTGTGATTTGTATAACACTTCAAAGAAGCTGCTTTACATATGCATTATTCAGCTGGTACTCCCTGTCCATTTTTTTTCCCTCAAATACTCTCCTTTTCAATCCAAATTTTCAAAATTTAAGGATTTCTTTTATATTTTATTCATAAATTCATAAAACACACCTACACTACCAATAACAAGACTGCTCTAATCTTTTTTGATAATCACATATTTTTATATACACTTCTGAGAGATACTTAGCATGCAATTCATCTACTTCCATTTCAGATGGAAGTGCTAGCAGTGAATTTAGAATTTAGATTAGACTGACTGCAATTTCATGAAATACTATTTATTCATAAATCTGTTTTGTTGTTGTTGTTTATGAATAAAAAAGTACATAAAAATGTATTTATTTGAATACAAATAGATACATATGCATACAGTGCATCATTACAGCTTGTGGTAGCAACTTTATAGGCAGGCTGACTAGTCCCTTGATGATTTATTTAGCAGCTCATGGAAAGCATTGTGCAATGCAGTAATAGAGTGTTTATTAGAGCCACCTATCCACTTCAGGAAATCATGTGGATGTCACATTTTGCCTCTTCTAGAGGTGAAATGGATATGCAGCTGAAGTTGCAGCAACTTGTACTCCCACCAGGGTGTAATATTTTCTTTAAGCTCAACAAGCTTGATGGCTGGTATGTAAATAAAAATGGCCTCCGTGCACCTATTCTGTCATCTTTTGTTATTAAATAATATTTGTAATGTAGTATCATTTAAATGGCTGAGAATCAACAAAAAGGTGGCAGACAGTTGTTCACTAGAAATTAAATATCCCGCCCTGTTGGTACTGCAAGTTACTGCAACTGCCTGCAATTTCGATATGTGCATCCATTTCATGCAAAGATCGAGCAAAGCAAAAGGAAAATGCAAACATAGTAGCTCTATGAAAAGATGAAAAATAAACTCAACAGTTGCATTCATTCAGTGCAAAGACAAGCAGAAAGAGCACAGTTACACCAGCACATTGATAGTATATCACTATATAACCTGTGAATGGCTGTAGTGAACAGGTGCTCTCATATGCTTTAGGAAGACCCTGTGTTTCTCTGACATTAGCCTTGGCAAGTCAATCCTAGTTCTCTATCTGACATTACTGCGAGTTAATCCGTAGTCATAGAAATTCAAATAATGATTATTGTAGAGTCAGGTAAGCATAAGCAGGATTCCTGCATTTCTACACAGCCTTAAAGACCAAAAAAAAGATTCAAAGGGCAGCATTCATGAAAGGCAAGATGCAACCAGTGAATTATCAAATCATTAAGAAGATTTTAAGAAAGGACAAAGTTATCAAAATGGAAATCATTTGTTTTCTCATCCCAAGCTTATGGTGTTACACAGGAAACTTCCGGGAATATGTGCAAGCAAATACACTATATGGAAAAAATACTGGACAACATATCCATAACACCTACAGGAGATGCTCGACCATAGCATGAAGCTCCCAGTGCACAGTTTTTGTGCTGATGTCAGCGTCGGAGGAGGTTTGGAACACAGCATTTATTGAGTCAGCAGGGTGCTGGTGACTTTTATGCCTCAGGACTTAGTGCCTTTGCTCTGTAACTTTATGTCGTCTGCTACTACATTTGTTGAACACAAGTTTTAGTAATGTTAACACACAGAGGAATGTGAAGTATTGTTAGGAGCAGAACACTGTTTATTTTTACTGCACACAATAAGAAAAATTAGAACACAGATGCTGTACACTTCTTCCAATACCTGACTGGTCAGAGGACCTATGATCTCACTTTAGCACAGCTAAGGTGCCTTGTCCCCACTCCCCATTCACTTGCTTGCACCCATACCTGGGTCCAAGCACACTTCAGTTTGCCTCGGCAAGTGAACTCTCTCTCTCGCTCATGCTCTTTTTTTCTCTTTTACACACACTTTAAAAAGCTTTCTTGCAGGGCACAATGACATTCTTGACTTTATGCAATTTTTTATTTTGTTTTTTTGGCTTAATTAGGGCAATTTTTGGACATGGTTAGACACCTGAAAGATTAATTAATCATTTAATATGGAGATTTTTACAGAGGCAGCTGTCACTGAGGAAGAGTTACATGCTTGGGTGCAGTTAAAGATCACATCATATTCGTACCAAACTAGATTCCATCTAAAGCCAGCTCTTCAAGCTTGCTTGAGCATACCACACATGATCATACTGTGCATAAACCTTTTCACAGTATGGCCCTCCCACTTAAACAAAATCTAATACATGCACATCTGTCAGGGAATGTTCTACAGAGGACTGTAAAATACCTCTCAGAAAAAGTTATTTTGGCCAGTCAGTTTGTTCTTATCAAGCACAACATACTTGGAATATTATATATTATATAATATATATTATAAGCGCTTTGAGTGCTCAGATAGACTAGAAACGCGCTATATATGAACAAGTCCATTTATCATTTACCATCCACAGAATTAAGGAACAAAGCAATGGTTGTTAGGTAATCAAACCTGTTGTCATTAGCTGAAGTAGTGTCACTGTAAGTCTCTGATTTCACTAATAGTTTGTTTTGGTAGTTGTTACAGTAAGTGTTTTCGGTTTCAAGTTCAATTCAATTTAGTTTTATTTATATGGTGCTAAATCACAACAACAGTCACTTCAAGTCAGTTATTATTTTTGGGTAAAGACCATATAATAATTACAGAGAAAAACCAACAATCAAAACGATTCCCATGAGCAAACACTTGGTGAGAGTGGGAAAGAGAAGCTCAGTTTTAACAGGAAGAAACCCCCGGCAGAACCAAAATGGTATATAAACACATAAACAGTTGAGTGAAGAAGAAACACTCAGTGCATCATGGGAAGTCCCGAGCAGCTTAGGCCTATTGCAGCATAACTAAGGGAGGGTTCAGGGTTACCTGATCCAGCCCTAACTATAAGTTTTATCATAAAGGAAAGTTTTAGGCCTAATCTTAAAAATAGAGAGGGTGTCTGTCTCCTGAATCCGAACTGGGAGCTGGTTCCACAGAAGAGGGGCCTGAAAGCTGAAGACTCTGCCTCCCATTCTACTCTTAATATCCTAGGAACCACAAGTAAGTCAGCAGTCTGAGAGCGAAGTGCTCTGTTGAGGTGATAAGGTACTATAATAGTGTTTAAAATGGGGCCTGATTATTCATGACCTTATATGTAAGGAGAATGACTTTAAATTTGATTCTGGATTTAACAGGCAGCCAATGAAGAGACACCAATATGGGAGACGTGCCTGAGCCCAACGTCTTTAAGAAGTTCTTGTAGTTTAACTGATTTGTGTGTCAATCTGGCTTCATGGATAGGTAATATCTGCAAAGCAATTAAAAAAAAAGTATGCTATGCCTTTTAATAATACTGTCTAAGGGAAGCATGTTTAATTTAAATAGAATTAAGCTAATAAATGAAATTGTTATTTTGTTGTTTGATGTTTTATTTGCCATATGGGTATGTTTTCTTTACCTTGCCCATGTTTCTGCCTTTTAGCTATTTTCCAGTGCCTGTTTATGTTTTTTCTTAATTATCTTTAAATACCATTAACCTGCCAGTGACTGCAAATGAAAATTAGCCTGTATGTCTAAATCTGGCATTTTTCCATGATTAATTTAAGGGTCCTTGTTAATTGATATTCATTGTCCCTTTTAAACAAACAGAAACATAGCACTTCAGAGGTCAAAATGCTTGCTATGGATCACGTAGTGTGAGCACAGCTTTAAACAATAATTAGCAAGACAGATACTCGTCTGCTCTTTGCTTTGGAGCATCTCCTCCTAGGGGCCTGACTTCTAGTACACTACTGCTAATAAAGGAAAGCAGGTAATCAAGCAACATAAAACACCTGTGTTCATTTAACTCCCTCTGTCTGGCCCAGGTCCCTAAATTACTCCCAGTGTCTCCCTCCTTTAGCTGAGCTCCGACCAAGCTTCGCTGCCACATATGTATTCTTTATAATTCTCATATCACAATGATTTATTTTTATTCACAACATTAAATATTAAATACAGTACGCATATTACTATGCAATGTTGATGATATTCAGTGGCGGATAAATAGTGCTCGTGTTTTCACTTTTGATCACAGCGCTTCTCATTTGCACTCACCAAGATAATTTACTTTTGCAGTCACTGTTTTAGTTCTCTGTGAAACCAGCATCAGTATTCACGATGATATTGGGATTACGAATGTTATGCAAAAAGTAAACACTGTATGTCATCGCTGATCCCCAGTGCTGGTTAAGCAGGTTAAGATAAAGACATGAATGCTGATGGTATTCAAGTGATCGCCTTTGGATCCAAACACATCAGAAAACTAGTGGCCTGCCTTCTAATTAAATGTTTTAGTTGAGCAGCTTCCACCGCTCTATCTCGGGATACACACTGACGTATTTACCATGACACTGAGGAATATTTGTGCCCCTGGCAGCTTGGCTTTTCAGCAGCAGTACTGTGTGGAGTATGCTGCTCATGGCAGTATTTATGCAGCTTGTAGGCTCTTATAAATATATATATATATATATATATATATATATATATATATATATATATATATATATATATATATACACACACACACATATTATGGAATGCCATTTAGGAAATATAATATATATATATTAAAATGAGAGTCTGAATATATAGAATGAAACTTGAATATATTGAATGAAAATCTGAAATCCCCGTCTTTAAGAAGGGAGACCGGAGGGTGTGCTCCAACTTTCGGGGGATCACACTCCTCAGCCTCCCCGGTAAGGTCTATGCCAGGGTGCTGGAAAGGAGGGTGCGTCCGTTAGTCGAACCTCGGATTCAGGAGGAACAATGCGGTTTTCGTCCTGGTCGTGGAACGCTGGACCAGCTCTTTATCCTCTCAAGGATATTCGAGTGTGCGTGGGAGTTTGCCCAACCAGTCTACATGTGCTTTGTGGACTTGGAGAAGGCATTCGACCGTGTCCCTCGGGGTGTCCTTTGGGAGGTTCTGCGGGAGTATGGGGTGTCTGGCCCATTGTTGCGGGCCATTCAGTCCTTGTACAACCACAGTGAGAGCTTGGTCCGTATAGCCGGTAATAAGTCGGATTCGTTTCCTGTGGGTGTTGGACTCTGTCAGGGCTGCCCTTTGTCACCGATTCTGTTCATAATTTTTATGGACAGAATTTCTAGGCGTAGCCAGGTGGTGGAAGGCTTCTTCCTTGGTGGCCTCAGAGTCTCATCTCTGCTTTTTGCAGATGATGCGGTTCTGTTGGCTTCATCAGGGGGGGGCCTCCAGCTCGCAGTGGAACGGTTCGCAGCCGAGTGTGAAGCGGCTGGCATGAGAATCAGCACCTCTAAGTCTGAGGCCATGGTCCTCAGCCGGAAAAGGGTGGAGTGCCATCTCCGGCTCAGGAACGAGTTCTTGCCTCAAGTGGAGGAGTTCAAGTATCTCGGGGTCTTGTTCACGAGTGATGGGAGAAGGGAACGGGAGATCGACAGGCGGATCGGGGCTGCTTCTGCAGTGATGCGGACGCTGCACCGGTCCGTCGTGGTGAAGAGGGAGCTTAGCGTAAAAGCGAAGCTCTCGATTTACCGGTCGATCTACGTTCCTACCCTCACCTATGGTCACAAGCTTTGGGTAGTGACCGAAAGAATAAGATCGCGAATACAAGCGGCAGAAATGAGTTTCCTTCGAAGGGTGGCTGGCCTCTCCCTTAGAGATAAGGTGAGGAGTGCGGCCATCCAGGAGGGGCTCAGAGTAGAGCCGCTGCTCCTCCACATCGAAAGGAGCCAGTTGAGGTGGGTCGGGCATCTGATTAGGATGCCTCCTGGCCGCCTCCTGGGTGAGCTGTCTGGGCTTCTCTGCTTAGGCTTCTGCCCCCGCGACCGGATAAGCGGAAGAAAATGGATGGATGGATGGAAAATCTGAATATAGTGCCGCTTCTTGTAGCGACATTATTTGCTTTACGTAAAGAAAACACTAGATGGCGCAGGAGCTTCTGCGACCTCAGCTTTCATTCAATATATTCAGACTTTCATTCAATATATTCAGACTTTCATTTAATATATTCAGACTTTCATTCAATATATTCAGAGTTCATTCAATATATTCAGAGTTCATTCAATATATTCAGACTCTTATTTTAATATATATATATATATATATATATATATATATATATATATATATATATATATATATATATATATATATATATATATATATATATATATATAATTTCCTAAATGGCATTCCATAATATATATATATATATATATATATATATATATATATATATATATATATATATATATATATAAGGGCTGGGACTTTAACGCGTTAATTTCGATTAATTAATTACGGGGAAATTAACGAATTAAAAATTTTAACGCACTTTGCACCGTGGAACGTTTCTCAGTGCACGGGTTCCCGGCTTACAGATTATATCGACGCACAATGTCAAAATTCAGGGGCCGCATCCTTCCTTCAGAGCCCACGAAGACTGCAAAGGGAGGACGTGAGTGGCTAGCCTTCATATGAGCGTCACCTGCCGTCACCTCTGCGTAGCTCATGTCGCCTAGCAATCGTGAGTGTGAAGCACAGCTGTGTAAAAGCAGCTGGTTAAACGGAGAACAAACGTTTTCTCCTTTTTGTGGTTTAATTTTAAGTCTTTTATTGAAAATAAGCTGTTAAAACAAGCATGACACATTTCAACATCAAGGAATACAGCTGAGAGAATGATTGATTAATTTTCAACTATATTAACTGAGACATTAATAATGAATAAAACTATCCAGTTATGATGCTTAACTTTAATTTCAGGACTTTGCTTATCACAGGAGTACTTCCACCCTTCATTGGGCTGTGTAGAAGACTGGTGGGAAAATAATCAAAATTTTGAAGTTTAAGCTTATGTATATTGATTCATTCATCAACCAAACTTAAATTAATATTTCTCATGTCAAATATTGAAATGCGATTAAAATGCGATTAATTTCGATTAATTAATTACAAAGCTTGTAATTAATTCGATTAATTTTTTTAATCGAGTCCCACCCCTAATATATATATATATATATATATATATATATATATATATATATATATATATATATATATATCAAGGGTGTATGCACCTCCTCCAGCCTTTACTACATTTCTAAAACTTGATTTTTGAACTCTTAGTTTGGAAAATTAACTGCATTTTCTATAGAGCTGGTGTGGGGGAAAAGGAGAAATTACGTTATAACATGCCCATGTTCTTAAAAAATCTTATCTCCTCGTAAGCCTTGCTGCCTTGCAGTCTTGATAAGAACAAGCTTGCATGTCTTTCCTGTTTCTCATTGCAATACCCAAGTGTGTCTGAAAAGAACACACAAAAGGATTTTCATAATTTTGATATTCTGACGATTTTTATCTTCTGCTCTGCCTATTATACAGTCTGAATAACAGCCTATAGCTGTTTAACAAAATTAGATATTTAAATCGCTTTTTCATATCAGGGATATTCTTGGCTCTTACTTCTTCTAATTCTGATTATACATGCTTTCTGGTACTTCAGCTCTAGTGTTACAAAACAACACCTAGAAAAATATAAAAGACGCTGATGTAAGTTTAAGCCCTCCTTGTTATTTATATACAACTCGTTGGCTCTATTCCTGTGTAAAAACAATAAACAAATTATTCTTAGTGAATAGGCTTCAAAACACATTTTAATTAAAGGAAACCTTTCTTTGATATCATATGACATGTCTGCATGACATTGTTAGAAGTTATTCATTTACTCCTTTTGCTGTTATGTAAATTATCTTTCATCTGACAAGTGCAATTAAGGGAAAGTTACTGTAAAAGTCAGAAAATTTAGCAGCCTTGCTGGTGAACCGAGGCGACATTCATGTCAGCCCAGTTCTTCAGAGCAAAAATGTATTAACTCAGCTGTGACAAGTTTCATTAATAACTCTCTTTTACACCACATATATTTCCATTGCATGTTAGAAACCTCTATAAAAGCTAATTTATTTATTCCATATAACTCTTAAAAACACTCTCATGGACTGTGTACTATGCACAGGAAAGTTATGCATGACCTTTAAAGCATTTCAGATACAATCACAACCCTGTCACATCATCCAGTATGCAATAAAAACAATAGTAGACATTTCAAACATTTTAAATCTTCCATGCATTTTGGTTAAGGTTGAGAAAAGACTGGGATTATGCCAGATGACAACAGTTAAGTCTAAGGGTAAGGGTCTAAAGAATAGATTCTGTCATATGCTTACAGATTGTAGACCCACTGACCTAAATTTGTGAGTTTTGATGTTGGTCTATGTTTAAATTATTAATTAATTATTAAATTATTTATTTATGATTCTGCTCTGATTGGTCAGTTGGAATGCAGAATGTGATGTAGCATTGGTTACATATAAACCAGTGGTTCATTTATGATAATCTAAAGGGGTTGTGTTTGTTTGTTTTCACTTTTGCTCATTGGCTGACAAGACAAACAGAAAAAAAAATGTAAATGAGAACAGCATTATGGGAATTATTGGGAATGAAATCCAGCACACATGAGCACAGAGTAGGTAAAGGTAAGTAATCCACAGGGTCCTTCAGTTCTTTCGATGCTGGGAGTACATGAAGACCCTTTAGTTCACTCTTCCAGCCAACAACAAAGCATTTCTAGTGCTTTGCTCATACCAAAGGCCTTTTAGAGTGTGCAACAAATAATGCTGGACTGTGAGGCTGCATGTGGATTTAGTTGATGCAGCTATTCCTCCCATTTTGAGGGTGTGCCAGTGTTTTCTGTGAGAAAGAATAGCTCCCTTTGGCCTGGAATGTAACTTGACAGACATTTAACATGCACAAAAACAACCAAGCTGAGATGACCTAAACAAAGGTTAGGTAGGTAGAGTTGTGGTCAGAAATTTACATACACTCATCATGGGCATGGATGTCATGGTGCTGGCTCTCACAGCAGTATTGTATCACTTCCTGTTTCTGTTACAATGCACAGTGATGAAATTAACAACAGGTCCACAAGAGAGGCAACAGTGAGACAACCCCAAAACAGGAAAGGGCCTGATGTCCTTTAGTGGGCCCTGTCCTCCCTGCCCAGCACTGTGGAGCCTGATTGACATTTGCCATGGAATACCAGAATTACCATGCCCACCACTGGCACCCTGTGCTTTTCAAAGATGTGGGCAGGTTTTCCCTGAGTTCATGTGACAGGTGTGAAAGGGTTTGGAGAAACCGTGGAGAATTGTGCTGTCTGTAACATTTTTCAGCATGACTGGTTTGGTGGTGGGTCAGTGATAGTCTGGGGAGGCATATCCATGGAGGGACACACTTCTGGTACATTATATTGCAGCCCATCTGATGCTTTGCTGCTTCAGAGCCTCTCTTCACACATCTTTCGAATTGGAAATAAAAATTATGGATCTGCTCAGCTGGTCTTTCAACACAATTGATTGATCAAATTTTCACCATGAGGAGATAGGGGAAAGAAGAACCCTCTACCCTCTTATCTGATTGACACACCTGGCTGGCTACGTTATGGATTCCTGTGGAGAGTGGAAGATGACGTACCTGGCTGTACTTGAGGATGTGGCATTTATATTGGCTTACTGATACCAGGATTTCTCTTGATTGGAGTTGGGGATACCTGGCTTATCGTGAAATTCGGGTAGTCTGGGCAGCCGTTCGGGCCTTGTTAAAGCTGCCTGTAAGGGGTGCAGAGCAGTCCAAACTCAAACTCAGACTCAGCTGGAGCTGAATCGGAAGGGATTAGAGATTGGAGGAGTGTCTGTTTTTGCGCGGCAAGGAAATAACCAAGAAAATTCGGATGAACTGACATTTAACCAAATATTTGTGGGGGTGTATTTATATACATACTGTATATGTGCCTGCATGTATACTTTTGACCTTGTGTGGAATTGAAAAAATCCCAAAAAAATTAAAAGTTGTGCATGCAATTCTTGTTTTTCAAAGTAATTAAAGATGTTTGCTGTACAATCATTCCACTGTGGGGGGGGGGGGGGGGGGGGGGGGGGGGGGGGGAATTCAAAGAAATCATTAAAAGCCCCAAATTTATTACATTCATGCCCATGATGAGTGTATGTAAACACAGCTAAATTGCCTTATATGAACACACTGGACGTGACTAAAAGCCCTCCAAATTGCATGGATATTTTGGTTTTAGAAACATGTCAGTGAAATTATTTATATACAAGGGTAACTGCAAACCTTCATGTTTTCTTGAGAATACCGAATAATGTGCGAGATGTTTTTTAGTTTTATGCACTGTATGAATGCACAATCTGAAAGCGTGGTTTGGGTCCACCTGTCCCTGTAGTGGGATGGGTCACTGCAAATCTATTATTGTTGAGAGTGATTGCCTTTATCCTATGAAGAAACCCATGGGAGTGGCATCTTACATGATCACAACGCTACTGTCAACAGGGCATGAGAGATCAAGAGATCTTAAGCTAAATCAAGAACATACACCACAGAGCAATTTTCACCATCATCATCATCATCATCAAAACACAGAATGAAGAACTAGCTTTTTGAAATATGGTTTTCATCCCTCCATAGTTCCAGATAATCAAGGAGAACAGCAGCAGCATGTGGTGCATTTTTCCAAGACATTTTAATTTGTTGTGTCCTTTCATGTCCAACTTAACTGCTTTAATATGAAACAAAATGAAATAGAAATGCATACTGTACATGAATGTTTGCCTTTAGTGTTGCTTGAGCCATTCTTTCAGGTGAGAGGTTATTATGAAATATTATTATGAAATAGCAACTTACAGCTTTAAAAAAAGAAGTCATCTTCAAAGGCAAAAATGACCTTGCAAGTTTAAAAAGATGGAGAAGGTCCTCCTTCAGATTTATACTCAACAAAATTCTAAATACACTGCTCAAAAAAATAAAGGGAACACTCAACACATCCTAGATCTGAATGAATGAAATATTCTCATTGAACACTTTGTTATGTACAAAGTTGAATGTGCTGACAACAAAATCTGACAAAAATCATCAATGGAAATCAAATTTATTAACCAATGGAGGCTTGGATTTGGAGTCACACACAAAATTAAAGTGGAAAAACACACTACAGGCTGATCCAACTTTGATGTAATGTCCTTAAAAAAAGTCAAAATGAGGCTCAGTATTGTGTGTGGCCTCCATGTGCCTGTATGACCTCCCTACAACGCCTGGGCATGCCCCCGATGAGGTGGCGGATGGTCTCCTGAGGGATCTCCTCCCAGACCTGGACTAAAGCATAAGCCAACTCCTGGACAGTCTGTGGTGCAACGTGACGTTGGTGGATGGAGCGAGACGTGATGTCCCAGATGTGCTCAATTGGATTCAGGTCTGGGGAACGGGCGGGCTAGTCCATAGCTTCAAGTGCCTTCATCTTGCAGGAACTGCTGACACACTCCAGCCACATGAGGTCTAGCATTGTCATCCTGCATTAGGAGGAACCCAGGGCCAACTGCACCAGCATATGATCTAACAAGGGGTCTGAGGATCTCATCTCAGTACCTAATGGCAGTCATGCTGCCTCTGGCAAGCACATGGAGGGCTGTGCAGCCCTCCAAAGAAATGCCACCCATTACTGACCCACTGCCAAACCGGTCATGCTGAAGGATGTTGCAGGCAGCAGATCGCTCTCCACGGCGTCTCCAGACTCTGTCACATCTGTCACATGTGCTCTATGTGAACCTGCTTTCATCTGTGAAGAGCACAGGGCACCAGTGGCGAATTTGCCAATCCTGGTGTTCTCTGGCAAATGCCAAGCGTCCTGCACGGTGTTGGGCTGTGAGCACAACCCCCATCTGTGGACGTCGGGCCCTCATACCATTCTCATGGAGTCGGTTTCTAACTGTTTGTGCAGACACATGCACATTTGTGGCCTGCTGGAGGTCATTTTGCAGGGTTTTGGCAGTGCTCCTCCTGTTCTTCCTTGCACAAAGGCGGAGGAAGCGGTCCTGCTGCTGGGTTGTTGCCCTCCTACGGCCTCCTCCACGTCTCCTGGTGTACTGGTCTCTCTCCTGGTAGCGCCTCCAGCCTCTGGACACTACGCTGACAGACACAGCAAACCTTCTTGCCACAGCTCGCATTGATGTGCCATCCTGGATGAGCTGCACTACCTGAGCCACTTGTGTGGGTTGTGGAGTACCACGAGTGTGAAAGCACCACCAACATTCAAAAGTGACCAAAACATCAGCCAGAAAGCATAGGTACTGAGAAGTGGTCTGTGGTCCCCACGTGCAGAACCACTCCTTTATTGAGTGTATCTTGCTAATTGCCAATAATTTCCACCTGTTGTCTATTCCATTTGCATAACAGCATGTGAAATTGATTGTCAATCAGTGTTGCTGCCTAAGTGGACAGTTTGATTTCACAGAAGTTTGATTTACTTGGAGTTATGTTATGTTGTTTAAGTGTTCCCTTTATTTTTTTGAGCAGTGTATATTCACCAGTATGTGATGGCTCAAAGGAAAAAAATGAATTATTTGTTAGAATTTTGATTTTAAAATAAAATAAAATTTAACATTACATTGTGATAAATTAAAAGGTATCAAATTGTAAGAGTTGAATGTGTTATGTTCAGCCATATCTACTGAAGTAATATGCTAACCAGTCAGCACCACCCATGCATCTATGTTTAATCATTTTATAACCCAACGCTAAGATGGTAAATTTATGCAGTTTCCAGTCTGCACTCAATCCAACCTGAGAGATTGCCCGGAGAATTTTCTTTTATGCTGGGTTCCTAAAATTTTGATGACTGAGCAACAATTTATAGAGCCAATACATAATGGAAAAATACATGGGTGTGTTGTGTGTCTGTGTGAGAGGGAGACAGGTCTTACAGTGATGATGCAAGGAGCAGAGGTAGTGAAGGTAGATGAGTCAAACATCCAAACAGTGGCCAGTGCACAAGAGAGGTGAAGAAGAGAGTGCAGGCAGGGTGGAGTGGGTGCAGATGAGAGTCAAAGGTGATTTCTCACATAAGGATAGCAGTAAGAGTAAAAAGGAAGGTTACACAATAGTAGTGAGACCTGCCGTGATGTATAGCTTGGAGATGGTGGCACTAACAAAAAGACAGGAGAGACAGCGCTGGAGGTGGTAGAGCTGAAGATATTTTCATTTGCAGTGACCAGGATGGAAAGCATTAGAAACGAGTACTCCAGAGGGACAGCTCAGGTTGAACAGTTCGGAGACAAAGTGAGAGAGGCAAGGCTGAGATGGTTTAGACATGTGCAGAGGAGGGATAGTGGATATATTGGACAAAGGATGCTGAATATGCAGGTGCCAGGCAGGAGGAAAAGGGAAAGGCCACAAAAGGAGGTTCATGGACATAGTGAAGGAGGACTTGCAGAAGGTTGGTGTGAAAGAGAATGAGACAGGGTTAGAGACAGGGTGAAATGTAGGCAGATGATCTGTTGTGGCAACCCCTAAAGGGATCAGCCAGAAGAAGAAGATGACAACAATCTGATTGAGAACTGGAAAAAATGGAAGAGCTGAAACTGAAAATAAATGCTCCATTTGTACTGTTCAGCTCCAGTATGTCAAATATTCACATAAATGATGAAATTATTAAATCAAAAATACTTGTAACACTTATGGGAAGCATGAGATCATTGCAGGGGTGCCACAAACCCACAGTCCACACTTTAAGAACCTGCATTTGGACTTATCGTGCTAAAGGACAGGGTGTCAGTCAATGAAACAATCAGCACAATAGCCGTGTCCCAATTCAGGAGCAGCACCTTTGAAGGAACCTGCTCCTTCAAAGGTGGTGAAGACTGAAGGCCGGAAGTGAGCAGCTGTTAAATGGGACCGCCTCACCTACAAAGCGCTGCTCAGGTTGCTTAGCATCCATGACACTAGCCACTAGAAACGTTTTGCACTGAACTATTTGACAGAAGCCTTCATTTTATCTAATTTATCTTACTTGTACTGAGATGTTCATTAGTATGTATCTGAGGCTGAGAGACCATGGGGCTGTAGAAACAAGACTGCTAGGCTGCATCTCCAATTAGTAATATTAACATTACAGTAGCTAGTAAACAACAGGTATTGCAGTTCATGAGACTAGGGGCATCTCACTTTCACAATATAATGTTAACAATATATTATAATTTGGACAAAATTAAATATATTGTATTAATGCATGAAATGTATTTAATTCAAGGTTACCAGTAGTGAAATGTATCTCAGTTGTTTCAAATACTGTGCTTCAGTAAAAATTCAAGATACATTTATTTTCATTTCATGTCACTTTATGTCTTCTTCTACTCTCCTAGGTTTCATCTCAGAGACAAATATCTTTAAAGTAAATATATGGGTATATATTATATATGAAGGCAACACATATTCTTTTTAATACACTATATTGGCACCACTGCATTTGTCTGAAAGCTTACTCATATGGGTAAAAAGAAAATTCCCAAGCTGTGATTATTTTGCATCTTTCTGATCAAATGAAACTGCTGTTACAGTAAAGTCAAGTGAACAAGTGTTTGAAGTTTGATGGGTTGAGTTTGAACAGTGTGCATCTGTGGTGTGAATGTGAACTTCCTAGGTCACATCATTCTCAAGTTATGGCCAACATTAAAGTTTTTGTGGAACAGGCGACGCCGGCACTAAGGCTTTGACAATAGCTCGACTTTTTCTTTGAAATAGCTGAGCTAAAAGTTCTGAGTCATTTTGCTTGACATTTATTTTCAGAAACATTTTGGTGCTGATACTTACACACTTCAAGTTTTTGAATGTATAACTTTTTGCTGCCCTTTATAGTTTTTCTTGAAAGACCCGAGTACTTTTTCCACCACTGAAAACACCTCACTTTTAATCATAAAATTATTTTGACATTATTTAAAAAGATGGATTTTGGACAGATAACTAGTTGTTTTATACTTTTCAGTCCTTCACAAAAAGAGAACAGCTTATCTATTCTCCCATGTTCTCCTTGCCATCTCTCAGCTGGTGCTGGCTGGCAGGCTCTTCTTCCTCCCCCTCCTCTTCCTCACACACTGCTGAATTTGTCCTGGTGTATCATCACAGGTGGAAAGCCTCTGTCCCATCACCTCACCCTCAAACACACCACAGATGATCTGCAGCAGTGGGTTTCTCAGTCTGCCCCGACAAAGGAAATCAAATGTGCGTTATGCTGCAGGATTAAAACACAACTTATAATTACATATACAGTGTATCACAAAAGTGAGTACACCCCTCACATTTCTGCAGGTATTTAAGTATATCTTTTCATGGGACAACACTGACAAAATGACACTTTGACACAATAAGAAAATGTAGAAAAGGAGAGACAAATGATGACTGGGTTTTGTCCTGCAAAAATAGTACATAAGAGATGGGGTATTTCCACATTTCCTCTCTTATTATTAGGGGTTCCAAAAGATGAGTGCTAAATTAAATGCAATATCTACTACACTGGGCAAATGTTTGGCTCCTGTGAATAAACCACCTTTCTTTTAGCTTAATGAGTGACCTGTCTGCTCATTACTCTCTAAAACAAGCATTAGAGTCTGTTTGGCTAGACGCAAACAAACAGAACTAACTTAGGTGGGAAAATAGCAGAGCTAGCATTAGCATAGCGACATAAATCCTGATGTTTGTACCAGGACTATAAAAGCAACATTCAGCTAAGTGAAAACAATTCACAGCTTGCCTACATCCCTTTTTTCTGTTTGTAGATGTATTAATGGCGTTAATTAACCATAAAATCATATTTTTTGAGAAAGAAATTATCCACCGCCATGCTGTGAATCTTGGGAAAAGTTAGACCTCGTAGGATAGACTCCACGTGTCCTTCGAGCCTGGGCAAAAGGAGGATTCGTTTGTGGGCCGCATTTGGAGGAGCCTTCAAATTGGGACAGTCTTTGTTGCCTGACTGTGATGTAATCTTCATCACAGATTGCTTTAGACATCCCATCACATGGCATCAGGATATACCAAGAACTGCAGGCCTGGTTGCTGCAGCAGGTTGAAATGATCATGTAGCTTAGGTATTAAGTGATGATGTAGCAGTAAAAATAAAGAATCTTGGGTTAAAAAAAGACTAAATGTAGCACCAGCAGCCTATTGGGCTATGAAGGAACAAGAGTAAGTCCTAGTGGAGTAATGTATTCTATGTATTATGCCTTTAGAGGGATCCAAGGACAAAGCGAGACAGAAATGTCTCATTTTCTGGGACCTTTTAAAGTAATATCTGGAGAAATATACCACAGCAGAGGTGAAAACAATATTTATAGATGTTCTCTGCAGTGGTTGGCCTTTACTTAGAAATGAGGTGAGGTGACATATTTGCTGCTTGTTTGCCTGAGAAGTCCAGTGACTCATATGTAAACTCTTCCCTGGAGGAATTCTGCGTACAATATCTCGGAGGGGTCAACCTTTTCACCCATGTGTAACTGTTTATAAAAGGCACATATTATTCAGT
The DNA here is from genome assembly GCF_007364275.1 of Archocentrus centrarchus. Taxonomy (NCBI): domain Eukaryota; kingdom Metazoa; phylum Chordata; class Actinopteri; order Cichliformes; family Cichlidae; genus Archocentrus; species Archocentrus centrarchus. Next base: position 20,464,682 of record NC_044357.1, read on the forward strand.
GCCCTGGAGTAGAACAGAAATTATATGAAAGAAATCCAGAATCCTATTCAGATGCAATAACAATGTTTTTTTTTGTTTTTTTTTTCCATTTAATGTAAATTCCTTGTTCCTGAGGTATTAATGCCTTCATTAATCTAAATCACTTCAGTCACTGGCCTTACCTTTCAGACTCAGAGGCTGCATATATCTTTTATATCCAGTCTATACTCAAATCTGTATTCTCTTTGATGGCTAATAAGAAGCAACCTTCACGGTTGCAAAAACAAGCCTGACTATACAGAAGTCTACAGGAAAATGAATTGATTGCTCACTTGGTCTATGACCTCAGTAAATACTTTCCCAGTTAATCTACTGAATCAGCTGAATGCTGACTGCTGAATTATGTTCATTTGGAAAATCCCAGTCAGAGTCAAATAGATGGTAAATTGGGGTATACTGCAAGTTGGACTCATCTTCTAACTAACCTGTTGCTAATAGATGGATATGTAAGAGATATTTTGGAATACTAAAACAGGAAAGGGTTGGCAACTTCAGTGTTATGGTCCTCAACCTAGCCTAGGGTGCTGGGTGGAGAAGCATGAGGAGACTTTTTGGTTCAGTTTGAAATTGTTTATTACCAGATTGTTTTATAGAAAGCATCGATTAACATCAGGGAGAACTGAGGCCAACACAGCAAAACAGCTTTAACTCAGAACAAAAACACCATCAACTACATAAATTAGACAGAGGAAAAGTTGCAAACCTGCAACTCAACAGAAAATGGACTAAAATAGTTACTTTTCTCTACAAGCTTTCTCTGACAAAGGTACCGCCCAACAGTGAAACAAAGGAGGACTCAAACTGAGAGCAAGAACCAAAACAAGGAGACAATAAGAAGCACATGAAACCTAACCTAAAAAAATAAATAAATAAATAAAACAAAGCCTGACAGCCAGCTCTCAAAAGCAGATAGTGCTCTGAGAAATTAAAATGGCTGAAGGCTCCAAAATGCAGCTTCACGCTGTTTATATTGGCTCTAGAGGTACTCGTTGGCTTCAGACCTAAGCCAGTGACATGAAAGGCAGGAACACCAGGAGCCAATAAGGGGAAAATGGAAGGAACCCAGACACTTTGAAGCAGTACACATGAACCCTTTATTTATTTGTATTGTGTTAGGGGACTGTAACATACTTGGACTATGCAATGCATGCTAGTTTAAGGAATGGCATACTCAGAGTATACTATAATATATACTAGAGTCAACAAAATACATTACAAGAGCTATCAAAAATTTTTCAGGGAAGAATAAAACAATTAAAGTTGTGTACATCATTGTGATTCACTGAGAACTATTCACACAGATGTCTTCAGAAACTCACTTTGATTGCACCACACTCACACTGGAAAAAGCAGATCAACCATCTAATCCAAGCTCCAGTGAGTATACTATGACAGGAAAATAAATAAAAACAAATAAATACATTTGCCAATGATGAAAATAAGTAAAAAAGAAACAGCAGAAGTGGCATAAAAACCCTTTTATTGTAAAAAAGGCCTTTCTGTAAGATTTGAGAAGACGTGTGAGTCTGCTACTCTCCGTTCTTCTTGTAATAAGTTCCACAACTGTGGGGCTCTAACAGAATATGCTCAATTTCCAAATAATAATAATAATAATAATAATAAATATTGCAATATCTGGAGAAAGCAAAGCTCTGAGTCCAAGATCAAACTCACATTGCGAGCAATTTCTCATTCCTGGAGGACAGATTTCCAAGTTGGTTTTTGGGGGGGGTTCCCTGCTTTGTTGTTTCTCCAAGGTTTTCCCAGATTAGGAGGCAAATAAAAAGGACCTCAGGTTTGGACCTGAGCTTAAGGAAATTTTGTGACAGCCAGCATTTGTGACAGTAGAGTGATAGGCCATAAGATCTAACATTTACAGTGGGTTGCAAAAGTATTCACACCCCCTTGAACTTTTTCATATTTTGTCACATTACAATGACAAACATAAATATATTTTACTGGATTTTAATGTGAAAAACCAACACAAAGTGGTATACAATTGTGAAGTGGAAAGAAAATTATACATGATCCAAAACATTTTTGACAACTAAAAAACTGAAAAGTGCAGTGCGCAAAAGTATTCAGCCTCCCTGAGTCAATACTTTGTGGAACCATCTTTTGCTGCAATTACAGCTGCAAGTCTTTTAGGGTATGTCTCCACCAGCTTTGCACATCTAATGACTGAAATTTTTGGCCATTTTTCTTTGCAAAACAGCTCAAGCTCAGTCAGATTAGATGGACAGCAATTTTCAGATCTTGCCGCAAATTCTCGATTGGGTTTAGGTCTGGACTTTGACTGGGCCATTCTAACACATGAATATGTTTGGTTTGAAACCATTCCATTGTAGCCCTGGCTTTATGTTTAGGGTCGTTGTCCTGCTGGAAGGTGAACCTTCGCCCCAGTCTCAAGTCTTTTGCAGACTCCAACAGGTTTTCTTCCAAGATTGCCCTGTATTTGGCTCCATCTATCTTCCCATCAACTCTGACCAACTTCCCTGTCCCTGCTGAAGAGAAGCAGCCCCAGAGCATGATGCTGCCACCACCATATTTGACAGTGGGGATGGTGTGTTCAGAGTGATGTGCAGCGTTAATTCTCCGCCACACATAGTGTTTTGCATTTTGGCCAAAAAGTTCAATTTTGGTCTCATCTGACCAAAGCACATGTTTTGCTGTGTCCCCAACATGGCTTCTGGCAAACTGCAAACGAGACTTTTTATGGTTTTCTTTTAACAATGGCTTTCTTCTTGCCACTCTTCCATAAAGACCACATTTGTGACGACTAATAGTTGTCCTGTGGACAGATTCCCCCACCTGAGCTGTGGGTCTCTGCATTTCGTCCAGATGGATTGAACAGTGCTCTGTGAGATGTTTAAAGCTTGGAAAATTTTTTTTATAGCCTAAGCCTGCTTTAAACTTCTCCACAACCTTATTCCTGACCTGTCTGGTGTGTTCTTTGGACTTCATGATGCTGTTTACTCCCCAATATTCTCTTAACCAACCTCTGAGGCCGGAGCAGCTGTATTTGTACTGAGATTAGATTACACACAGGTGGACTCTTTTTAGTCAATAGCAGTCATCAGGCAACTTCTGAATGCAATTGGTTGCATGCACAGAAAAGGGGGCTGAATACTTTTGCACACCGCACTTTTCAGTTTTTTAGTTATAAAAAATGTTTTGAATCATGTATAATTTTCTTTCCACTTCACAATTGTATACCACTTTGTGTTCGTCTCTCACATTAAATTCCAGTGAAATATATTTATGTTTGTGGTTGTAATGTGGCAAAATATGGAAAAGTTCAAGGGGGTATGAATACTTTTGCAAATCACTGTATATCACGACCTGTCAGTGGAACATAAAGTCGCATATCATCTGCATAACTGTGGAAAATCTCTCTGACACAATGGAAGACAGAAAAACAAATAGAACTGACCTCTGATCATCAAAGAATGGTTATGTTAAAACATTTGCTGGGACTTGAGCTTCAAATCATAATTCATACTAGGGGATATTTGCTCTTCCCATGTTGCCTTGGACTCCTTTAAAGCATACTGCATCCACTGCAGGGGGTAAACCACCATTTTGACATTGAGAAAATTATATCCTCACCCCGTGTCCATGACATTTTGCTCACTGCAGTAAGACTGTGTCCCTCCTCTACTGTCTACTTTCAAGAATTTGCCATGCAGTTTTATGCAAATAGTATTTCCTAAATAAAAGGTCAGTTCTTTCAATATTAACACCGAACTAAACAATGTGGACACCATGTGTGCCTAGGAAAACACACTGAATAGGAAAAAGGCTCACACTGTTTACTTAAGAAAAAGTAACAGCAGGTTTTTGCTACCATACTTAGTTTGCATTCAAATGAATGACATTTTAGTTTTGGTCTAAACATTTTGAAGGTTTTATTCTTACCAATCGAGCTTGACTTAAACATCCTTTTAATTCCAAATGAGCACAGTCCCAATGAGAACTAACAGGTCTTTTTGCATGCCATTAGAGGTCTGTGCTCATTTGTATTATGTAATGATTGATGACGTGATAGGTACTGTATCAGAAATGTTTGCCACATTTCCATGGTTCTCAGGTAGCCTACTATTGTTATCAATCATGGATGACATTTTCTGTTGTATATTAATACGCTGAAGTTTCATTACTGGGTTCCCCGCAGTGATTAATGCAGCACATTGTCCCCATGCCCCCCCATCACAGCTTTACAGACTCTACATGAATAAGAGATCTTCTCCCAGAATCACTGTGACTCTGTATTGTTGTGCTGGGTAGTTTTTCCACTTAAAGACAAGCAGTGATAAGACTGTTTACACATTTAAATGCATTTTTTTTTTCTTCTGCTCGCATCTCACCCGGAGCTGCAGTAATAGTTTTGTGTTTCTCTGTTGCTGAGTCATTACATAGATCTCGAGGAACATATCACTTTCCCCCGTATCTGCTTATACAATCTATATAATCTCTTGAAACTGTCTGCAGCATGTGTTAATGCAATATCACAAATATTTAGCATTCAGCTCTCATTGCTTTAGTACTTCCATATTTTTTTTGATTTTTTTCTTATGCACACCAAATCAGTGATATTGTGGCAGATTTTCTTTCCAGAGAAATCCAATCATTATGATTTTTGATAAATATTTTTAAAGTATTTAGTCATCTGTTTTTCAGAGGACAAATTGTCTATTAAGAGCACAAACTGCTTTGTCTGACCAACAGTTTGAAATCCAAAGATATTTAGTCCAAAAAGACCAAAAAAATAAGAAAAAAAAAGAGAAGAAAAATTAAAGGGAAAAGCAGCCAATTGTCACATTTCAAAATATTTAAATCCTTAATTTCCTGTGAAGCAGCTAATCCAATAGTAATTTAATGAGCTCAAAAATTATGCTCCAAGTCCATCCTTGCTGGATTAAATTGTGCTGTACCACCGGTGAGTCCCACTAGCAAGCTTGCCATTATTTTATTTGTTTGTTTTGTTTGGTTTTTTTCTCAAGACAACTACAGATGATGCCCTGATATTCAGCTTTTCTGGTGAAATAGATCCTTGGGCCTTTGAGCTGATAAAAAATTCACTTTCAAAGTCCAAACAGGAACTCTAGTGAACAGCTGCACAGATACAGGGCCAGCTTTCCTGCAGTTGGGTAACAGAAGGTGTTGAAGACACCCCCCCAATTTTCTTTTTTATTATTATCATTCTACTTAGTACACAGACTCACTGCACATTTGTGTCATCAAGATTTCGCCCTTTAAATATGACTTGTAAAAACAAGTCCACTCCCAGTTATTCCCACAGGTAAAAAGGAACAAAGAAACAAAGCACCTGTGATCAGCACAGTGGTAGATATTCTTTTAGTTTAATTTATTCAGTGGTGCTGTAAACAATAGATCTTTTGCAGGCTCCAGACTTACAGTAATGGTTATAAAGGGAACAGCCTCGTGTCTCTGCATGTTCTGTGCTGTGGCATTGCTGTGTTATTGATGTATTCAAGCCCAGAATTTATTTCTTTTGTTTCTTTCCTTGTTTTTTCTTTTAGTGGTCATTGTGAATTCTTGTGAAAAAAAAAGGGGGGGGGGTGTTCATTATTTATTTATTCATTGTTCTGGTAGTACTTGAGATCTGATGTGGACAGAATACACGGCTGCAGCACCAGCTTCTTGACAGCCAAGCATCAAAGTTCAGCATTATTTATTTTTATTCCATTCCTTTCATATGTTTAGTAATAAAGGTGTAACAGTTAGCAAGGAAAGCCTCAAAACTATTTTGTTTGTGCAGAATTGTGCATGTATGGTACGGTGTGTGTGTTTGCTGTCACTGTGTTTCCCTCAGGATCTTCTTTCCTTCCTGGATCAGCATTTATTCTCTGTCAGTGCCTTCTTGTCCTTTATGCACTTCCCACCCTTATGTAGTTGTATCTCCTGGTAATAAAAAAGAATAGAAGAAGCAGGGTGAGAATAAGGTTCACTGAAGTAAAGTTTCTGAAATACATTATTATGGATTTCAGTGCAGCAAAAATGCTTCTGTGCTGTAAAAATGCAAACACCAACAAACAACCCACAGGGTCTGAAATGCTACAACAGTTTAATGTTGCACACAGGTTTGTCTATTCTGTCATTTAAATGAAAATACATTTAGTTTGTTTCTTGCCATAGAGTCATGGTCCTGAGTCTAGGACCCAGTGTTTTCTGTTTTTTGGATATTCAGATTCTGTTTTGATTTTTAGTTCAGTCACATGAGTTCTGTTCTGTGTGGTGGTTTTTGTATTTAGTTCCTGTCTCCCTGTGTTTCCTCTGTGTGCCTGACCCCCTGATGTTTCTGTCTAGTTTTGTCTCTCTGTTTGTCTGGTTGGGCATCCCGGTGGCATAGTAGTTAGTTACTGTTGCCTCACAGCAAGAAGGCCTGGGCCCCTTGGCCGGGGCCTTTCTGTGTGGAGCTTGCATGTTCTCCCCGTGTCTGCGTGGGTTTCCTCCCACAATCCAGACATGCAGTTAGTGGGTTTAGGTTAATTGGTGATTCTAAATTGCCCATATGTGTGAATGTTGTCTGTCTCTCTATGTTAACAACTGCGACAGGCTGGTGACCTGTACAGGGTGTACCCTGCCGCTTGCTCTTTGCTTCCTCTGTCTTGTTAATGTGATTCCATTCAGCTGTTTTCCCTGGTGTGTCCAATTCCCCTGATTACCCAATGTGTATATAATGTCCGCATTACCCTTTTTCTCTGTTATGTCCTCATCACTGCTTTTTGCCCATTGTGCGCTCTCCCGTCTGTTAAATCCTAGTTCCAGTAAGTTTTGTAATTTGTTCTGTGGCCCCATCCAGTTCTGTCTTGTGTTTCCAGCAAATAAAGATGATGTCTGAGTTAAGTTCTGTTTAGTTCTGAGTCCTGCTTTGGAGTCCTCAACCTGCCTGCCACAGCAATTTATGATAGATAATTTCTTTATGCACGATTAGACTGCCTGTCATACAAACAGGGAAAAACAAGTGTTTCGGAAATCTGTCAAAAGCTTCTTTAAAACTAAAATTTATACCATTATTTGTTGGGCAAATAAACTGAATTCATACTTTTATACCCAAATTTAAGCGGGCACACTGGGCTTTTCTGAGAAGCATAAAATTCAACCACTAAAACAGAATTTTCTGTTCAGAAATGTAAGTAAATGCTTGTGATTGTTGCGCATGCATGCCTGTCGGTTCCCTAACCCCTCCTGGATGTGTTCATCAATTTGGCTTAAATTTATTATATTCTGTGATATAATGAAGATTAAAAGAATAACATGACAAATTAACAGACATATCTGGATCTTAATACACGATCAAAGCGAACTGGTGCTGCAGACCTGGCAAAAACTGCCCATAGGGTTGGTTTTTGCTAGCAACTGTAATTTAGCATCCTAATCAAAAAAAAAAATTATAATTTGCTTCAATATTTTTTTTCTGCTTTTTTGCAAAACAGTGAAATTGAAAATCCATGGATAATATTTATATTTTAGCATTAAAAGTATTATTTTGATTATTGGTGGATTAACCATTACAGAAACAAAAACAATTTTCTAGGAAATTACAGATATTGTAATTTAGAACAGTTGTGGAATAAACCTCACACTACGTGATGGTCTAATAAATTTGCCAAGCACTGCACATTTCCTTTAAATGACATGAATTTTCTTTCTGAGCTTTCCTTTTCTTGCTAGATTATTTCCTCTGTATCTTACAGCATGGACAATGCTTAGGGCTGATCTTCGAGTCAATTCAGGACCATCTGCTGTCATGTGACTATAGCAGTGTTTTTCTTCTGTCCATCTATGTGGTCATGAATGCTGCATTTAAAACTGTATTAGCATAAAGGAGGAACAGTCACCATCCTACCATCTGCAACATTGTTTGTGAGCTAAATAATGCAACAGATTGTGAACTGCAGCTTTTTAAAATTCTTGCAAATGTCTCAGTGAAATCTTATAGAGATGACTGTTGCTACCGCTAACTCAAATGCAAATATCACTACCGGTCAACTTGATCCATTATTGATTATTGCTTGTTATTTCAAGCAAAATTGTTTAAAACCCTCGGTTTATTTGCTGTTTTGGTTTGGAGGTGATCTGATTGATTTATCTCTTGAAATATTTCTGTGACTATTGAATGGATTACTGTGACATTTAATTCAGACATTCATGGTTTCCAAACCTTCCTTTGAGCACCACAGGGAGGTCAACATTGGCTATTTTGAGGGGCTGTCCCAACAACTATTAACTGGATTGCTGTAAAATTTGCCGCAGACCTTCAACAGCTTTTCATGATGAAATATGAGCTTCTGATTTTATTTTAATCTTCTGCCACTATCAGTGGCCACTGTCTGCTATTTGCCTTATATTTACATGCATTAATTTATCCAAACATCTTGCAAAACTGAGCCTAAGATGTTTTTAGCATCCCACACCATTTGGCAATTACAGCAAGTATTATAATCATCTTATTAGCATTGCCATTATGAGCATAATAGTGTGCTGATGCTGGTGAGCCTGAGTGCAGTCCCAAAGGAATGCTAGCGTGGCTGAGGGCTGTAAGCGCTGTTGTTTAATTCTGTTGCTAAGAAAATTATATTTGTCTTTAACTTGTAAGGTGCAGGGCCAGCTTTTTCAGCTTTAGTGAAAAACCGCTGAGTGTTATCCTGCTGGACATAATCATTGTTACAGAGGAGGGTTTTAATCCAAATCTGCATTAATATTTTTTTAAATGTATCAGAGAGCTGCCAGATACTCCTTTAAATATTTTATTACTCCAATTATTATTTCACAACTTGCATCCGTTTATGCAGAATACATGATCTCCATTTTCAATCTTGAAGAGAGTGAGAGGAGTTTTTTTTTTTTTTTTTTTCCCTTCTCCGTGTGCTGGTGTTTCCCCCTTTAATTTTGTTTCTCTTGCTCCCTCAGGATCTCAGAAACGTATGTTCTACCTCGCCATGAATCCAAGAAGCATTAAAGTAAAATAACTACATACATAAGTGAACACACAGTGTTTGATTTAAGACCACGTAGTCCCGTTCAGTCTCTTTGATTTCCTGAATAGAATGGATTTGGTGGTGTGCTTTGGTATTTCTGGCACTGCTTTACAATCCAAAAAAATAATAATAATAATGAAAATTCTACCTATTCTTGAATATGTCAGCACTGAAATAAAAAAAGTCAATTATGTTTCCTGTTTCTTTTTCTCGAACGTCAAACAAAAAAATTGTCAAAACACAAGAGGAAGAAGGCTTTTGAAGAGGCTGAGATATACAGTCGAACTGATTTGATTTTCTATGCTCTCAGAAATGAAAATGTCAAAGAAATGCTTAACAGATGCGGGAGGTAAGAAATGTTTTGTTCATATACTCTCTTCACACATTTCACACAAAAGCATAAATATATTTTTTTAACTGGTTGCTTTACGTCTGATTTTGAAATATACTGAGCCTCACAAGTTTATTGCAAACTGAACAGGAAGATTTTCTAAATCTTTCTTTATATATATTTTTCACAGTACTTTCACTTTGTTCAATCACGAAAAGATGTTTAAATTTCAGTTATTAAAAATTTTCAGAGATGAAACCAACATATGTCACCCCCGCACCATACACACAGACACACATCAACTTGTCACAGCATACGTGTTACTGTGACAAGTTCAGGTGTTTCATCTCATTAATGTGATAATGATGATGTCAGTGGTGTCCAACCTTTCATTTGGTATCTAATAATAGCATGTGCAATGGGGCAGAGAGAAAGCACAGGGGTGAGAGTGACAGAGCTGTTCTTATTCCACCTAATGAGACAGGAGATCAACCTGCCATTGATAATACAGCATGTTGGAAACATTGAGCCCGTCACACACAAACGTCAAAGGACTCCCCCCTAAGGCCTTTAGAAAAAAAAGGTTGTGGATGCTTATGACTCTAGCAAGGGATTTAAAGAGAAATATTTTAAACTAGCACGGTGCCCACTGTCACAAATATGTAAGCATCACCAAAGGTAGATGTCACAGGAAGTGGAGGTTTACATTAACTGAACTGGTGACATCAGGTCCCACGTGATGTCACAGTGCCGTTTCTGGAGCAAAATAAATCAACAGTTGTTGAGATTGACAAAGAATTGACATGCATTCAGATTCCGTGATTTGCTGGTGACAAATAATTCCAATTTGTGGAAAAACATCTCCAGTTGGCCTATATTTGAATTTACTGCTGATCTGTCCAAGACTGGCTGTCAGAGCAAATTAAGTCCAACAACAGGTTGTTTGATGCAAAAAAAAAAAAAAAAAAAATCTTCAAGAATCCACATTTCATCACATGATGTGCAGGGAAATCCCACAACTGATTTTGTCACCAAGGGGCACATCTACATTCAGAAAATAAGGTACACAAATTTAACCTATACTGGAAGAATGTCACAAACAACCCTGCTGCCCAGAGATAAAATTAGGACAAAACAACAGTTTGCCAGCGAACGCTTTGACTAATGTGCTCTGGACAGATGACTCAAGGATCATAGAGTTGTTAGTAACAGTATAGACGTGTTTGGTGCAGACCAGTGGCAGCTTTTCAGAGGAAGGTCCTCATTCCAAGCGTGAAGTGTGCTGGTTGACTGCCTCAGGGAGTGGGTAGCTTGCAGTCTTACAGTAAATCCACTGTGAAATCTGAATCATATCAGAAAGTGTTTGAGGATCTGTGCAAAAATAAAAGCTGAACCAGAAGTTTAATTTTCAACAAGACAAATCCACCACGGAAGATTAATAAGATAAGAAATGCTTTATTTAACCTGAAAGTTGAAGAAATCACTGTTACATAATAAATGGTTTAAAGAGGAAAAAACAAATAAAACAGAGGGTTGTAGAATGGCCTTGACAAAGCACACATCTAAATCCCTTTAAAACAGACCTGGGCATCGTACTGCCTGTGGCCCACATCCAGCCCTTTGGCCGTCCCTGACCGGCCAGCATGAGGTCAGCTGAAGCTAGGATTCAAAGGTAAATAAGTATACATCATGCAGTTTCTCCCATTTCAGCCACCAAACACACATTGATGCACTCCCTGTCAGAGAATGGCTTACTGCAGCTACTACTCCGACCAGCACCAACATATAAAGAGAAAATATTATTATTGAGCAGAACTGAGTTCAGCTTATTGGTGCGGCCCTCCACAACAATCCCAGTTTCCCAGTTAATGGCTCACCCCTGCTCTAAACTGTAATGTATGTAATGAAACCACTATTACTGTAAGAGAGTTAAAAGTCAGGTATGTTTGTGTCTCTTTAACCCAGTAATTTCACAATCTTGAACAGTTCATCACAACTGCTAAACATCAGCTTGCTAACACTGGCAATGTTAGCAAGCTGATTTCAGTGTTAACATGTTAGCATTAAGGCATCAATGGTCACCACAGTACCCTGATGAACTTTTTGACCAGTTGTTGCTCTAGAGAAAAAAAGCTTTTATGCACGAACAATGGTGAACAACCTGGCAACACTGTACACCTTCCATCAGCAAATTTCATGACAGTCTGCCAATGGACAGTTGTTGGCAGCTGCAAGTAACAGCAATACACCAAAAGTGTTCAGTGAAGTGGAAGCCCAAAAGCTAGCAACATAATCATCAATGTAAACAGTGGGTTATGTGAAATAGGCTTTGTAAAATAAATAAATCATGCATTGTAAATATTTCATGACAGAAATTCATTCATCATAATACTTGGGTTTCAGGAATGCACACACTTGTGTGTATGCTCTGCCTGCGCCTATAATGGGTTACTTCTGGGTACTCCAGGTTACCCCCATAGTCCAAAGACATGTGGGGGGAAGCTGGAGAGGTTGAGGTTGGCTGTCTCTTTATTTTGGCCTTGTGATGGGCTGAACCTGACCAAGGTGTACTTCATCCCGGGAAAAAAAAAAAAAAGTAGGTGAAAAAAACAAAGAACAGAACTCCTAGTGGGATATAATGTCATCACCACCCATCCAGCCATCAAATGTGGGTTTTGCAGATCTCAAATTGGTATCTTTTCTCTCAGATGGCCAATATTACTGTGGCCATGTATCAAGGCATCAATGCAAAAGGACACCATGTGCATGACAGGGAGAACCAGATGCTATCTGAAGAAACAATCAAACAAAAAAAACAAAACAATTTTATTATGCCCAGGAACGAGAGGTCATTAAATTAATCTGGTTTTCATAAAGAAAACCAATCAAACAAAAAACAAACAAAAAACAAATTATATGTTCCGCTACAGAAGACGGAAATCCATGTGATTGTGATAAGTTCTAAATTAATTTCTTATTTATGTACTTATATTTCAAGACTACTTTTTATACAAGAATTACAAACAGTGGTTGGCTGATTCCATTTCAACTGACAACACATCCTTTGCATAATGTTTCAGAGCAACACAGTATAAATATTATATACGTTTTTGTTTGACTGTGATGCAGTCCGGATTCTGTATTCCATTCCTCATATATATATATATATATATATACTGCTCAAAAAAATAAAGGGAACACTTAAACAACACAATATAACTCCAAGTAAATCAAACTTCTGTGAAATCAAATTGTCCACTTAGGCAGCAACACTGATTGACAATCAGTTTCACATGCTGTTGTGCAAATGGAATAGACAACAGGTGGAAATTATTGGCAATTAGCAATACACACTCAATAAAGGAGTGGTTCTGCACGTGGGGACCACAGACCACTTCTCAGTACCTATGCTTTCTGGCTGATGTTTTGGTCACTTTTGAATGTTGGTGGTGCTTTCACACTCGTGGTACTCCACAACCCACACAAATGGCTCAGGTAGTGCAGCTCATTCAGGATGGCACATCAATGCGAGCTGTGGCAAGAAGGTTTGCTGTGTCTGTCAGCGTAGTGTCCAGAGGCTGGAGGCGCTACCAGGAGACAGGCCAGTACACCAGGAGACGTGGAGGAGGCCGTAGGAGGGCAACAACCCAGCAGCAGGACCGCTTCCTCCGCCTTTGTGCAAGGAGGAACAGGAGGAGCACTGCCAGAGCCCTGCAAAATGACCTCCAGCAGGCCACCAATGTGCATGTGTCTGCACAAACAGTTAGAAACCGACTCCATGAGGATGGTATGAGGGCCCGACGTCCACAGATGGGGGTTGTGCTCATAGCCCAACACCGTGCAGGACGCTTGGCATTTGCCAGAGAACACCAGGATTGGCAAATTCACCACTGGCGCCCTGTGCTCTTCACAGATGAAAGCAGGTTCACACTGAGCACATGTGACAGACGTGACAGAGTCTGGAGATGCCGTGGAGAGCGATCTGCTTCCTGCAACATCCTTCAGCATGACCGGTTTGGCAGTGGGTCAGTAATGGGTGGCATTTCTTTGGAGGGCCGCACAGCCCTCCATGTGCTTGCCAGAGGTAGCATGACTGCCATTAAGATAAGATAGTGTTTATTTGTCACATGCACAGTTATACACAGTACAATGCACAGTGAAATGTATTTTGTACCTGCAACCTTATATACACACACATATAAATAAGAAGAATAAAAAATAAAAAAAAGTAATTCACACTATACACTATACTCTATATACTATACACTATACACACTTTTTAAATTATAATATTTACACTGTGCAATAATGGTCCAGTTAGGGCTCAGAGTTGAGCAGATGGATGGCTTGTGGGTAAAAACTCTTCTTCAACCTTTCAGTCTTAGCCCTCAGGCAGCGGTAACGCCGGCCTGATGGGAGCAGGGAGAAGAGAGAGTGTCCGGGGTGGCTGGGCTGTTTAAGGATCTTCATGGCCCTCAGCCTGCACTGCTTGGTGTAAATGTCCTGCAGGTTGGGGAGGGTGGTTCTGATGGTCCGTTCAGCTGAACGAACCACCCTTTTTAGGGCCATGAAGTCCTGCTTGGTGCAGTTTCCCATCCAGGTGGTGATGCTCCCACGCATGATGCTCTCGATGGTGCAGGTGTAAAAGTTCCTGAGCACCTTGAGTGGGAGCTTGAAGTCTCTCAGCCGCCTGAGGAGGTAGAGACGCTGTCTGGCCTTCTTCACAGTGATGTTTATGTGATGAGTCCAGGACAGGTCCTGTGAGATGGTCACTCCCAGGTATTTGAAGGTGTCCACTCTTTCCACCTCAGCACCACTGATGACAAGTGGATGGTAGTCCCTCTGCTGCTTCCTGCTGAAGTCCACGATCAGTTCCTTTGTTTTGCTGACGTTGAGCAGGAGGTGGTTCTCCTGGCACCAGTTCTCCAGGCGGGAGACCTCTCTCCTGTAGGCTGTCTCCTCATTGTGAGAGATTAGTCCCACAACAGCAGTGTCGTCAGCAAACTTGATGATGACGTTGGACTCTGACGTGGCCTCGCAGTCATGGGTGTACAGTGAGTACAGCAGAGGGCTGAGCACACAGCCTTGGGGGGATCCAGTGTTGAGGGTGAGGGAGGATGAGGTGAGGTGACCCACTCGTACCACCTGTGGTCTGCTGGTCAGGAAGCTGTGAACCCACCTGCACAGGGATGGGCCCAGGCCCAGGTCCAGCAGCTTAGAGACCAGCCTGGAGGGAACTATGGTGTTGAATGCTGAGCTGTAATCTACAAACAGCACTCTCACATAGTTCCCCTTACCAGTGTCTATGTGTGAAAGGGTCTTGTGGAGGAGGAAGGATATGGCGTCGTCTGTGGATCTGTCTGGCCGGTATGCAAACTGTAGTGGGTCGAGGGTGGTGGGCAGTGAGGAGGTGATGAATGTCTTGATGAGTCTCTCAAAACACTTCATCACCACAGAGGTGAGCGCTATGGGCCTGAAGTCATTGGGGCTGCTGGGGTGTGGTTTCTTTGGGACAGGGACTATGATGGACTTTTTAAAGCAGGTGGGAATCACACACAGTTTCAGTGAGAGGTTGAATATCACTGTAAACACAGGTGCCAGCTGGTCAGCGCAGGTCTTAAGGACACGTCCACTAATACCGTCTGGTCCAGCCGCTTTCCTGGTGTTTACACGTCTAAACGCCCTCCTCACGTCGCGCTCCGTCACAGTGAGTGTCTCCGCCCCTCCGGCCGGGAGCGCAGCGGGCTGTCGGCTTCCCGACTCAAAGCGCGCAAAGAAGATGTTGAGTTCATCAGCCAGAGAAGCGTCGGCACTCACCGGGTGTGTGTGTGGTGCTTTGTAGTCCGTGATGGTGCGTAGTCCCTGCCACAGTCCCCTGGGGTCAGACTGTTGTAGTTGCTGTTCCAGTCTGCGGCCGTAGCGATGTTTAGCCTCTTTCACCGCTAGGTACCGAGATGAGATTCTCAGACCCCTTGTGAGACCATATGCTGGTGCGGTTGGCCCTGGGTTCCTCCTAATGCAGGACAATGCTAGACCTCATGTGGCTGGAGTGTGTCAGCAGTTCCTGCAAGATGAAAGCATTGAAGTTATGGACTGGCCTGCCCGTTCCCCAGATCTGAATCCAATTGAGCACATCTGGGACATCATGTCTCGCTCCATCCACCAATGTCACGTTGCACCACAGACTGTCCAGGAGTTGGCTTATGCTTTAGTCCAGGTCTGGGAGGAGATCCCTCAGGAGACCATCCGCCACCTCATCAGGAGCATGCCCAGGCATTGTAGGGAGGTCATACAGGCACGTGGAGGCCACACACAATACTGAGCCTCATTTTGACTTATTTTAAGGACATTACATCAAAGTTGGATCAGCCTGTAGTGTGTTTTTCCACTTTAATTTTGTGTGTGACTCCAAATCCAAGCCTCCATTGGTTAATAAATTTGATTTCCATTGATGATTTTTGTCAGATTTTGTTGCCAGCACATTCAACTTTGTACAGAACAAAGTATTCAATGAGAATATTTCATTCATTCAGCTCTAGGATGTGTTGAGTGTTCCCTTTATTTTTTTGAGCAATGTATATTTTATTTATATATATATATATATATATATATATATATATATATATATATATATATATATATACACACACACACACCTATGAGTACAATTTTATTTTATTTTTTAGCCTTCATTTAACTAGGAAAAACACATAACCATAACATACTGTAACTTGGACCTGAACTGTAAGAAGACTGGTTTTGATGTGCATGTTTACTGGCTCAAATACCTCTGCAAGAAACTGGAAAACTTTCCATTTCTTCACTTTCTCTCTCTTTTTTTTTTTCTGCACTCTCTCTCTTCATATCTTCTTCTTTCATGTTCCTGCTTTTTAATTCTTCCACTGATATTGCGAGCGATGGCAATCACCCCTCCACTCGCTTTCCCACTGCAGAGGCACATGCAAAGTCATCACTGTCACCAGTGTTTTCCCCCGGCAGCAGGCAGCTAGTGACTGTTAGCGAACAGTGTACTATATTCACCACTTCAATTTAATTCACACTGCAGCTCAAACTCCACAATGGCACTTTTCGCGTGGGGAGGGCATGTAGGAGGGTGATTGTTTGTGTGTGGGTGTACGTGCGCTTACATGCATTAATTTCCCGTATTTCTGAGGACTGATGAGATGTCCTCAATCCACATTCATCCAAACGCCAACACACGCCCATGTACACGCACACACACATACACATGCAAACACAATGAAACAACATCCACATGCAGAGGCTAAGCTGGTGAAAGCCACTGACAGGCAGCGTGTCAGTGCAGCGTCTTTTTTTGTTTTGGTAACGGTGTATTTCAGGCTGCTGCTGTGCATCAGCCAAACGCTACAGAATGCAGCCATGGAAACTCTATCAATAACAAATTTTCTCTTTGGCAGCTAAGAGAACATGTAGCCTTTAAAACATTTTTTTTTTCCAAACTCAATTTGTAGAGTGGTATGAAGGTTAGACAGGAACAGCAAAAGAAGCAGGTTAATGGCTGAGGTAAGGATTTATGTACCTATAGAACGAAAGCCTCAAACCTACAACTTGTATAGTGGATAAAAGAATGGTTGTATGGATAAGTAGGAGAAAGAAAGAGTTGGGAAAAAAAACAGCAGAAACAGATGTACCTGGGAAGTGCATGTATATCTGATAAATTCAGTTATTCTGTGTGATGTAGTGTTTCAAGCATTGCTCAAGCACAAACCCTTTTGGTTAAACTGTTGCTCTGCATACTGTATGCCACTGAGCTGCTCTCAGTCATCCCTCTGCACCCATGAATATCCTAATGAATACGGCTGTCTGTTCTCTGGAGAAAGCACCCAGTGTTTCTCTCCATCTCAGAGGAGGAGGCAAGGTGCTGCTGCTGGCTCTCAAACACCCACCATTGAATATAGACTACACTACAAAGCTATCTCTGAGGGATTAATGCACCTCAGACCCAATTAATGAAAGGTACAAGTTTAAAATGAGGAAAACAAATAGCCAAGAGTTAAATTGGACACAAATTCAAGCTCATTCTTTGTGCTTCCCATTAATTAAATCATGTGGTTTAGGGAAATATTAATGTAGCACTTCGGGGACAGAAACAGGAGTAAGAAAACACACCTTGTGAGGTGGAAGCTGAGTGAAAAATGTCAGAAGTACAATGGCAATCAAAAAGTGTGAGATAAAAGAAAGTGATACATCATTCCTCCGTGGGAAAGTTGTTGCTCCAAGTAAGGTATCCTGTGGTCTGGTTAACTGCTGACAGTATGATGGAGCTTGAGCTTAATGGGTGGATTGGAGCTGCAGTCAAGCTGTCAAGCTGAACAAGAATCTTAGGCTGAAGATCTTAATTAACCAGTGCATCTCTGTTCCCAACCCTCAATTATAGTCACACACTTTAGTTAGTGACCAGCAAAATTAAGCTATAGCTCCAGAAAGCCTTCACATTGGTAGCATGGTGACTCAGTGGTTAGCGCTGCTGACTCAGCAAGAGGGTTCTGGGTTCAAACCTGGTAGGGTCTGTGTGGGGTTTTTTTTCAGGGAGCTCTGGTGTGTTCCATCATTGAAAAACATTTATTCCCAGCATATGGTGCCAATTCACAACATCAGTTGTCTCAAAGTGCTTTAAAACATAAGGTAAACACCCTGCAATATTTAGAGAGAAAATCCCAACAATCTAACCATCTCATGCAAACACGCACTTGTCGACAGTGGGACGAAAGAACTCCATTTTAGCAGAAAGAGACATCTGGCAGGACCAGCCTCATCTGCAGTGGCTAAGTGGGAGGTGAGGGAAAAGAAAAGTGAAAAAGGAGTCGCACAGAGAAACAAGATACAGGACATGCTTGTAAAAAAAAAAAAAAAAAAAAGATTTCTGTCAGCTTAATTAAAATGATTTTTTTAAAGCTACGTTTGGTTAAAATGAGGTTACAAGGATGTCTTCATATCTAGAAACAATAATGAAGACGTTCCAGGTAGAATTCCTGGCTACTTTCCAGTTCTGCATTTGGAGTTGTTCTCTGTGTGTTGTGTGTATACACGTGTTGTAAAGAAAAATATCCATGATATGGTATTTTGAGCAAGGCAACCACACATCTTTACAAGTCAATTAAAGGTCAGTTTGGGGGTATGCCTCCATTGCGAGATTTCTTGTTCTTCTGGCAAATATTATGTTTACTCCTTCATTCAGATAAGGTGCTTGTTTTACATACTGCTCAGCTTTTTGAATCTCACTTGTGTCATGTAGCACTGTGTGTGGTGGGCAGGGTCGGACCCAAAATTGCAGCACTCCAGAAGCATGACTTGACTAAATACTCAGTTTATTTACAGGCGACGTCCGACAAACACAATACAGAAGGAGGGAGCCAAAAAACAAAGGACACTAGTGATGGCAGAATCATTGCTTTGAAGCTTGCTTTGGGGTGAAAAAAACAAAAAAATCATGTGACATGACGTCTGAACCAGCAACTCCTAAAATGAATCACCTGAGTGGTTCACAGTCCAGTCAGGTGGACTGGACTGGCACTGACACCGCCACATCTCATTATGAGCAAAAAATATAAAAAAAAAAAACAGTATTTCATGTACTTCATTAAAAATCACCCCCTGCCATATTTACACAAGTACACAATTTATGCCATGTTTTCCCAGCACTCTCTCCTTAATTCATCCATCTTTATTTTTAAATAGAACATGATATCATGATATTCGGTCATAATGTCTATGCCCCAAAGAATGCAAAGATGCTTCAGAGCAAAAGGTGTTATCTGCAAAAGTAAAGTAAATCACTCAGGTGTGTGCGCGTGCACACGTGTGTGCAGGCGTGTGTGTATTTAAGAGCATTGCACTTCTCCGGGAGAGGGCGCTGTAATTGAAGTCTCAAGTAATTAACCCATTTTCGAAACAACTGGCTCCAGTTGTTCAACGCTTCACAAAAGTTTTTTCCCATCACTAGAGAGTACTCACTAAAGGGCTAAACAGGAAACCAGAATCACACACACAGCAGGCAGGGTGCCAAACACGACAATGTGGCACAGAGCAGAAGAAACAGAGACAATAAATACACAAGGGATAATGAGGGAAGTGAAGACAGCTGGGTGAATAGGTGAAGAGAAAGACACTAATGAGACAAGGGGAAGTAAAACTGAACACAACACACAGGAGTTGGGTTCAGGAAGTAGGAGCCTAGGAAAATAAAACAGGAAGTTATAACTAAACGGAGAAGAAACAGACATGACCTTAATACAGGGGACTTGATATGAGGGAGGCAGGCACACTGAGGGAGAAATAAACTCTAAGAAACCAGGGATATCTAAGAATTAAAAATAGCTAAACTAAAGAACTAAAAAATAAGATATACTAAGAAGGAAAATATGCAAGATAACAATATAATCATGAAGCAACCAAGAATCTCAGGAACCTTAGAGTCCAAAACTCAAACACTGGGTCACAGACCCAGGACCATGACAACTTGGCTGAGGACAAAAGTAAGAATAATATGGACAGATAAGAGAGAAAGACATGGAAGCCAACAAGAGAGACGGACCCCAGTGTCACGGTGTGAGGTGCTTGCTCTGACCCTTCTGGCTGGGCAGGTTTTTTCCAGCAGGTGGAGTTTCAACTACACACACCTGTCTTCATCACGCTGCAGTATTTAAGGAGAAGCGAGGTCACCCAGTCTCCACCAGATTGTTGCACCCACTCAGTGATTTAATTACCTATGCTCAACTGTTATATTCCCTTGTTCGAGGATTGCTTGGCAAGTGGACTGAAGGACTTTGCATTTTTGTTCTGTGCTCCTGGTTGATACGGATCATTTTTCCCCCTTGGAGCCCACCATCAACCTGCCTGCCTGCTTGCCCTCCGATGCTTGGGAACCACAGGATGCACCCCCACACCCTGCAACCTCTTCCCCTGGACCCCACACAAACTCTGCCTCCCTGGCCTCCTTCCCCACGTGGTCCCAAACATCCCTCCCAGGACCAGTCCCCTCTACATGCTCACTGTCTTAATGAAGCCTCTTGTCTATCAAGCTGTGTTTGTGGTCTCTGCAGTCTGGGTCCTTAACCACCGGCTCACGAGCCTTGACACCCAGAGAAAGGCTTCGAGGCCAGTTTAGGACCTTTCCAATAGAAAAGGAGAAGTATTGTGTAAAAAGCCATATCACAATAGAGCAATAACTCCTGTTGGTTTGAAATGATCGATTTGGTGACATGACATGACTTGCTTCACTGTTGTGGAGCTGTTATTATTGTTGTTATTATTATTATTAATAATATTATTATCAATTGACAACTCCCTAATAAGCATTGATTTTATAACGAAGGAATTTTGCCTACAAAAAGCTCAGAGTTCCCTTTTAAATGAGCACTTTTAAAAAGACTCCAGTCAGGAATCAATCATAGTAACAAAAGAGGTTATTAGTAAGATTGTGCTGTTTTAATATTTTTAGACCTTTCAGCTGCTTCTAATAATGTTGTTAATTTCCTAAAGTATCAATTAACTAGAAAAATGAGTGAGTGTGACAGGAAGTTCTCTTGAGTCATTCAAGTCTTACCAGCAGGACTGAAATTTCTATTTCTGTCGGGAATGCCTCATCTAGAGTGAACGGTTGGGATGAAATGAAGTGTCTGCCAGAGGTACAGTCTCAGTCTTTTATTGTTTAGCTCCTACTTTTCCATTTATTTTCATTATTATGGTGATCTTATACTGAGATCTTATAGGGACACCAGTAAATAAATCCATCAGATCTCTCTGTCACATCTTTCACACCCTGTCTCAGTGCAGAATAACCATTAATAATGCAGATAAAATTTAAATGATAGTCTCTGGCCACAGGGAGTGCATAAAGAAGGCTCCTGTCACTTTGAACTTGCACTCTGAGAATAAAAGTGAAAGTGTGATTTTTTGATTCTGACCTAAACTTCTCCTCCTAAGCTTAAACTTTTATTATGCCCTCTCCACTCCAACTTGCGCCTTGCAGTCTGCTTATCAGTTGTTGACTATTATTCAAGGTAAGTTTGGAGACAGAGGGCAGGTCAGCATTTGTTGTTCTTTGGTTTGAAACTCTAAATATAGCAACTGAATTGGTTAAGCAACTCTAATGGCCATTTGAGGGTGCCTCCAAAAGCAAATCAATCCCCATAAGAGTTCCAGGTTAAAATGTCCAATGTCTCCCTTGAGATTAAACACAAGCACAGCTGGGTCCAGTAAAACAATTTTGGTCTCTGTTTCCAGCTTCTAACAGCTGTAGGGGTTGGGTATTTTCATAACTTTCCCATTAAGGATTAAAGTTTTGGGTTTGATTGAAAGGTATGCTAACACAGGCAGCCGAAGCCAATGACTGGGGTAATTTGAGTCACTGAATTGCACCTCTTAGCTCTCAGCCTTTGGGAGCATTTCAAATTCAATTATCCAACAAATAATGTGGCCTGCAGTGATCATCTGAAACCATCAACGTAGACCATCAAGGAAATTTCTGCCCCAATGGTTGCACATTGTACCCATAGTCTTTATGAATACAGCTTGATAAAGACATGGGCTGGTGGGGTGGCTGGAAATGTTTTTATTCATGAAAATGAATCACAAATCACAGTGGGCTTATACAGAGACTGAAGCATTTATAAAATAATTATGAACTTTAGTAATTTGGAGCATAACTACTACATTTGAAGAAATATTTTATTAACTTTTTCATTCATTTTTTGGAATTTAAATAATCAACCAGTGCAATATTTTCACTTCCATCTTTCCCTCGGTGGATTCAGCCATAAACAACAAAATAAAAGGTTAAATGTTAAGTTAACATGAATTAAATCACTCTCTCAGTAAAATGGATTACATGGCCTGACAAATTAATTGCTTCTAAATTTCAATATTATTGCAAAATAGCCACAAAATGAAATTGCACAACAAGAAATAGTGCAAGAAATACACAGACTGCACTACATGTCTACTAGTCAGACTGAAAAACAGACTTTTATGATGCACTTCTGGCTGCTTTTTTCTGCTTTCAATTCAAGAGGTCATCCGTGGCATGCTGCTTCGCTTTCACCCACATCTCTGAAAATCTCCGGCAGGGAAGGAGGCAACCCCTGGTCCATTTAGTGAGATTAACAGCAGACTGTTCAGCATGGAGATGTGCATTCTGTTTCTGCCATCTGTGAGAATATGGTTCGTGGCACCGAATCCTCTTTCATACTTGGCTGCTGACACAGAGAGCGTGGAGACAGTGGTGAGCACATTGTGCCGATTCTCCCCTGTAACACTGTGACACACTGTGAGATTGGCTGCAGCATCAATAATGTCTTGCGTACGGTGATGGGGTTTGCCATCTCCATATAGGATGTGCTCGTCTTTATCAGATGGCCAGTCTAATGGATTTAGTGGCTGCAGCAGAAATAATTCTGTTGTCATCCTGCCTGCGCTCAATGTCGTCATCTTGGAAATGAAAATCGTTCATGAGAAACCTCTGCCTTCTGATGGTGCTGATCACTTGACTGAGGTCAATTCAACTGCTGACTATATAAAAAAAATGTAAATGCACCCATCAGCATGGTACTATAAAAAATGTTGTGAATACCATAAATTTTGTTTTTCTTTAAAAAGTTGGCTGCTTTAAATAGTTAATATGCAGGTATCATGGTGCCAGAAAAATACTGCAAAATAACCAAAATTAACTGACTCCATAAAGTGAAAGAGAATGGATGGATGGAAATGACTCCATAACACATTTGCATGTGTAAAAACAATAAAACTACCTGCAAATATGGTGAAACACTCCTGTAAAACAAATAGGCAGCTTTAAAATTGCAGAAGACTGGGTTAATTATTTGGTTATTATGAAATTCTATGTACATTTAAGGCATATTTAATGTTAAATTATTTAAAATGGTATGTCACCGATTTTAAAAAAGCACCAAAACACTGTTGTAAAAATTCTGTTTATGATTACTGTTAATTTTTTTTTTAATTTTACCAACTGTAATATGGGCTTTTAAAACCATTAATAAACTGTATATATGTCTGATATCCAAGTTGTATGCCAGGAGTGAGACATCGATTCACTGATCCACTTCGACAGAATCTACAGCGAGGACATCAGGATATTATTCGGACTGGGTACAGTAAGTGTGGCCAAATGGTTGCAAAGAGAGGGATGGTGATCTGGACTGAATCTGTGGAGTTGCCTGAAGGCAGAATAACAGATATACAGAACGGCTACAAATATCGGTATCCAGATACTCACAAACCAACGGGAACAAGGATAAAGTTGCAGTGAAGGTCAGCCACAGCCAAATACCTCCAGAAGGTAAGAGAGGTGCAGAGAAGCTGGCTGAATGGTAGGAATAAGTTCCAAGCCATCAATACATATGCTGGTCATCAGATATTCAGTTGAAATTATAAACTGGCCACAAGAGGAAATACATGCCAGTGATGTCAAGACATGAAAACGCTTCATAATGCATGGAAGTCTCCACCCCAAGTCCAGCACCCTGAGGCTCTATGAGCAACTGAAAGAGCAAGAGCGAGGATCAGTGAGTGTCAGAGCCACAATCTATACAAGGAACATCTGCGAATACACAGGGAGATGCCCCCACCCCCATCCCCAATATGAACTGCTCCAAAAAAATGCATCAGGCAGCTGAAGACAGATGGTTATGAGGAACAGGAAGCAGAACTCTCATAGACAACTAAGCCCCTGCATGGGATGTGCCATGGACAGGCAGAGAAAGTGGCAGACATCATGAAATCCTGTGAGTGGGTAGAAAAGTTCAGCCTAAAGGAGAGCACAGACACTCTGATCATGGCAGCACAAGAACAGGCCCAAAGCACCAGATCCATAGAGGCAGGAGTCTACCACAGTCGACAAGACCCAAGACTGAGCAAAAGAGCCAGAGACTATCCAAGACATACTGTACTAGCAGGATGTAAGTTGCAAGCTGAGGTTATGTACAACCAAGTGGCTGTAATAGTGTAAAGGAACATCTGTAACATCTAGACTAGAAGTGCCACCAGGTGATACCACCAAAAGTGGTTGAGAACAACAGAGCAAAAAGTCCTATGAGACTTCGAGTTCCACAGGACTTCATCGTGTCTCCAACAGATTCCAGGTACATCAGAGGTCTAAGATGAGCAGAACCCTCAAACTCCCAGGACCCGAGCTTGAGGAAGACACACATATCACCCCCCAGGGGGTGAGAGGGAGTGTGTGTGTGTGTGTGTGTGTGTGTGTGTGTGTGTGTGTGTGTGTGTGTGTGTGTGTGTGTGTGTGTGTGTGTGTGTGTGTGAGAGAGACACATAAAACAATAAACCTAAGATTTTCAATGGAATTTTAACATCGTTCTTTGTCATATAAATACTAGTTACAGATTTAGAAATGTATTGTTTTTGAAGAACTTACAGCTGAAGTCTTTGTGTAAAAGTCTTCATAAAAACAAGCTGGAGTTCTGCTCTCAGACAGTGAGATCAATAATAACTTTTGCCATCTTTAGAATTTCTTTCAGTATTTAGAAAATAACCATGAACTAAATGAATAAATCCCTCTCCACAGTAGATGCGAATTTGAAAATGTCTTGTTTTTGTTTTACAGTATTGTTGCATTCTAACCTTTATACAGTGAAGGCATGAGTCAGAATGAAGTTAATCCTTGCATGTAGGAATGTGGCTGCTCCTCTGTATTGGCCCATCATAGCAGCAGCCAAACAATTGCAAAGCCAACAAGCCGTGGGAGCAACATGTCTTCTGAAATGGCCTCCTTGAGGCTTTTCAGCAGAATGCACAACTGCAGTTCAACAAGTTCAGGAGCTCCAGATTTCACCTTCATAGGGAATTATTTTGTAAATGATTAGGCAAGTTTTGTGCGAGAAAGCTGTGCCATCAACTGTGAAAATACTGAACTTATCAGATGAGTTTTTGATGGTCCATTAGCTCAGCTTTCATTTTATCGGCAACAAACAGGAGCACGCTATGGCAGAATGCATACATACATCCGAGGTTTTCCACCACTTTTCCACCAGTTGTGGCTGAATTCTGTATAAGAGGTTCTTTTTTGCAGCTCACATAAGCAATATGCATGCAACTATCAGCACCTTTTAAAGTCATCTTATTGTGTGTTTTCTTCACAGAGCTGCAGTGTCTTCCACTGTTTTGTCAGCTGTGGTCTTCCTTCTTCTGCAGAAAATTTCTTTATCTTACAGGCCTGGAAATTTCCCTGTTAGGTGTGTTTCATGTCAATTGAATTTAGAGTCAATATGTTACCTCCCTCAACTTCTATCTGTCTGTCTGTCTGTTTTTCTAAAATGTTTTTCAAGCAGCAAAACACATTGAGCATGCATTTTCATATCCTAAAGGCCTAACACTAGAGGCAAAACTTGTAAAGACACTGAATATAAATAAATAAATAAAATATTGCTCATATTTGATTAAGAAAATCAATATAAAATTCAATTATTTAAAAAAGTATTATCCACATGGGGATTGTTGTATGAACCTCAATGATACTGAGACAGTTTTATCATTGCAGAAGGGCGCTGACACCACTCACCTCTGCATAAACAAGCCAAAGAGTCAGAGTAAATACATCTGTCCATAGTATGAGGTGAACTAGCTCACAGCCAGGTATTAGGGGCAGTCCATGTAGTAAGTACTAGCAGTCAACTTTGGCTAAAAAAAATGCCAGTTGAGCAGAGGACAGAGTGCAGAAGCCCCAAAGCTGCCTTTCCACCCACTCAACCAGAGGAGGTGTCACTGTTAACATCACGGCTTAAGCGTCACAAGGTCTAAGGGCTTTTTGTGTGAAGTATTTCATTATACACTGCATGCAGCCGATTATCACTGATTTAGTCTTTGAATAGTCACTGATCTGAAATCAGGACAAATTGGAAGTAAATATTTAGTAGATATTCACCGGACCAGTCAGCCACACAACATGCTTTAACCGGACCCTTGTTGAGATGCAATAGCCTGAATGTGTGTATGTTTACTTGTGTTCTTGCTCAAAGCTCCCTGAGTTGGAGAAGTTAGGAAGACTTATTAATTCTGACAGTGTGCTTCATATTCTCTGGTATTATGTGTGCTTGTTTGTTGCATGAATGGGGTAATAGTATTAGCTGGAAGCCTGATTTTTGGGTGCCATGAGGGGGCTATGCAAAATGACACTCTAGTCTAATTGGCTTTTATAGCATGTGCATAGTGCAGAAGGGCTTTTTGTGTGAAGTATTTCATTATACACTGCATGCAGCTGATTATCACTGATTTAGTCTTTGAATAGTCACTGATCTGAAATCAGCACAAATTAGAAGTAAATATTTAGTAGATATTCACCAGTCTAATACAAAACATTCATATTGCAGGCAATTAAATAAATGTTCAATAAAATTAAAAAAAAAAAAAATATATATATATATATAAACACATAAAAAAGACAATGCTGTGATTGATTTCAATTAGACCCATCAAGCTTAAAAGGCACTCAAGATAGTCACTGGTCACCAGCAAAAAATTGCATTAAAAATATACACTCTTTTGATTTAAATGAATCAAAGCAGAACAGAAACGGCTCACAACGTGCACATTGTGTACAATACATGATAGGAGGAGGCATGTGAAAATCATATTTGTTTGTAGGAGGAATGCATTTTTAACATTGTTCATGTTTTCACCCTCATTTAACATGAGTAATTATAGCACAGGATGAAGTCACAAACAATTTGTCTATGAGATACTTCATCTTCAAATTCAATTAGCATTACCCAAAGCCTGTGAGCTTGTTTCAACACTTGCCTTACTGCATTATGCATGACGATTAGCTGTTTGCATAAATTAAATGTGAAAGCATGATGCTGTTTTCTTATGCCTAACTTGCAGGGGGACTGAAATCTGGGGCTTCATTTATGAACGTGTATGCAAAAACAAGGCTTGAAAATGCAACTTCCCGTGCAAGATTTCCGATTTTGTTGCGATATAGAGTACAGGTATTGACAATATCTGTGAGAGTTAAAAAACATAATATTGATCTTAGGGTAAAAATGCACACATGATAACATCTTAGATAATCATATAATTGCTCTCTTTGTGTGCTTTTGGACACAAAGAGAGCAATAAAAAATTGGACGGTGCTAGTTGGGCTTTATAAAGACAAACCAAACTAAGATCTTTTTTCAGACACACCAAGTTGTTTTTCATGCCTAAACCTAAATCATTTTTACTGATAGTTTTTAAGGTATTTTAAATGAATAATGTATTCAAATGAATACAGATGAAGTGTAAAAATCTCTCAAAGGGTGGTCTCTGTTGTGAGCGATGAAATTATTCACCCTGCCACCACACCTCCAGACTCTAATCTCAAATTCAAAATCAAATTCAGCTCAGTAGTCTATGTCTCACCATCACATTCCCTACGCAGAAGTAAAAACAAGAAAAAAAAAATTATATGCTACTGATACTTACGGTGAGATGTGGAGTACACTCTGGGTGTTGAAATGCAGGATGATGCCAGAATGTCTGGCCTTCACTTCTCTTCATATTTTAACCTCTGCCATGTTCGTTAGGCTAACTGAATTATCATCATGTGTTGGAAAATATTCAGCAAAATCTACCAATACCGTGCATTTGTCACCAAGAAGGATTTTAATTTTCATAATTTGAATGTGCACCTTCAGGCACTCAGAGTGAGCCACCACACACACACACACACACACACACACACACACACACACACACACACACACACACACACACAGCAGATCTTCAGAACCTGGGCTGGTTCTGAATATGTGCCGTGCAAAATTCGCAGCCTGAAAATGAGGCATTACTCTTCATATACTCATTATGAGTCGTAATGAGTTATGAGTCTTAATCATATTTCAGTGCAGGTTTACGGATGTTAATACATACACAAACAGCAAAGCTATCAAACCTAAGTTTTGAAATGATAACCCTAGGTGTGGGATACTGGCAGTTATCATCATCATTGCAGTAAAGTGTGAAGTAATCTTTTGTTGAAAGCGCTGAACTAAAGCTGAAAGTCTGCACTTCAATCATACCTTGTTTGTTTGATTTAAAATTCAGTGTTGTGGTGCAGAGAAGCAAAAAAAAAAAAAAAAAAAGTCACTGTCCAAATATTTACGTATGGACCTGGAGCGAAATAATGTTCAGGGGCTGGAACTATTTCCTAGCCCATAAATTTGATTTCTGTATCTGAAAAATGCTTTTTTAAAGCCTTCCTCTTGTTGTTATGATTAAGCACAAAATATTTTTGATCAACGGGCTAATTTTTGTGCAATAACATTTATGAAGTGCTTTGCATTGGCCGTTGAATGTGTGCAGAGGTCAAGCTATGAGCCCATGTGTGCACATTTCCCATGCGTGACTCATTTCAGATGTGTTTATGCACAGTTTTAGAAATCTAATTATCTTTTGACCCATTATTAGCTGTTGTGGCCACATAAATGCTGCAACACAACAATTATGATATATATGTATCATAATTAAATTGTCAGTGAAATTCAGTGAAAATGATCTTCATTACAAGCATATTAAAAGACAGTAAAATCATAGTAACCATCATAGTGTGATACCTGCATGCAGATGATGGGCTGTTGAGCTATTAACTTTGTAAATGTTGCTTATTTAGGGCAGATTTGTACTAATCGGAACATAAAGCTCGGGCTACATATGAAGCCATTTTTCTTTTGGTGCTTTAGTGGACATTTCACTGCAGTTTCACGTCGGTCCCTGAAATGGCGAGTTGTTTTTGACTCTTGTTGGACTTACTGCACCAAACTCAGTCTGTGTGTCTGTGGGCTCATTATATTCTGGATGAGGAGCACTTGGAGTGATTTTCTCAAAAGAAACATCTGCTTTTCTGTTTCTTTCCTAATTTCCAGGTATTTATTTAAATTGACCATCTGTCTATATGTGTGAATTTTACATGAATAATTGATAGTTATTGTATGCATCAAATAATTTATTTAAAGCCAAGACACAGTACTTACTGTGCTAAGCAAACAGAGGCTGAGCTACAGACATGCTCTAGTCATATAGACAACTTGAGGTCTTTGCTTTCTTTGTGTTTGGCCAAAGATCAGGTTCACTGAGTTTGTTTCATTGTAAACTGCACATCAGTTCCTTCTGATACAAGAAAATGCTTCTGGTGGGCGAACGTCCTGCCCCTCTGCACAGCTTACAACTGAGTAAGCAAAACTAACTACTACATTGTGTTAACATATACGTTGGGATAAACTGGCCATTAAGCATGTTATATGAGAAAACAGTCTGAAAAAGTTGCAATGTGGCCTTAACTTTTTAAACTGCAGCACAGTTCAGAACTAATATGAACAAATAATTCTTTATATGAATAATCAGTCCAGAGTATCTTCCTCTCATCCGTGACCCTGTAGGATGGCTGTTGAGTCTCACCGCCTGTGAATAAAAGCTCTTCCTAAAGCAGGTGGTGTGAGGCTTGATAGTGTGCTAACAACCCTGATATGTTAACAATGCAGTAAATAGATGATGGCTTGGATGAGTGTGATTTTTGACAATGAAACTGTAGTGTATCCCCCTGGAGTATATCTGGGGACTGTGATAGTGCGCTACATATGGCACCGATAAGTGTAGAAAACAGAACATTTATATTTAATATTTATTTTTTGCTTGTTTTTTTCTTTTGTTTTGCTTTTTTATTGGCTCCACCTTTTTTAAAGGATGTTGAACCACATGACATTATCAAATATTTTGGTGAAATATCCGAATTCTACTTGAGGATATCCAGGATTTTTGTGGATTACTTATTCTCTAACAGACATGTGGAAAAGAAAAGGTTTTTGTTATGATTGCTGTTGGCATGCCAAGTGGATGAATAAGAAATCTTACAATACAACATTCAGAACTACTGACAGTTTCAACAGTACCACTGCTGATACAGTAGATAGTGAAGGTATACTAAAAGTTATGAAAATCTGTGATCGGTTTGTTTTGACAGACAACCTATTTTCCTCACACCACAGATATAGCTCCTACTCTGTAGTCCTAGTTATAACCTCCTTGTTGATATCATGGATCAAATGAATCACTGTGGGCTCGCAGGATGTTGGCTCCACAGTCAGTGTCAGGCTTTTTCTCCATGCTGTTTTATCCTGCTTTTCATTTCAGACCTTTTTGTGGCTTACTTGTGCACTGCAGCACATAGTAAACTAGTTGAAACAGATTAATTACAATATATAAATATAGTATTATTTTAAAGTGACTCCATGTTTACACACAACTCCAGTTTCTGTCATGCTCTAGCACCTAGTTGAAACAGTGCAAAAGCACCAGGGACCTCAACACCCTACATAGTGATCATTTTGTCCACCTCCACAACAGTGTGCGAGATGTCCTGTAGAAGAGCAAGAAGACACACCACCAAATGGCACTTTAACACTTTGCATTCACACTGTTCCAACACTGGTGTTACAGCACTTTCAGAAATTCATGAATGACTCTCATTAACCTTTTGAACCTAAAGCTGTCTTTCACTTCCTTTAGTTCTAGGACTACTGTACCATAATTACGTGTTTCACCCAAGCATGCTATATTATATATATATATATATATATATATATATATATATATATATATATATATATATATATATATATATATATATATAAATATTATATTCCTATTTTCTCAGAAATGGCCTAATTTGGCAGTTCACTGTGTTATTCATGCTCTTGGCCTATGTCGAGTCTAATTGTTCAAAGGCACAAGTCTTTACACACAGCTCAAGGCACTGAGAAAAATAAATAAATAAATAAAATTGATGTAAAATAGCATTGCTTTCTGGAGGGAACAGATGTGATGTGGTGCATTGCCTCAATGAATGCATAAGCCCACAGTATCACATATCCAAATTATCAAATAAAGTGGACCCAAGTCCTGTCAAACAGAGATGGACTGGCAGGGAGATAAGAGAAATTGATAGTTTGATTACTCGCTGTAATATAACAAAAAGCACTGCTTGATGAGGTAGGAGTGTCCAAAGATGATAACAAAACCCAAAAGGGAAGGGGAGGAGAGTAAGAAGTTGCAGGCAGGGGTGTAGAATTGGGTAGGGACAATAGGGACACGTCCCTACCAATATCAAATAACGTCTGTTATGTCCCTACCAATCATGGGGTATGATTACCTGGGGATGGTAGAAAGATGTCCCTACCAATATTAAATGATGGCAGGTATGTCCCTACCAATATTAAATGATGGCAGGTATGTCCCTACCAATATTTGCTCCGCGGGTGTGATTAGCGCCACACCGGACCCCAATTCGACTCACATCCCTACCAATGTTAATACCAAACCGACGCCCTTGGTTGCAGGTAAACCCAACAAGACACTAATGAAGATGAAGGAAAAGATAGAAGGGAAGCATACAAGGCAAACAAACCATACGAAGCCAAAGCTCTGCAAAAGGGGACAAGAAGAAAGAGGGAACAAGAATAAGTTTCATCTTTCCTTATCTTTTCCCTGTTTGTGTCTTGTTGTCTGTGTTGTGACAACAGATAGGGAATGCAAGGAGAAAAAAAAAGGAAGCCTTATGAAGAAAACAAAAAGTAAGGATTATAGACCATAAAAACATCTCTCTCTCTCTCTCTCTCTCTCTCTATATATATATATATATATATATATATATAGCTCTCATATTACCATTAACATATTTTTTAATATTGAAAAATATCTGAAAAGCCTGTGTTTGAAATGAACATATCAAAAACTGATTATCCTGATGGATTATTAATCTTTTAAAATATTATATTTTCAGAAAAAAATGTTTTAGGTCTCATTCTTTTTCTTTTTTTCCTTCAGCAGACATATCCCATGTAGATGAATCAGCTTACATATCAACATGCTGAGGAGGCTTAGGTATGTTTATGGACAGGTGCATTTCAAGCTGTGGGACAATGCAAATCCTTTCAAAGTCATTTAATGTGGTAAAAGACTTCATTGTGGTTTTGTAGTGGATCCAGATGCATCCTCAAAGGAAGACTGCCTCCTCCTTTGTTCTCCTTCTTCCATCCGATCCTAGCCAATTTCTGAAATTTGGAACAGGTCTTGAAACTCCCAGTTCACAATCTGCGTCAGGAAATAAGCAATACTCCTCTTCCTACCCATCACCATGGCCCACTGGGTTTAATTTCCTTCCCTCTGGCTAAAATTTAAAAAATAGTCAAGCCTTTTTAATGCACCTCTCCCTGCTATGTCTTTTCAACATGTCAACTCTGTTCTTCTCACCATCAATATTCAGTCTTCTCCAGACTTTTGAATTCAAGCCTTGCTAAATTGTCCAGGTTCCTATCCAGCCTAGCTGCCGCTGACCACCCACAGACATCACAGTGGGTGCTACAAGTCACAACACAAATCATGTCTCTGCAGTTTGAGAGCCATCTACTGATGTCCCCTTTTTTCTCGAGCCATGGCCAAATGTTTTCATCTTTGCAGCCAGAGCTTATAAAGTACAGTTTTTCTTAATGCAATGATGCACTTCTCACATCAGGAACATCATTCTCACCACTCATAATGCAGTTCACAAAACAGTGAAGGCCTCTCTCATAACACTGACTCACCTGTGCAAAAGACACTAAAACAATGAAAAACTTTTTTTTTTTAAAGTGTAAAAACATCCCAGTCACTTCAACTCTGTGACCAATGAATAAAAGCTGTTCACCACTGTTTTAAGGTGAACATGAGCTAACATGAATGACGTGTGAAACTATACTACAAACTTAGAATATATCACCAACATATAGTACAGTAAAGCCATACTACATACATTCACGGGCCCTGTTATTAGTCATGCCTGTTTAACTGCTCATCAGTGCAAATATTTTATCAGCCAATCACATGGCAGCAACTCAGTGCATTTAGGCATGTAGACATGGTCAAAACAATCTGCTGAAGTTCAACGCAACCATCAGAATATGGAAGAAAGCTTATTTAAGTGACGTTGAGCATGAGTATTTCAGAAAATGCTGATCTACTGGGATTTTCTCACACAGCCATCTCTAAGGTTAACAGAGAATGGTCCAAAAATATCTAGTGAGCAGCAGCTGTCTGGGTGAAGTGCCTTGTTGATGCCAGAGGCCAGTGAAGAATGGCCAGACTGCTTCAAGCTGACAGGAATATAACAGTAACTCAAAAAACCACTGGTTACTACTGAAGTATGCAGACGAGCATCTCTGAATACACAGCACATCAAACCTCACAGCAGATGGGCTACAGCAGCAGAAGACCACACCGGGTGCCACTGCTGCCAGCTAAGAACAGGAAACTGAGGCTACAGTTCACATGGGCTCACCAAAGCTGGACAACAGAAGACTGGAAAAATATTGCCCGGTCTGATGAAGCTTGATTTCTGCTTTGTCATTCAGATGGTAGGGGTAGAATTTAGCATAAACAACGTGAAAGCATGGATCGATCACTTCAACTCTGTGATCAATGAATAAAAACACTTTCCCTTTTGTTTTAAGATGTAGATACTTTTTGTTGTTGTTGTTGTTTTCTTTTTAAAAAAAAAAACTTTTATCTAAACCTTCCTGACTTTCTTATCTTATTCAAAATGTTGCAAAATTGCTAAAATCAAGAAAAAAAAATACTCATAAAACTATATGCATCAGAAAAAGAAAATAGATAGAATCAGAACATACTGAAGCACCAACTATTGTATTGTCCAGGAAAGACACACTACATAAATCCAGTAGCCACTTTATTAGCTATGCCTGTTCAACTACTCGTTAATGCAAATCGCTAATCAGCCAGTCATGGTTCAGCAACTCAAAGCAAATGAGGAAGAAAGGTGGTTGAATATGGCATGGCTGCTGGTGCATGACGGGCTGGTCTGAATATTTTACAAACTGCTGATCTATTGGTATTGGTATTTTCCAACACAATAATTTGTAAGGTCCAAAAAAGGGAAAATACTAAGCGAGCATCAGTTCTTTGGGTTAAGGAGCTGATAGGAAGGCAACAGTAACTCATTCAAACACTTATCGTTGTCAATATAGAGCAAAATCTCTAAAGAATAATTCCAACACCTTGTTGGATCTGTGCTACAAAGGATTAAGGCAGCTCAAAAGGCAAAACAGAGTTCAACCTGGTACTCGCAATGTGTACCCAATAAAATGGTACAGCTTTGATGAGTTGTGAGATTCAGATTAGAAGTGCATCAGCACAATAACAAATATATTTCATTTTGAAACAATAGCAGTGTGTATAGAAACAACACAAAAGGCTAATTTGGGTGAGGACGTGCATTACTGATTTAAGAACTGCACTGAGAGTAGTGAGAATGAATTTTCTGGTGTGAGAATTGCACCAAAGCAATTAAGAAAAACTGTGAGTATAATTTAAACCGCAGAGCCTACCTGAGTATTACTGCTCACCACGTCCATCCTTTTATAACCATCTTCTCATGGCCCCTTCCAGTAGGATAACATGTCATGTCACAAATAAATCTCAAATAATCTCACACTGCTTTCTTGAACATGACATTGTACTCAAATGGCCTCCACAGTCACCAGATCTCAGTCCATAGAGCACCTTGGGGACGTGGTGGAACAGGACATTCAAATGAACAGCTGACAGATCTGCAGCAACTGTCTGATGCCATCATGTCAATAAGGACCAAAATCTCTGAGGAATGTTCCCAGCACCTTGTTGAATCGATGCCACAAAGAATTAAGGCAGCTCTGAAATCAAAAGACGGTCCAGGTTAGTTCTAGGAAGATATACATAATAAAGTGGCAAATATTTACGTGTAGTATATGCTTGTGTGTAATTAGTAGTGCATTAGACATACAAGACTAAAAAAATGTGTTTCTTTTTGCTGTCAAAATGAAGGCCAATTTCACCGTTACCACTGGCTCTGTGTGTGTGTGTGGCCTTGTTCTTTCACACAAAAAAGTTTGAAGTGATTTGACTGAAAACACTTGAAGCTGGCAATGAATCTTATGTCTAAGTTTATGGTTATAAACTTGGAAATGATGTAGTGTTTATATACATTTAAGATTTATTATGTTTATCCAGAGCATGATACTGTCTTTACCATAATTTGTAGTCTGGCCTTGTCCTATGGCCATACTCACTTTTATGACTATTACAAATCCTTTACTAAAGCAGACACCTTCCCTCAGAAATTTAACCAATGAAAAGAGTTACTACTGCTAGACTAGTATTCATAAGCAGTGACTCACTGGTCATTTTACCATTTCAGGCAAAGGTTGCAAAGCATTGTTTCATTCCTCATTTTCCAAAACCTATCATCCAGCCTTGGCCTGCTGCACCAGTGGCCCGTGGTTCTCCTAACACCAAGGTCAACACTACACCCCTCAAACAAGAACATTTGCAGATTTCCTAAATGTAATTTTGCTTTTGCAGAGACCACTTGAAGTCTGTGCATCCTTACCACAGGTCTCATCTTTTGGTGATGAGATAATTAATAAACAATGCATTCCTGTCCAGGTCCAAGACCTCTCAGAGACTGTGATGCACACAGACTGCTGTTTGTAATTTATTTAGTGTCCTATTTAATAAAGGCTGTTTTTTTCATACTTTAGCCTTCCTTCATTCCAAAATCCATATGATGCCTTAATCTCGAATCTGACAGCAAATCCTGATGTAGCAGAAGGCACTAACTATTTGACACTTTTCTTTAAAAAAAAGCTAGAGCTTTCTGTAAAATGTAAATATAAACTGAATAAAACGATTTGCAAATCATAAATCCATATTTTATTCACAATAGAAGACATATCAAACTCTTAACATGAGAAAATGTGCCATTTTAAGAAAAATATTAGTTCATTTTGAATTAGAAAACAAACAGCAGTACATCTCAAAATAGTTGGGAAAGAGGCTGGAAAAGTATATCGAAAAAGCCAGAAAAAAAAAAATACAGATAATTAGATTAATTGGAACTGTCATGGAAACCATTGCATGGGCTCAGGAACACTTCCAGAAATCTGTGGCAAACTGCTTCTGTGAACACTATCATGCAAAGAAGAAGCCATATGTGGACATGGTCAAGAAATGCCACAATCTTCTTTGAGCCAAAGCTCATTTTAAAAGGGACTGAAGCAAAGTGGACAACTGTTCTGTGGTCAGATGAACCAAACTTTGAAATTCTTTTTGGAAAACATGGACCCGCAACTAAAGAAGAGAGGGAGCATCTGGCACGTTATCAACGCTCGCCAAATTGTCGGTTTACACATCTGGAAAGGCACCATCGGTGCTAAAAGTTACGGAGGTTTTACAGCAACAAATCGCTCTCATCCAGGCAACATCTGTTTAGGGAAGGCCCTGCATATTTCAACAGGACAACAGCAATCCACACACAGCAGGTATTACAACAGCAAGAAATGTGTTGCTGCCAAATTCAAACCCCGGCCTTACACAGTCAAACACATGCACCCACTATACAGGCAATTTTGAGATCATTGATACAATTAATTTGTGTATTTAATAAATTTTTTTTTTTTTAAATGCTTGTCAATGCACTTGATGCAATTCAGTTCCTTTCATACTTAGACGTTACTTGCAGGTGACTCATTTATCTTGAGGTTTGTGATCTCAGTGAGTGCCTGCGTAATCCTTCAGTACACTGTTCCAGAGAATCAGTTGAGCTGAGTAACTGTCAAATGCAAATTTACAATTTCTTATTCTGTAATAATTTTAAATTCCTAAATCTGACAAAATGTCTGTTCTGTCCAATATTTCACCCAATTACTGTGCTTCGTAACTGAGGCTACGGTCATTCTTTAAGCCTGTGTTGCATTAGCAAAATTATTATCTTTCACTTTTTAATTCAAAAATTGTGTACTAACTAATTATTAAATCTGAGTGCCTTGAACTTACATTTCCTGGAATGGAATATGTGTTGCCACTGAACAGTATTATTCAGTTAGCAGTTATAATTCATTACAGTATTTTTCTGTTATTTTGGCTCAGTTGAATTTATCCAATCAATATCAGAAATCTTTAATAACAATTATATCTGAGCAAACGATTCAGCACAATTATATACACTTTGAACAATTGGTTGCACATGTCTTTGTGATCAAAACAGATTGTTTCCTTTCAGTTGAAAGATTTATTCTGTAACGTATGTAAGCATCCTTTTCATTCTGCAAGTCATCACATGCAGACTAATCCATTTATTAGTCAAAATCTGCCTATCCCATGATTATAAGCGATGAGTATGAAAAACACACTGAACTATAATAAAACACATTGAACTTGAGGGCAACAAAGTAACAACAATTTGTGAACAAGGATGTGTCTGCTCAGATAAACACTATTTGTTGTTTCTGACAGGGGTAACAGTCTGCTCATTAAAGAGTGAATGAGTGAGATGGAAGAGTTCAGAGGATGGCTGCAGGATACACAGCAGTTTTTCATGTAATATTCCAAAGGAGAGCATTAGGTGTGAGGTTGATGAAAATCTCTGGTCAAAGGGGCAGAAGTTTTTGTTGAATTGAATAGAATAGAATAGAATAGAATAGAATAGAATAGAATAGAATAGAATGTCTTTATTGTCATTATAAGAATGTACAATGAGACTGGAGTTTGGAGATTGTGTTTATTAGCCTGTGTGCTAATAAACACAATCTTTACCAATTTGTGCTGTGACGACTGCAGAACACATTGATTCTGCTCAGAAACTCACTTTTATTTTGTAAAATAAAAACTAATTAAAATTAAAGTAAACAAATTTGTGAACTTGGAAAACAAACTTCAAAGGAAAAAAATTAGTTTTAGTTTTTGGCAGTTAAATTATAAAATTTGTAATCACAACCTGCCTGATGAGGCTTTCATGGGAAGGGTTGTTGAGACTTTAGACGTCTACACGTCTTCATAAAGTGCTATTTTTTTATTTTTATTATTATTATTATTATTGTAATACTAGATATAATAATATAACATATATCAGATTTTTCTCAATCTTACCTCTGATGAATATCCTTTATATTATAGTAATTAAAAAGACAAAAACTAACACTCATGCTAAAAAAAATAAATAAATAAAAAATAAAAATAAAAATAAACTTTTTCAAACATTTAAAAACTAAAGCCAAATAACCAATAAGCACTCTGGAAACCAATTAAAACTAATCTGAATCAAAACCAAAATGTCACAAGGAAATGAAAAAAAATGTTTTTAAATAAAACTAATACAGAAATACAAAAGTATAACTTAACTTTGATGCAGACCAGAAAATAAACAATATATATATATATATATATATATATATATATATATATATATATATATATATATATATATATATATATATTAGGGGTGGGACTTTAACGCGTTAATTTCGATTAATTAATTACAGGGAAATTAACGCGTTAAAAATTTTAAAGCATTTTAATCGCACTTTGCACCGTGGAACGTTTCTCAGTGCACGAGTTCCAGGCATACAGATTATATCGACGCACAATGTCCAAATTAGGGGCCGCATCCTGCGAAGGACCCGGCCCATGTCTTTCGCAGCCCACGAACACCACAAAGGCCGGAAGTGAGCGGCTAGCCTTCATATCAGCTGCCGTCACTATTATAAACACTGTTATCATCATTGGGAAATTTTTCATTCATAAGGCCAAATTCTATAAAACCCAGCCTAAGTTTCACGCTTTTCACAATGACTTTCTGTTATTTCTCAAAACTCTTAGTACAATGCACAATAAAAATGTCCTTAAACTATTCTCTTTAACTGAAGAATTCGATTTAAAAGCTAAACCCTAGCCCTTTTATTTATTTATTTTATTTTATTTATTGTTTTTTTTTTAATTTTACATGTATTATCCTTTATTGTAGCATACAAATCGTATTGATTTATTTTATTGCATCCGTTCGCACTTGTACTCTATTTTACTTGTATTATGCCTTGTTGTTTGTAAATGTTGTTTGTTTATTATTTTTCTGAATTAAAAAAAAAAAAAATCAGCTGCCGTCACCTCTGCGTAGCTCATGTCGCCTAGCAACCGTGAGTGTGAAGCACAGCTGTGTAAAAGCAGCTGTTAAACAGAGAACGAACCTTTTCTCCTTTTTGTGATTTAATTTTAAGTCTTTAATTCAAAATAAGCTGTTAAAACAAGCATAACACATTTCAACATCAAGGAATACAGCTGAGCGAATTAATTTCCAACTATAACAAGTGAGACATTAATGTTGAGTAAAACTATCCAGTTATGATGCTTAACTTTAATTTCAGGAGTTTGCTTATCACAGGAGCACTTCCACCCTTCGTTGGTCTGTGTAGTAGACTGGTGGGAAAATAAACAAAATTTTGAAGTTTAAGCTTATGTATATTGATTCATTCATCAACTAAACTTAAATTAATATTTCTCGTCAAATATTGAAATGCGATTAAAATGCGATTAATTAATTACAAAGCTTGTAATTAATTCGATTAATTTTTTTAATCGAGTCCCACCCCTAATATATATATATATATATATATATATATATATATATATATATATATCTTATTCGTTGTTAGCATCCTCAAACATGTTAGGAAATTTAGGCAAATAACTAACAATAAGCAACACTGTTTGTAATATATGCCACTGTGGTTAAATAGATACTGTATACTTTAACAATAAAGTCTTAACATGCAAAATTGTCCCTGTAATGTCAGTTTTTCTGGATCGCTTTAATGCGGTTCTCACATGAGGAACACGTTTCCTCACCCACGTTAGCCTCCCTCATTGTGCTTCTACACACTGCTGTTGTTTTCACAGATGCTTCACTGCTAAAGACATTTTGTTACTGGGCTGATGCATTTCTCATCTCAATCTCACAGCTCATCAAAAACTGTTTGTCAGTTTCCTTAATACAATCCAGCATTGTGTTTGCAGTCAAGCGTCTTTTTTTTGGAAGTAAGAGTAAGGTCAGTCACACGCTATGAGTGACAGCACTGAAATTGCATCTCAGTTGAAAGAAAATCCAAGCACAGGTTCTCAGAAGAGGTTTAGTTGAAACACATATAAACACATGTTTTCATTCTTGTATCACAGGTGCATGTCATGGCATTGCTAATCACACAGCAACCATAAACTGTACTACATAGTAGTTGGTGCCACTTTCTTTGTTTTCTGATGCAAGGTGTCAGGAGTGATTTGTGACTGTGGGATAGCAGCAAGAGTGAAAGGTAAGATTTATAAGACAGTGGAGACCTGCTATCATGTATGGTTTGAAGACGGTGGCATTGAGAAAAAAAAAAAAAAAGACAGGAAGCAGAGCTGGAGGTGGCAGAGATGAAGATGCTGTGGTTTTTAATGGAAGTGACCAGCAGGGACAGGATTAGAAATGAGTACATCAGAGGGACAGCGAAGACAGAGTGGTTTGAAGACAAAGAGAGGCAAAGCTGACACAGTTTGGACGTGTGCAGTGGACGGATAGTGGATATATTGGACAAAGGATGTTGAAGATAAAGCTGTCGGGCAGGAGAAAAATAGGACAAAAACAGAAAGAAGATTCATGGATGTAGTGATGGAAGACATGCAGAGGGTTGGTGTGACAGAGGAGGATGCTGGGGGTGCCGTGAAATGGAGGGAGATGATCTACCACGTTATTCATGAAGGGACCAGCCAAAAGAAGAAGAAGAAGATAAAGGTCCATGTATCATTTTGGTTTTCTCAGTTTCAGGAAGTATTTAGTTAGTTTAAAAAAAAAAAAAACAACATCATTCACATTTCATTTTTGTGTCTGAAGGCTTTTTACAGTACTCTACATAAGTCCACATTTTTGCAGTACACTTAACGAAGTCAGCAAGGTTTGATAAAAGCACAAAACCCTTTGGTGCCTTCAAACACTAGTGAAATGTTTTTATTCATTGGTCGCAGAGTTGACGTGATTGACTGACTTTGCTTGTTTTGACATATGTGAAAAAATGTTTTGATCATTTTAGTGTCTTTTGAATAGATGAGTCTGTGTTAAAGGAAATGCCTTAACTGTTCTGAAAACTGCATTATGAGTGATGACACTGACATTCCTGAAGTGATCGAGAAAAGTGAGGAAAAATAATTCTGCCAAGTCCACAGGTGTATCTCATTAGTATGAGACTTTTAAATTATATTTATAGAACCCGAGTACAGCAGTCGCAGCGATTTGTTAACTGATTCAATGCTGAAACCTACAGTGATGTCTCAAGACATGTGCTAAAGCAACTGAGCAAACAGGAAGTGTTTTTGTCTCAATTAACAAGTGATTGCCACTTTGCTTCAAGTTGCTTCTATCATTTGAGGAATATTTCTAAGTTGAGGTCAATTTTATCCAAATCTGACCTAGGGATGATTATTCACACTTTTATTTCCTCTCGTTTAGATTATTGTAATTCTCTTTTTACCTGTTTTAATAAATCTGCTGTAACTCGTCTCCAGCTGGTCCAGAATGCTGCAGCGAGGCTTTTGACAGGAATCAACAGAAGGGCACACATCACACCGGTTTTATCCTCTCTGCATTGGCTACCTGTAAAATTTACAATTGAAATTTACAAATTGAAAATAATGTTTCTCTGATATTGTGCAAACCACGGTACTCAAAAGATACTTTGTTGGAATGACACTGGACTTTAGAACTTATCCATGTGTTGTCTTAAGGGCACATCTAATTTGGTATTCCAGAACACATTGGGTAAGATGTGAGGTACATGCAGAGCAGGTCCCCAGTGTATAACAGAGAGAATGATGATAATTCACACTTAATTTCCCAAAACAGAGTTTTGATCAATTAACTAAAAAAAAAAAAAGGTGTTAGCCCTGTGATGGACCAGGGTGTACCTCACTTCTCACCCAGTGTCAGTTGGGATAGTACGGAGGTCAGAAAGTCCAGGATCTTTTCAGTACATTTTGATGATGTTGGTTTACACGCTGTCAGAGAAACTTTCATTTTCTTGGCAATGACTTGTGGATGCAAAAAAACAAAAATAAAATTGAAAGCTGAATTGAAATTCACGTGACCTACATCCTTTTGCAGGTGATCTACTAGTATTCTGTTTTGCTGCATATATGAGCTGTTTTCAAAGCTAAGAACTTCAAAAATATTGTGAGATGTGCCAGCACCACTGAGAAAAAACTGGAAAACCTAGATAACATTATGCCAAAACACAAGATTACTGACACTGATACACTTTACAGATATTAAATCTGCATGGTTTTAATAATATCTGACCTTGACAGGATTGATTGGTCATTCTCCCAAGACGGGATGTGGGTACTTTTCCTGTCCTGGCACACCTTACCCAGCTTATTTCCTTCTGCAAAGCTTTCCAGCTCCTGTCTCACTGGAGAGCCAGTGATAAGGAGGGGGGGGGCTGAGGCGAGGATCTTTGAAAGCCCGATGCACTGGACAGCATTGTGGCTTTGACCCCCTAGTGTGATAGACATGATGGAGTTGATAATCTGGCTGACAGCGGGCACAGACTCTTTTGATTCTTCCTTCCTTCAATTTACTGCCACGTGTGCTGTCAGTCTGCTCTTTGTGGGTGTTCTGTCTGTGCTCCAGCCCCTCTGACAGCTATCTTCAGCCTTGTCAGCATAAATTCTACTGATGTTTACAATGTAAAGCTCCTCTAAAATATGACAGAGGCATATTTGTTAGTAGAGGATTTTATGGACAGCATTAAGTAATACTGATATGCAAAGAAAATATTGCAGCAATGTTCATCCAAAGGAGGTATTTTAAGCAAAGCAATGCTTCTCAGCTTGAAAGTCTCTAAAGAACCAGTTTTGAAACTAATCTGAAGCGTTATTTTATACTGCTCACTTTGCTTTAACTGATCATCTTAAAACACACGATCATTTTTAATGAACAACTGTGTGAGACAAGAGGAACTAACAGATGACTTAGGGCATATGTTATTAATTTCATTTTTGAGTCCTTTTTTTGGCGAATCCATTAGTAATCCATTCCATTTCACTTCATTACTGACTGACTTGTTGCATGGCTAAAAACCAGTGTGTGCAGTGAGTGGTAAAAAGCATCAGTATACAGAGTATATTATGCATTCTATATGAGTCCATCAAAGCAAAACAGCAGAGCTGTGTGGCTGTTTGAATGTTACTGTTTTAACTTGTACAGTAATATAAGCAATATCTGTTACAGCCTGTCTGTTTTTACACCTTTGTGTTTTAGTCAAGTAGCGCAGTAACATTCAATATCTAATATATGAGAAGGGGAAAGACTGGGCAGGTTTTTCTTCCAGCCAGTCACTACAGATGCTGCTAATTTCATTAATTACTAATCAAGCTTTATGAATGCTTAACTTTTCACCTTGCTCTAGCATTTCAGATATCCTCTCACAGCACATCATTTGTTTTTACTGCTCTGGTTCCTCGTGGCTGTTTGTATCGAAAGTCTTGAGTGTGATGCGAGGGTCTGGCCCCTCTGAAGTACATAACTCTGCATTCACAAGCTCTCCACCGGGTCCTGGCCAAGACGGGGAGCTCATCAATCTTTTCTTTTAGTGATCTCACTTTCTTATCCAGATAAATGGAGGGTAGGGTTTAAAACTCCTTTGGTTCTCTGGCGCTCTGTCTCTTTTTTCACTCCTGCTCTCTTCTCTTTCCATCACACAAGCAGTTCAGTCAGTAGACTGCTTGGTCCTGACACTGCTGCCAACATCAATGTGATCGGGTGATGCTAAATGCAAGGCAGAGTGGTAAACTTAGCTACAATGTCCATTTTTCAAGAAAACTCCTTTTAAGTATTTTTTTATCAGTTGTTGCTGCTGTTCGAAGTTCCTGCAAACTCAACTTTTGCTAAAATGAACTGAAGAACTACAGAATAAGATTTATGATGATGTCAAGTTTTATAAACTTTTGTACAGTTGCCACTGTTTAGAGGAGATCTGTCTGTA
This sequence comes from Archocentrus centrarchus, assembly GCF_007364275.1. NCBI lineage: Eukaryota > Metazoa > Chordata > Actinopteri > Cichliformes > Cichlidae > Archocentrus > Archocentrus centrarchus. The sequence continues at coordinate 20,508,985 of NC_044357.1, forward strand.
AGCATATTCAGTGTTAGTGGATGTATTTGCTGGGAAGAAAAACAAAAACAAAAAAAAACCAGACTGCATAAAATAAAATGGTTTTTTAGCTAGAAAAGGTCTGATTCCAATAAGAAAAATAAATAAAAACTGCAGCATTTGACTCAGGATTTGAAAAAAAATTCCTGAAATCTGCTAAAAGTCACATTTTTAAAGATTATAAAATTCACAAAAAGTCACTTTTTAAAAAAAGAATACAGTAGAATTCAACCTTTAGACTCATAAAGCAGACTTACTAACTAGGCTTCCATACACATTAATGCATTTAAAATAAAACAGATGCAGGGTAACTTCTAGTCTGGACTTGTTGGTTGCTTATTTTTTCCAACACATAAACACAAGTTTTATGTACTACTTTTAAATGAGAGAACTCAATTTTATACATATATCACATTTTTAAATAGCATACACTCACCGAAGTGGGTAGCAGCAATGATAAGATTGCAACTTAAGCCGTCAAAACAAATTAACCCAAAAGACATGAAAAGATATACAGAAGATATTAATATTGCACTAAAGCTAATTATATATATATATATATATATATATATATATATATATATATATATATACATACACACTGCTATAAAGTGAAAAGAAAAATAGAAATGAACAAAAGTGAGAAAAAAAAATCTGTTGAGAATGTTGATACTAAAGCTGACAACACAATCTCTATATATTTTTCTTTTTCATTTCCACTGAAAAAAAATTAATCTGAAGCAAGTAATCTATTTATCCTTAGCAACAGACTTAGCCTGGACCCTTAAATGTTAGCTGAAGGCTTCTCTAAAAAACAGAAACCTCCATTTGCGCCAAATCAGAGGCGATTCAACAGTGAATGCCAACACAGCCTAGTAGTTAGGGTTGTCATTCACAAATACAGAAAACAACTGCCCATTACAGACATAACTTCATTCTAATCCAAACAAGTTTTTTAAAGCCTTTATTCTTCTTTAGATGAGTGAAGGAGCAAGTTTGGGTCATAGGGGCAGAATGAGGTCTGCAAACCGTTGGGGATTTCGTTAAGAAGCTTCTATTCCCTTTGAAGATAGTAATCTCAAATGTTGGTGCAATGGGCAGCTTGCCGTGTTTGTTGCGATGCTCACAGTGATGCTGGAGGACTGTGTTGAGGAAGCCTATGTTGTCTGAGGTAAGTGCTTTTTGGCAGGAAAATGGGACCTGTGACTGTAAGTTCCAGGAATACCAATCCTACCTGTTTAATTTTCATGTTGTGTTCTGGACCTAATTCTCCTAAATCTCAGTAAGAAATACCAGTTAATAAATGCTGAGACTTAACAATTCAAATGGTCAACCACATACACCTTATACTGTATACCTCATAACTATGTATATAAGGCCTGAATCCCAGAAGAGCTACAGAGGAAATTACAATATTTCAGGGCTGGAGCTGTTCCAGTGATCATCACGTGGAATGAGGAGTGTTTGACAACAACATGGACGAGCTCAGTGAGCTGATTGATACTCAGAGGGAACACAGCAATTGTGGAGACAATAACACAGTGACACTTACCAGACCACAGAGTAACCATACCTGGGTTCAAGTAGACAGAGATGTGAGGAAGAAAAGATGTAAGGAAAATGTTAAGCGTGTGCGGCAGCGGTGATCAAAAAGTGCTGCAATCCTGGACATTTTACAGAGAAGGAATATTATTGTAACCTGATTATTGGACTGCTGGCTGCTGGAATGTGCGGTTTCTGATCCAATTGAGTTTGAATCAACGTAGATTCCTTCATCAGCTCTCACAGAGGTCATCCAAATTACTGTGGCTGTGGTGAATGACTATGGACAATTAACGGTTCCTCACTATTCTCTGCATCACCTTGTGGACATGCAGCTGAACACTTTCTCTAACATCTGTTTCAGTGCTGCTGCCAGAATTTACTGAGCTCTTCACTTTTTGCATTTTCTGCTTAATTGTTCTTATTTTGTCATGGTCAGCTGCGTGGCAGGCAGAATTTGGACCCAAACTGCAGCACTCGAGAACAAAATAAAGACAGACAGAAATAACAGCACGACAGAGGAAAACACAGACAGCAATATACATATGAGGTAATAAGAGGAGAGTGGAAACAGCTGGGGAGAACAGGTGAACAGAATTACACTAATGAGACAAAGGAAGCAAAACTGAACCTAACACACACAGGACAGGAGACTGTCAGGATAAAACAGGAAGTAAATAAACAGGGACACAAACGCAGACTTGACACCACACGGGGAGACGGACACGCTGGAGGAAAACGGACACAAACGACTCCACACAAACAGGGAGGAACACTAAAGACACTGGGGGGAAAAAAGGAGAACACGCAAAATATAATTACACAATTATGCCAAGGAGGAACCACAAAGAAATGCAGTAAGGAATACAGGAAACCATACAAACTACAAAAAAGTCCATCAAACTAAGAAACAACTGAAGAAAAAAAAAACAATAACAGAAAATGAAAAAGCCAGAACCACTGGGCAAAAGGCCCAGGACATGACATCTTTAGTGCATTATATTTAACTTTTCAAGCTAGGTTGTTTTGTGACATTGTATTTTTTTATTGAGCTTAGTTGTTTTTCATGTTTTGGCTGGTGTAACATGGTAATTTCCCAACTCCTGAGATTTAAAAAAAAAAAAGTGTTTGTGTCTTTTAAGGAACTAAGGAAGCAAATTCATAAAAGCCGTTGGGAATCATTGTCCTAGCTAAAGAAACACTATGTCTTCATTGCATTTACAGTATGACACTATTAAATGTTTGAAGCACTTTTGAAGTTCTCTGCACTGAAAAAGCACGTCTATAAACATGTCATGCATGCAGTAAAACACTGAAGATCACAAGCAAACAGTTGTAACTATTCCAAAAAGCTTAATTCATTATGAGTAACTCGTTGCCACTAAAATGACAAAATCCTTTGATACTGTACAAGCCAGAGTGTTGAAATTTTATTGATATTTTGTCAGAATTAGAGTGAATGCATTCCTCACCATCTCATTTTCTGAAACTCTTGTGCTACATTCTGCCTCTGACAGTAAATGCTTACCACACCAGACTTTTTTTTTTTTCATTTGTATATAATACCAATCCTCTTTGGGGTTATGTCAGGAAGGGCAACCGGCCTAAAAAAAACTGCCACATCAAACATGCAGAGCTACACGCTGTGACAACCCCTTGTGAATAAGAGAGCAGCTGAAAATACCTTTTATACTATTATATACCGAAGTGATACTTTTCAGATGCTGATTTTCAGAGCAGAAGGCTTTTCACACTCTCCTTTCTAAAGGAAAAGAACACCCATATTTCAATGCATTTTGAGGGGGGAAATAATTTTGTTGTTAGCACCACTGCCTCACAGCAAGAAGGTCTGGGTTTGAATCCACCTTGGCCCGGGCCTTTCTGTGTGGAGTTTGCATGTTCTCCCCATGTCCACGTGGGTTTTCTCCGGGTACTCTGGTGTCCTCCCACAGTCCAAAGACATGCAGGTAGTGGGGTTAGGTTAATTAGTGATTCTAAATTGCCCCACAGATGTGAATGTGAGTGTGAATGGTTTTCTTTCTCTGTGTTAGCCCGTGTGTCAGGCTGGTGACCTGTACACGGCGTACCCTGCCTCTCACCCTATGCCAGCTGGGCCAGGCTCCAGCCCCCCATAACTGTGAAAAGGATGAGCAGAAGAACATGGATGGATGGAAATAAGTTTTCGTCCATTGGTTACATAGTACATCAAAGTACTGTTACAGTAATACAGTAGAAAAAAGAGAAAGAAAAAAAATACACAGAACACAAAATGAGACATCAGCACCAATCTACCTATCTGTGATAGCCAGTGTTGGGGTCACTATCAATTACCTAATTACTCGCCATGACACAATGGCCTAAGTCATTATTTTTTTAGGTTTCTTTCAGAAAACACAAACAAATGAAACCAAATCCAGAAAAAAATAGGCAAAGATAAACTTTTTGATAAAAAATGACCAGGGTTATAATAGTTTTGGATTTTACATTATAGTTTAGTTTTAGTTAGTTTTTCATTTTTTTTCTCATTCAGTTAGTTTTAATTAGTTTTCAGAGTGGTTTTTTTTTTCGTTTTTATTAGTTTTTATTTTTGGTTTTATGCTTAGTTTTAGTTAGTTTCAGTTAGTTTCAGTATTAGTTTTAGTATTTTCATACCTAATCAGGTGCAAGATTCAAGGCACAAAAGTGACTATTGTGTAATGAAAACTTGACAAAAGATACCGTTTAAAGAAATATATTCAACAACCAACTGTTCACAAGACATGCTAAATGTGTGTAATATTAAGGACACACATGAACATCAACAGGGAGAAACAAAGAAAAACATAAATTCTACAATAAACTCTACAATAAAGTTCAGCATCAGTACAGCAGATTAACAACACCTACATGTGGTGTTTGACAAAAACAAACTCTTTGAAGGAGTCAAAGCTCAAATCCAGCTGCATCTTGATGTTGAAGCTGCTTCTGTTTTGGAGCTAGCTTGGTTAGATGCTCGCTAATTAGACTATCAGGGTCTTTGCGGCCTCTGTACATAACCTACAGAAGTTGCCGACCTCACGTCCATATTTATGCTTGTGTAGCTGGATTGTGTGTGTTAATTACCATGTGGTCGTGTGCAGGTGTTTTATATGCGGTGCAGGCTGGGACTTCTTTTTTGGTCCTCGCTCTTTGTGCTCAGTTTTTTGGCTGCAAACATATTTGTTCCTGTTTTTCTTTTTTTTTCACTTTCTTCATTCCTTCACGTCCATCCCGATAGTTTCAGCAGTCTCCCTCCAGGAATTTGCTGATATTTGTGAGTCCTTATACTGATACTTTAATTATTATTCCTGATTGTTATTCTCTGACTGATAAAGTAGCCAGAAATGCACAAGGACTAAACAGTTTAGTCACAGCTGTCTGGGCTGCATGGACCCGACAAGTAGTCATGTTTCTCCAGAGGCGCAGGCCAGGTTACCTGGTAGGATCAGAGCGGTTTCTAGCCGTTGTGCGCTTCTCAGGTGGACTTTGATGTCGCTGGTTTTTCCTGACTGAGAAATGTTCCTCACATTTTTCATCATCCACAACAACATTTTCAATTCTATCTGTGCTCTTGTACTCAAAGAACCTCCATACGGGACTCTGCCGCTTTCTCGGCAGACACCAGCTTAAACTCGGAGAGCGGAAAAAATAATTTCATATCAATCCACAAGGTCTAAAAAAAAAAAAAAAAAAGTAAATGAAATTTAGTTTATCGATAATTTCAGTTAGTTTTAGTTAGTTTTGTAAACTCACAATTCAGTTTTAATTAGTTATCGTTTTTTCCCTTTTAATTATAGTTTTTATTTATTTCAGTTAACGACAATGTTTTTTCAATTTCAGTTTTCGTTATTTCGTTCGTTTTCGTTAACTATAATAACCCTGAAAATGACTTAGGCCATTATTTTAGCAGGGTAACAATGTGCAAATGCTGAAAAAGAATGAGAACGGCTATTTCTGATGGGCAAAGTTAAGAGACTGGTTGGAAAGATTTCACACATTATTTTTAACATTCTAATCATCATTCCAAAACTTAGCCAAAGCAACTCAGAAAAAGTATAACTAAAGATAATGATCAGATTTCAAACCCACATCAAAATGATGTTGTGATAGCAGCTTTAAGCTTGCTAATCACCTGTTTATTTATCTGCCCAGGCATGTGTGTGTGTGTGTGTTTATTTGTCTGTCTGTCAGCAAGATTACACAAAAACCACCAAGCCATATTTCACAAAATTTGGTAAAAAGTGGAGCATGAGCAAAGAATTTCCCCATTAAATTCTGGTGTGGATCCAGACCATGTTCCATAAAACAAAGTGATGGGGCACTGGCCTTGGCAGAAGACATGCTCTTGTAGAGCCCTACTAATCAAAATCTGCTACTTACAAAAGGATAAAGGAGAAAAAAATGTGTACAAGTGTGTGTACAGCGTGCATTGTGTGTATGTGTGGAGGGGTGTGCAGATGAGGACAAGGGAATGGGGATTTTACAGCCCCAATCTGAGAGAAATTGTGACATATGGTTGTAATTTTATGGTTTGATCATGCTTCTTAGGAGAACCAGTTGACAGAAGCAAAATGAATAATCTTCCCACAGTGCCATCTAAACAATCTCTATTGACTCACAATTTGAGAGTAAATTCAGTTAGTCTGAGTAATATGACAAGATGGATAAGTGGATGGCGGTTGTAGTCGGAGCAGCGTTGAATATTGCAGTCCCCGAACAGGAACATGCTTTGAAGTGACAGGATTTGGGGAAGAAGAATCCAGTGCTGCTGTCAGTGGCAGTTTATCAAACCCCGCTACTACTGTAGTCAGATAAACTGAATATGCTGTTAAGTCCTGCAGCCACAGCACACTTAAAGATTTAAAGCTTGAATAATGCAGTTAAGTCCTCATTAAAGCAGACATCAAAGAATGGCCCACAGTAGGGTCCCTTTGGATTAATCCCAGCAATACACAATAGATTTGAGGTTCATTCACAAAAATGGCAACAACAACCAGAATCTGACAGATTTGTACCTGTATGTAGATTCATTGTTTTTGATCACCGGTGACATTTCCTGCCTGCCTTTTGCCTCCAAAATAAATTTACAGTAATGAGTAGTGACAAGCTAGATGTCATCTATCAGGCTAGCGACAAAGCTAAACATAGCTTAATGATAATGCAACATGCTAAAGTGCTCACAATGACCATTTTAACATGCTAGCATAGGTATAACACAGGTATGGTATATAATATTTATCATTTTTGTTCAGTTTGTTAGCAATGTTACCATTTGCCACTTAGCACATACAATAAATTGAAGCTGATGGAAATTTAATCTCTTCTTTGATTACCCTTAAAAACATTTATTGGACAAGGTAAATATTTTTTTTAAAAAAAACACACACTAGATTAAGAGTTGGGAGAAAATGACTCTGAATGGGACATGCTTTGTAAATTGATCTAATTGGTATTCCTACAAAACCCCCACCTATACCACTGCACCATTACTAAACATTAAAAATGTAACACTGAACTTTATCTTTTAAAAGTCCTTAATTTTACCCGCACATCCCATTCTTATGAAAGTCATGCCTACAAAATGGTAATGCACAAGCCAATTAATGATGTGGTTACATCCACCTTTTATATACAATTTATGGTTGACATGGCAACACTACATTGAGCTTTAAATGCTGCTGTGCCAGAGTACCTTAAGTACAAGTGCAGCCTCACAGAAGCTATCCTGTGAGATCATAAAACATCAAATATTCATTTTAAATCAACGTGAACATGAAAATTGGACTTACTGTAAACAGCCAATTGATTTTTTTATTTATTTTTTTGGTTTTAGTCTGCCACATTACCTTCTTTCCAAACAGGATCTTATGCTCGTGGTATTAACACAGCACATTATAATCGATTTTGAACACTGAATCAAATTGCACAATATCGAACAACCAGTCAGGCATGAAGCACTGTCTGAAATTCTTGCCTAGACAAAACCACAACTCAGTGTCAATGACAGTACAAGTTACAATAAAATATTTAATGCAATTTAATGTTAAATAGAGTCCTGTGAGGGATGGAAGCTGATGAGACTTCAAATGTCTCTCTCACAAGATGGTTTTGTGCATCAGAATATTCCCAGTACAGGGTAGAAGTAGAGGATAAAAGGAGGGAAGCATAAACACAGCACATTTCCAAGGATGGCTCAGTGTATGAGAAACAGCTCTAATCTCAGATGTCAGCGTTAGATGCTGTCAAGGCAGGAAAACAGGCACAGGGAGATGTATGGATGAGCATAGGCTCTTCTATTTGATGCTGGATATAGCACTGTCTACTTGCTGAAAGCTTTTGGCAGTTGATTTGGATACTATCTGATTTACGCCATAATATACCTAGGGAATTGGATTTGTTTGTGACATGAACAGTATGCTGAAGCATGATTGTCATAAAAAATGGGGTTGAGTTACTATATATGGACAAAAGCAAATTAACTTGTGAAAAAGGGAAAATTGGTAATCACAAGTGAATGCAGTCGCCGCCCACTTTGGAGAGACTATCACTCATTCCTGTTTACAACGGCTTTTATTTTCAGAAAACAATATTCAAGCCCAACAGCAGCTAAATGTGCACAGAAGTGCTTCATGCAGATTAAGATTTAAAGAGCGCCTCTCTTTGTTGTTGCAGGTCAGCTGCTAAGTATTTCTTCAGGGATTTTTGAACTCTCCCATGGGTGGGTATATAACACACATCACTGAAATGTTACATCCCTGTCCCCCAGTGTTGGCTTTTCTTTTCACGCAGACGTCGGTTCAACTCTGTGAGTACTTCTGCTGCCAGCTTAACTGCAAGAAAATAAATAAATTAAAAAAATGCTCCTCCCATTCCATGTTGAACATTTTATACCGAAAAGCATGGCTGATTAACTGCACAACATTCCCAACTTGAACAGGCATCAAGCTCTAACTGTCAGAAGAGCCTTGCATTAGGAACTATGCTGTAATCAACATGGTTTAAAGGACAATTTAAAAAAGAAATAATTAATTTGTGATCTTGGAGAATGCTAACTATTTCTTCCCTAGTTTTTGCATTCCCCATGCTGGTGTGACCCTTGTTGATGGCATTTAAAATTAATTACTTATTTCTCTATTCAAAAGGCCAGGCTGTGAAAACACAGCCACAAGCTGCGAGGACAGCTGCAGCTGCTTGAACTGTGTCGGGCGAGGCTCTGACTGTGGATATGGTTACTGCCAGGACTTTGGCTGCATTTGTGGTTGAATCGATTGCATCTGAACACAGGATCTGAGCCTGCCGTGGTTTTTATCAGTTATGATGGATGTGTAACAGATTCACCACAGAAGTACAGGAATACAGCTGCTTCTGTTCAGCTCAGTCAGCGCAACCATGCCAGGTCACTCTAACTAGAGTTACACCTGTTATGAGTTAATGTGCCACAGCCAGTACCTAAGCACAGCCATGGCTCCAGTCACACTGGCTCCCATGGCTACAGAGATAATCACAGACAATCACCCTTGGCAGCATTAGGTCGCAAACCCAGGTTAACGACCTCCTCTTGTTATTTCTAACACATGTACAAAGACTGACTTACTTTCCTGATTTTTTTTTCACCCCTTTTTAATTTAAAATTATTCACTCCCTGGCACATCTTTACCTCACCACATGACTCACTAGAGATGGCAAATATTTTACCAGTTGTTGCAACTCATTAGAGGCACAGATCTCTGTTTACTCAAAGTACTGAAGATCCTTAAGTTATTATTTCAGCCTTAAAGGGCTGGAAAAGACTAGCAGAGATGAGCAGATCAGAGACCGTGGAATGTCAGCGTTGGCAATGTGCAGCGATGACATGCAAAGTAACCACTAGTGATGCAAATTGGCCGAGTTCCCAGTTGAAAAACACTGAAGCAGTGTTGTTGAGGTCACTGCCATTGGGAAAGAAGGACTGGTGACTGCAAATTTGTAAGTTTTGTTTGGCAAAGTAAGTTCGCCCATTGCTCTTACATAATGTTGGGCTTAAGTGAACTTTGACATGTGAATTTGCAACACTGAAAAGTTGCAAAATATCTCCATTCAAGTATTTCCTTTTGAGGTAAAAAATACAAATATGATAGGAAGCTATCATTAAAGCCGTGTTGTGACTGCCACTCTTTCTTTGGCATCTTTCTACTCGGCCTATTAATAATTAATTATGACGTGCAGTGATAATTGTTACCAGTTTAAGAAGCAACTAGTAAAACATGATTTAAGACTGGGGCAAACTACTAATTGATTCCACACACAACTTTTTTTTTTTTTTTTAACAATGCTTAAAGTTGAAACAGAACTTTGGCAAATAAATTATTATCTCTCCTGTACTTTGGCACTGGGTGAGAGCAGGATGTTACAGCTTCTCAAAAAGTAATGAAGCTTGAGTGCATTGTCCTGTCGTGCTTTTGATAAATCAGTGCTTTTAATCCTTCATTTGGAATAAGTGTGCTCCCTTGTTTATTTCCCTCAAACATCATCAACAACAACATTCACGTGTTGACAGACTATACAACTACTTTAGTTTAATGTATGCATCTGATCCCCGCACACAGATTTATCATTCATACTCCCTCTTCTCTCGTGCTCCCAGTTACATCATTTAAATCAAAGCCATAATCATAATCAAGCAGTGAATAGTATATTACAGTTATACAAGTTACTGTGTCATTAAAAGCTACAGTTGTGGTCTTGTATTCTACAGTTAAGTAATGCCAATACTATAGAGGAAACCTTTACAACAAAACACACTCAAGATAATTGTCTTTCAGCCTTGATTATAATTTGCAAATCACAATGAGCCTTTAGAATTCATCAGATCAACAATATGAATATGAACTGGTATGATCCTGGTGTAATGTGCATCCCGTGAGAATGATGCGTCTAATTAGGTGAAGAAATGTGGTTTTCTGAACACCACTCGAAGAGAAAATCCTGCTTTTGAGTGTTTCATGTTTTTTTGGGGGGGAAATGAGATGCTCCATAAGTCAATACAAGTAACAAGAGTTTAGTCAAAAACATCTATCCAGAGGTTTTTCTTACCTTTTTTTCTTTGCTTTTGAAGGTCAGCTTTTTGCTTTGCAATTCAGGCTGATTGTTGAACATAAATCAAGCGAGGATTTCTACAGCAGACTCTCAGTTGTTCAGCTGAATTTTATTTCCATGGCACCAGTTAACAATAACAGTCATCTCAAGGCACTTTATGCTGTAAGAAAAAGGCCCACATTAAAGAGAGAGAACCCTCATGATTCACTCTTCTGCCAGATGGAGAAGCGTGATTTGTCACGCCAGAGAACAGATCCCCTCTGTTCTGGAGTCCAGTGGTGGCGTGCGTTACACCACTGAAGCTGACGCTTTGCATTGCACTTGATGATGTAAGGCGTGGATGCAGCTGCTCCGCCGTGGAAACCCATTCCAAGAGGCTCCCTGCGCACTGTCCTTGAGCTAATCTGAAGCCCACGTGAAGTTTGAAGGTCTGTAGTGACTGACTACAGAAAGCTGCCGACCTCTGCACACTACGTGCGTCAGCATCCGCTGACCCTGCTCTGTAATTTTACGTGGCCTACGTCTTTGTGGCTGAGGTGTGTGAGTGTCATGTAAACAAATGCAGTAGGTTCCTTCTGTTTGTTTATGGTTATTATCAGAGTTTTTAAAACAAGTTTACAGAGATAACCATACACAGTGTAAGGTATATATATATATAAATTTTACTGACCCTAAAACCTATTGCTTGAGCCCATAACATTCATAAATGTGGTGTCAGAGTTTTTTACATGTATATACAGTACACAGATCTGCACATATACAGTGAAAAGCCGAATTCTCCCAGGAAACCTAAAGCTTACTTTTGTGGGCCACAAAACGCATTTTGAACTGGTTTCTGGCTGTCACCTCTGATTGGCCAGGAAACAGGCAGCAGCCTCCAGGACTGCTTTGTTCTTTTGGATTTTGTTGCTGTATAAACATTAGGCTTACTAACCTGCACTTCAGAGGGTCCTGCCAGCATTAGAGACAAAACAAAGGCAAGAGCCTTTTGGCATTCAGCAATCATAAAGCACATGCCCACAAATTTTAAATATAGCCAGAAAGATGGAGGCACACAATGACATTTGTGATGACACATAGGCAAATACTCAAAACAAAGCACATGCCCATGCACTTGGTGTGTTATTCTTTTTCCAGCAAAACTAACAAGGGACAGAGAAACTCCTGGGAGTCTGGAGGAGATGGTGGGTGCAGCTTAACACAGTGGATTTCTTGGCTGAGGATGACTGCTTTCTGCCAAAATAGCAGTGTATTTCAAGCTAAGCGACACGGCAGGAAGCATTTCATGTTTTGATCTCTCTTTTTTTGTAACCGTCTTGAAAAGCTGAAGCTGACATGTGTCATAAATAAACCGCTCATTTTAGGATGAATTACGCCGGAGCATAATTTTATCCATGAAGAAAAGATTGCATCACTCTTCGTGAAAGTTTGGAAGATTTCCCTGTGATGTATGACTACCTCTGTGGCTCCACCACTAATGCAGTAATTAAACTCTTCTTATTACTGTGCCGGCGTTTTTTTGGATGTGGGCAAAATTCTGGGAAAGACTGAAGTTACTGTTCACAAATTAAACTATTTTACATTTTGGTTTGCATTTTATTTATTTAAAAATAGTAATTGGTTAGATTTACCTGGCAGGTTAGATAAAAAGGAATAAATAAAGAGCGAGACTGTGCTTTGATATTTGAAAAGTTCAAAGGAGCTGGAATTCCATGCAAAGCTTGTTGAGCAGACTGTTGCTTTAACTACTGAACTGTGAGAGAGGTAAAAATACACATTTGTCTTTTTTTTTAATTATTTCTTGAAAGGAGTTTTGCCATGAACTAGTGGCCTGTTTAGAATAGTGGTTCTGCTTTCTGAAATGTGCATATTGAGAGTGGCACCAAGACTTCTTTTCATAGGTCCTTTACAAGTCATAAGAGAAACACTATATTGTGTTGGGTGCTAGAACTGCTATTAATAATAAAAACTACTGAGCAATATTAAGAATATGGCTTACTATAGGGGTGCTAAACTGAAAAGCACCATTCTTAGTATCAGAAGAACTAATGTTGTCCAAGGCCTGGTCAAAAAAAGCCTAAAGAAAATAGCTGAACTTGTCATGTTCCAGCATGAAATGCTTGGAGAGCCACTCTACTCTAAGAAAGCAAAAAAAAAAAATAACTTTGATAAGAACATTGGCCTGTGCAAAACTCGCCACTGCTAATGCTAGAGGGGTTAATACAAATGCTAACCCCTCCACCCCTTCCAAAACCAACCTATCATGACTCCGATCATTTCTCCCATACTTTAAATTATAAATGCACAAATGAAGCCTGTGGCTAACAGGCAGTGTTACTGCCCCCCCCCCCCCCCCCCCCCCCCGCCCTCCTTGTCTCTCATTCGACATCTTGCCCTCAGGAGAAGCCTAACAGACGGAAAAAACCTCTGCTAAAACTCATAAGAACTAAAGTCGCAGTGTAATGCCCAGAGGGCTTCTGTCTCTCTCCAAGCACTTCTCCTTCATTTGGTGTAGTAGACCCATGCGACAGCATAACTGCTGTGTGGGTTACAAGAACAGTTGTATTCTAAAGACAGTCATTAAGACTAACATAGGAGACATTCTTCCTCGAGCTACTTCTCTGCAATTTCAGTACTTTAAAACTGCTTTATTAAGCACCAGATTGCTTACAAATAAAATCTTTTTTCTCCCTTTTTTTTGGCATCCAAAATTTGGTACCAATTTATTTTGTGCGGGAGCCTTGATACTGAGAAATCAAACCTCTGAAAAATGAGCGTGAATTTCTGAATATCTCAGTGTCTGTTTGACCCACTTTTGCTTTAATGACAGTTGCACTTACTGTAAGCTGCATAGATTCCAGAGTTTTGTGGAAAATCTGATAATACATGTTATCCCAGCATGATCTAACAATGTTTCAAAGAGTTTCCTGTGACGCCACAATCATAAAGTGCTTTTTAGATGACAGGTAACATTCATTCATTCATTCACATATACATTCGAACAACTGACAACCTTTTACCTATCATACACATGTTCATACAGCAGTGGATCAATCAGGCAATTTAAGGTTCAGCATTCTCCTTAAGGACACTTCAACATGCAAACTGGAAGAGCCACTGACCTTCTGATTAGTAGACAGCCTCTTCTACCTCTTAAGTCTCATCCACCCCAAACATGGTTTAATTGGTTAACATATAATGAATGAAATATACTGTATATAAAATGGTATGTACAAATAATACAAAGCCAGCAAAAACTGGATCATTGATTTCTTTTTTCTTTTTAGGTTATGACTTTTGGACCCTGCTGTTAATTGCAAAGAACACTTTTTTTTTTTTTTTATAAACAATCTGCTGCTGAATCCTAATGAGGATTTTAAAACATTTGCCAAATTATTTGCTCACAAAGTTACACTTTTTGGATCAGATCCCGAACCTCAACCGTGAGGCCCATATTTAAGAGACTGTATCTGTACAGATACTTCTTGAGTAATTACCCAACATCTAATCTGCCTCCTGTGAGCAAACATCTTGAAAAACACAGTCTTTAAGTATGCAAATAACTCGATGGAAATGATCACACAAAATATGTTAATACAGGTTTTAATGCCTTAGTTCACTTCTGGTGCAGCATGGTGGCGTGGTGGTTAGCACTGCTGCCCCACAGTTAGAATACCATCTGGAAGGCCTGGGTTTGACTCCACCTTGGCCCGGGTCCCTCTCTCTGTGTGGAGTTTGCATGTTGTCCTCGTGTCTGCGTGGGTTTCCTCGCACAGTCCAAAGACATGCACTTACTGGGGTTAGGTTAATTGGCTACTCTAAATTGCCCATAGGTGTGAATGTGAGTGTGGATGGTTGTCTGTCTTTCTGTGTTGGCCCTGCGACAGGCTGGCGACCTGTACAGAGCGTGCCCTGCCTCTCGCCCTGTCAGCTGGGATAGGCTCCAGCAACCCTGAACAAGATAAATGGATGGAGTTCACTTTTGAAAAGACACAGACAAAACCCCTGCAAAATACATAAATAAAATGAAAAAAAATTTCTTTAAAAAGCACTGCTACCTTTCGTTCCATGAACTTAGAGAATAACTGTAATTGTAGCATGCGCAATGCGCTCCTTTAGCTCTTCCACTTGTGTAGATCACATCTTGCAAAGCTCTTTTTGTAACTGAGGTATTAACTGAGTGTTTCAGTTCTTGGTATTGTTGATTTTGCCCACACCTCCCTGCTGGTTACTTACAGGTTTTTTAGGATGCACTTTCTGCATGCACACCATGTTGAAGATCTATGGATAGATTTTCACTGTTGTTGGTGGTGAAATGTCATATCACATGCATGCAGTTTGCATCAAGAATTTGTGGAACTTTATTGGAATCTGCAGTGTTTCCCAGCTTTAACAATCTGTAAACAAGTCTTTTGTCTGAAATTAGTGTGGCATATCCAGATGTTGCTCTGCATAATTCAGCTTTTGACTATGTGATGAGGTGACATGTTTCCTTCTGATTATTCTTCCCTGTAGTCCCGGTCTGTGCAGCAACACTGCACTGGTGACTGGTGCCGCACTAGAACACTCAGCAGCTGTGCTGCGCAGAAAGGCAGAGCAACAGATGTTTATCTCAAAGACATTTTTGGTTTTCCACTTATCATGTGGATGTTTACCACTTCAGTGCCATTTCTCAATGACAAGAATGTAAACTGTGCCTACACATATGCCAGTATTTTACTTCTAGTTAATTAAATGGGGAAAAAAATACATATTAATAAAATTTGACTTTTCAGGGTCTGACTAGTCTTAACCTACAGTGTCATTTTTTCCATTGTATCTCTTTCTTTATGACTAGCAAATTATTTTTAATTGTGTTGCTGTTGACAGATTTACTGTCAACACTTTGCAGCACTTTGGTTAAGATTTTTGTTTAAATGTGGTATATAAATAAACTGAATTTACTAAAGTTTGACAGTAATGATAATACTAATCAACTTACCAGTATACTGACATTATGAAAGAATATCTAAGAATTATTGTTAATACAAAGAGGGTCTCTGTCTGTGTTTTCCTTGATTTTACTTTCATGTAGAAAACATTCTGGTAAATTCTCTGAAAGCTGGATTGGCCTCCCTGGGCTGATTTTTTGTGAGTGGAATCAAAATCTGAGTTAGTCAGCTTCCGTAACTTTGCTTATGACACACAGGTGTACATCTCCCATTCATTAATTGGGTCGACCGAGCGATCTAATACAGTGCACACTTGTCATTAACTAATTAATTAAAGTAGTAAAGTAAATTTTACTCTTGGGCCATGAATCAAAGAAAGAATATTTCAGCAGCAGAATAGAGAATTCAGGCTTGCAAGTAGAGAAAGATTATTAGACCCTGAATTGACTTTTAACCTTCAGGTTCAGAGGATGAACAAAACTGCTTTTTATCATCTTAATTGCAAAGGTGCACCCCCTTTATATCTCAATATAACTGAGTAAAATTCATCCTTGCTTTTATAGTAATTTGACTTGACTACTGTAATGCCCTTTTTGATGGACCTTCCTACACATCAATTAACATGTTACATCTGAATTCAGAACTCTGCTGCCAGGCTTTTAAGCTAAAATGAAAAGAGATCACATCACTATACGGCTTTTAGAATATGGTTCTTTTTGTGTAAACTCTTAAATCCCAATGCTCCAGTAGAAGCCCTTAGGTCCTGAAATACCAAGATACTGTCTTATGATCGCATGAAAATACTGGAGATACTGCTAACCTTTAACTTTAGCAGTTTTATTTGTGTCCTGGCTATAAATTAGTTATTGAATTAATTTTTAATGAATGGATTGATTTTTCCAAGTCTTTTTAAGCATATATGGTAATCAGAAGTGTAATGCTCGATGTGGTGCATAGATTAACACACAAAAATAATCTATGTTTTAATGTAAATACTTTCTAATACATGAACGTACCCATGAAGATATCATGACTGCCTATAGCCAGCGTACCTGTTTTTGCTTGTCATGCAAACAAAATTTTAAAAAAGTAGACAAAACCCCCAAAGTTGATTACTTCAGCCTGAGCTAAATGTAGAAGTCATCCATACTTGGCAACAAAGTATCAGCATTTTCAGCAGTGCAGCCTGAGGTATTTTCCATAGTTACTTTGTTACTTTATTTGAAACAAAACTTAACAGCTCCAAAAGATAATGTCCAATTTCAACAGATGCATACATTCGTTTTGCAGATTTTTTTTCTTGGAAAATTGAAAAAAAAAGGAGGGAAAAGAATCTGACTAAACGGCGTGACATCTGTCTTCCTTATTTGCAATGTGGTAAATGAAGCCACAGCAACACTGTCCTCTCCATCCATCCTGTTATCTCAGCCAAAAGAGTGGGTAGCTAATAGATATTAATCAGTGGTCACTGAAGCAAATTGACAATACCTGTCATGTTGTTTCTCTGAAGGCAACAACATATAAAAATAGCTGTGAATGGAAGCCTGCCATGTGGTTTGTTTCATCTCACTACACAGCTTCTGAGAAAAGGCAGATGCTAAAATTTTGAGTTGTGGGTGTTTTGCTTTTGTTTTTTTTTTTTGTAATTATCATAAATACACAAAGCTGACTTTAAAGGCAGCTGAGGCATCACTGTTTTCACTTTGGCTCGACTTGTTCGCCGTTACCTTTTTACACACATCTGATTTTTTTCAGTTAGCGGTGAGAGCATTTTTCTCAAGTGTGTGCACAGACTGCCAAAAATGATTCATCCATTAAAAAAAAATAACACTTAGTACCACTGTATAACAAGATCCAACATTGGTGATACAGTAATGCACAAAGTGTTTTACTGTTTTTATTATCCAAGTATTTCAGATATTTTAAACTTTAACCATCTTTTCAGAGAAATTTTTTTCAGACATCTTTTCAGATGTGTCTGCAACATTGTTACTGCTTTTCCCAGGCTGTCTGTGGTACCTATAATTTTCTCCTAAATAACTGATGCTTTTGTCGAAAACTCTGTCTTTGTCCTCTCAGAATGATGTGCTGTGGAAATGTAACTGATACGGACCACTACAACATAATAATACAGTGCTATGACTGCTAGTTCAGAATCGAGAGCATATGCATCATCGTAAGACAGAAAAAAAAATATTTTGAAATGAAAAGTAAAAGAAAATTTATAATGACACAATGGAGAAAGAATCCATTGACAAAAACGAATAAAAATCTGTCACCCATTATTCGTGCACGCCCTCTCATTTCACAGCACGGTTTAGGTAATGGCTGCAGTCATGGCTCAAGAAGGCTTTGTTTTGTCATGCTATGTTAACATCATCTGAATAGAGGTCTTTGTTGTTTAAAGGCATGTGTTGTTTTAGGTTGTTGGCTGAAACAAACAAACAAAAAAGATTATTGTTTCGGTTTTGGGAGGATACTCTTGACAGTCTCGTACAAATGCCTTAAGCACAGTAGACAGAAGTAATAACAATAGAATTTCAAGAATAGATTTAACAAAATAAGATACAAATGTGTCTGGGACACATTTCTAAGTCATCCTAACCTGAAGATAATTCTGGCCAAAAGAGAAGAAAAAGTACACGTCACTATTCATTATCCTGTTGTGAGATATAATGAACTTTGCTTACTGAGCAGATGCTGTGGGGATATGAATGTGTACATCTTCTTAATGGGAAATCAAGATCAGACTCATTATTTTGGTCACTACTGAGAGGTCGTGGCTTGGAAATGGACTGCTCAACTGAGATCATTTCACACTCAGCTCTCTCTTTACCACGACAGGCAGGTACAGCACCTAGAGTCTAGCCCCTGTCCAGAAGACTGGTTCCAGAGCCCAAGATGTGCATTGAGGTGAGCCCAGCGATATCTAGCTAATACTCAACCTCAAGCACAAGCTCAGGTTCCATCCGCATCCGAGAGGTGATCCAAATGGACCAGTTCTTATACAGTACTTCGCTATTCTACTTAAGCACTCAAAGCACTTTATACAACATGTCTTCATTCACTCATTCACACACACACTTTTCTTCTTCTCTTCTACATCAAAGTGCTTTCTATTGAACATTTACACACACTCGGGGAGTAACTTGGGGTTCAGTATTTTGCCAGGGATGAAAGAACCCAACCTTTCGGTTAGTAGATGACCTGTTCTACCTTCTGAGCCACAACCACCCCTGTTCCATGGTCATTAAGCTAGATTGATCAACCAGACTTAGGACTGCTAGGGCCTCAGCCCTTGACCTATGCCCGACCCACAAAGCACCGAATCCCTACAGCTTCTCCTGTGAGTGGTGGGTCCACAGCAGGGCGGACCCATTTATTACTTTCAGACTGTACAGGCTAAGACCTGGCCACCAGGCACACCACCCCTCAGGCCTAGCTGCAGGGTGTGCCCCTGGTAACCCTATCCCAGGCAGGGTTATTATTTCCCTTGATTTTGTCTTCATCACAGGGTTTTTTCTAAATTGCTCTTAAACTGGCCCCTCACCCAGCACCAATTTGCCTTGGGAGACTCTACCAGGGGCAAATTGTCCCTGACAATATAGCTCCTGGGACCGTGCGGGCGCACAAACCTCAACAGCATGATAAGGTGGCAAGTCATGAAGAGGAAAATTAAATACATTTAAAAATAAACTTTTTTTAAAACAAGTATAACATGTTGCACCTTTAAAAATAACACAGATTTAAAACCTGCCTTAATGATATTGCAAATCATCCAAAATGTTATTAACACTTGTGAAAATGTGCCATGTGAATACTCTACTATGCCTGGTCACCTATTTTAGATTATGTTATTTTAAGTGGATGTTTAGCAGTACATTCCTCAAGAGTCACGTTATTTTTGTTGAATGACCATTTTAGAAGGTCTGCCATAATATGGGTAAAATGACTACCAATAAAAGGCTACTCAAAATGAAATACTGCAAACTACATAGTGAACAACAACTATGTCTTCCTGAGCTGCATATTCTTAATCTTCTGTCAGAACAGAGAAAGGGTGAGATTTCTCCAGTCCTCTATACCTGAAGACAACACTCACACACACACAAACACACAGACACACAAAAAGCTGAGCCAACAGATCTTGAAGTGGGTGACAGCAAGCTAAGCTCAAGGCTTTGCTTTCACTGCCATTAGCAAAAACCTGTACACTTATTCACGGACTAATGATATGCTGCAAGATCTATCTCCATGGTCTTGGTTTCAGCAGAATGAGCTGAACAGAAAAAAAAAAATTGAAATGCATTTCACATTTTTATTAAAATTAATCCTTCTTTGTAAACATAGGTATCATAACTATCTGTAAAAGTCTGCATCGCAAGTCAAATGTAGTGACAGTGTCATCTTATCTTGCTGAGGTAAAGAAATGGACTCTAGAGGGCATTTCAAAGACATCAATCTATGTATTTGAAGCGCTGGAGCAGGGTTGCAGTTGAGCTACTGTATGAATCCCCCCTGAGGGAAGCACACAATCATCTCACAGTGATTTCATTGCTTTCCTCACAAAGTGGACATGGTCATATGCAAATGAAACAAGCATTACATAAATGCTTCTATAATTGAAAGCATTTCCCTTAGAAAACACAATTTTACAGTTTCCCAACAACAGTGCTTGACAGCTTGCAATAATAAGCTGCGGGAGAATGTGGGAGCTGTTGTTTTAGCTTGTGCTGTCTGAGGGCATGCTAATTTAATTTTAATGCATCCATCTGTGCATTAAATGGAAATAATGTTGCAAACAAAGGACAGATAAATAAGGTGTGGACAATTGCAGACCTTATTATCACATGTTTATGTAAATGAGTTTCTGAAACTTGAGACAGTGCACAACAGGAGTCGAATAATGGGAGTTTGCACACCAAAATGTATAACCTGAGGTAGGAAAGAAAACAAAAACAAAACATTTCCCCTACCCAGTAATTAGGAATCCTTGCTTTTCTATTCTATTTGATCCGATGTGTAGTAGGCACTTTAGTTCGTGAAGTCCTGCAATTTATTCGGTGTACTTTAGGAATACAAAAACAAGCTGGTTGTGAAAAGAAAAACACTTTAATAAAAAGCTTGCCAGGCATGCACATTTTAAATGAAGCAAACAAGAGAATGCTTAGTACAGTAAATCACATTAGAAAAGTGACATAAAAACTTACATAAAAAACAGTGAGACCAGGTTGTCATCTATTATTGAATCGTTTGGTTCCCCCTGCTTTTCATTATATGTCAATGAACTGCGCTATCATTCAAAAACCTCCAATTCAAAAGACATAAGCGAGACACACAGAGTGTCATTATTTAACAAGTTCCTGTCATAAGTGTGATGTTGGAGAAAGGACCCAAATGCATAATGATGAAGGCTTATTGCAAAAAAGGAACTTTATTACAAGAGAACAGACAAGATGACGAGCAAATCTGACAAGGAAAAAACTGAACCAATACAAAAAGAAACAAAGTGGAGAAAAACACAGGACATGAACTGTAAAAAGAGGCAGCCAAATCAGGGATAGCAAACAGGCCATGTAACAAGGACAAACGGAGAACTGATTACAAGATGAGGCAAGGCTGGGAGAAGAGGACAGGTGTGTATAATCAGATGTAGGTGAAAATAATTAGGGTGGGGCTGGCAATCACAAAGGAGGGAAAAAAAAAAAAACCTAACAAGACATGAACAAAACTAGTCCCCAAATAAACAAAAGACAATTAACAGCAAAGGCAAAACTCAGACCAAGCATAATAACAGAGACGGTACAAGCATGTAGCTGAGACAGAGGAGAAATAAACTCAAACTGGGACCCACAGATCAAACTTAAACATTAGAATATTAAATTAATCCAAGCAGGCAACAAAACCTTTTATGCTTCAGCTTCCATAAGTGTATATCAAAAGGAAACCAAATGAAAATGGCATTGAACTCAGTAATATAGTTGCATGCTCTGTGTACGTGTTCATTTGTTAGGAGAAAGAGTTACATGGATAAGATGTTATGGGTGGTCTTGAAGTGGATGCTTCCAGCACGGCCCTTTTTGCAAGTTCAAAGTATTGCTTCTGTCCTCACAGTAAGACTTTGCTGTGCCTGGCAGTAAAAAAAGAAAAAAGGAAAAAAGATTGGTATTATGTAGAGGCAGGAACACCACACTCAAAGGGCCATAAACAACCTCTATCTACCCATCATTGCTCAGATTTTTTTTTTAAATCAACTGCTTGCTTGCCAAGCACCACTGTTGCCAACTTTGCAACTTTTTCTCCAGATTTGGCAACTTTTCGGACACCTCTTAGTGACTGAACATGAAACGAGGGCCAAGCAACAAATCTAGTGACAATTTCAGTAGGCATCAGCTACTTTGTTGCACCTACTCACAGCTCTCCTGATCACATATCACGCTGGTTATGAAGCTGACTGAAACATGAAACATGAGCTGCTTCTGCAAAATCAACAAGAGGGAAACACTTCCCTGATCTTGAGGAATATTATGGTGCATTATATCTGAGCCCTTTTCAAAACCTGATTCCACAGAGAAATTACAGCACAGTGCACAGCAAACAGTGTAGGTCATATCTTACCTGATGCACACTTGATTACATGCTATGGCACTGCCCTCTGAAAACACGATAGAGGGCTTATTTGTTTTGTTTGTTTTTACAGTTTCTCACTTATCTAAACATCTTTTTAACAGCTGCAATATTTGCCTTTCATCTAAAGCAAATGGCTACTGTTTGCACACTTATCTCCCAGTGTATACATTCTTTTTAATCTCCTATGTAATTCTTTGGATAATTAGCATGAGTACATACTAGAAATCAGGACACTGATTTCTCTGATATACCCTGTGGTCTTTTTATTGCAGTCCAAATAGACGGCACATAAATATTTTTAAACATATTTAATGACTGTTTTTTTTTGTTTGTTTGTTTGTTTGTTTTACATACAGTTAATGAAATCATGCTGAAATGGCAGTATATACTCTACATGTCCAAAAGACTCCCTTTTTAGGTAAATTCAAGCCAGTTCTAAGCTCAGTGCCTACACAGCATAACAGCTCAAGTACTGACCAACAGATCAGTGATTGTGGCTATAACTACTATATCATACTTGAACTTAACAAAACAACAATTTAACAAATTTATACAGTAAATTGAAGCCTTCTTCCTGCGTTAGCCCTGTGACGAACTGTGACCTGTCCAGGGTGTACTCTGTCTTTCACACAGTGACAGCTGGGTAGGCTCCAGCCCCATCTGTAACCTTTAAATGGATAAACAGTTAATAAAATTGAAGGAAGACTACCACATGATGTATCCTAATTTAGTAAACATCACTGTATGTATTTTCTACTAAACTGCTCCAGAGTTTCAGGGATTAGCAAAAACACAATTTTACACTCTTTTCACTTTTCACCTGGTGAGTAAACTGTGCTCCTCACTGTGTTGCACCAGTACACTGAAAGCGCTGCACTTGAGCATGAAACCTTATCAGGACTGTCTTAAGATGATGTGATCCTTTGTTGAGCTCTGAAAATCCTTTTATCGCTTGCCCCTCCACGGATGGGTCAGTGCTGGCAGAATCTGTTGGAGTTCAGGGACTCTGTAAAGTTTCCCTGCTGCCTGGTAATACAAAAAAAAGTAAATTAAATATGTAGTGACATTCAGTAGCATATTTTGGTTGCCAACCTAAGGGCATAAGGACAGAAGCTGTGAACACAACAGTAATATAAAATTAGCACCCATTTAGAGTATTTTTGACCATCTGGCAAATATGAATCCAGCATTCACTCTCTTTTTAGCCTCATTTTAGCCTCTAATGAAGGGCATCACATGGTCATTAGCTGCTAAATGTTTCACTCTGTTCACCAACTAGTACCATAACTAACTTGTGCCTGCTATATATGTTCCTATTAGAAGAAAATAGCTAGTGAGAATTGAGAAAATAAAGTCTTAAAATACCTCTTACATATAATAATATATTAATGTCATTCCCTTTATGAAAATGCATCTGCTTGTGTTAAGAAGCTTCCAAGTGTAAAACATTTTTTTGAGACAGCACAGTTTTACAAATCCAATCTAGACATTAGAAACAATGCCTGAAAGGTTCCATAAACCTAGTAAACACATTTATTTTACTGTTACATTAAATGGAAATATTAAACAAGTGAACATCCAGCCAAATGCATGCTACCAAATGGCCAGCAGGTGGCAACTTCTCTGTTGCAAAAAAAAAAAAAAAAAAAAAGGTTAGGACAGAATTCTGTCAGAAAACTTATCCTATTGCTCACTTGCTCTCTGACGTCAATAAATACTTTTCTAATGCTAGTTTTAAGATTTATTTTGTGCAAACTAATTTGTTATTTCTTTAAAGTTTAGTCACATGTAGAAAAAAGTATAAATGATAAAGCAACATATTGCAATCGTATGAAAATGCATTATCCTAATTTTTAAAGATCCACATCTTGATGGCATTTGGGTTTAAAAAGTTGGTAAGTAAGTTGGTAATGGTAAGAAGTTGAGTCAAATCAGTGGGTGACATCATGGTGGCTATGTCCATCTGTTATATACAGTCTTTAAGGAAATCTTTGGGGAAGAAAATGAAGCAAACACAGAAGTGTCAAACGCTGCAGTTCCCAGAATGGCTACTTGAGACTGTTAAGCTAATCTCCATAAATGTGTGTTAAAATGACCAATTTTGGAAATCTTTTTAGATCGCCAAAATACTTTAAATCACAGCAAGTCAATTGTGGCTTACTAGCTATCCTTCTATCCTTTACAATTAAATATAATGTCTTAAACACTTTTTTTTTCTGGGCATGTTAAATATGGAAAAACAAGGCGATACAAATACACTGCTCATAAAATAAAAAGAACACTTTGAAAACACATCAGATCTCAATAGGAAAAAAATCATTTTGTAATCTATATGGGCTGTAATGTGTTAGGAACAAAAGGATGCCACATCGCTTAATGGAAATAAAAACCATCAACCTACAGAACAAAGGACTGAATTCAAAGACATCCTAAAAATCTGAGTAAATAAAACAATGCACCAGGCTAGTCCATTTTGCCAAAATTTTTCATTGCAACAACTCAAAATGGTACTTAGTACTTTCTATGGCCCCCACATGCTTGTATGCATGCCTGACCATGTTAGTGTATGCTCCTAATGAGATTATAGTGTGCTAAGGCATCACCTCCCAGGTCTGGTCAAGGGCATCACTGAGCTCCTGGACAGTCTGAGATGCAACCTGGTGGCATTGGATGGAGTGAAATAATGTCTCAGAGGCGTTCTATTGGATTTAGGTCAGGAGAGAGTGGGGACAGTCAGTGGTATCAATTCCTTTATCCTCCAGGAATTGTCTGCATACTCACGCCACATGAGACTGGGCATTGACATTTACCAAGAGGAACCCAGGACCCACTGCACCGGTGCACCAGTGTAGGATCTGACAATGAGTGCAAGGATTGTATCCCGATACCTAAAGACAGTCAGGGTGCACAGCCTGTAGAGGTCTGTGCGGTCCTCCATGGATATGCCTCCCCAGACCATCACTGACCCACCACCGAACCGGTCATGCTGAACAATGTTACAGGCAGCATAATGTTCTCCATGGCTTCTCCAGACCCTTTCACATCTATGACATGTGCTCAGGGTGAACCTGCTCTCATCTGTGAAAAGCACAGGGCACCAGTAGTGGACCTGCCAATTATTTTTTTCACCCATCCATTTTCTTTTGCTTACCTGGAGCCAGATTGCAGAGGTAGCAGTCTGAGCAGAGAAACCCAGACCTCCCTCTCCCACCTCTTCTAGTTTATCCGTGGGAACACCGAGATATTCCCAGGCCCGGAACAGCTCATCCACTAGGTGCCTAGAAGGCATCCTAGGCTACGTTCACACTGCAGCCTGAAGTGACCCAATTCCGATTTTTTTGTGAAATCAGATTTTTTTTTTTTTTGCGCGGTTGTTCACATTTCCAAATATATGCGACTTGGATGTGATCTGTGTGTGAACAGCAGACAAACCTGAAAGTGTCCCACATGCGCAGTAGAGGACGCGATAACGTCACATGTAGCGAACGAGGTTCGACTAACGGACAAACTCTTTCTAGCACCCTTGCATAGACCTTCCCGGGGAGGCTGAAGAGTGTGATCCCCCAGTAGTTGGAGCACACCCTCCGATCCCCCTTCTTAAAGATAGGGACCACCACCCCAGTTTGCCAATGCAGAGGCACCAACCAGATCTCCATATGACTTTGCAGAGGCATGTCAACCAAGACAGCCCTACGATATCCAGAGCCTTCAGAAACTCAGGGTGAATCTCATCTACCCCAGGGGCCTTGTCACCAAGGAGTTGTTTAACTACCTCAGTGACCTGACCTCAAGTGATGGGCAAATCTTCCCCCCTCGTACCCAGACTCTGCTTTTGCTACAGAAGGTGTGTCAATGGGATTAACGAGGTCCTCAAAGTTTTCCTTCCACTGCCCAACTATAGCCTCAGTTTAATTCAACAGCGCCCCACCCGCACTTTAAACTGTGTTGATGGAACACCACTTTCACCTTCTGAGTCACCGGTTTGATAGAAGTGCTTCGAGGCAATCCAAAAGTCTTTTTCCATGGCCTCACTAAACTCCTCCCACACATGAGTTTTTGCTTCAGCCACAACCTGAGCCACAGTCTGCTTGGCCTGCAGGTACCTGCCAGCTGCGTCTGGAGTCCCACAGGCTAACCAAGCCTGATAGGACTCGTCCTTCAGCTTCATGGCTTCCTTCACCTCCAGTGTCCACCATCTGGTTTGGAGATTACCACCAGGTACCAACCACCTTGCAGCCACAGCTCCGTGCACCAGCCTCAGGTGTGGAACATGGTGCATTCAGTCTCAATATACTCAGCCTCCCTCGGAATTATATCAAAGCTCTGCCTGAGGTGGCAGTTCAAGATCTCACGGACTGGGGCCTCTGCCAGGTGTTCCCACCGCATTCTCTTTATAAGTTTGGGTGTGGCAGGTCTGGCAGGTCTGTCCAGCATCTATCTATCTCTATATATCTATCTTTTTCCCTCAATGTGGATCATAAATGGGTACACGTGCAATAAAGGCTCAGCTAATCATATATGGCAGTGGCACTGCTTCTGGGAGACCTTAAAAAACAATCTTTGAAAAAACAATTTACTTTCCCTGTTTTTCCAATTTAATTTGCAGTAATGTTTCAAGGTCGCAGCTTGATTGACAGCCATTGGCACGAGTATGGCACAATGTCCCGTAGGTTTGAGACAGAAAATAACTTTTTTTTTTTTTTTTTTTTTTTTTTTGTAGGCAAGCTGGAAAGTAGTATGCTTATAAAAGTAAGTAGTATTGTTTTGAGACATAACAACTGGCAACTACTGTAGATGCCATACCACCCTACTGCAGATAAAATGCAAGCATTACATTTCTCTGCAGCACACCCACTTATTCTGGTAAGAGAGAGCCCTTATTAACAAATGAGGGTTGAGTGTCTTGCTCAAAGACACTTTAACAAGGATCTATAGGCAGATTGATTATTGTGTGAATCACACCTGTGACTTGCCAGGAAACAACTCCTCACCACTAATTGTTTTGGCTACAAGGTAAATTGAGTCTTAAGATAACACTCCTATTACTGCTGGTTTCCTGCATAATTAACATTATTGACCCCTACAGTGGAGCTAATTCACATTCATCTTGCCCTCATTTGTTTTGATGAACACTTTCCCGATGCATACTGCTGTGCGGATGATGTAACTGCTTTTTTTCCGCAACGGAGAGGTGTGATAAAGACAGAAAATTATAGCTGCCAGCATACGTTGGATGTCAGTTGTCAGATGTCAGCCTGTACATCAAAGTTTGCCTCTCTACAGTATATAGGCACACACTGCCTGTCAATATACAAGCCTGCAGGCAGTCAGTCAGTATAAAGTCAGTGTGTACAGTTCATGTAATGATTGGGGGAGATCGGAACATCAGGGACTAAGCCTGGAGAGCAAAATAACTTGGACTTACACAAAAGGATACAAAATATAATTTACACTTTGTTGTTGTTGTGACCTTCTATCTCCAGGGTATATATAGCATTGGTAGCAAGGAAGAGGAAGGCAGAAACAGACTCTAGTTATATAACACTGACTGCACTATAGCTGCAGAATTGTACTGGAAATTTTTCTGTTTGATTTTGAATGAACCTCTTCTATAGTAACAACATAAGCCATGAAAAATAATCAGTTAGTCATAAAATTCTTGGAAATTTTAATCCTACAACTAAACAGTATTTAAAATAGCTTTTTTCTTACATAAAGCAGTAACATAAAACCATTCAGATCTTCTAATTTTATAGGAATCCCTCTAAAAGCATTTTGAAAGTAAGGCAAACCAGGATGTTTTATGGGTAATGCAAAGGCTAATACACCTACTGTTATCTTCCGCTGAAAGCTTTTCTCGCTAAGATTTCCTTGGACTGCAATGTGCTTGGTCTGCATTTTTCTTGATTTAGGCCCAGCTTATCTTAAGCTTATAGAGATGTCAGCAAAACCCCCCCTTTAATAGCGCAAGGCTCTTAATTCATTACCAAATGTAAACTTTGCTGCAGAGGAGAGCAGGATGGGCTGGGGGAAAATTAGAGGGTACATTCTACTCAACTAATTACTCTGTAAATTCAAGACCCCCTTGGGAGGAAAAAAATGAAAACACAGAGACATTTTTGTCTGCATTTAATAAAATCTATGTACCCAAAGGGTGTAATTTTCACAATTTTACATGTCATATTAGTTGCTTTTTTTTTTTTTTTTTCCTTCAACATAGGAGCAAAAAAGTCTGGTTAAAAAAAACTATAATTATCCACTTGTACCAGCATTGCTTCTGCCTTAAACCACCTGGTCATAATCCAACCACATCAAACAGAAGAAGATAGTGTGGATAACATTATTCAGGTAGTACTGTGAATATGCCTCCAGACATGAGCTATCAAAATATGTTTATTACCCAAGGGTTTTCTGCTTAATGATGCTGCCAGGGTCACAAAGGGGAAATATCAAGCTACCTGTCTGTGATGACTGTGATGATTAAAACCTTTGATGCAGAGCTGTCACCCTGCCTGACTAAAGACTGATGTAGGCGAGGACACAAATCCCTGCAAACTGGTCATTAAACAGCAGACATCACAGAGCAGAGGATAAGCCAGACCAAGTGCTGCTCTTGTCTGTGGCTCCCATCCACACTCTTATCTTGTCGGAAGAGACAGATTTCAAGGTCAACCAGTGACCTCTTAAATGTCCAAGCTGTCATGCTGCCAATTCAAACACACACACACACACACACACACACACACACACACACACACACACACACACACACACACACACACACACACACACACTTAAAACCTACCTAAGGACACATTTTGGTCTTTGTCACTGTTTGTTTCAAGGGAGCCTTTTTTTGGTGGCCTTTAAAGACTGCATGAATTGGAGTTTTTGACCTCCTGAAGACAAAAAATGTTATAAGGTAAACTCCACTGAAAAAACACTCACATTATAGGCTTAAAAATAGTCTCCAAAAAGGTCAGTTTGAATTCACACTGTGGTAGAGAGAGGGGTGTTTGATTATCAGGACATGGGTTTTGGCAGACTATTCCTTGGTGGCTTCACAGGTAGACTTGGACGTGAAATCTCAGATTTCAGCTTTCCCAGATGGTGATAAAGCTTAAGAGGTTCATCTGCTGGTCAGGTCACCAGTTTGATCCAGAGTGGAAAAAAAAATGATTAGCAACTATTATACTGATTACCATCAAATTTTGATTAGATAGTCATGATCCTCATATATGGATTGTTAATGAGTGATGCCCTGACTTTTCCCAGTGCTGACACTATTAAATTCTTAATTGCTCACTTGTTTTGAGACAGATGATGAGTATGATATTTCATTAAAAACAAACGAACAAAAATTGCAATGACTTTGAAAACAGGCTCACCTTTTCTGGATCAACTGTCTCAGAAACAGAATAAAGAAAAATTCATTTTAAAGTACATGGGGCAACTCTTAATTAGTAATGCTGTTCATATAGCAATTACAACATTTTGGAAAAATTCAACATGATTAAAAGAGTTAAGCTCTTTTATGAAACACTATCTCAGAGCATGGCTGCATCTCATTTTGCTCATCTGTAGGTTAGGATTACCACAGGGACCCAACTGTAGTATATTTTTGGTCTGCTTGTCGTGGGTGGCATGAGGAGCTTGTGCACACTGTATTTTTTTATTTTTTTTTAATGTATAACATACTGGAAAGGTAGAAAATTGACTGTAATAAGTAGAAGAAGTAGAATTTTTCTTGTAAAGCTACTTTTAAACATTAATATACAAAGAGACACCAGACAAGTCAAGAAAAAAATTGGCAGGTAGAAAAAATCTAAGAAAATAGATTTGAAGCAATAATAACAGTAAAAGAATAAAAGCAGTGGAGCAGGAATAATAATTAAGGCAATTGAATGATGACAGACAATAAAAGACTATATAAATTAGGACATCACATATAATGAAACCACATAATTTGGGACTCATATAATCCCATAATCAAGCGGTTTTGATCGCAAAAGCACAGTCATCTTTCACTTGAATCCTGGTGGGGTCCTAATAGTCATTCCAGAGTATGTAAGACTGCAAACTGGCAAGTATGGGGGTTACCATTTCTTCTCCTTGATGTGCTTTAAAAGTGATTAGTAGAATCTTAGCATAAATACTAAACTGTGCAGGGAGCCAGTGGAAGAAAGCCAGGATCAGAGTGATGTAATGCCATCTGCAGTAAGTCATAGCATGACGAAGGCTTCCTAATGGATCAGAGCTGTCAAATCTGTTCAGCTGAAGTCAGTGTATGTTTTCATCAATGCTCATTTACTGTGGCTCAGATGGCAGAGTTGGTTGCACACTAGTCACAAGGTTAATGAGTCAATATTTTGCTCCTCCTCTCCGAGTGTCCGTGGGCTAGATTAAACTCAAGGTCATTCCCAGTGGCAGGTGAACACCTTGTGTGGCAGCTGTACCATGAAGGGCAAGAAATGGCACAGGACACTGGAGGGTCCATTGTTTGAATAATCAAAAGATTGGTGGTTCTATGCTCAGCTCCCCTGGTCTGCAGGTTGAAGCATCTTTGTCAAGATACTTAATGCCAAATTACCACCAGTGCATGAGTGTATGTGTTGGATAAATAAGGTGTGAATAGATGAATGAAAATTTTAGTGAAAAGCACTGTGAGAGGTAAAAAAAAAAATAAAAATAAAAAATAAAACACATTATGTACATTTACTAATAGCTTTGTGTGTCAACACATTGCACTTATAGATACAATGTAGCCTGAGCTTTTCTAGATATTATATTAGAGGTGGATGAGACCACAAAGGGACATTAAATGGCATTTTACCTGTCAGTTCCTTAGCAGAAAGTTCTGGTGATGTCTGATTATGCAGATATAAAAACAGTGCAAGTAGCAATCTGGTATAGAGCAAGTGAGTGGTCATATCCTGTCTTACTTCCATTGCACTCTACTTGTGCAGCATCCTTGTTGTCACACAAATTATGTTCAGCCGTGATGAGGCAGCTGACTTTCTCACTGTGTACAGTACTACATGTGAGAAAGCACAACCTGATTCTTCCATTTCCCAGAGTTGAATGTGTGAAAAAGATTGTAACTACACGTCATTATTTCCAGAAAGCTTCTGTTCATCATACTTGGCATAGCTAATAACATAATATACAATAAATGCCATTTGCTTTTACGATAATGTGTAATTTTCCTTTTATGAACAATTTAATTGATCCAGTCTTTGCTAAGACTAAAATACTCCATCCATCCATCTATCCCTCCATCCATCTTCTTCCATTTATTAATTTCAGGGTCGCAGGGGGCTGGAACCTATCCCAGCTGCCATTGGGCAAGAGGCAGGGTACACACTGAACAGGTCACCAGTCTGTCGCAGGGATGACACAGATAAGATAAGAATACTAAAAGAATATTGTCAGGCTTAAATTAAACAAAAATGCAATTAATGAGTCTGTAATTTGGCTTTAAGAAATTACTTTTTTTCACCCTGATGTAATGTATTGTCATGGAAGCAGCATAAGGATGAGAGGGAGTTTTTTGTACCAGCGATCCACCTGAAACAACACAACACGAGAGCTTAATCATGCATAAGTAACCTTGATACAATTAGCATGCACAGCCATTAAGACTGGGCTGCTCCCTGTTGAATAATAAAGACCCCAGTGCTTTACCGTGACAGCTCGAGGAATATTTTTAATTGCTTTCCTTGTAGAAATATTTCTCAAGACACGCAAAGACTGATGACAGAGAAGAATATACAGTATATGGATGAAAAACTACACTTTAAATCACATGTGGTGACACTGAAGACTTGAAATGAATCTTTGTATAATTGTGTTCATTTAGAAAGCAAGAAGGTTTGGAGTCTATCAAAGTTTAGTTATTGTGTGGAAGTTTTAATGTCAGTAACTCCCATGGAACTGATTCACCTTTTTAAAATATCTAAACCAAAAATCACCACTTTCAAACAGTGCCTAATGATTTAATCAATAAATTCTTCTAAAAAGTGAGCACACCAATGGCATCAGGAGCTAGTATTAAGCTATTGAAACCTGAGCTTTTCTTCTTCTTTCTTTATACAACATTTGTGTCTATTTGAGCAGTTATGGCTAGTTGTGCTTATGATTGTAATGCTGTAGAAAGATCCACTTCTGCCCTACACGATGACTGACTATGTTTTCTGTTCAATTTGGCCAAAAAGTGCTTTTCCTAAAGTCCCTGAAATTAATTAAAAATCTGAGACTATAGTTAAAAAAATAGAACTTTTTTATTAAAAGGTAGACTCAAACTTCTGGTATAGTCAAGAATGCAAAGATGCCTGAACACGTCCCAAAAGGTTTTCTAAAGGTTATCTAAAGTAAAAAAATATGATTTATTTGCACATTTAAGTAAACATTTGAATTATGACAAAATGCCTGCAAAACAAATTACACTGCATCAGCTGTACACTATTCAAATATTAGCATGCAGACATGGCAGATTAAGACCATGGTGATCATAGTAGTAGATCATAGCAGTAGCATTTTCTGTAGATTGAGGAAAAAGCAGTTCCTTTGCAACATGAAAACCAGGGCTCTGTTGGAAAACATGTAACAATAACTTAAAATAAGGTAGAGTAATGCAGTTTACTAGCTTATTTTAATTGGGACATTGATTATTTAAAGAATATGTTTTTTAAAGACAGGCTAGAAAAAAAGATTTGATAAGACTGTAAAAGCAATTTGACTCAAAGGGAACCATGGAGGAGAAAGGCTGAGGTAACAACAGAGAAAGAGAAAGGAGGAAGGAGAGTGTAAGTGCAGCAGAGTGAAAATTGAGCTTTTTTTTTTTTCCCCCCTTCTTCTTACCAGAGCAGGTCAGTGTGAAAACACATGTTCAGTTTCTGTTTGCCCTTTTTTGCAACAGGTTACACTGGCATGAAATCAAAGTTTTGACTCTGTAATGAATATATTCTGTCATCATCTTTATATGGGTTTGATATAGTGGTAGAGAAGCACAGTATTCCTGATGTTGACTTTTAATTACAGTCTGCTTGAAAAGTTTAAATAGATGCCTTTATTTGCTGCAGTATTATCACTGAAAGCACCTTGTGTGGTGAGTCATACTGCATGCAGAGCATGTGGAGCCGTTGAAGAGAAGGGAAAGGGAGTGAGAAGAAGGAAGGGGTGGGGGTGAGAAAAAAGAATAAAGAGTTATCTCACTGATGGGAGCAGAGATGCCTTGTCTGGAGCAAATTACCAGCTGCTAGGAGGGGAAGTTGCTTGTGCTCGCGGGTCTTGTGATGTGAAATCTCTCCAGTGGTTTGTTGCCTGCAGGGAGCCATATGCGGACAGGAGCAGGGCAGTGAGCAATGAGTGGCAAATAAACAGTTCACTGAATGACACGCCGTGTACGCAGCATGGACAACCCGGGCTGGAGGTTAAAACAGCAAGAGCAGCCAACTCTCCAGGGTGGCAGGAAAACCAGTGAGACACAGCGAAGTGGGAGTGTGTCTATGTGACAGGTGTGTGTGTGTGTGTGTGTGTGTGTGTAAACTCTCGTAGATTTAATCTCTAATTACATTTTCTATTTCTTTTGATTAGGTATATTTTTCATTTGTTAGACTTCTTAGTGTTTATGCAAAATAAGAATAATTATAATTACACATAATTACACATAATCACAGAGGGAAAAAAACACATTTTTGAAGATCTAATATTGAATTATTGATTTGAAATGGGTAATGTAGTTGGGGTGTATGCAATTTTCAGAGCATCACTTAACCAGAACCTTACAGGGTCTTTCATTTTTCTACAGTAATGAAGGAAAACTGTTTCGCTGCTTTGAGCTAAAAAGTAATGTATTGGGAAATTTCACACTATTTACCTCGTTCGCCATCTTAGACATGCAAACATTTGCTGACACAAAGTACAGCTCGAGCTCATGGGAGTGTCATTAGTTTAGGAGGAATTTGGTTGTAAACCATAGGATTGAATTTTTAACTTAATGGTCCAATATAATTACTCGAGGGACCATCTGAGTTTTTAAATTTAATCCTTGGGGGACCACAATTGTGTGCACCAAATGTCATATTTAATCCAACCGATACAAGTTGAGACATTTAGTCAAAGCCAAATGTCACCCTCACGTTGGCACTATGCTTAAAAAAAGTCCAAGTGATAGCAATTTCATTTTCTGGCTGTCTTAAAAAAAATCTTGACTGATATTGTTATGCCTCTAGAATGGTAAGGTAAGTGTACTGGGGCGCTACATGCAGCCAAAACATCTTTAGTGGACCTTGAACTTTGATTCCACAAATATCTGGATGGGATGAAACACCATTCTTCCCAATTATATTCCCTCAGTTGGTGTTGTGATTTTAGTGGAAAGCTGTCTAATCAGAGACATTGGATGAGGAGGAGGGATGGCACTCAAAGAATCCTGAATTGAAATTCATGAGGAAAGCAGCACAGCAAAAATGGTGGTAGCCCTATTACTGTATGGGCCAACTTAAATAAAGCTGGTGACTTCATACATGTAATCATTATGTCCTGATGACCAGTGAATTTAAAGCTAATTTAGATAATGCTACCAAGTGGGGAGACTTGCTACTAGCACAGCAAGCCAGCAAGGTTTCATCAGAGAATTAAGGCAATCACTCAAGACAAGTTTGCATTGATTTGCAGTGACACAGTGTCACAAAAACACCCACTGGATTCCTTCACTTTAGGGATAAAGTATTTAAGATTTTTTTTTTTTCTTTAATTTGTCAACTGTCTGGAAGGGAGATTATATATTTCAAAACATAGTCATATCATTTTGAAACAATGTTCTGCTAAAGGCTGAACATTTCTCTGATGATCCATTAAAACCTGCGCTCCCCGAAAAGCATTTCTCCAACTAAAACGGTAAATGGAGCAGTTTGTGAGTCAGTTTTGCTCACAGGCTCAGCCAGTGTTTGTGTTTAAAAGGTTCCTTGATGTGAGCTGATCAATGCTAAAAGTAAAAGTGCATTATGCGTGCACCTTTTAACAAATATCTGCCAAACGTCACTCTTTAGGTCTTTTGACATTCTGTTAAGCTGAAGTGCTAAAAAAGTGAAGTAATGGAGTGAGTAGAACTCCTGGACTGAAAATTAGGTACCAAAGCAATGTCAGAGGTCAGAATATAGGCAGCTAAATAAAAACTCTTAAAGCTAAAAGCTTGGTATTTTGAACAGCTGATGGCATTTTAAAATCTTTATTCAAGATATAAAGATATTAATAGCAGGTGAAAGTGGATTTAATATATATGCACAAAGCGCATACTGTACAGTATATGACAGTTCAATAATGAAATTGCGAAAGCTGCTCATACCCACAGCTATGATTTTTTTTCGACATTAAATACATATTTTACCAAATTCTTCCTGACTAAGTAATCCTCATTTATTGCATTTTAAAACAACTCAAATATGAGGCCGAACTCAATGAATATTCACGTGATGTGGTTACAAATTGTGGCACAGAGTGGACTACGTGAGCACACGCCCATGCACTGTACGATGCAGGAGTGGCAATTTTCCTTCTAGTCCAGCTGTCAGATATTTGGAGTTACTCTTGGAGAGAGTTAATTGGAGTGGGTTTAGGGTCCTTTTCTAAAATAGCTTGGGAAAAAAAAGGAGCAAAAGAAAAGAGGAGTGAACTGTCACAGAAGGAGTTTGTCCAGATCTGCAAGCACATGTGTACTGAGCGTAGTGTACCCTGGTGGGACAGATTTAACTTTGTCTCTTTTAGTAATTAATTTTAACTTAATTTGTTAGTATAAAGTGCTACAGTTAATAGGTGGACAGCCTCGTGGAAGCAACTATATACAGTATATATATTTTTTAAGAATGCACAATAAAGGTACATTTTGCTGCCTGTTCTTTTAAGTAATCCAATTCTCTTTGCCTAGAATCTGGCTGTTAATTCAGTCAGCAGTGTCCTTTGGCCCTGGACTGTACGCCCGTCCATAAATCTCATCCCAGAAGAAATTAAATTGTTCTATAACTTGTCTTCAGCATAAGTGTGTCAGTTCTCTTCCACAGTAACTCTTAAAACTCCATGTTGTAAATTTTAAAAGCAGTAAACATGACGTGACATAATATTCTGAATTATGTAACACTTTAGTAAATATATCATGAATATATTTCATTATTGAGAACAAATTCACATTCCAAGATCACTTTAAGTAACACTGAACAACCACCCGTCTCAGAGCCCTGTGGCCAAAAACCCCAGAGCACTTGCTGCTGGAGTTAGATGCAGTTCCACTAATGAGCAGAATGCTGATCAGCTGTGGCAATCGGGTGTGGGAACACTGAAAGGGAGCGAGAGCAGCTTTCTTTAGTGAAGAGACCAAAAGGTCAGCGGTCATGACCCCCCTACCCCCCGTGACCATATGTGGAATAAATTGGATGCACAAAAAAAAACTGCAATTAATTTTTTAGTTCCGTCAGTCCAAATCAATTTAGTTTAAAAAATATCTACAATACTTGAATTCTTGAGTCTCAATATCCAGATTATATGGCCTACCACATAGTTCTCCAATGCAGTTCTTTTAGTCACATATTCACGCTGATCCCTCATGGATTTTCCTTTGTTAACACAAAACTCAGTAACTTCTTAGTCTTCACCAAAATTACTATTTCTTTCTTTATCATGCAAATCCATACACAGCCTTTACCAGGAGGCACCTGAAGGCTCAGCCTCCCTTGAAGCAAGGCCTCTAAAACTTTTTTTAAAGTTTTAAAATCAAAATGAACTTCTTTTTTTTTTTTTTTTTCCCCCCTTGAAATATTCAGTGGATGTTGAAGGACACTTAAGCCCTGCACTTCTGTGGTTGTACGTTCTCACTTGTGGTCAAACTGAAAGTGGCAGAGATGGTTATATCCTAACATCTCAGACCCCAAAACACAGAATACTGCAACAAAGGGGCACTCTTTCAAAGTCTATGCATCCACATAAACTGTGTATTACAGATATATGTAGCCTCATCACATGAAAAGGGAAGCCAATATAGAACTACCTTAACTCTACAATTGCCAAGGGGGTCATTTTGACTTGTTGGCATTTTAAAATTAATGTAACTCTGTTAAAATAAAAACCCATCATGCCATATTTATTGACTTTTGCTGAAATGGGTTTATTCATCTTATAGTGAATTTTGGGGTGTGTGGGATTAAAAAGGAGAAAAATGGCCAATTATAACTAGAACCTCCAAGGACACCATATTGACTTCATAGAAATTAATGTAAAGTGTTGCAATGGGTCATGCCCGGTTGCCTAGCGACACATTTTGAAGGTTGTTATAAGATGACCCAGAGCTAGGTAAATCCGATTGATAGTTAATAAATATATAGGGGGCTCTAGTTAGATAAAAGATGAACAATTACTGCAGAGCTGAATGGGTCATGGATGGGATGTTGACCCGGGGGGGAGTGTGACTGGACCAGTGGGGAACTGGGTGGGTTGCT
Organism: Archocentrus centrarchus; assembly: GCF_007364275.1. Taxonomy (NCBI): domain Eukaryota; kingdom Metazoa; phylum Chordata; class Actinopteri; order Cichliformes; family Cichlidae; genus Archocentrus; species Archocentrus centrarchus. The sequence goes on from NC_044357.1 coordinate 20,546,687, forward strand.
GGTTGTGCAGAGCAGCACGGGAGCCGTAGCTGACCTGAGAAGAGAGTCCAGAGTGTGGAGAACTAACCTGAGCAAATAAAAAGTAAAATTAGCATAACTAATTCTAAAATCCAAAACTCATTTTTTTAACTTTCCCATAATGTTCTACAAAAAAAAAATAATAATTCTAATTAAATTCTAATTCATTTTTGCAAAATTAATAACCCACCCAAAATTTAAAACTAAATGCTTACTTTGTCAACTCTTACTTACAGTTATAAAAATTAAATGAAAATTAACAGCTTAACTTGTTTACAAAATAACCTCTTCGCCATTACTGCTACCATTGCAGGATGGGCTCAAAATGCACCCCCACCGCGACCCCAGGTGGTTCTAAGGAATGTTGGCAGTTCTAGTATTGTACAGTAATCTGTGGGAGTGGCAGTGGGTAGACAATGAGTTGAATCTAACATCTAATCAGAGGTAATGACTGTTTTTCATGAATCTATCTGAATTTGTCTTAATGTTTATATTATAAATCAAAACAAAAAAAGCAGTGTCTAGTAGTAGCTACATTGTGACTGAAGTAAGACAAAAAAAACAAGATAAAACGAGGATTTTTATTATTATTATTTTAGATATTTGCGCCGCGAAAGCTTCTCCACAATTAACGTAAATCATCTATGAGACACAGCATCAATAACAGGTCAACATCCTAAGTTTTACAAAGGTGCTGCAACACAGCTTTCAAGGTTATCAGACTTAATAAAAAGACATGGAGCCTTTTGTGTTTATCTGCGTACTGAATGTAGAGGTGCTGTGACAAGCCGGTGATTCAGAGCATACACTTTTTTTTTTTTTTTTAAACACAAGCACAGGAAAAGAAGTCACTTCTGCACCAAGGAAGCCCACAAGTATATAAGTGTTCTTTCTGCTATTGCTGGCTTGAAGTATCACTAAAAGCTCTATCTAGGAAGAAAAAATCAGGACATCTGGACTTGCTGCAGCTTGAAATGGATACCTCATTCACTGAAGCTCCCCTGAGTCCAAGCAGTACTATTGAAACTCTTGCACTCTAGCATTATGTTGGCACAGAAGAGTATAATGTCTCATGAGTTAACTTAGGCCTGTCATAACCCCGGTGTGCCATCCACAAGCTCTAAAAAACATGATTTCTTGCCCTCTGGAGATCTCAGTTTAGTGCACTGAGATTTCTAAGATCTGTATGACGTAAATAAGTCTGTCCACTCATAGCTGACAACAGAGGACATCAAATAAATCCCTGTCTTCCTTCTCTGGAGGGCTGTCACGTGCCCCTCAAACACAACAGCTGTGCTCAAGACCTTTCTGCTGAATAGCAACAGTGGCACACAGTAGAAGAACAGGTGTTTATGCTCTTCCTTCTATCTCCCTGCTTCTTAGAGAAGCCAAAAATAATAATAAAAAATAAATAAATGCTGGAGAAATTCCCACAGAGGCTCTTTGTACATTGTGCCTGACAGGAATAACTGCACAAAACAGGAAAGTTATTTCTAGATTTCATTTAATAACTGTGAAGACTAAAGACCAAGTTAGAAACTAAAGGCCATGTTTTAATGGAGACAGATCTTGAAGGCCTTTAGCTTATCCTTGGATGCTTTTATTGTGACATGCTAACTTGCATAAGGAGAAAGAGTATGCTTTGACTTACCTCTCATTAGGAAATTACTTTGGAATTCCATTTGAAATCAGATTTTTATTTTTATAAATTTACCACATTTAGTAATGTCATACATCACAAAGTATAATGTCCATATGAAGCACTAATATTAATTAACTATGGATAAAAAGCACCCCCAAACCTCTATGGGATTACATTCATGTCTGTAGCTTTTAAATAGGCTGTGTAGCACTGCCAATGCTGTACCCCGATGATGGACGGGGTGGGATTTATCAAGACGTTTATTTCCATCACAACTGACCACAACAAGCCACTATTAAATTTTAAGCAGCCGAAACGCTCTCGAGGTTCTGCTTAACAGCATGTCAAAGCTTCTAGTGATGCAGTCGCTGTGCCTGGGGATACTCGGGACACTTTGGTTCTAGAGTTCTAGAGGTAACACATTACAGTTAATGGCACAGTGTAGAGATGAGGAAAGATGACAGCATCACAACATAATGAGACGTAATGAGACATGACAAGAGTATTGTAATTTTATTGCCCCTTATTAGCGTCAACTGTCCACTACCAAAAACTCATTTTTTTTTTCTCTTGTCTTCACTCATGCTGTTGGTGTTCTGTAATAAGTAGAATTTTTTTTCTTTTTTTTTCTTGACCTGCTCTTTTTGCTAATAACCAGCAACAGGAGCATCAACTGTTAATTACAGTTGATACACAGTGGCAGAAACATTATGGTTAAGCCAAGGAGTGGTCCAGTGAGATGGGTTTGGGTGATGTGGCCCATGGAAAAAAAAAAGAAAACCCAGCCCTAAAATTTTCCACTGAATTTTTTGCATGAAAATTTAATTGAACACATTGATGATGGCAGACAGGTAATTTGTAGGTTGCTGGCGGTTTCCTTGTTTCATGTTACCTGTTTCCAATGTGCCTTATAGCTCTTGCTTGCAAACTCTTAGAAAAATGAATGTTGAATTGTTAGGCATGGTGCTGGTCTCTATTTTACAATACAGTGAAAGTTTAAAGGATGTGGAAAGCAGTAATAAAAACATTTAATGTTCCCACAAACTGAGCTTTCCCTCCATCACATCATAATCGTGACTGTGATTGCTCAAGGACATTTTGAAAATAGCCTTGAAGAAGCCTTGTGCTCAATTTCATTAGTGGTTCCTGGTTTAATCCTGTAGCACTGCACCATATGAATTATCTGCCGGTGGTGCCAAATTGCTTTTGTCCCTGTTTCAGCCAGCAGAGCACTGCCAACTACAGTGCAGATAAGGACAACCAAAGGAAACTTTCACTAGTAGAGATTTTACAAACTGTGACATACTGTTGCATCTACATCAGCATTTCTGTTTTCTTAGTTTATTTTAAAAAGAATAGTTTTATATTCTGATGTGACAAGTCTTCAAAAAGGCAAAGAAAAAAGATCCCTATTGAAACACAAGAGGTGATATAAACACTTGAAAGACAAATGTACAAACTCAGATCGCTGGGAACATTAGAGGATGTGAAAAGTACAGATGTCAGTTATCATTAAGTCACTAGGCAGGAACACCACAACTGTGAACTGGTGAAAGATTAGATAGACTGCTGTGCAAGTGTCTTCCCCTCATTTCTTTTTATTTTTCTAGGAAATGAGAAACAGGTGCAGAAATGTATTGATCAATGTGCAAACACAAATAAGAATACAGTATATAAGGCAAATACAGAGTTTGCACAATTCTAATAAGCTGGAAAGTCAATATTTGGTATGATCGCATTTATTCCTCAACACAGCCTGAACTCTCTTAGGTACGTTTTCTTTTAGTAGTCTTCAGGAATAGTTTTCCAGTATTCTCGAAGGACATTCCGAAGCTTACCTAAGAGAGTAAGCTTCCAAAGACAAAATATCAACATTAAATTTTGTTGTTGTTGTTGTTGTTTTAAAAATCTATTCTCATTTTGAAATCGATGCTAGTAACCTGTTTAACAACAGACTGGGGTATGTTTATCACTGCGTTGCATCGTCACTTCCTTTACCAACATTAAGCATTTAAGAACAGATGGGGGGGCATCTAAGCAGCATCTAAGAGTGACAACCTGGCTAGATATCACGGAACATAGTACAAAGAACTATGCATTGATATCATAGATATCAATGCATTGTTCATTAGTGATCATATAGGGCTGAATAGGTGAGTAGCATGGGTAACTTTGCACTTTTGTGAAACCACGATTAATGAAAAATGGTGCAGACAGGTTTTGGATGAATATATCCTGTCATTTTTTGGAATCACTGGGTTATGCATCTCACAAAAACAATACTTAACTACATTCAACACATAACACAGCAGTAATCCATTGAAAGCCCAGGTACTGACAAACTGACCTACCTGCAGTCCAGGCCTGTCATGCACTGAATGCATTCGCAACATTAAGAAATGATCAGATATAACAAATCAGGGCCTGAATGGCTGAGCAGCTGAAACCCCATATGAAGGAAGAAAACTCCATAGACCTTAGCACACCAGACTGAATCTATGCACTTTTATCTAATTTGCTTTTTGGCCAAACACATTTGACCGCACTAACCTGTTTGTAATCAATTTGACTAATGGAACAATCTATTTGCCCAAAACAGTAAACATTCATTGTGTAAAACAGCCTATTGATGGTCTGTATATGGAGGTGAAAAGATAGAAAATATAGAAAATGTTTGGTTTTATCATATTCTCATACGTAGACTAGCAGTTATGAAGTATGAGGCAACAAACAAGCTGTGCCTTTGTGCATTTCTGCAGGACATTTTGCTCGTATGACAGTGTATGACAGCTCACACTGACACCAGTGCACTGCTATTTTTCTGTCACATTGGCGTCACTTAGTTTGCATCAGGCATTCTTGTCTTTGAAGACGTTTGTCTGTTGAAAGTATAAGTGTGCTGTTGTGCGAAGCTGCTAGCAATCAACAGATTCCATTTCATCATACTGTATACACATCACAGACAAAGTCAAAAAACATGTCAAGGACAATCCTTTCACTGGTGGTTCCTGTCTATTTGAGACGTTTTGAGGGATCAAGAAGACAGAGCAAATCAACAGGTGCAATATGGAGATTGTGGGGACATGTGATGTGCAGCTGCTCTGATCAAAATGAACAGCTGCAGGCAGCATCCCATCTCATTTGATTGGGGGCAAACCGTCATGGCAGTGACAAATCATAAGCTATCGCAGTAACACCTTAAACAGGATACAGACCTGAGGATTACTGAAACCTGTGAATATTATGTATGCATATGCATCCATTACATTCTTTTTTTTTTTATCAGTCTTGACAGTCAGAATTGAGAAAAGTTAAATGTCTAAATGAGTTGGACAAAATACTTACAATTATCACTTTGTGTGGAAATGGATCCATACAGAGAGAATTTTTCAGTATCTAGTTTAAATCATTTTTAAAAATTCAAAAATTAATTGAGAAGATATTGTACCAGTTTATTTACTGTAAAAAATGTAACAATTTTGGTGACACTACAAGAAAAGTCATGCTACAGTCACACTAGGGAAAATAGTGGGTGGTGACTTCAGCATGATCAAAATTATTGTGACCATGTACAAGGAACTTAAGCTCATACTGCCTTTGAAACCAGGTCTGCAGCCACTCGCAGTCAGTTGAAATCTTCAGAGGAACTTTGGTACATCAGGACGTTAATAAAATAAAACAGAGTGAGTTTGCTAACAGTCCGCAAATGATTGTGGGCAAGTTCAGTGCAATGCAAACTGTATGTGATAATACGGTGATTACCTGTGATAAACTGGTGAAAACTGCTAATCTTTTGCTGCCTAGATACAAAGAAATTTACATTTAACAAAATTCACATTAACCACTAACATTAAGTCCAACCAGAACCTCATAAATTTGAAACAAATCTTCAGAAATTCCTCCACCAATAGTGACACAGTTGCTGCAACATGGCGAATTAACTGCAAAATGACAAAGGGGCTTGGCAATCTTACTTTTATATAAGAATAAAACCGTAATACTGTAAGTAAGTAAGTAAGTAAAAAATTTTTATGTAGCACCTTTCTAGATAAAAATCACAAAGTGCTTCACAACAATCAAAGGAAATAAATAATACAAACAGTTGGCAACCAGCTGAGTCAAGTCCCCTAATTCAAAGAGACGGATTGCAGAGAAGTTGTGCTCAGATCGACTCTGTTTGCTTTTAGAAATTAGATGGCAGTTATTTACAAACCTTCACCAATCTGTCTAAGAGTGATTGCAGGCAGTCTGAGTTGACTGTCAGTTGTTTGGAGGCAGGCAACCTGCGATTCACCTCAAAAGGTGCTGCAACTACAGTACTTGCAATCAATCTCCATCAGCCAAAAAAAAAAAAAATCTGTCCAATCGCCAGACAGTCACCAAGTTTCCCTTACATATACAAAACAAGCACACTCACCCACCCATATTACAGTATGATTGCACATTTGAAGTATAATTGTAAACACTGTTTCAAAGTACTCACCCATCAAAACAGCCAATTTGACAGACATGCTGACTGGGCCACATTCTGGGCCCTGGGGCACTCCTCCAACTTCCCCACTGAAAGTTTTGCTTCAGACAACAGGACCATGTGACTGATACAATTATTTATTCAGCAGACTTGTTTAGACTGACAGAGAAGCCAGTTCATGTTCCCTTTTATTATCTGATTATTATTCTATATCTTACATATTGTTTAATGTTTAACAAACTAATGTTTGTGAGCATAGCAGCTGTATTATATTAAGAAGTATAAAAATGCAAACTGACAATTTATAAGCAATTATACTTAATCCTTATTTTTTCCATTACATGTGTATTGTCTGCTGGAGGAATGGTGTTGATTTTAGGAACTTTTAATCTGACATTTTAGGCTGAGAGAATTATAGGCTAAACAAAGAGGTTTGTCAGGTGATACATAAAATACATAAACTGTGAGCACTGTGATTATGGTGAAAATAGTAAACCTTTCTTTGGTTATGAAATGAAATGCTGTTAAATTGAAAAGTGTCTGCATGCTGTATGCGCACTTTAAATATAGACAAGCTATGTATAGGTAGTTTAACTTCAGACCATCTCCAGTAGCGATCCATGATGATCACAAGCAACTGTGATCAAACTCCAAGTGAGATGGAGAGAAGCAGATGGAAACATGAGCCGTGCCATCTGAATCTTACAAAACTGAGAGTTATGAACTTTAAAACACAAATTTGCTTTGCAATGTTTCTTTGAAAAGTTTTAAACAGTTTCTCACCAAGTACTTGTACTTGTTTTATAGTCTGACAATACACTTTGGGTTTAATTTCTATGCCAGTGAGCCTTCTCCCAAAAAGTTTCATTTTTCAAAGGGTTTCAGTCGGTAAAGTTCGATTGATTTGGAAGGCATTTATGTATGCAAATCATTCAAAAAGAGAATACCAATCTGTTTAAGAATTCACTTTACTGCTGATCAATGTGTGTGAACACATTTTATCCAGTGAATGACAAATAGTGGGATGGAAAGACTGTGTAAAGTAACTGCAGTGGAAAAAATCTGATGTTGGGCAAGATAAAGAGGGTTCAGGATCCATCCATTCATTTTCTTCTGCTTATCCAATTCAGGGTCACGAGGGGCTGGAGTCTATCCCAGCTATCACAGGGCGAGAGGCACAGTACTCTCTGGACAGGTCACCAGCCTGTCACAGAGCCAACAACAGAGAGACAGACAACCATTCACACTCACATCCACACCTATGGGCAATTTAGAATTTCCCATTAACCTAACTAATGGCATGTCTTTGGACTGTGGGAGGAAGCCAGAGTATTTAGTGAGAACATGCAAACTCCAGACAGAAAGACCCCGGACAGATGGTGGGTTTTGAGGCAGCAGCGCTAAGCACCGCACCACAGTAAGAAATTAATCAATGACAGAAATCAAGTGCATTTTTTTCCCTGTAAAGCCTTAGACTACAATAAACTGTACACTGGATGAGACTGAGAAGGCCATGAGACATCACTTTTAACAAATATCATGCAAATATATTCTATTTCACTGCACATGAATTCTTAAAATAGTTTACAATGCTGCAGTTTTATTGAAAACAATATTATCCCCGAACAGAGGAGTGTATATAAGTGGAATCTATTGAACAGAAGTACACAAAAGTAATCGTTTACACACAAATGCCTATAACATTAAAAAAAAAGAAACAAAATCACAATCTGATAACCTAATCAAATACTTACAAAGAAATCTGAACGTCTGACATGAAATACAACTTGAAATGTGAGCAGATAATGAAAAATCATAACTCTTCATCTGAAAATAAACCAGAAATCTTCACCTTTTATTTAGACATACTTTACCGTTAAGATGAGCTCTTTCATGCAGTTACAGTCACTTTTGTAAACGTTATTGCAGCTTTTTAAAAAGGTTCACATCACATAATTGTTGAAATGAAAAAAAGTTCACAGGAATATACATGCTTGATTTTAACCATATTTTCCATATAATAAAAAAATAAGTCTCCTTCAGAGTCTCAGCTTCAGAGGTCATATATACAGTTAATTCAGTTAACTGGCAAATAAATCCATTATATATGTGTCAAATATAATTGTCATATTTCAAAGACCTAAAAAGTGCTTTATCATATCAATGGTTGCTGCGGAAAATTGAGCTCACTTATCTTTACGGTAAATGTTTCTTCTCAAGGACACAATAAACCACCCCATATAATAAGGTCATCAATTCTGGATGAACACGCTTTGTAATCAATGAGAGAATAAGAAACACCCACTGCAAGGTTATTGCCCTTGGGATAACAAGAACACAGATGTTTTTCAAAAGTCTGTCTCTTGGGTAAATGCCTAATTAAAGTGAAATAGGGGTTAAGAAAGATTGTGCTGTACAATAAAAGCAATACAACAGAAGAAAAGTCATTCTCTCCCCTGATGCTATTATTCCACACTCTGCTGGGAGGCATTCAGAGAGGTAATTAACTTTGCTGACATGTTGTGAATTCTTGCCTCTTAGGCTGAATGCTGGATGTGTAGATAGACTGATTGAAAAACTCCCATTTAGGTTTCCATCTTTAAATTATCCACGTCCAACCATATTTCCATGGTAATATTGCTGATAATCGCACTAATTTTACACTTGGCAGGAGATAATAGCCACAGCTTATCCTCAGCAACAAGCATTAATTGCCATCCTGATTCGTTATGCCACGCAAAATAAAATACCTGCTATAGTTTGCTTAAGGACAAAAAAAAGCACAAAAAAAAAATAATTATGAACGTCTCTGTTGTTAAACCTGGATGTCGTAGCATGAAAATGTCAGCATGCTGCAGCTAGAAAGTATTAACGTTCATTTCATGGATGATTCACGTGGGATCTATACCCATCTGCCTGGCAGCTCATTAGGCATCTTCATTATTAATATCTATTAATGTTTTTACAGTGGCATGTTAAATATATAAAAAAAAAATACATAACACAGAGGAAAAGTGTTTTACTATATGTAGATAGATAGATAGACAGATATAAAATGTTTGTTTTATCTAGCTAGTATACTGTAGCGCTATAAAATAAGCCCATCAACACATGAGGAGAAAACCGCAAATGTTTGGCTTTTCATCCTTGCTAAATAATTAATATTACATATGCATTATCTGACAGGAGTTGTGATTTAATGAACTTAAATCTCAGAGTGACCTGTTTGTCTGTTTTAATTATAAATCCAATCGATGCTGTGAACTCATTCTTCATCCAGTGATTTCAAAAGTATGCACTGGCGACTTTTAATTGTGCCTCCAGGTAAAACCACTGATGTCACTCTGAGCTCCCTTCAGTAATTGTGTTTTGAGATGGGCATGAGTGAGTGACTTAAGATAATGGGGGGGGGGAGGTTCGGCCTGAAATTGGTCTTTTTAGAAACTGGCTGCAATCAGTTTTTAACATAAAAATTTACTGTTACCTAAATGACTGAAAACTGTGTAGCAAAGTGAAAGGGATCACTCGTAGCTTCTTTTCTTCGACGTTGTGTAAAGACAACATCAAACAATATGTTTTGGCCTCCGAGTGGCCAAAAATACTGTAATATCAGGGTTACGACACTGTTGTAGATATATTCATGCCAACTGTCACTTCTACACAATAAAATGATTAAACTAGTGAAACTAAATTAAGAATTGCCGTTGTGGATGGTAGAGCAGTTTAAACAATTGTAGGGTGTAACAAAAAAAAAAATGCTAAATGAAATCAGAGATTTGTTGCTAAAACAACACATGTATTTTTGGCTGTACTGTAAATGTTAAAAAAGAAAGTTAAAGGAGTTGCTTCTGTGTTGTTTCCCACACAGTGGCCGCCCTTAGAATTGCAGTAAAATGTAGTGGCACACCTCGCTGGCTGTCACCATCGAAATTAGAGTTATTGCCAAAATCACCCAGGAAATTCTGCTTCTAATTTAAGTCAGAAGTCAATTTTATGAATAGAGAATTCTGTAAGGATACTATTACTAATGACTATAACTAAAAGAAACTATAATTAATCAGCCCATCGGAGGAGGTTAATTTATACAAAGAATTTTAAGCCATAACACATGTACAGTGTCAAATCTGAGGCCCAGTTTTTCCATTGTAAAAGAATTTCCTTCTTGCCTAGAAATCACAGACTGTGAGGATGATTAATTCACACCAAGTACTCACGCTGGTGAAATCATGTGAATTTCTGTCATTTGAATGCTACAAGTGTTTTCTTTTGAAAGAAGCTGTTGAACTACCTGTGCACAGGCCGCATTTGTACACACTCATTACTGCTTTCAGTGTTTGCTCTTTGCATTGTAAAATCCACACTCCACAGCCGGAGACAAGAAATACGTGTTTGTCCCACCCCGTAATCTCTGATGTCAAAGTGATATAAAAGTCTAAATAAATGGAATTGCAGAGGATTAAAAAAAATGACTGTGACATTACCTCAGATCGTTTTCTCAGGATGGCGGTTGTCTGGTGCTGCGGTACTAATACCATTAGTATAATTGGAAGCTGGTTCATATGTAATACAAGTACTTTATCAGTCAGTGAAGTCAGCTGCCCACTCGGTGTCAAACAAGCAGAATGGAGCTCAATATTTGTACGCCATCACAGATTGCTTCTGCAGTTTACATTGTGCAAATCAAGTAAAGTGAGAAGCCAGTTTTACTCCTCAATCTCTGCGAAGCAAAGATCTGCAGAAGATCTTGAGCTACAAATTCACCTATGTATCAAGTTGAAATTTAAGGCCTGATTTGATGCCACATATTCAGGGGCTTTGTGGAACCTAAATTAGTGATTAATTCAGAGGTTTTGCAAACTTTTTCTTCTTTAAGAGTGTGATGTGTTTCTGATCTGATCTGACAATGGTTCATAATCAGGAGTTTAATTGCATTTTTTTTTCTCAATTTTTTTCTGGACTTTGCATAATGTATATTTTAAGCTGTCAGAGGATTATATTCTTGTTACAGCAAAAACAATGACAAATGTGTTTTTGGCAAACCAGAATCTGAATGCAATTCAATTAAATCTGTGAAAATCTAGAGAAAAATTATGAAGATAGGTCTTGAAGTCATAAATATATGTACTATTTCTTAGACTATGACCCAAAAAAAGCATTATTCACTGGAATTCAACTCTTTTTTCTACATATCTTTACCATCTCAGTATTTTGAAAACATCTATAATTACATAGTTGCTTTAAATGCAGAGCATCCAACCATGGAAAGTTTAACTTTGATATTCAATAAAGTCTCCAGTTACTTTCTAATTATATCAAGCTTAAAACTTTACAGCGGTAACGTAAGCACTTTTTTTTCCCAGTTTGTGTATGACAACTCCTTTCAGTGAAACCTTGATTGGTTTCTAGCTTTGAGAGTCACTTCCTGGCATTTGCAAATAATTCATTCACTGCTTAATGGCCATAATAAAAGAGTGCTCGCTTTGAAGCTAATCCTCCTAAGTACACACAATAACTGAAAAAGGTAGCAGTATAACAATCAGCTTTATGAGCCCTCGCTGTTCTCCACAACTCTTTGTGAACAGGTTTCTTTAGAGGTGTATTATTTGGCTGTGCTGCCACTAGCCAGTGTTGTGTTTTTCATCCTCTAATATATACATAAATGTTATACATGATCACCTATTTTGCACCAGTTAGGTTTGTAAAGGAAGGGCAAAAACAAAGAGAAAACCCTAGTGCTGAATACTGTACAAATCATCTATGAAACACATGGGATTTTTATCATTTCCAGACTAGAGGTACAATGCATACACCAGAAAATGAAAATGCTCTACAGAAGGGAAACATTTGCAGTAAATGTAGTTGTTATGAGTGAATTTCAGTTATAAGATGGATACCCCACAATGCTTTGGTACACTGCAGACTTCTGGGTTAATTATTTGCTTGACTAATGTGTAGGCCTTAAGATAGAGGTACAGCAACCAAAACCAATTGTTCCCCTTTTCCTTTCCTCCATTGTTCATGAAGAAAACAGAGCATGAGGCACGGGAATTTTTTTTCCTCAGTAGGTTTAGGGAAACGGTGAAACATTTGTGACTGGTTTGATCCTACAGGACGAAATAATCTGCAGTAAGAAAGAGAGGCTGGCAAAAAAAAAAAAGCTCTGATTTTACAATTTGCAAGATAAAATATGGGAATTATTCCCCACATTAAATAATTAAAACTGATGTTTTATGTTATAAATTTGTTCCACTGTTATGCATCAAAACAAAACAAACTCTTCAAACATCTTAGTACCCAATCACACCAGCAGGTCAAAGGTTATACATTGAAAGACATATTAAAGGATAAAAGCAACCGCTATCCTTGCATTGCTCAGAACCACTGGCTTTCATAACATTTAGTTATTTTAGTCAATCAACATAATATCTGATGCTTATGTTACTGAAGCCTGGTATGCGTATGTCATTCTTGCTGGGCTGAACAAATGACTAACACAGAAGTCATCAGTATAAAAATGCACATCACTCCCTAGTTGAGTGCCCTTCTGCAGATCCAGGCTGCAAATTCCTTTCAGTATCAGGATTTTTAGTGTTTAGTGTTCTGTTTCTCCCTACTCTACAGCATCCTTTAGCTTACCCGCTGTATGGCTAAAAATGCCTCTGAGCCAAACGGTCAGCGACAAATGTGTGAGTCAGTGTTTTAGAAAGTCTAATATGAAACAAAATATGAAATGGATAGTAGGAACGGGATTGTGAGTGGTCGCATTTGGGTTAAAAAATAGTGTGCGCTGAAAACAGCATAATATCAAAAAGTTTGGCTTAATAACATTTGATTAAACTTTATGTGTTGTAGTGCTTTACAGACTTATACAACACCAGTCCAGACTCTTTCACAACTTTCTATTCTTAATTGCACCCCTAACTAAAGTTTTCTCTTTTTAACTTATTAAAAATTACAATCTCCATCTAATAAACACCATAAAGAACTACACAAATTTAGTTTCCCTCTGTAAATATAACTTGTAATGATCGTGGAGTTAGATTTTGGCTTTTCTCCAAAACAAATTCACACAAGTGAGTTTTGCAAGGTGAGATCATTAATACACTATTTGACTGCATGTGTGAAAATACCCTCTGACAAGTAAAGGATTCAACTGGTGCCACTTTTCTGACGCACTCCTACCTCCCAAGTGTTTTTAAGCACATGTTGCTGAGAGGAGAAAAAAAACAAAAAAAAAAAACAACATTGATTAGCCAGTAAAGTGACCTTTGGTAAATTAGGCAACAAAATTTAATAAGGCTAATTTTCTTTTATGACCATAAAAAATAAACTAGAAGAAATGTGATCTTAGGTAACATGACCCTCTTCAATTACTGAAGATAATTAATGGTCTTGCTGCACTGAACAAGGAGACAGCGTGGTGAGGAAGCCTTTCATTACGCTGAGTAGATGTTTGGGATTCTAAAAAAAAAAAAAAGCTTCTTTTAGTAAAAACTATCCCTGCGGGGAAATTACAATTCTAGAAAGATGGTTACACTGTATCAGTGCAGCACAATAACCTTTTGTATTTTAGTAATCTTGATTACTTAGAGACATTTCAGTAACATCTCTTCTGTTAAACTCAGAGGTGATGGATACTATCTAAAACTCAATCACAGAATGAACCAGCAACTTGATAATGAACGAGATCGTTTCGTCTTTTGTTTGGCTACTGAGTCATCTTTGGATGATGAATGCATATCAAAGTACACAAGAAAACACGGTGAATCCATCAACCCAGTGAAAAGCTTTGATATTGGCGGATTGGCAGACAGTCTCAAAAGAAAATGTCAAAAGGATGATAGTTATGGGTCACAAAGTGAAACAAAGTTTAAAAGCGTTGCATGAAGGTAGAGACGGTTTTATGGCTCTACTACTTTTACTGAGATCTGTGTGTGCTGAAAATAATTGTTTTCAGTTGAAGTTTAACAAAAAGGATACTCAAACTAAAAAGCAGTTCTGTACTTGCCCCCCCCTGTTTTGGGGAGGTTGAAAGGGGGACTAAAATTGATCACACAAAAGCTCACATTCTGCCACTTGCACTTTTTGTCGACATTGATGTGAGTTAGTAAGTGAAAGGACACACCAGGTGAGACGTGCCGAAGGCTGGCACTGTCAGAACAGCACAGTGTCTGGTTCTGGCTCAGCAGAGCAGCTGCTTTGATGCCCCGGGAGCAGAGAAACCTGACTGCAATTTTTCAGTGCCTTAGTGGAGAACTGCATGCTGGGTAGGCTGCAGCGCGGATCAGGCTTCGGTAGATGTAACGAAGGAAGCAGGCCTGTAGGTAAAAAGAAATTGAGGAATTATAGTATCTGTGAGTTTCCTGACATTTTACCACAGATTTCATTTCATTAAATTTCTGTACCCTGTAGGTTTGTCCCTTATATCTTGAACACCCAGAGATGTGAAACTCTCATGGGCTAAGGGTTGGATATTAAATACTGGCTTCTGACAGCAGGTTAGCTTTCAAGTGAATTCACCAGAGCTAAATATTGAAAACGTCTGAAGTTTCTCTTAATTTGTCTGTGCAATATATAATCACAAATATCCCCAGATCAAATAAAAATGTGCTAAGAGTTCTAGAAATGTCTAGAAATCTACCATGGACAAGTATGCCACACTGCCACTACAAAGTAATGAATTTAAATTTAAATCAAACTTTTGACTGGTACTATATATTTAAATTAAAGTTTATATTCAGCAGTGATATACACTTATCTGGTATAGCATTATGACCACCTGCCTAATATTGTGTCGATCCCTCTTTTGCTGCCAAAACAGCCCTGACCTGTTGAGGCATGGACTCCACTAAATCCCTAAAGGTGTGCTGTGGTATCTGGCACCAAGATGTTAGTAACAGATCCTTTAAGTGCTTTTTAAGCACTTTGAGGTGACTGTTTGTTTGTTGTAATTTGGTGCTATATAAATAAAATTGAACTGAACTGAATTAAGCCCCATTAGTTGCGAGGTGAGGCCTACGTGGATTGGACTTGTTGGTCCAACACATCCCAAAGATGCTCGATTAGATTGAGATCTGGGTCAATTCAAGTCAACACCTCAAACTTGTTGTTGTGCTCCTCAAACCAATCCTGAACCATTTTTGCTTTGTGACAGGGTGCATTATCGTGCCGAAAGAGGTCAGAGCAATCCGGGAATACCGTTTCCATGAAAGGATGTACGTGATCTGCAACAATGCAACAACAGGTAGGTGGTACGTGTCAAAGCAACATCAACATGGATGGCAGGACCCACAGTTTTCCAGCAGAACAGGCTTGCCTTCTTCCCATAGTGCACCCTCATGCCAGGTGTTCCCCAGGTAAGCAACCCACTTGCACCCAGCCATCCACGTGATGTACAAGAAAACACAGTTCATCAGACTAGGCCACCTTCTTCCATTGCTCCATGGTCCAATTAATCTTTCTTTTTTGGCAATTTGAGCTTCAGTAGCGCGTCTGTTGGATCGGACCACATGGGCTATCCTTCGCTCCCCACGTGCATTAGTGAGACTTGGCCACCCATGACCATATAGTTCACCACTGGTACTTCCTTGGACCACTTTTGATAGATGCTCCCAATTGCAGATCCTTACGCTTACCCAGTTTTCCTGATTCTAACACATCAAATTAGAGGACAAAATGTTCACTTGCTCCCCAATATATCCCACCCACTAACTGGTGCCATGGTGAAGACATAATCAGTGTTATTCACTTCTCCTGTCAGTGGTCATAATGTTATGTCTCATGTGTGTATATCCATGTAGTATTTCCAGTCTACTTTCTGATATCATTAAAGACTCATTGGAACAAGTCATTGTCATTTGGGTGGCTGTGGCTTAGGAGGTAGATCAGGTCATCTACTAATCAGAAGGTCGGTGGTTTAATCCCTGACTGCTTCACTCTGTATGCCAAAGTATCATTGGATAAGATACTGAACCCCGAGTTGCTCCTGATGCATTCATCGGAGTGTGATTGTGTGTGTGAATGTTAGATAGAAAGCACTTCAATGTAGAACGTGCTTGTGTAAATGTGTGTGTGAATGGGTCTTTGAGTGCTCATGTAGAGTAGAAAAGCACTACATAAGAACCAGTCCATTTACCATTTGAATTTATGGTTACTGATGTTCAGTTAGACAACTCACAATCTGAACTGCTGGAGAGCAAATGTTCCATTGTCATTACACACTTAAGCAGAAACAATCTGCATATTGTCTCTGCCCTTACTGTGCATGAGGAGGATTACATTCCCACAGGTTAAATGGTGTGGATTTTTCTATTGATTTGAGGATCATGAACCACGGAACAATCATACAAATTGCTCAATGATTTTCAACAGACAGATTTATGGAGTTTTTCACCCATTTTTGCACAAAAAGAAAAGAAAAATGTTTACCATCGTGGTCAGCAGGCTGTGAGCAGAAATCAGTAGCATCCCACTCGTAGTTCTCATCTACAGAGACCTTTCTCCTGGAGAGGTCACAAAACAAGGGATGTTTAATGCACACTCACACACACTCATGACTGTCTACAAATGGAAAAGCACTATGAGCTTCACTTCAAGTGAGAGATCTCTGAGTGAAGAATAAACTGTTTCACATTTGCTTCATACTTTGTCAGACTGAACAGACAAAGCTGAAGGTATTTGCAAATATTTATTCAGACATCTTCCAATATACTTTATTACTATTTTTTGTTAAACAGCAATTAAATGCTTTCCTGTAGAACAAAGAAACTCTCTATAATCTCCTTCTACCTCTGCCTAATATTCTCTAAGCAATATATCAATGTTTGTTCTTGATTTTATTCAAATAGATTATTTTTTTGATGTATTTCAAAACCTAACACAATATACAAACATAATCAGACACCCTTGCACCTTGACAGAGTTCACACAAAGTATTTAAACAAAAAGTACTTTTTTAAAACTTTTTTTTTAACTTGTAAAATTTTTTTTTAAATAAAAACTCTGCTCTAAAGTTTGGTTTTCTCAAATATTCATAATAGTGATTATACAGCCTATTACTGTAATCTGAAAGCACGCTGTGCTTTTTCTATTTCTTTCTATAAATTACATTAAATTGTGTATGAGAATTGTGTATTAGGCTCACCTTGAAAGCCTTGTATCGACCACACAGGGTTGATTTGAGCTGTAAATGTAAGCCCCTACATTTTGTTCTATAAAACATAATTTCCTTTATTCATTATGGCTTAATACCTTTGGCTTGGTTCCATCTGTGGATTTTGCATGTCCTCTGTGTTCCCCTGGGTGTCCTCTATAGTCTCAGGTGAGCTCATGAGGGTTGGGGAAAGGTGACACATGGAAAGGCGCCCATTACTGGGCTCCATGCTTCCTCGCCCACTGCTGGCATAACTGCTGTAGTTGCTGCCAGACTGTGGCACTCCATCGTAGCCTTCTGCTTCCAATTCCAATGCCTCTTGAGTATCGGTGTTGGGTAGCAAGCATATAGTGGCTCCTTTCACAGACTCCAAGTAACCTCCTGCCTCTTTCATGGCCTCCTGGTAGTCCCCTGGCATTGTGGCAGCATGGGGTAAAAGGCCGGCCTCTCTTCTTGGCTTGTAGTGACAAGGCACATCATGATTTGTTATGAGCCTCTCTGGATGACTCATTGAAAATTTAGAGTCCACAGCAGGAGGTAAATAGGTGGCATATTGGGTAGCAGAAGGATCATTTGCAGGAGATCTGGAAATCTTTCTAGGAGCAGAACTCTGAGGTTTCTGGAACAGAGAGTCTGGAGGACAGGATGATGCAGCAGAGATGTTTTCTTGGCTAAGAGACTCTATCCACGCATCTGGAGTCAGGAAATCGCTTTCCTTCTGCCGTCTCAAGTCTAGGCTCTGACTTCGCTGCTTGGACAGTGATATTTTAGAGCCTTGGCTCACACCTTTCCATATTTCTGGTTCTAAAGGTTGTGGGCAATCTGGGACCCTGAAAATATCCTGCACAGAAACAGGGGCCTGGCAGTTAAAGCTTGTGCTCCTCCTCACATCATCGTGCCAGCCTCTGCGGGTCAGTGAGTGCCCTTGTTGTACATGAGATGCAATTCGTTGGTGCAGCATGGGCTTTGTAGGCTGCATAACACACGCCTCATACTCTGGCTCATCCACACTCATCTCAACACACAAATCTTCATCAGTGCGCTTGGGGAGCACTACCTCCACTTTTGAAGAGTCTGGCACTGCATCAAGAGCTGAATTAGATCTTTCAGTGTATTTATTGCTGTAGAAAGACAATGTTGAAAGGCTGCCATGACTAAGATTGTTCTGTCTCTGTGCCTCAGAACATGAATCATTTGTTTGCATATCTAGGCCTGTGGATTGTGGTGAATCATTATAGCTTTCTGGTGCTGCCCCTACTCTTTCATGTCTCTGGTGCTTTAGGGGAAGATGTGGGAGAGTTAATCTGTCTTTCGAAAAACTGCCTGCCTCCTCAGATTGGAAGGCGGTCTGTTTGGGAAAAAACTGAGAAGAATGACGGTTGCCGGACTTTAAATGTGAAGGAGTTGCAGGTGATGATGCACTGAGACGGGTCCTGGATTGGATCAGAGTGGGAGGCGAAACAAGAGGATGCGTTTCCCAGTAGGCAGAAGATGATGATAAAAAGCTTGGTGACAGACAGCGGTTCTCCTTGCTGCCTGGGGGGCATCTGTGTGGCAAGGTGCTGCTCTTATATTCCCATACAAGCTCATCACCACCATTTTCCCTCCTCTTCAAGTCTGATTGCTCCCGATTTGTGGAGTTTCTTTCTAGCGTGTACCACTGCAGCTCCCTCTCTAGTTCCTCCCTCTCCTTAGCCAGTTTCAGGCAGCGGTGCAGATTCCCCCTCTCCCTCTCATGTTCCATTTGAAGCACCAGACTGCTCGCAGTTGTAGATGGCTGACCGAGGCTAGATCGGATATGTGGAAGCACTGGAAATACAGGAGTTATTTCTCTGTCGTGATGATAAATGGTGGCCAAACTACTGTTAGAGTACAAGCTGCTGTGATCAGGAAAGACCTCATAACTTGACTTCTTGCAAGGTGGGAGATCAACAGAAAGCACAAATGGAAGTTCTTTCCTGTCTTCCCTCTCTGAGTGCAGTGACACAGACCTTCGAACTTTAGAGTGTTGGTCATACCTTACACTTTTCTTGCTGTGAATACTCAGAGTCTCAGTGTCATATGGTGGGAGTGTGAATCGCCCATCTGGACCTCTAGAGATCATCTCAATTGAAGGAGAAATTAGAGAAGCGGTTGTCTTAGTAAGGCTGTCTCTGCTGTACTTGGACATGAGATGCTTCCTCTGATTATTATTCTCAGTGCTAAATGAGGAACAGTCTGTCTGCAAAGAGGAGGAGGTGGTGGTATAGGAAGATGTGGGATAGTGGGAGCTGGCTGGAAGTAGGCTTTTCTTCAGCACACTGTCTGGAGTGCCGGTGCCTGAAGTCTTTCTGTGAGGGAGAGAGAGAAAAAGGAGGGGGAGGGAGGGGTGACAGAAGAAAATTGTAAGAAAAACTGGAGGTGTGAGAGGAAGAGAAATAGAGGCCGAGAAAATAAGACTGAGTGAAAGTGAAAGAGGGGGCGGGAGAGATATAGACAGAGACCAAAACAGCAGCAGCAGCAGCAGCAGCAGCAATAGATGAGGATGAGGAAGGAAACAAAGATATGCAATAGAAAATAACTGAAGTGCTGGCATTTTCAGCACACTTAAAGGAAAGCGGAGAGAAAGGTCAATGGGAGGTATTATAATGAAATGATAAAGGGGTACTTACATTGATGGGGAACATTTATAGATGGCAGTTGGGGGCTCTGAAAGGGAGGGAGAGGGGCAAGATGGTATCTGACTCAGTAGGATACAACCACACTGACCAAGAAGTAAAAACATAATCAACCCTAATAAGAGCCCATTACAGGTCCCAAGGCACCCAGGCTTGTCCAAAAAGTTAATTACACTTACATTTATCAGCCACTAATGAGAAATTACCCTAATTAGCAAGTAATGTAAATGACATCAATAACTTTTACAACTGAACGGACGAAGGGGTGGACAGGAGGAGCGCCAAATCCATGCAGTGGGCTATGATTTATATAATGGATAGAAAGCGCTTTCAATATTTTATTGAATAAATGATGATATTCACGATGCAGTTCATCAAAGTGAGTGTCTGCCGAGTCTCTGGAGTGAGGAGCATTTTACCATCTTTCTTCTTTCTGCGACGCTGGTTCCTCTTGCGGCTGATGACACAGGCGGACCCCAGCAGCAAGACCAGGGCCAAGAACATGAAGCCGACCCCACCCAGGACACCGGCCAGTAATGGCTCTGGGACGAACTCCAGGAGTCGGGATGTGGAGGGGTAGACCTCCATACCTGTGACATACGTTTAAGAGTAGTACACACTGATAAACAAAGACTTGTCTGGTCATAACTATTTAAAATATATATATAAAAATATAGGATAAACTAAATATTTGCTTGATAATGGGGTTAACACAAACATGAGAACAGCAACAACAGAATAATACTAAAACAATGAATTTACATTCTACATTATTAAAACTTCACTATGGAATTTGGTGTTAAGTAGATTTAATCACCAGTCTACATCACTGATAATGATGATCTTCATCAACTTATTTTACATAACTCAGTCAGATGTAAAACTGAGGTTATCAGCAGAGCTGTGTTAATCAACAGGACCCTTTTTTTAGTGCTGATGGTCCCACACCATTAGGGGTTGTAGATCCCTCTGTTTGATGTCTCTGTACTCTATCTAATGTAACATTCATGCCATATTCACACAATAATAAGAAAAGTGCAAATTCAATCACTAACTCTTTTGAGAAGTTATTAGTGGAGCCATTTCTATCATTCAGGCTTCTAATGGACAGCTTTCCCTGAGGCCCTGCTCTAATTTTAGTCTAATGCTGGGAACAGAGGGTTGGGATAAGAAATGTAAAAAGAGAGAAAAAGAGTTAGACAAGTAGACTAAGGGAGTAGGATGAGTTCAAACACAGGGTGGGACACAAATGTGAAGCGAGCAGGGTTGCGCACCAAACCTACCCACGGTGGAGACATTGACTGATGGACTGGGCTCGCTCAGCAAGTCCCCACGTCGAGATAGCAGCCGCAGCTCGTAGACACAGTCCTGAGACCAGCATCCGCGCACACACAAACACATACAAACACATGCAAACACACACACACAGTGGGGAGGACAGAGGATGAAACCACACTTTGTCAACACCGGACTGTGCTTGCAATGCTAATGACGTTCATTTGAATTCATGTAGGCCCATACAGGAGAGGAAAAAAGGAGGATGAAACAGACTGGGGAGGAAAAAAGAAAAAGGCAGCGCACGCAGATTGAAATATGACTGAAAAGTGATGACTGCCACGAAGTGTGCATAATTGAAAGTCTGAAAAAGTAAAACCAAGGCAGTGTAGCCTAGACAAAAATCTCAAAGGCATTCAACAGGCAGTATGGACTGATTAGGCTCGCAGGGAGCGGCACGTCTGGCTTGTTACCTTGTGCAGACCCGGAACCACTATCTCGCTGCTGTTGGCACTGATGTCCTCATCCAAATTAAACCACTCCCCTTGTTCGGTGCGGGACTGGAGAACAAAGCCAGTGATGGGAGGGTGCTGAGCTTCAGGAAGGGACCATTGCAGAACAACACCTGCTGAACCCTGATTAGCTAACAGCGACGCAGGGGGCTTTAGTTTATTTCTCCTTGGTGGAGGATCTGATGCAGAGAGAATGAGAAAGAGCTTCAGTCGATCAGCTTGATATGTTCTGGTGGAAAAATTAAATTACACCAGAGGAAATTGCTAAAGCCCCTGATGCTCAATCTTCAGAATGTGAGTGGAATAAAAGTGAGGTTGACATTAGTCTTTTGCAGTCTGACAAACAGGAAATATAGAGTCATCTTTATGAAGTTTGGTAAATTCAAGGCAATAAGCAATCAGTCCATCCATCTATCCATCCACCCATCCATCTGTGCAGCATTAAAATTTTCACAAGGCACATCCCTCCTGAAACCGCTGAGATAGCATCTTTATGGATGGAAGTTACCTTTCATATTGGTAATAATTAACTGATGTGATGAATGTTTAACAAGGAGAAACTAACATCATCAGGAAGCTTGTTTCACCAGAGTGGAGCCTCAGTTTATTTATTAATTTATTGGCTATCAAAACAAACGTTTTAAAAATAAAAATCTATTTTTTTTTCTTTTTTTTACTTACTATCCAATGGATTTAACCTTCAAAGGAATTTCCATGATCTCTCAGATGTCTCACAGATATATTTTCTCTGACCAGAATGATAAAATGTTTCAAGTGAAAAAACCAAAACAAAAAACAAATCGGCATTTAACAAGATTTCCACAGACTGCACCATCCACTGCCCTGGCCTTCACTCAGCCGGGGCATCAGACTAAACAAATTTGAATTTACTTTCCATTCTATTATTAAGAAAAAAAAAGTAGTGCCATTGGGTATATAAATGCTGCATTTTTGCCCCAAGCAAAATCTTGAATTTTTTTTTTTTTTAATGACACCAGAGAGCTATAAATCACACAAAATACCTCAGAACATATGGCCCACTGCTGAAAAAATGAAGAAAAAGAAAAAAAGGTTAAACATGACAAAGAGTGACAGCCATGCTGACAGCTCTCTGTATTTAGGCACAGCAGTGCTTTGAGATAAATACTAACATGCTCTGACAGTGCTAACATGCTAAGCTTTATATAATGTGTTTATTAACTCAGTTTTGTGTCGTAGCAGTATTTAGTATAGACTGATGGGGATATTATTAGTTTAAAGTCAAAAAACAGTACAGCCCTGTGGAAAATACTGCCAGCCACCAGTGCTGCCCCTCAGCCTCCTGGCAGCTGAATCTTTAGGTGGCACAAATCCCCTGGAAGTGCAAGTTCTAGAATACATAATTACAGGTCTCAGTAGATCTTAATGGGGTGCATATGAGCCTTAGTGACTTTATTCACCATATCAATTCAAAAGCAAACGGCTAAGTAAAAACCAGGAACAAGAAACGCTAAAATCATAATAAATATAAATCACTGAGAATACTGTCACTTTCTGTGATTGGCATTATTATGCAAAGAACTATAGTTGGACTTTCCTTTATAACCATAGTGGTTTTTTGACTAATATTCTACTCAACTCAATAATGTGTTAGCTTTTATATGTTATAGAAATAACATTGAAGGCTGAGTTGTTAGAGTGACTAATCAGCTATTAAATATGCAACCATCCAACCTTCACAATCACTTAAAAATCCAGGTTTTATGTGTCACAGCAGTTACAGATGCGTATCAGTGGTAACAAAAAGAAGTCTATGTCACCAAACTGAACTCAAGTTAGTAAGCCTTAATGTATGAATGTTCTCTTAATCACAATGTATTCTTGCATGCATTGTCATGACAACATACATGACCAAACAGTGAAAAAGTAATTAACCCCTTCATGACTCATGAATTAACTGTCTTGAGAGCTTGCTGAACATCGGCAGTTATGGCAAATGCTTGATTACAGTTCTCGCTGCCAAGAGTGGTACGACCATGTATTAGATTTAGAGGGTGATTACTTTTTCACACAGGGCCAGATAGGTTTGGATAGCTTTTTCCCCTGTAAACGAATAAAAACTGCATTTTGTATGTGCTCATGTTATTTTTGTCTAACATTAAAATCTCAATCATGCAACTGTGACAAATATGCAAACAAAATAAGAAATCAGGAAGTGGGTAAATAAGATTTCACGGCACTTTGTATTTTTTCCAGTTCGTGACACTACAGGAAAACTTAAACGAGGTCACTAAGAGTAGAATGTGCAAAATTTTTGTTTTGTGTTTGTTTGCCGTTTTAAGTCTATGTCTAAAGGTAGTGATGGAGAGATGAGAAACAACACACAAGAAAAAAGTACAGCTAATTTCTATATTTGCCTCCCAAATATATGCAAACTAACAAAAAGGTTATTGGACTGCTCTGGAAATATGAAAGATGTTGGAATCCATGGGCTGAACCCATTAGGGCTCATCTGCTGTGCATTGAAATTCATGGCTGAAAACTAAGTTTAGGTTTGTGCTGGGGATTAGACCAGCTGATGGAGTATCTTACAGACTTCTCCAAACACAGAGAAAGTTAGTTGAACTGCAAGAACATTATTATTGCGACTGAGCACTGACTAGCATATTTATCACACAACAGCTAAAGTTTGCTTTTGGCCTTTGGGCAGAATTAACCTTAATTAGCTGCAGCTGAAAGTGAGGAGGAATACAAACATCTGATAATAGATTCGTTAGCTTTGGAGCTCAATGAATCAGGCTGATCTTATTTTGGCACAAAATAAGATCAGCCTTCGAAATTGCGGCTCCATAGACAGATTTAGATAAAACCAGGGGGATGATACTGACCCAACGTCCGTGCGGTGGCGATGTCACTGAAGGGGCCGGTTCCCATTTTATTCTGCGACAGGATACTGAACTGGTAATCGGTGGAAGGAGACAGGCCTGTCACCTGAAACCTGCTGCCAGAGGAGGGGGGGACGGGCACAGAGAACCAGTCTCGCTTCCCATCATCATCACTTGCTAAAATCTTTTTCACCCTGCAGAGGAAGAGAGACAGAGAGAAAAGGAGTGAGAACAAAAGAGGAGCGGGGAATTCTGGAAGTCTGATTTTATGAAACATGACAGAAAAGTAGGTTTCATTAACCCCTTAACTGGCAAGGGCCCGGTGACGGGCCGTTTGTAGTCCCTTTTATATGGCAGGCTAGACCCTCCCATTTTTATTGACACGTTATTCGGCCAATCATGTAACTGGCTGCACCAAATCACCTGACAAAGCTACGTGATGCCCTCTGAGTATTATTGGCTCTGGGAAACCCATTTCTTAACATGATTGGCCGAATGAGGTGTCAGTCAAAATGGGCGGGTCTAGCCTGCCATATAAATGCACTTCATTCGGCCCGCGGACCAGACGCAGCCGGTTAATAGGCTATGAAATGGGTTGTTCAGAGCCAATAATAACCAGAGGGTGTTATGTAGTTGTTTCAGGTGATTTTTTTTGCTGCCAGTTAAGGGGTTAAACATTCATATTCGTCATCAGCTCCAGAATGTGTGGTAGAGATGGCACTAATGTATCCTGTGCTATTGCACGGAGAGCTTGCAACTCCAATTATAATGATTTTTATGTTTCTACCAGAGCTGAGGTTCCACACGTTTTTTTTCTCTAGAGAAAATTACCTGACCCTAAGGCTAAAAAAAAACCTATTCACCTATTCAAAACTGCACTGAAAATATTAATATCATTCTCAGAAAGGGAACTTTTTCTTTCTTTTTTTTTTGTTTTTGGAAGATAATGCTTTTGACTCCAGTGAAGTGGCATCAATGATACTGGTAACATTAACATGGTTCTGGTGACTGTCTCTTTTGATATTCAAGTATACACTGAATTTAACTTAGATACCTTCATATTACTCTGTCCTGCATTAAGCAGTTCGAGTTTTATTACGCAAATTGCAAGAGATGACTAGTTCCATTTCTAAGAGCAATAAAAAAAAAAAAATCTGTTCTTGTGAATATCTGCCCAAAGAGCTGCAACACATCTGCATGACTATTAAAAATTCTTTTGCCAGATGCCACAAAGTGCAACAAAAGAACATATTTTAATCTATTTTAGACATCATTTGAACAAATGCAGATATAGTTCACATTCTACCCTAATATCCTTATATCATGAACTTCATAAAGTTAAGGTGATCTCCATCTTGCTTTTCTCACTTAACCTGTGGCCACAGCAAGACACGCTGTGACCAGAGGCTATCAAAGCCAGCTGCAGCCAAGACCTGGGAGAGTGTTAATCCGGAATGGCTGATCTATTTTTGTATTTTTTTAAGTAGTTTAGTTTTATTTATGTGCTCCGTACTATAACACTGACCCAGCTCCCTAAATATAGTTTTCTATTTAATTTGTGAATTTAATTTTTACTCATGCAATATTATTGAACTTTTTCTTTTACACTGTGCTCATCCTCATGATTCCTATCAGTGTAATTCTGGTTGTTTTTGTCCAAGTTCCAGCAATTTAAGGTTCTTTTTTTATCCTCTAAATCACCTCAGAAGCATATCTAAAACAAAATTCATTCATCTATGATTCATCAGTACAAAAGTGCTGATTCACAGGGAAAAAGAAAATGTAGGCAGATTATCCTCTCTTTTGTCAGTAGCCTTCTATTGTAGCTAGCATGGCCACTGCATTATGAAGTTATGCTCTGTAACAGCGTTTTTTATTGTAGCTGCCAACAAGTGATAACAGATAAATGAACTCCTCATTCTGGAGATCAATAGAGTGATAGCACTGCTGTCGATGGCTGCCATGGTTACTGCCCGAAAAGAAAGTGGGTGGCTTTACACCCACCAAACTGAAAATGTCTGTGCTGATCCTCCATCAAAGCCTGCCTCCCAGGATATGTTGGCCTGCTTCACCCCTGGAGACACGGACAGAGAGGTAGCCGCATGGGGACTGGTTCCTGTAATGGAGGGAATGGAGAGGTGTTGGTGGAAATCAGCCAGCACTTCAACTACCTGGAGTTTAGAGGCCATCTCTCTGTGTACCACATTTATCCATCGGAGGCGGAGTGGAGGCACAGGCATCTGGCCTGTGCTGCGTTTAATGGAGGTTTACACAGGTATACAGAAAATAATTTGGGAAAGTAAAAACTAAAAATGTACACAGCTCATGTAATCACTGTGTGGTTAAGGTATTGTTAGATAGGACTCACCCAGGACAAATACTTGTGTACTGGTCTTTACTGAGGCTACACGATTAGAAGCGCTGCACTCCCACACCCCCTGGTGGTCCTTGATGAGAGGCTGCAGAAGCAAAGAGCCATTGGCTTCTACGGAGTAGGAAATGCGACGAGCCACATCGACCTATTGAAAACACCAAGACCATTCACACATGGAAGAAATCTCTGCATTGGTCTAAATCAAGCATACATATAGCATGGATGGACAGAAAAATCTTATAACTTTCAGTATGTTCACAAACTTATTAGGACAAACAGATTACAAATCAGACACAAATCAAGAAATGTATTTCACAAGAATTTCTGTTTTTTTTTTTTTTTACATTATTACAACACACTGTAAATAAAAGATGAAGGTGTCCCTCTGGGTCTGAAAAGCTAATGCAGAACTGCCTAAAACCTGCAATTTTTTTAATGGCCAGTGGGGGAGCAGGGGAATGATAAAGTTGGGTATGATGTTGGAACACCCTTGGTTTCTCATTCAGATCCACTCCTTGCTTTTGATATCTAGCTTGAAAGAAATTAAGATGGTGAAAGATCAAATTAAGGGTTCAAAACAGACTTCACAAACAGGTTGAGTGACATCAGGGTGGCTACGTCCCATTTAGAGTAAGGTTTAATTTATGCTATTGAAGTCGTGTCTGCTTGCAGAGGTATTTGCCTATGGAGAGCCTACAGGCAGGGGATTTCAACCACTTCAAAACTGCTCCCATGCAGTACTCCAAAATCTCAACTGCACGTTGCTGGATGTGGATGACGTGTGTCGGTTCAATGGTGATTGGTTAACAGGAATGGAAGAAGTGTGGAAAAAAAAAATCAAATATAAAAAAAATACAGTATGAAAAATACAGACGGTGGCTGCATTCTGTGTTTCTGACACTCGGTCAAACAGACTGCCAACACGCTACTGTACCGCTGCTGAACCATAATTTCCCCAGTTGATAATGCAGGGTGTGATGTATTGATATAATATTTAATTGGCTAGCATGTAAGCCTGCAGGATCCCCGACTGAGATTCATGCCCTATTTACAGTGCCTGGTTTTCAAAAATGATTGCAACAGCCAAAATGCTTAAATCAAAGCTTCAAATTAAGACATACACAAATCTGTTGGGTGATATTACTGAATCTATCCATGTTATATACAGTCCACCATCTATACTCCAGGTGACTGGATTTGAAATGCAATAACAACGGAGATTAAAGAGTAGATTTACGCTAAATCTGAGTTAGTAAATTTTACAATATGCACATCAACTTTGTTATATAACCGTCTGATTCCTGTCCCTGTTTCTGCAAGTGTGGATTTGAGGTCCTGGTTTTTTTTTTTTATTTAAGTGGCTGATTTCATAATAAAAAGTGGTGATAAAGTTGCTCTTTCAAGTGCTGACTGGTCTCAATCTCTCACGAGGAAAAACACTGATTTTGCTTCTGGCTGAACTCATCATCATTTGGTCTCGTTACTTCTTAGACTTAGTCAAACGGCAGCAAGAGCATCTCTTATTTCTGTAATGTGACTTATTTTCAAATGAACCGGAATATGTGTGTAAGATATTATTATACAGGGAATATGCTCAAATTCTTCAGATAACTAAGAAGATGGCACGTTAAGCGCCTACAGCGTAACATACTGTACCATAGAGCTGTGCATGACTGTTTGTATCCATCCACGCCTCCTTTATCCATGTCCTTAGATGATGAGGAGGAGGAGGATCAACTAGAAATGAATAAATTAGACCTCGAACGCTGTCCTTTGGAAACCTAAACAAAATTTTTGCCAACTGCAATCAAAACACATGCCTCCTACATGATACAGCTCCGCCAGCTACTACTACCCACAAGCTAAGGTCAAGTGCAGATTTATACGATGGGAGGGGTTAGGCAGTCACCCCTCAACATGTTTGACTGGATAAATTTATGTATACATCCCTAAGTGCAGGATGAGTCACCGTGAGTCAAAGGGATGTAGGGTGGAAAGCGTGAAAAATATTGTCTATATTCATTTAGAAAAGTGCATCAGGAAAACCATAACTGGAAATGTATCTGTTTAAATACATAAAGACTGCATCATATGCACTCTATCTGTCCTGTGTAAGCATTGACTCATACTGTATTTAAAATTGTGTGTCTGAGTCTGATTTCTGAGTAAACAGCATGAAATGAAGATCCTTGTAAGCATTTGCAGTGACATGAATAAAACAGGACAGCTTGCTTTTTAAATAACCCATAGTGGGTAATTTACCTTGCTCCAGGTCATTTTAATTGTTGGATCCACATTTCCTTGACAGGGGATACGCAGGGTTCTACCAGCCTCCACTTTGTACTCCTTCTCCGGAGTGATGCTGAATGATGGGGGGTCCTGTGAATTGCCAAAACAATATAGCTGAATTAAGAAGACTGCGGCAATGCCAACAATGGATTTTAAGACTGGATTACTGCCGCTTTGGACAAGATTATCTTAATAACAAAAGGATTAGCCACACAATTAACTCCCCAATAGTGCCACCATTGTAGTTACTCTGAGTTGACTTCTATTAATGTCAGAGGACTCACATCGTAGTAAAAAGGTCAATAAAATGTCGTTTCTCTTAAAGTTTTTAATTCACTGTGACAGATTCAGTTGTGGCTAATTAAAAAAAAAAAAAAACCTCATGGTATTGCAACAGACAGCGCAGTCATACTAGAAGGACAGATTCAGTGGCAGATTTGATGAGTTTATAGGTCATATCTGAACAACAAAACTGGTATTTGTGGTGTGTGAAATGTAATCTGCCTTACATTAATCATTACAGTGGCTTCGTGTAATACACAGTATCTCTCTGGTGACCCAGGACCCAGGTGGCCTGGACTGCACACTAACCTGTAGAATTACACTAGTTCGCCCAGATGTACCCATGGTGCCATAGCTGTTGTATGGGGTACACCTGTACATGCCTGCTGCATCATCATTGACAGTGGCCATGAACAAAGAGCCATCTGATGTCAAGGTCCATCCTGGATACTGAGAGAAATGCACAATTCTTACAGCACTCTGACAGCAAAAGACTAAAAGGAACTAGGACACACAATGTTGAATAATACATAACATAAATGTAAAAAAAACATATTTTATGCAAGCAATAGGCAAGATGCTCAAATAGCTAAATAGTAGAAAATCTGTAACCAAGCAAGCGACATATGCGCCTTTCAGATATGTGTGAAGGATTTACAGAAGTAAAGTTTTTAATATTTGCTTGCCACAATCCTATAGTCCCCACTATGTAGATCACATCCAAATTTCTATAAGCGTATAAGCGTGCATAATTTAATTGTGGCACAGCTTTTGCAAGACAATATTTACAATAAATGAGAAAAGATAGGGTGCTGGTGTCTTTGTCTGATTAGAAAAGAATTTTTTTTTTTTTTCAGTTTTCCCCTTTAAGGTCAGTCCAAACACACATAACAGAAATGGTCTGCAAAGCTTTGAGTCATTTTTTGTTCCATTAAGCCACAGTTGGAAGGCTTGTGTTTAGCTTTGACTGTGCAAAAGGTTGCCACTCAGTTTAATGAAGTCAAACCCCCCCCACCCCACCCCCACCCCCCCAGAATGAGGCTGTGAGAAAGTATTACTGTGGGTATGAGAGCTTGTGACATCCATAGTAGAATTGGAATAATTGGCAGAATAACAGCCTGACTTCAGCGCCTGTGTCTCACACTGCAGGAATCTATTGCATTTCCTGTGGTGCATCTCATCTGCTGACATGTCCATAGCTCAGACATAAAGCATTGAGGAGGGGGTCAACTCGATGTGTGAAGTTGAGGAGAAAAAGGAAGTGAGTGGATCTTTTGCACACCAAATTAATGGAAATGATTTGATTTTAAAAGCTGCTTCCAGGGGACAGAAGCTCTTACTTTGTTTTATATATATATATATATATATATATATATATATATATATATATATATATATATATATATATATATATATATATATATATATATATATATATATATATATATATATATAAAACATGTGCAAGTATGACTATATGATTTTTTACAAAAGAACAAAGGCTAAGAAAAAATGTCAGGATGTCCTACTCCCTTCTCCTCATCTATAATGGTTCCTGCACCCATTTATCCAATGAGATGAGATGAGCAGTAGATTGAAGTGAAAGTGGAAAAAAATTGAAAAAGATTAGAGCACAAGGGGCAGTAAGAAATGCCTTTGGGATGGCTTTCAAAGCTTTTAAGACTGAACAAATTACCCCACTCTATTAAAATGTATGTAATTGAATGGCCTTAGACCTGAGAAACTGAGTATATTTTGATGAGTCAACAGAGGAAATGTGCTTTTAAAATGCTAAATACATAAATAAATAGTGAATAAATATAGTAAATGCTAACAGCTATCGATAAAGCTTACAGCAGTTTTGAATAAATTGTACACTCTGTACTTAAAAGAAAACAAATTGTTCCAACCAGTGTTTCCCTGTGAGGTTTTGCAGTATCAGGAATCAATAGACTAGTGCTGGGTGCACAAAATAGGGGACAGAAATTTTTAAGGACACAGTGAAGGCTGGCCATTATTATGGGAAATGTGCAGTAATGTGGAAATTATTATTCTCATTACCAAAGACAGGTCGAGTGGTTCTCCATCCTTTATCCAATCCACACGGAGCAGCGGAGGCTGAGCTATCACTGGGCAGAAGACCACACCACCCATACCTGTGGGGAGGTATGTTTCCTGGGGCATTTTTAGTACCTTGGCAGGGTCTGAGTACAGTTAAAAAACACAAGTAATTTATTTTGAAATAACTAAACATTCAAATACTTTACTTACTGTTTTAATACAGAGGAAAATTGCACATTCCAGCACAGAAGAACTGGGCCATGATCCATAACTCATTTTGAAAACTGACTGCTTTGTTGTATTGCATTTTCTGCGAGTCTGTGTATTCAGTACAAGAAGTTGTAGGCTGGTATTTGCAGTTGACTGAGTGCCTGACCGAATAATATCTTTCACAGGCAAGAGCAAAATGTTAATAGGGAATTGTTTACAAAACCTTAAAGAATAAATAAATAAATAAAAAATATAAGAAGTAACAGAAATGACAAAAATTGGGGTTTCAAGGGAATGTATGGTCTAGTTTTCTACATCAATTCTAGTAACTATGTATTTTTTATTATAGTTTAGTTTAGTACCAATGCTACTGCTGACAGCAGTGCAATAAGACTGTATCTAAAGTCTCTGTAATCCTTTTTTACTCTCGCTTTTTTATTTAATTTATATGATTTTCCTTAATAAAAACACACAGCTTATCAATCTCATCCAGAAACTTATTTCGACTCCATGTCTGTGTAGGCTCTCAGTCATCCAGGTCACGGTCTTCTCAAGAGCTTGAGAAAAGACAACGACTGGACTGATTTCACCAACGAGGTCCACAAACCTCCGCTGAATCCAGATGACTCCTTACACAACAGAACCAGCTTTACCCCACTGAGATTTGCACACTGTTAGACCTCTGCCTTACTATCACATATTTCAAATACAACAAGGATTTCTACATACAAAAGCAAGTATATGCCATGGGCTTACCAGTGTCATCCAGTGTAGCCAACTTTTACATAAAGTAAAGCTTTTGGAGCCTTCAAAGAACCACCTAGCCACTGGGACAGATATGTGGATAACACCTGGATCAAAATCAAAACCCAAGAAGTACATACAGTAGGAACCTTCACTCGCCACATCAACTCAGTGGATAAAAACAGAAAGTTCAAAGGGAGGATACCAAGACGATAATAGTTTACCATTCATGGATGGTGCTGTGCTCATTAAGGAAGATGGAAGCCTCAACATTGAAGTTTACTGGAAGCCCACATACACAGACCAGTACCTACTCTTTGATTCCCACTACCTACTGGAGCAGAAACTTGGGCTGATCAGAACCCGTCAACACCGGGCAGAAAGCATTCCCTCTAAGGCAGAAGGGAAACAAAAGGAACACACACACATAAAGAAAGCTCTTAAAACATGTAGTTATCCCAACTGGACCTTCATCAAATCAGCAAAGATGCAAAAGAAATAAGGTCAGACACCAACTAAGGAGAAAGACTAAGGAGAAAATGACAAACAGAACAACAGTCATCCCTTATGTAGCAGGTTATGTAGCATTCCAGTGTGCTTCAGACCCAGCCAGACTCTAAGACAAAAACTGGTTCATCCCAAGGACAAACCTCCCAAGCACAAGCTAAGCAACATAGTGCGGTGAGGAATGCTCAGACCTCTACATCGGATAAACGAAACAGCCATTCCAGAAACACACAGACATAGAAGAGCCAACCTGACGGGACAGAACTCAGCTGTACATCTGCACCTAAAGACCCTCTTCTGAAGATGCCAATGTTCACATTTTGGACTGGGAAAACAGATGGTTTGAAAGAGGAGTAAAAGAAGTCATCTACGTCCACTTTGAACGGCCATCAGCACAGAGGTGGTGGCTTACGACACCAGCTGTCAGACACCCACAATGCAGTCTTGAGAGCCTTTCCCCGGCACCTCAACCCCCAATCACACCTTACTTCGGCTGACCTCGATAGGCCACATGATACCGTGGGAAAAGATGTCACAGTGGATTCACCCGAAACCACTGGTGGTAATGACCCACGCCATTTTTCACACATTGGTTAATGTGATGAGGCACATAATTAATAGTGGGTCAACAACCACCCCCAAAGGGGACAACCCACACTAGGGTTTTAAATATCTGGCACAAGCCTCTTAGATCAGAGGTGAAATGTCTTCAAAAATTTAAAGAAGTTCAGTCAGCTTTTATTTTTCCAAGCTGTTGAGACTGTTTTCACTGTGCTGCCACTGGAAGGACAAACTGATATATTTTGCTTCTTGGCATTCAATAACTTTGTTATTTTATGATGTCACTGTTTCAATTAAATGAAATGTGTCTGAGGCATTCCTAAATATTGATAATGGAATCAATCAGGGCATATTTTTATAGTTTAGTGATTAAAGTAAAGTTGATTAGCATTTAATCAGTCAGTTCTTGACTATTTTTATTACAGTATTTATCCACCTTAATCCATTGCTATGTTTCTAATGTGAAGACCATTCCTCCGTATGATAGAAAAAATTTGATAAATGTGAAAAAAGGAAATAAAATAAGGAAATAAGAAAATAAAAACAAATTTAAATAGGCTTTAAAATAAAAATACATATCAAATATACTAGATCCAAATGGAAAAATATATACATAACCTAAAGATCCCTGAGCCCCACTCCCACACACAGAAACATACACGCTGTAAAACCGTCATATATACATGCACCTATCATTCAATAACCAGACCATAGCATCAATATATGAATAGAACATATGAAAGACTAGTTTCTTAGAATCTACTTTTTTGGCATCCCAAGAAAAATAAAATAAAATCTAGACATTTTCAACCCATAGGGGAGCATGATCTTTTCCTTAATAGACTTAGATGAAAAGGAGGATTGTGCAAAAGCAGAGTTTCTTTAAAGGAACTCTACACAGTTGATCCTAAAGCTCTACTTATCTGGGCTGAGCAAAGTTATTCGAAAGGTATCAGTGGTGGAGGTACACTGCTCAAAAAAAAATAAAGAAATTCATTGAAGACACATCAGCTTTCAATGGTAATCTATACTGCTATGGACTGGGTAATGGAACAAAAAAAGAACAAAAGGATGCCACATTGTTTGATGAAAAAGTGAAACAATTATGAAGACGGATAGTCCAGCTTGCTAAAATTTCACTGCAGCAACAATGTTGGCGCATGCTCCTAATAAGACAACAGACGGTATCCTGGGGGATCCCCTGCCAGGTCTGTGCCAGGGCTTCACTGAGCTCCTGGACAGTCTGAGGTGTAACGTGGTGGTGTTGGATGGACTGAAACATAGTGTCTGTCCCAGATCATTGGATTTAGGTGAGGCAAGCATGAGGGCCAGAGTGTGAGAACCAGTCAGTGGGATCAATTCCTTCATCCTCCAGGAAGACTGCATACTGTATACTCCTCACATGAGGTTGCCTGTTGTCATGCACCAGGAGGAACCCAGGACCCACTGCACCACATAAGGTCTGACAATGGCTCCTGACACCTAATGGCAGTCAGAGTGCCATTGCCTAGCCTGTAGAGTCTGTGCATCCCTCCATAGATATGCCTCCCCAGACTATGTCCAGCCCACCACCAAACTGGTCATGCAGCATAATGTTCTCCACAGCTTCTCCAGACCCTTTCACATCTGCCACATGTACCACAAGAGGATGTCAGGCCCTCAGGCTACCCTCATGAAGTCTGTTCTTGATTGTTTGGTCAAAGACATTCACACTAGTAGCCTGCTGGAGGTAATTTTCTAGGGCTCCAGCAGTGCTCATCCTGGTCCTCCTTGCACAAAGGATCAGATACTGGTCCTGCTGATGGGTTAGGACCTTCTATGACCCTGTCCAGCTGTCCTAGAGTAACTGCCTATTTCCTGGAATCTCCTCCGTGTTCTTGAGACTGTTTTGGGAGGCAGATCAAACTTTCTGGCAATGGCACGTATTGATGTGTCATCCTGGAGGAGTTGGACTACATGTACAACCTCTGTAGGGTCCAGGTATCGCCTTGTGCTACCAGTAGTCACACTGACCCTGGCCAAATGCAAAAGTAGTGAAAAAACTGTCAGAAAACATGAAGAGCAGAAAAAAAAATGTTCGTGGTCTCTACCTATAAAACCATTCCTGCTTTGAGGGTTGTCTCATTGTTGCTTCTCTAGTGCACCTGTTGTTAATTTCATCCAAAGTAGCCGAAACCCCCTAACCCCCTCTACTACTTAACTGACCAGATCAATATGCCAGAATTTTAATTGAATTGATGCTATACTCTGATTAAAAAGCACTCCTTTAACGTTTTTGAGCAGAGGACTAAACCAAGATAAGATAAACATGTCAAATTTTGTTTGTACTGTGATGCAAATGGACGCATTCGCTTACTGGATGACCAAGAAGCTCACTAATCCTTGACTTAAAGGTGTCAGCTTCCGCTGCTATCTGTGTCAACCTCTTGCCATCCGTGATGCCAACACCTGATCGATTCCTGTCAACATCATCCACTGAAACCATTTCCCAGAGGGGATTAGAGATGTGTCATGGTCAGACCACATGGTAGAATTTCTTTGATAATATTTGTTAAAAGTTTATGTGTTTTAATGGTGTGAAGAGTGATGTTATTGGGAATGATTTTGAATTAGATTATTCTAACTTAGATAACAAAGGTTTTAAAATAAAGAAGTGTTAAATCAGCAACTGCCAATTCCTTGTATATGTACACACACAGTACCAGTCAAAAGTTTGGACACACGGCGGACATAGGGCCCTTGCACATTGGCGGACATTGGGGCGTGGCGCAGTGCAAGTGTGTTGCCAGTCGGGCATGGTGCAGCTGAGAAATTTCCTGCAGTCATTGGGATGTTGTTACACCCCGGATTGAAATTTGGCTGTTGTATAGACAGGTTACTTATCACTTCCTGTGCCCATTAGGTGGTGTACAAGAACACACACTAATTACATGTTGTTGCATACCCCGTTTGGAACCACCAATGAAAATTCATGTACATCAGATGCCATTTATCACCTACTGCAGATTTCCTGTTGCCACTAGGTGGCACTCTGACTCTTATGAAACATGCTGTTTGGGACAGACTGGACAACATACCTTTGAGACATAACAATTCTGTATCATGTGGTAAATAATTAAAATTTGGCATGCTGCCACATTCACAACCTTTAACCAGAATTCAAAAGCTTCAAGCAACACCAAGATCTTTAGATTGAACTCACCAAAGATCGTGCTAATTGCATAAAATTTCTGGGAGGAGTTTGTTAAAGTATAAAACCAGAAAATGACAAAAATCCCACCAAAATTCCATCTTAAATTCAAAATGTCTGACTTCCTGTTGGGATGAGGGTATGGCTCCAAGAGGCTTTCTTGCATGTCTTGGGACATTACAGTCCCTGGGCAAGTAAAACCAATCTAGTGTACATAACACCAGATATATATATATATATATATATATATATATATATATATATATATATATATATATATATATATTAAAATATTTGGCTTCTCATATTGTATTTCTATTATTTTATTGAAACATATACACCATTCTACCTATTTAAGCTGTTTGCTATATGATTGTTTAACAAAATAATTTTCCAAATCTGGGATAATAAAGTATATCATATCTTATGATGTCTTATTTTATCTTAGCCACAGACCACACATAAACATACGCGTCACTGTGAGGATGGCAGAGGCAGTCGGCGGAGTCAGCAGGCCATTGGTTGGCACACAGGTGTAGTTGCCAGTGTCCTCTGGGATGAGCCTGGAGATAAGCAGAGTCCCATCTACCATAATCTTCACTCGTGACTTCAGAGACCTTGAGAAAAACATCAGAATGAGAACAAATCAGCTACAAATCAGCCATTCCATTTGTTAATAAATTTACATTTTCTCTAATAATTTACCTTTTTTCTTTTTTATTATTATTCACTACTGTGTGTAAATACATTTACAGAGGAGAAAAAGATAATTAAAAACAAAGTCTCCACCAAACTCTGTGACTTGGGTGATGTGTGTTTGTGGGACAACTCTCTTAACCCCTGTATTTGTACTATTTACCATACAGGTCAGATGATTCATGTACTATAAGAAATCTGTGTACATCTCAGCACTACTGTTTTTTTTTTCTTGCATTAGCAAGAAAAAAAAATCAGCTACTGAATACTTTAGTTGTTTAAGCTCCACTGACCAATAATGTGTGCCATATTAACAGTGAATCAAATGAAAAATGTGGCAGGGGTCACTCTCAGTCACCACAAAGATTTATTGCCAATGCCGAAGGTCTATGGAGCTTTTCAGCCTCTTTTAACTCAATTATGAGGCTTTACGGCACATTTACTTTATCAGTCAGTCGCAGCTGCAGTGGACATCTTCTTTAGCAAACAAATC
This sequence comes from Archocentrus centrarchus, assembly GCF_007364275.1. NCBI lineage: Eukaryota > Metazoa > Chordata > Actinopteri > Cichliformes > Cichlidae > Archocentrus > Archocentrus centrarchus. The sequence goes on from NC_044357.1 coordinate 20,584,685, forward strand.
TCTTACAAACCAATTGCATGTTACCTGCCCCAGCACCAAGGAGCAGGCACACAGAGGACAACCTGTTAAATAAAACTAAATAAAACTGCAGTCAAGACTAAAATATGTCAGCAACTACAAGATGAACTGCCATGTAAAACAGTTATGTAGTCCACAGAGCACTGTTTGTTACTCTTTCCTTCCATTCATGTTTTCCCCAGATTAAAACCGTCAGGTTTAGTTTGTTCACTACTGTAAACCTGAAACACACTAGCATGTTTGCATTATTAGTATGAACAAACAACCGTGCATGTTATGGTATAGGGTTTAACGTTTAACTTTTTTTAACCATTCCCTTGTGGTTTAAAAAAAATAAAAGTCTTCCTAAAGTCATTATTTTTCACGATAAATGCTGCTAGATGTACCAGATTTATTCCAAAATAGAATAAATAATAAATAAACTGGTGCCTACAGTTTGAAATTTTTATTTTTACATATCTGAACAAGACACTTGATCTTCTGAAACAATGACTAAAGATAAAGGTACAATACTTGATGTAAAATTAGCATTTTCAATGCTAATTATTCAACAAAAATATGTATTTGATATTCAAAATACTCTTGGCTTCTGGAGCTAATACTGCCCTATTTAACAGCAATAACTTCTTGTAGGCATTTTTGCATAATTCGCCAGGCTCTTGTAAAATTTTCTACCACTCCTCCATGCAGATTTCAGTCAGTTGTACTATGATAGAGGGCTTTTTTGCATGTACAGCCCATTTTAAATCCTCCTACAACATTCTGACTAGGCCATTCCAAAACTCTTCATCACTTCTTCTGCAGCCATTCTTTGATGGATTTGCTAACGTGTTGAGAGTCATTATCCCACTGAAGGGTCTTCTTCAGGTTCAGTTTGAAGCTATTTATTTAAGAAATTCATATTATCTTACATAACAAAGATAATCATTGTTCAAACAAGGGACACGGGACTGCCAGCTGCCCGGTCTCTTACGGACCACAGCAACCCCAAATCATAACACTGCCACTGTAATGCTTCGCCAACTCTACATTGGAATTATCTATTTGAAACACATCACTGGAAAAAGGGCTCGCATTTGCCTGTAGAGGTATTATCTATCTTTAATTTTGCTCTAATGTTATGTTTAGGCAGCCGACCCTTTCCTTGTACACCTCCCTTGCAGGTAAAAGTTGTGTTATCTCTTTCTGACAGCAGTTGCATGTACTTTGATACTGACAACTGCAAAAGTTACCTGTAGGTCCTGGGATAAAATCTGGTGGATTCTTGGGGACTTTTTTCTGCATCAAATACTTTACTCTTGGGCTAAATTTGAGCAGCCATTCTTGTACAAAATCTTTTAAGTCCCCTTGCTGGACTCATAGGCACCCAGAACTTTTTTTTCCCTGAAACCCTTACAGGGTGCTTTAGATCTTGACATGAGAGGACACACTTCAATAGCGAGGAAAACACCTGACTCTTGATGTCATACATAAGACAGGTTCCAGCTCTCCCTCCCAAAGAGAAATTATTGGCACCTAATTTGGAACTCCTGATCCCAATTTCATGGATTTGAAGGTGTTCTAAATGTAGAAGTGTACTTATTTTTTTTTTCCATGTGACTGATTTGCTCTTTGAAACTAGCAACATTGTGAAAATTAAATAATTAGTTTAAGAATAGAAGCTTTATGAAAAGTAGCGTTTCAAAAAGGTAACAAATTCATAAAGATGTATTTATTTTTATTCTCATGACTGCGTCTCCAACCTAAAGAACTGCATGAAATCAGAGTTTAAGAATAGATTTCTTGTTGAAGAAAAGCCAACAAGAAATCTATTTTGGCACTGTCAAAGAGCACCTCACTATTTTTAACAAAGAAATGAAAATAGAGCTTATTTCCCAATATTAGTCATAGATAATCAGAATAATCCTCATGTGCTCTACTCAGCTGTTAACAGCAATATATATCAGCTCCAAAAAGCCTCTCTGATTTTTTCCCTCCCATCGAAATCCGGTTGAGCATTAACCTGAGTATAATGAACAGTAATACCTGTGATAGAGAAATGCTCAAGGGGGGAAGTAATGCAAATTAAGCCCCCCACCTGTTCGGCTGACCCTATCCTAGCCACTGTTTTTTAAGAGACTGTTCAACTGTCTGTTGGATGATATGCTGGCAATCATGAACCATTCCCCGCTCACTCCATCTTCTCTCTGGCACAAAACAGAGCTTTTGTGAAACCTCTCCTACAGAAAAGCTCATTCAGAGCTTTACAGTTTTCAGGGCGATATTTTTTTTTTTCTTTTAAAGTGACATGGCTGATGCTACAACATCAGAATTTCTCCTCTTTTCTCTGTGCTTTTATTTCTGTATTTTTCTTTCTGTTTGGAGACGACAACATATTGTCTCATTTTATTGCACCTTATTTAATTTGGGGGTAAAATATAAGTTGAATTCCATGAGACAAACATGTACCTTGGCATATTTATTGTCTTATAAAGTTGTGGCAGAACTGCACATTTGCAAATCCAAGCAACACGAACGAGCTGTCCAGATAGCTCCAGTATTTACTTTAAACTAATAATCACCTTCATATAACTCATGCTGAGATAAATTCCTGGTTCCTTTGGTGCTAAATGCTACTCCATTTTCATCAGCTATCATCAGACTTCTGACTTGATGCTTTTTGGCCAGCTGCTGCTAGAACTGAGGCCAGTGCAGTGCAATACAGGGTTTCCCCTATTTTTAATCATTGCGCTCATGAACTTTGTCTTGATTTCCCATTTATTTATATTGCTGAATGACCCAAGTGTATGACTTATTAATCATCTTCAGATTGTCATACTGATTTAGGAGCTTCCCCCAATTTGCTATAATATTGTTTTTTATAGGACAAATATATAGGCAGACAACTCCAAGGTGAGAATCACTGCAGGAAAAATCAGAAAAGAGAAGTTCTTCTCTGACTTAAAATCCTCAGTACAAAATGTCAAGCCCCAAACAAGTAACACTGATGTGCTTTTTTTTTTTTTTTTTTTTTTTTTTCTTATTTAAATTTCACATCTGAAGCAGCTAAAAAAAAAAAAAAAACCTTCTATCATCTCTGGAATATTGCTGGTGTACAGCTCACCCCCTCTCCTGGGCAGATACCGGAGGAATAAAGCATTCTTTCATCACTGGCAGACTTGATTACCGCAAAGCGCTTTCAGCTCTGGGCCAGCAAAGAAACCTTTTAGTTTTTAGTTCTTTAACGTGGCCCTTAGATCACCACTGGACTGTAAAAACAGTTTGTGAAGCCAATGTTAACTCAGAGTGAAAAGAAGTCACTCAGTGTTCATTTTTATTTAATTCAGTTCTGTCTAACTGCTTTACATCTACCTACAACACAAGTCATGTCATGCTTATATTTGTACTCATTAGCACAAGGGGGGACATTTGACTGGTCCATGATTTATTGTAAAGCATGATAACAACTGCAAATGCATAGCCATAGGCTTGCAAGACTATCTCCAAGAAAACATGCCCTGAAATGACATGACAAAGGCATTTCTTATTTTTAGTGCTGTGCATATTCTGGCAGCCAAACCAGGGATCACCTTAGACACTCCCATGGGACACTAAATACTCCACTCTGTCTTTACGAATAACAAAAAACATCCGGGATGTATCAGGTGTATTTTTTCCAAGGAGCCTTACTTGATATTCCTGCAGTGATTTTACATTTTCAGGTTAGGTTTGTTGCTATTTTAGTACACACTGACGTTAGCAAGCAAACTCAAAGAAACAATATTATGGATGGCATTTACCATCCCACAAATGCAGCATCAGTGAGGGTTTCATAGCAGAGTGATCTTAGTAAGAATGCATCAATGCTCTGTGGTCAAAGGTCCCAGGGACATGTAGTTCCACCTTTAGCTGACAAGGGTTTTAACATTTAAAATTGATGGGTTCAAATTTCTATAAATTTGAGTACATTTTGTGTTCTCGTGTGTCTCTCCATTCAATGCAGAGCAAGCTCTGAAGACTCTCCCTCAGTCATCAAACCTTCAGTATAGTCAGTAGTCAGTCTGTATATAGCAGCGAGTGTAAGATCGGAGGCAGAGCAGGTACTGCACCTGTTTTTAAAGACTCCACAGACTGCATGTTAGCTTTTGTCATGAAAGTATTCAGTGAACCGGCACATGAGTACATGTCAGACAGGCTTTTAAGGTATGAAAAGAAATAAGAGGAGGTGAGGTTATGTTGCTGTTGACACAGAAGTAAATTTCTATACAGTCCCTTTGCAGTATATCTTATCTCTTGCACAGCCTTCCCGAAATATTTTATTAACCTCAAATTAAAATAGTTAATAGTTAATATGACTAATCTCAGTAATTGTCCACTTTTGTGAGTGACCAATTTTTTACGTTGCAAAAGAAAATGAAGCCAATCATGTACAAAAACTACATAATTAGATTTAATGTAACAACCACTGAGCTTTTACAACATTTAGGGGAAGAAAAAAAAAAAAGATAATTAATCAAAATGGTAGAACTGTTTTCCACATAGTGCACTTACTCTATGTGATAGACGTTTTCTCCACCTTTCTCCCACACATAAGTCATGTTGGGAGGATCAGCCACTGCCTGGCACTGGAGACGTGCATCCTGCGACATGTTGAGTGAGGTGCTTTTGGGAGGTACGACAATAACAGGTGGACCTAAAGAGGCAGGGTACAAAATGCGTCAAGCTGATCATCAAGCAGGGTACAATAATTGGCAGAGGACACACACAAAAAAAAGAATACTTTATGTGAGCTCTCTCGGAGACTTAGATGAGACAATTCAATAATGAGGTGAAATTCCTTCTGCAGCCAGATGAATAAACTAATCTCACACATAATAACAGTTTCAAAAGATTTCTCTTTGGCAATACTCACCTTCACGACATGTCCCCCATTTACAGCATGTGTCACATTCTCCTTTAATTTTAATGACTATTTTACCAGAAAGAATGAATGGGAGGGAGAGCTTAGGTAAGAGCTATAATATATAGTCAAAAAATAATAAAAGACACAAATTCTCAAAAAGATTCTTACTAACATAAGACATGGATTAATCCAGTCAGTCTTTTCTTGTATATTACACCCTGTTAATTAAATTTTACTCACTATAACCTTCAGTATCTTATATATGTTTTTAAGATGCAACAAAAGACTGAATATTGCAGATGTGAAGTCTGAAAAAGGCTTCAGCATGCTTCATATGCTTCAACACAAGCTTAATACATCAGCAGCTCCTTAATATTCTAAAACATTAAGCTGGACCACAGTGTTCTTCTCATAGAAAATTACAGTATGTTGTCTCGCCTTTGTTTTGACTGGTCTCAGGGGGAAACTGGTTTACCCTCCATAACAAATGTACTAATTTCTTACATTCTCTTAAAAATCTTATTACTCATAAGAGAGAGAGAGAGAAAAAGAAAAGAAATATTCTGTGATACAAAATAGCCATCTAATAAATGTCAGAATGAATTATTCATGACATGCATGCTAGTGAAAGAAATGACCACAGATAAAGTGGGGAAAAGTATTAACTTCAAATGCTCCAAATGGAGCTGAGTATTTAATGGAGGGTTAGATAGGCTAACATAATGAAAACAAAAGTAGATTTTAAAAACAGAACAAAGACAAAAGTAGAAGAACTCAGTAGAGCTCCCACCCCAAATTTTCTACCATCAAGGTTGTTATGCTGTACTCCATCAGGTTCAGCTATATTTTGGTGTTAGCTGCATGTCACTGGCTTTATTTCTTGCTCTACAGGAGGGAATTCTTTTTTGAGCCTATAATTTGCAGCATTATGGATCATTGGATCTGGAATCCTCCTTCAATCATGAACAAACTTTGCTATATGACAAAACTTATGGCCATATGGTACCCTATTATTATTTTTTTTTTTTTTGACGATTCTGACTTATCCTCATAAAGTTAGACACAAATATGTGAATATTGTCCCAATGGTAAAGAATCATTTTATAAAATCCTGGATCCAGATCATTACCTGGATCACCACCAAAATTTAAACAATTGTTTCTTGTACCACCCCCAACAAGTCTAGAAATTTTCATCGAAATCCATTCCTAATTTTCCGAGTTACAGACAGACAGACCAGTGCAACCAGAAACATAGCCTCAATCCATCTATCGGTAGGCGAGGTGATAAGAACAAAAAAAAAAAAAACCCATAAAACAAAAATTGAATTGCAGTAAAAAAAATCATGTCTACTTAGAAATGAAAATAAAATCTCACTTAACACCCCACTAGTTTTTCAAACACTTCTCCATGTGGTTAAATTTTTTATATGGCATTTACCCCAACACTAAAATATATAAACCTTCTGCCATGTTGCAGCTGTCCTCTGCATGTCTTTGCTTGACCAAACACGTCACATACGGTATATTTTTACATCCTTTACATTCTTTATGAGCAGCCTGCTGTCTCTCTCTGAGGTCTGCCAGGTTTTTGTTCAGCAACCAAGTAATTACTTAAAATTTGATAATCTCAATATGTGGTGTGAAGGACTGTAGACTGAAGCTGAAAATTCACCTGTTATCAGTTATTGATTTATCAAGGCACTGTTTTCCTGAAAATAGTAAATACAGCTCAACAGATGGCAGATATTTGAGGCCAGTGCTGAAACTGCTTTAAGGTAGTTAAAAATTGTGACATCAATATTTCTAATATAATTCCTTAGATACAGAGTATATACAGTGCTTAACAAATTTATTAGACCACCACCACCCAGTGTAATATTTGTGCTGCCCTAAATTAACAGTGCTGGTAATTACCAAAATATGTTTTTAAATGAAAACTATTCTGACAAAGGAAAATTAAGGTATCATTGCTTATTAACTTTCCAGCAATGTGTTTCTATTTAGCAACTTGCCATACAAATATAATAGTATTTACAAAGGAATTGGAACCACCCTGCTGGACAAACTATGTAAATACACCTTTTCTAAATTACCCCAAACATCTTTTAATGTATTGTGCAATATGTTCTGTTCTCTTTTTATGCCATTGCATACTGGAAATAGTAACTATATAGAGAGAGCTTCCACAAGTCACTACTGTATGAGTATAGAGTGCCCTCAGTTTTTCCAGTCAGATCTACCTCTCATGCATGAAGTCTGTTTCAAAAAGCTGAGACATCAGTGGTCTAAATGCTTAACTGAAGGGCTCAAAAGAGACTTTACAAACTAATGGGTGACCTTATAGTGGCTGTATCCATCAGTTATGTATAGTCTATGACCTGAGACCATATACACCAATACATCAGTCAGTCTCTAGTTTCCTAAGGTTATAATAGTTGACTGAAAAATTGTTACATGTGAGTGTTTAAACAATGACTCTTTTGAAGCTTTAGTCATGGTGACATGCTGATACAAACCAAGCCAAAAGTCAAAAAGAAACTCAGTGTGTGAATACACCAAAGCAACTGAAAAGAATCTGTCAAACACAGCTATTTCAGAGTGCCATTACAATGTCACATTTATCTCTTCCCTCAGCCATGCCAAGCTTGTGTCAACACATGTGCTCTTTGCAAAGAGCTAAAAAAAAAAAAAAGAGGCCTAACATCACATGTCTTATAAATATAAACAAGAACATAATCACCACAGCAGTCATTACTGATCAGGTTTATAATCGTAAATGCATGATGGATATATGCAAGAGTGAGTGTTTAGAGGTTACTTAAGGCTTTTAGTCTGACTCCATCCAGATCAGCTATTAGTCAGTAATCCAGCCATGTGGCAACGCTTCAGAGAAATGCAGCCAAAGCTCAAATTATGTGACTTAGAGTCATATGTGCTCATGATTATTATTTAAAATGTGGCCACTGCAACTGTGAGATTCAAAAATTAAGTGAAGCCTCAATAAGACTTTGTGCCAAAACAAAATTATTTCCCTATACACCATGCAACAGATGAGCCCTGGTTCTCCAGAGGAAAATCAGCAGTAGGAGTTGGAGTAGGAGTACAGAAGAAGTCAGAAATATATCCCACAGTGTATTATGCAGTGGTGTGTTGGTGTAATCCAATGATATACAGTAACCTATTTTGCATATTTTATATGTATTTGTCCTTAAACTGGACTGTACTTCTATAATATGAAATGTGTGTGTGAGTACCTTTATAAATGAAAAACAATTTTAAGCAATTGTTATCAAAAGAAATATGAATATTTCATTCAATAATGGTTTTAATATACACACACACACACACACTCACACACACACACACACACACACACACACACACACACACACACACACACGAGAAGGCCTGGTTTGCAGTCTCCACTCTAATTCATACCAAAGACTCTGTGCAGGCCAGTCAAGTTCAGGCCAAACTCACTCATTCATGTCTTTATGGACCTTGATTTGTGCACTGGTGTGCAATCATGTTGGAACAGGAAGGGGCCATCCCCAAACTGTTCCCACAAAGTTGGGAACATGAAATTGTCCAAAATGTCTTGGTATGCTGAAGCATTAAGAGTTCCTTTCACTGGAACTAAGTGGGGGGGGGGGGGGGGGGGGGGGGGGGGGGTGTCTCCTGGTACCTGCCAAACCCAGACTCGTTCATCAGTTTGCCAGACAAAGAAGAGTGAGTTGTCACTCTAGAACATTTCTCTACTGCTTTAGTGACGGCGTGCGTGCTTTACACTACAGTATCCAACCCTGTACATTGTGCTTGGTGGTGTAAGGCTTGAATGCAGCTATTTAGCCATGGAAACCCATTCCGCAACGCTCTCTATGCACTGATCTTGAGCTAATCTGAAGGCCACTTGAAGTTTGGAGGTCTGTAGTGATTGACTCTGCAGAAAGTCGGTGACCTCTGCACACTATGTGCCTCAGCACCACTGACCCCAATCTGTGATTTTATTGGGCCTACCAATTCGTGGCTGAGCTGGTGTCATTCCCAATTGCTTCCACTTTGTTATAATACCATTAACAATTGACTGTGGAATATTTAGTGGCGATGAAATTTCACGATTGGACTTGTTGCACTGGTGGCATCCTATCACGATACCACGCTGGAATTCACTGAGCTCCTGAGGGCGACCGATTCTTTCACAAATGTTTTTAGAAGCAGTCTGCATGCATAGCTGCTTGATTTTATACACCTGTGGCCATGGAAGTGATCGGAACACCTGAATTTAATGATTTGGATTGGAGAGTGAATACTTTTGGCAATATAGTGTATGACCAGAGACAATACTCTTTTCATTCAGTTACATCAACCTTTCAAGCTCACAAATCTCCGGCATCTCTAAAATGCAGCATTCAGAGTGAGCAAAGCACAAAGCGTTATCACGATAAAGCAACATTGCCAAATCCCAGATGATATCTTGTCTCATATCATGATACTGACTCTTATTTTGTCACTGCGTGGCTAAATAGCAGTCAAGTTCAGTTTGAATTTCTTTCACTGCTCTGTTGTATGATGCAAGGGCAAGAAACAGAAATGTAAATTTGGTGGCTTCAAGCCAGTTAGGCACACAGACATCACAGAAACTGAAGGAATTGGCAAGCAAAAAGACAGATAGACAGACTGTTAGGCAACAACTGACCTTTGATCTTCACTTTTGTCACGCCAGTCACGTTTCCCTCAGAGTTGGAGGCGTGGCAAGTGTACTGTCCTGCCGACTGCATACTCACTGCTCGCAGAGATAAAACTCCGTGCTGATAAATATGACATAAAAGACAAACTGAGAGGTGGATGAATGCAAAAGGCAGATAGACTCAAAGAAAGTACAACAGGTAGCAGCAATTGTCACACGTGCAAAAGCATCAGTACGGTACAGTATGTTTGCATTTAGTACTACAAAACAGTACTACATAACAGAAGTACATGTAATATAGTAGTAATATAGTAGAACACACACACAATGTTTTCTGTGCCACTCAACCACAAACCACTATATTTCAGCCCAATGCTTAACAGGTGGCAGGGTGTTTTTTCTTTCCCTGTCCTTAATCACATATTTGGTGACTGTGGCAAAGAGCCTTTGTTTTCCTTCCAAGGGCTCTTCTGTGTAGACCCTATTTGTGTGCCAGTTTTGCCTCAACACTCCAGTGCCGGATGGATGGATGGATGGACGGACGGACGGACGGACAGACAGACAGACAGACAGACAGACAGACAGACAGACAGACAGACATTTGGACTAAGACTGATTTATAGCATGTTAGAGCCATGAGTTGTAATTACTGCTTTTTCACTTCAGAAAACATTTGCTCAGGGTTATCCAGACTGCATATAACAGCAAGATTAACAGATGTATTGCTCTGCATAAGCAACAAGCACTACAATGTATTTCAGAGGGAAAACTGTTTGTTTATTCCACTCCATTTATGTGACAACTATAGCTCTCTACCTTGCTATATTGCAGATTTGAAAACCCTTAAAACTTGATTTTAAATGTTTGTCTTTCTATGTGTTATTTCTGAGTTCTAGTTGTGTTTGCTTTTTTGTTTGCTATTAAAAAGGAAATAATTTATTAAAAAGCAGATAAAGCACAAATAATTCTATACCTAATTCTATACTAATACATACTGGCAAAAAAAATAACCTGAGAAAATGCAAAACACAGTTTTTGAATGATAATTTCAGTTATTAAGGAAAAAAAGCTATTCAAACCTACCTTGCCCCAAGTGAAAAAGTAATTCCAACCCCTAATTAAGTCATGAATTAACTGTGATTAACCACATTTTTTGAAAAACAGAGTTCAGTTTCACTAGCCACACCCAGGTCTGATTACTATCAGACCTGTTGAATCTAGAAATCATTTAAATAGAACCTGCCTGACACAGTGAAGTAGGCTAAAAGAGCTCAAAAATGCTACACATCGTGCCATGATCTAAAAAAAAAAACAGCTGCAAAACAAAGTCACTGACTGGAAAGTGTCACAAAGTCATTTCTAAGACTTTCTAAAACCATTATTCACAAATAGAGGAAAATCTGGAACACTGGTGAACCTTCCCAGGAAGTGGCCGGCCTACCAAAATTACTCTAAGAGCCCATCAACAACTCATCCAGAAGGTCTCATACAGTAAGAACCCAGAAGAACATCTAAAGAACTGCAGGCCTCAGTTAATGTCAGTGTTCATGATTCAACAGCCAGAACGAGACTGGGCAAAAATGGCGTCCATGGGAGAATTCCAAGGCAAAAACCACTGCTGACCAAAAAGAACGCAAAGGCTCATTTCATCTTGATGATCCCTGAGACTTTTGGTAAAATATTCTGTGGCCTGACGAGACAAAAGCTGAACTTTTCAGAAGGTTTGAGTCCAATTACATCTGGCATAAAACTAACACTGTATTTCAAAAAAAGAGCATCATTCCAACAGTCAAACATAGTGGTGGTAGTGTGATGGTCTGGGACTGATTTGCTGCTTCAGGACCTGGACGACTTGCAATAATTGATGGAACCATGAATTATGCTCTCTACCAGAAAATTCTGAATGTCTGGCCATCAGTTTGTGCCCTGAAGCTCAAGAGCACTTAGGTTTTGCAACAGGACAATCATCCGAAACACACCAAGTAAGTCCATCTCTGAATGGCTCAAAAAGAAAAAAAAAAAAAAAACTCTGAATCAAGGTTTTTGAGTGGTTTATTCAAAGTCCGGACTCAAATCAGGTTGAAATGCTTTGGCATGACCTTAAGCAGGCAGTTCACACTCTAAAACCATCTAATGTTGCTGAATTAAAACAATTATGCAAAGAAGAGTGGGCGAGAATGCCTCCACAGTGATGTGACTTATTTCCAGTCATTCCAAATGCTTGATTGCAGTTTTGTATTTACAAAACTGGTTCTGATCTTCAATCAAATTTTAAGTGAGAAATGTGCAAAAAAAAAAAAAAAGAAACCTAAGAAATCAGGAAGGGGCAAACAACTTTTCACAGCACTGCATACATACACTGCTCAAAAAACTTAAAACACTTTGAAAAAAGATCAGATCTCAATGGGGGAAAAACATGTGGGATATCTAAAATGATATGGACTGGATAATGTTTTAGGATGCCACATTGTTAGATGGAAATGAAAATGATCATTATCATCCTGATACCTAATGGCAGTCAGGGTGCCGTTGCCTAGTCTGTAGAGGTCTGTGCATCCCTCCCATCGCCTACCATCACTGATACACCACCAAACTGGTCATGCTGAACAATGTTACAGGCAGCATAAGGTTCTCCATGGTTTCTCCAGACCCTTTCACATCTGTCATATGTGCTCAGGGTGAATCTGTTCTCATCTGCAAAAAGTACAGGGCACCAGTGGTGGACCTGCCAATTCTTTTATTCTATGGCAAATGAAAAATCGGGCTCCACGGTGCCGGGCAGTGAACATCCCGGGCCCTCAGGCCACCTTCATGAAGTCTGTTTCTAATTGTTTGGTCAGAAACATTCACACCAGTGGCCTGCTGGAAGGTTCTGGCAGTGCTCATCCTGTTCCTCCTTGCACAAAGGAGCAGATACTGGTTCTGTTGATGGGGTAAGGACGTTCTATGGTCCTGTCCAGCTCTCCTAGACTAACTGCATGTCTCCCAGAATCTCCTCCATGCACTTGAGACTGTGCTGGGTGAAACAGAAAACCTGGCAAAACCTGGCATGTATTGATGTGCCATCCTAGAGATGTTGGACTACCTGTGCAAGGTATCACAACCTCCATTCCTGTTTTGGGGGTTGTCTCATTGTTGCCCCCCTCGTGCACCTGCTGATAATTTAGTTAACTGACCAGATCAATATCCCAGACATTTAATTGACTTGATGCTATACTCTGATTAAAAAAGTGTGCCTTTTTTTGAGCAGCGCATTCATTTCAGCTTTTTAGAAAAGCATTACGCATGATTTCATACTTTCATACATACCTCATAAATATTTCTTTGAATAGCAATACCATCTTTAAGCCAAGTGGTGGTTGGAGTAGGGTTGCCATTAGCCACACAGGAAAGAGAAACATGACTTCCAACCAAAGCCTCGAGGACAGGAGGTGGAGATTCAGTGAAGGTGGGTGGGGCTGCAGACAGAAAAAATTATGGTCATAATTAAACTACTTTATAGAGATGCTTACAAATTATCTAAATGTTAAAAACAGATTTACCCATTTATACAAAATAAAATGTCAGATTGGTACTCAGCCACACTATCCATAGAGATATATGTTTTGATGGCACAGTTTGTGTCCCCTTAATGGGAAGGGGCAAGAGATTAATACAGCCACTGAGCCACTAATTTTTCATATGATAAAATATTTATTTATTGACCAAAATTGTCTCCATAGGGATTAAGTTGCCACTGACTGGTTTAATACGATTTTTAATTGGCCCAACACCTGTGGGGAGATTTTGGACTGAAGTGTTAGACAGCAATCTCCACTATCACTATCAAAACAACAAATGTGGGAATATCTCTGAGAAGAATGGCGTTCCATCCATCCAGTGCATTTCAACAGACTTGGTGAATCAGTGCTAAGGAGCATTAAAGCTGTTCGAGCTGTTTACCCTTCTGTAGAAAGCAAGAAAAGCACAGTCTTCAAAGCAGGAGCGTTAAGGGAAAAAATACAAAGGAGGAAAAACTGGATTAGCAGACAATACACTTATATACAACATGACAACAGCACGGCCTTCTTTGTTAAACAGCAGCAGCCTGTAAGACACATTATTATTTCACATACCTAACTGAAAATGTCAGTTACAAATGCGGCCTTTTAGATGTGCCTTTTGAACATTTTGCTGACACTCTAAATCTCAGATCCCATCAGAGGACAATCAGGCTTTCCTTTTTGTCTGCAAACACTTCAGAGTTAAAAGGCCACCTGCATTTTCTTATATTTATATTCTTACTGTAGTTGTGTGCAAAGAATATTTAACAAGTCTTTTAACCTACGCCAGAAATAAGCTACAATATATTATTGATTAATCAAAGAGGGAAAAGTGTGTTTCCTGCTGAGTTCTTTTATCTCTGCAATTCAAACCTGTGACTGTCACGTGTGTTGAAGTGGAGTACAAACAATAGCTAAACCGCATACCTGCAGGGCATGTCAGGGACGTTACATCCAAGGCCTCAAGTACGCAGTCATGATCTATTACCATGCTCGTCTCTATCCTGACGCTCACACAGACCAGCTAGGTGAAACTGTCTGCCGCTTTGATCTGCGGCGCACTCGTACTTTGTTCTGTATGTTTGTGTGTGGAATCATAGCAAAGGTTTTTCCAAAATATAGATAAACTTCAAAGGGCAAAAATAATGATGCATATTTCATATTACGATTTATTATTTACGCCTATCAAAGAAGGATGATGCTGGCTCCAGTCAGTGACTATTCTTTCCAAAACACAAGTGAAAGCAGTCAAAACTCATCCAAATTACCTGATCTGTTTAAAAAGTTTAGACACTTTTTAAAGCTTCTTTTAACATCACTTTCGGGTTTGTTTGGTTTTTTTTTTAGTTTAAATAGGTGATTTTTATACAGCATATACAGCCTGTGTCACAACAGTATGTTTAAGCAGTGCTTTGTAGAATAAAAGACATAAAACACCTGATGTGTGGAAAGTTAGTACAGGAGACTGTGAGCTTAAAGATCACATTTAAATAATCTAAACTTAATGAGGCTGGAAAATTCAATTCAATTTTATTTACATCTATATAAACATTCATTTGACTTTCTATCTGATGAACAAATGAAATCTAGCAACAGCTGATATCAGCAAGTAACAAACTGAAATACAGGATCAAGAAAACATGCTTCTTAAAAGAAGAGTGGCTCCTTCACATAAACCTAGATTCAACAACTTTCCTAATATTTTTTAAGTTATTACCAAAGTCATGAATTAATGAAGGACTAAGGAAAAGCAAAAATAAACAATTTCAGGGTAAAAAGTTTTAAAACAAGGAAATCTTTTGTTGTCGGTGGAGACCTGTGCTGGTTTTATTATGCCATGGAAGCACTGGAGAGATAAAGTATTGTTCACACTGTGGTCATTGTGGTGTGGTGTGGTGCCTGCACTTGTTCCACAGGTACCATCAAAAAGTCTAAAAAAAAATGACGTCCTACCAGGAGAATTTATACAGACCTAGGAAAAGAGAGAGAATTTGACTCCACTTTCACTAGACCCCTTAAAAGAGTGTGAACCCAAATGCCGGACTCAGGAGACAGGAATGAACTCAAAAAGCAGCTTTAATGCTGTTACTAGCAAGAATACAAAGTAAGCACAATTGTGGAGGAGGAGCAAGGAAGCAGAAAACTAGAAAACACAGAGCGGGGAAACAGATAACCATGAGGGAGGACGCAACAAAGAACAGAGGGGGACTCAGATAATAATACACACCGGGTAATTAGGGAGACGGCAAACACCAGGGAATCAAGCTCCAACAAATCAGGAAAACCAGACAGGGAAGGTAAAACTCAGTACGAAGCACGCAAGACACAAGACTATCACAATAAAACAGGAACTAACTCCAAAACACAGACTCAAACATCCAAACTTGACACAACGAAAAGGAAAAACCAGATAAACATGGAGGCAGGACACACAGGCACAAGGACACAGCTGGGGAAGCAGAAAGGAATCACAAAAGAAGATGACTAAATCCTACATGGACTCAACTAGAACATAAGCTAAGAAGATGGACTAGAATACAAAAAAGACACAAGTGATCCTCAAAACCAAAACGAATCACAAAACCCACAAAGAAACACAAAAGGCCCAAAACCCAGGAACAATGACAAAAGGAGCAAACTTAAAAAAATTAAATTAAATAACCATTTTTTTCTATTTTTTTTTCTTCTGGAGACCAATACAAAACCAAATAACTCAGAATCTTTATTTATAGAACTTATATAAATATATGCAAGGCAATACCTTGATAAGAAGCAGATTTAAAGTTCATAGTTAACTTGTGACAACATGTTGAAAAACAAAACATATCAGCAAGTTATGGAAATGGAAAACACACTAATAAATAACATTTACAAGATCTGCACCACTCAGTCTCTTTTCTTGAACATTTTTATAAATGGTTAGATGGTGTGTTGCAACGAACTCTGGGATGGAATTATCTCCTGTCCTTTCCTCGAGGATGGTCAAGTGTGTCCTGTGCTAAAGGAGGTAATAAAGGAGGCACTGAAGTATATTTCCTTAATATTTGTAGAATTCAAATAGCTCATATAATGGCTGCCACACGGATACTTCCATGTTACTTCAGTCATTCGGGAACCTTCCTAAGCTAATTTGACTATTCAACCACACCCCAGGTCTTGCTTTCCATCCTGACTGCACCGCCTTTCTCCTGCCTTCTCCTGTCTCTAATTGTACCATTGCCTAAGTCCCAGGCTACACTAATGCAGAGTGAGGAGTCTGCATTACTGCATTATAGTCTCATTTGCTGCTAGCGTGAGGGGTTAGTTTTTGCTTGGTAAGTGGTTTAAAATTGAATGTACCTAAAAGGACGGTATGACACACACATCTATCTGCTTGCTCATTTTTAGTTCTGGTGTTTTTATATGTTTGACACACTCACCAGTTTAAGTTTAAAAGTCACGTGAAAAAGAATGTTTTTTTAAAGGGTTCTCTGCAGGCCAGTGAAAAACTACACCCTTACTGCTTCCATAGGAATTAAGGTGGTAAGTAAGAGCAAGATGCTGGTAATCAAATGCACTTGGCTCATCATAAAGAAGTGGGCCCAACTCTATAAAAGCAGAATTTGCTGGTCTGGAGCATTCAGGTATTAACATAATACAGTCTTTTTTTTTTTTTTTTTTTAAAGAGAAAAAAATAAATAGTCAAGTATTTATTTTTACTTTCATTTTTCTCACCCATTTTTGGTTTTTAATTTACTCCAATAATAATAGGGCCACAGGACTGACTACTTTGGTTAAGTTTTAACAGTGTGGTCATCACAGTTGGGCCCGTAAAAGAGGCATAGCTAATGCTAGATTCCGCCTCTTTATTTGAGTAATGGTTAAATCATATGTTATATGTGCAGTAAGTGAAATAAAAAGATGTCTGAAAAGTGAAACCAATGCAGAAATGCCTCAAAGCTGCAATCCCTCTCATCTCAAAAGGGGGCAACGCCACTGGCTGCAAACAGAAAACTGACTGAATCCAAGTTACACAAGTTTTGATATTTCTTTAATAAGATATGTTCATTTTGTGAGTTACGATCCTATTTGCCAATCCTGTCCTTTGTTTACATTGTGTTCCTTGGTTTAGTGTAAAAGCCAACTAAATTCCCTTTTGAAATTAGTCATACAGACAAACACAAGCTGCTCAATTAACCTCACCAGTAACAGAAAGTACAGTCCAGGTGCCATTTCGCAGCTCGTCTGTGGGCTTATCCAGTGAGAGAATTCGACACTCATACAAGCCCTGGTCATCGAGCAGCAGGCCCTCCAACCTCAGGGTGGTGATTCGCACCAGAGATACTCGCCCTATGGAAACAGAGTGCAGGTAAAAAAGTGAGCGGGTAGGTGCGTGGAACGTGACAGAGGAAAAGTGTGTGCAATTGTGACTTCACTTGTCATCTCTCAGGTCTCAGGTGTGTGCAGCTGTTGGCGTGTGATGTTTTGTCACACAGAAAACAAACGGTGTCCTCAAAAGGTGCCTGAAAACGACCACACAGCAACATATGCGCAAGCAAACACACAAACAGCAGCACACACGCGCGCGCACGTGCGCGAACTTAGAAATCTGATCTCCCCGTTGCCAGGTGACGGCTCCCTGGAGCCAGTGTAGCTTGCAACATCAAGCCTTTATCTTTTCCAGTCTGCAGCCCACATCTTTCTATGTCCATCTAGTTTTTCACACTTTAACAGGCATGCAATTGTCCAATGACCCAATAGCATGGGAAAGCATGATTGAAGAGAAACTGTCAATGAAAGCATTGTGTAAGGACACACAGACTTCTCTTTGCACCATCTCAAAAATAAAGACATGTAAACAGAAAGCACTCTGCAGCGCAGAAGCCTGAAACCCACTGAGATGCCTGTGCTGTGATGGTAATTATTAACAGAGACACTGATTTCTATTGACTATGACAGGGAGGGACTGCCCTGACAGTCAAAAAGAACCAGGAAGTTGGAGTTAGGTATGTTGACACCGATAACACAGTGTATTTACTTTTCCAATCTGCCAAAGGGGACAAAATCCACAGGGGAAAACTGAGGTGGGGGTTAAGGTAGAATAAAATACACATGAGCATACACTCGGGGGATTAGCACTTTTCAAAATCCCACCCTTTGACCCCCAGCACCTTTTTTTTTTTTTTTTTTTTAACTGCTCTCCTGTTTACTAGATCAGTGTGATATGGGTCACTATTGCACCTTAGAGGCAGGGTTGGGCTTCGGCTGGGATGTTGAGGAAATGTGACTGGGAGTGATGAGATAAAAGGGAAAAGAGGGGTGGAGGGGAAGTAAGAGCATGGCCTGCTGACATCACTGCTGCTGTTTGAAAAATGCATGATGGCAAGGGATTTGAATACAAGGTAAATTAAGTGTGAGGCCAAAGAAACAATACAAAACAGAGGCAGAGACAGAGACGGGGGAATTTAGACTTTGTCTCTCAGCACACATAATCTATGTCTGTCAGCCTGAGCTGCGCACACTGTCTGAAAATGTGTTCATGCATGAGAATGCATGAGAATCAAGCTTTAGCAAATTGCAAAGTGTGCCAACAAATCAAGAGTGTAGTAAAATGAAGGGAGCCTGGCTTTGCATTGTTGATGTAAATATAACAACAGCATTTCCATTTTTGTCTTTCAGCCAAACTCACTCCTGGCCATCAAAACTAACAACAACTATTAAATATAGAGCATTAATCAGTTAGAATAATTTATGATAGTAAATTGCTAAATAAAAAGTGTCTATCTAATGGAATAAATTATACCCATAAACTGTTAAATATGAGGTGGGATCAAAAGGTTTTGTTAATCGACCTATAAAGAGCAGAAACTGTACCTGATTTAAATTTGGCCGCTATCTCATTGAAGGTTGTTTACTTGTAAAGTGCTGCAGTGCTCTCATCCCTGCTGGGATGTTGATGTTTGGCTGGAGAGCAAATATCAACTCATATGTCAAACTGGCATGTCGAGGATCATCCCCGATGAGATGATGAGATCTGGGTGTCTGGTTATGACCCACATCTTTAGTGAAGGATGCTCTACCAGGAGCATGCCTGCTATTTTTTTTAATATTCATGATTGTATGAAAATCATCCTCAGACTGTAAATGCAGAATTCTATTGTAATATCCTTAAGTGTCTGAGTACAAACAACCTGAATTATACGAGGATCTGATTGGGGGTCTTTTGGCCACAGTAGTAGAATCATTACTTACCACATACACTACCATCTCTCTGCAACCCTGCCCCCCCCCCCCCCTTACAAAATAAAAATAAATAAAAATTGATAAGTGGCTGACTTCACAGAGGAGAAGAGACCTGCGTATTGTTGCAGTTGCACATGTAAACGTATTCAGAACAGGATTAAAGAGGAGCCAAAGTTAGCAGCAGTGCTGGAAGTGATGCAGAGTTTCATAAGAAGGAGAAATCATCCAAATATAAATCAGGTATCAAGTATCTGCAATAATTTAGATTTTTTTTAACAATAAAAATTGTACAAAGTTTTTTCATTCTTTTTGCAGATTATGCTGTTTTACTGACAACTATATTGCGGGCAGTGAATTTTAATTTCTGCTCTTTAGCTTGGTTTCATATTCTACTTTCAAATACCACAGTCTCTAATAATTTGTGGATGTAAAGCAGCAGATCTTTGCAGTCATCTTACTAAACTGTTCAGAGCTTGCCTGGAGAAACTCGCTCCAAAACAATTTTGGGGAAAAAAATAAAATAAAATCTCCTGATGAACTTAATTTTGGAAAACAGAAACCCAGCCTCCACCAACAAAACTCCCTCCTCGTCCGTGTCATGTTCACTGCTTCACATACTGACAACATTATAAATTAGCCAAAGAGCAGCTTTGCAGGTTTGAAACTGATCCAACTATCCTCCTTGCAGTTCAATTCAACATACTCCACACACACACTCACATATACACGGCTGAATAAAGCGTCTCCAACAGAACCCCCCCCCCCCCCCCCCCCCCCCCCCCCCCCCCCCCCCCCCCGCCCTAAAGGCATTATCCCCGAATACATTCTCAGGTGACAGAGAAACACTAAACCTTTCAGTGCTGTGAAGAAATACAACTCTCTATAAATGAGGGAATTAAGTCTGAAATGAAAAGTCTACAGACTGACTAGAATAGATTATTAAATGTGGTGGTCATTATCTTTCTTAAGACAGTGGCTCTATGAGGGAAAAGCAGACGCTTTCTTTATTCAGCAGAGCTAATTAAAAGGCATTGTTTTATTTGAGATGGAGTCAGAAGAAGATTTTTGCAAATAATTCAGATCCTTTTGCAAAAATCTTATTGTCTCAAAAATGTTTTTTAATTTTTTTTTTCTAGCATTTGACCTTGAAGAATTTATGCCTCATCCATTACTGTGTTTTATCCACTGTACAACCTAGGTTTCTGTGTTATTTGAGCATACTGGAATTGTTCATTTATTCCTCGATTTTTTTACTATACATTTTATATTTTAAAAAAGTGGAAAATCAGGACAAGGATCATAGCACCAAAATGTTTTTAAAAATCCAAACAAAAACACCTACTATCATGGAAAGAGCACAGGTTTAAGGTCCCTAATAGAGCTCGCTAAAAAGCAGGCACTTTACTGACAAAAGGGACATTTGGAGTACTGTGGAGTGCGCTTTTTATTTTTACTAGTTTGATTCAAAGTGAAGAATGCACCAGAGATATTTATTTTCTTTCTTCCAAAATGGATATGTAACATTTTGAAGATCGAAGGTTTCAAACTCTACAGAAAGGCTTTGGTTGGGTAAAGGGTGCATCAGGGGAAAGCGTCTTGTTTTCTGTGACAGGGGCTTGTATGAAAAATTATTTAAATTCAATACCATCTTGCGCAGCACAGACATTTATGACCCTGAGAATGTGATACTCATGGGCAGCAGGCCCACATCATCTCTATGAGATGCCGTCAGCTCTTGGCAAGCTTCGCAGAGGCATTCAGGTTTCGGGTAGAGAAAAGAAAAAGATAAGGTTTCACTCCCTGTTTTTGTGGCTCTATTAAGCTCTACTGCGTCATGGTTTTAAATTTGGAATTGATGATCTCCGTCTCTGTCAGAGGCTGAGGCATACTCACTGCTGTAACGACCATGAGCGATCCCAGTGCAGGCTCTCGTGTTTGTCCATGTGGAAAAAAGGAAGTGTATTAGCCATTCCAGCTGTGTGTAATGTGTTACTCCTGCACACAGACTGATTATGGTGGGATTTACATAGGAAGAGCTTGTGAACAGTGCATTTATACAGCTGTATTTACTTTTTTATAGAGTCAGCAGCTGTATGGGTGTTGGGGGACTTTCTGTCCTTTCCACAGAGAAGATGCTAATCCTTTGATCTTTATAGCTCTATTACACCAATTTATTTAAGCCCTTTTAGCCCCTAACCCTCTCAGGGGAGCAATCAGATGAAAATCTAAAGTAACTCACACTTTGCAAACCTACAAACATGGCCAAAAGACAAAGAGTATTGATGGGAAAGGTGGACTGCATGCAGAGAAGTTTAATCTGTTTAAGGTGGTGAAAAAGGGAGGGATGACAGAAAGAAAAAAATTAGCCTCAGCAGAGTGAATCACTTGGATAACTTCCATTCGAATCACAACAGCTAAACAACAGTTGGAGACTGAGTCCTGAAGCCAAACTACTGAGACACCCGAGAACATTCATGGCTCGAGGGGGTGAAATGCACACCAGTTGTTCCATCTCTAAAGCGTTAGTTTCCCATGCTGCACCTGTTACTCCCACACTGGCTAGTACCTGTGAGAAAGCTCAGCATCAGATGGGACAAAGCATCTTTTTCCAACCTTCTGAATCTGTACAGAACTGCAGCTTTTTGTTTGTCACCTGAGAGGCTTGTGGTTAGCAAACCTGTCTATTAAAGCTGATGCTTTTCCACGATGAAAGCTTTATGGTTGGGTCGAGTACAAAAAAAAGTGTAATTTATGGGCTGAGGGGTGATCACATTTTATTAGGGGTTTTATTAGAAGCCTTCTTCTGAAAACTAACATGCAGTGCAGTGAGGTGCACATTGAAGGATTGTCTTAAGAGTAAGCGACAAAAGGCTACTGTCTTTTATGAGCCGGGGCTGGAATTAAAGTCTGCCCCACTCCCACTTACGATAATTCATCAGCTAACGTTTGCCCTGACTTTATGACTATGTAAATGCCTGTATCATATTTCCTGGTCAGGCTGGGCAAGGGAGTGCCATCTGACTCAGATGACAAAGACCTTGACTCAGCTGGAAGCAGGTTCTGATCCTTTGACAAACACACATCTAATGGTGCTGATCAGTGCTCATTACTGTATGTTATAGAAGTCAGTGATTCAGATACCAAACAGATTGTTACATTGTACAAAGTGACTTGAAGGATAAAGCAGAATTATTCTATATTAAAAAAAATGAAATGTCCAACACCAACAATGAACTGATATTGCTGTCAAAACCTGATAAATCTCATTCCTCTGGGTGAGAGTTCCCTTATTTAAACATATATTTGCATTGCACTGGGTGTCCTTTGTTATGAACACAAGCCCTGGATTTTATTTTGAGTAAATTCCTAATGCATTACACTGTCCTGCTGCTGTGAATACAAAAACAGCACACAATGTGTAACTCTACACTATTTACTCCTACCAGTGTACTACAGTGCCCAGCAACCTTTCTAAAAGTATTTATTCAGTGAATATAGGAAAAAAATTACTGGTTTGAATCTCTTCATGGGATCTGAAGTAATCCTTCAACATTTAAATATTTTTTTATAATGTTTTATAATGTTAGTTTCAGAAAATGCACCACACTATTACTATTTTCTGTTTTGGAAGTTGCACAAAAAAAATAAAAACAAAAGTATAATGATCAGTAATTATGGTGATATTTATCCACATTTACATACTTCACTTAGTTCTGAACCCACCTTTCTCCTTTTCCTTGTATACTCCTTTAAATTTTGAAACTCCACCAGATCAAAACAGTCTACATTTTTTGTTCCTCATCTTTAATACACATTTCCTCAAATAAAAAAGAAGAAAAAAATCAGACATATCTGGTGTCTTTGGAAGCTCTGCCAGAATTTTAAAGCGATTTGTGTGGGTTTGAACAGTTTTTTAGCTGCACCAAATGAGTTTATAGGGACTGATGCAACAGTGGGTAAGAAGGCTTTGGAAGAATATTGAAGAAGAGGATTGCCTTAGCAGTAATTATACAAATAAAATGTTGATTGCTGCTATCTACCCCCTATCGGTATTCTCATCATCGAAAATAAATGACAAGGTAACAACTCAGTGCTAGTTAGCTGTCTGCTTTGTGCTCCCACCTGAACTGTATAAATTCGTTTTACTCTTTGAAGTGGGATTATCATGCCTCCTTTGGCATTTTTCCTTTCTAAAACTGCACTTTAGCCAAAAACTCTACATTGTTCTCAAGCAGAAATTCAGAAAGACTAAAAAGGTCCATAGGTTGAACTATTCTTCAGGCAGTGCTGTGGAAAAGAAAACGTCTCTGACAAAAGAGAGATCTGAGTAACCCAGACGTGCTTTCTTTTTGTCCACATTTGTTCCATTGTTTGCGACTTTAAAGGATAACAGGAGCCACACAAAGGTATCTTTGGACTATAGAAGATCTTTCCCCCCATAGACTCTTTGTTCTCGGTGCTGTGGGCAGTGTGTGAACAATAGCTGATGATGCAATGTTTCAGCTCCTTTAACAGTAGTTCCAAATGTAAGGTTGGTCTGAAAGCACGTTAAGGTGTGGTACTGAGAGTATTCTGGGAGCCAGATATTGGTTACATTCTTTCAGTCGTAGAAACATGGACTGAATCATGTCATATTCAGCCATCATTCTAGTATTTTCAACCTGAACCTTAAATTCTCCTTTTCTCCTCAGCAAGAAGACAGGACAACCAAAATTTCTCTACATGATTTACTGATTGTCAGTCCAATAGGATTTGAGATCCTTCAGACTGGACCAAAGAGGTCATGGGTCATAGTTAACCAACACTGTCATTCATTGCAATACTCAGAGTCCTGCTGGTAGCTGTTTACTGAGATTACGATCAACAGCTTGCGATTTAACTGCTGAACAAATTACTGTCATTTTGGTAATAAAGTAATAAAGAAGCTCCAACACCTTTGCACTCTACACTGAAGTGTATAAGCTACTGGAATCCTGGCCATATATAATAACTAAAATAATAACATAATATATAGCATGCATGTAAAGTACAAAGTACAATGATACTCATTTATAGCAAACAGTAAATGCACGTTGGTTACTTATTGTGCTCACAGATGCTTACCCTCATATTGTGGATGTACACGAGGTGCATAAGTTCCAAATTTAATCAGGACAGGAATGTCAAATCCCTGTCGAACCCATTCAACCACGTGCTGGGATGCAGAAGACACAGCCGCTGGGTCTGATGGCGGAAATCTGCACTCCAGCTCCACGGAGCTTCCAGCCTTTCCCTGCACCTCAGAGCTCAAACCTTCAGTGGTTACTGTTGAGTTTATCAGAAGCAAAATGAGAGATGTGTTTCAGTTAGTTTAAAAAGCAAAGGAGAATGGTGAGCAAATGGTTGAATGTTAGAATGCTAAACATTCAAAAAAATAAAAAAAACTATGGAGATACTTACAAAATTGGCAAATAACTCCCACCACAGTGAAAGTCTGCAAATAAGATCTAGCCGACCCCATATCTGTCACTCATACAACCTGCAGCATGTTCAATCTGTAGGCAAAAGGGATACAATTGTCAAAATTGCATTACTTCCTTGGCTGCACACAAGAAGGCAGCCATCTGTGACAGATTTCCAAAACTAAAAAGTCTATAGCAGAGCTGCCACTTCTGTCATAATTTTACAGACACGAGGAAAGGAGCATTCAGATTTTTATACAGCTTTCCAATAACTGGAATTCATCCCATATCATTACACAAATGGGCAGAGCGGCCTCTGCAGCCAGAAAGCTCCCCAGCCTTATATCGTTTTCTGAAAGTAAATGTCATAAATGTCAAATAAATCTTTTGAGAGTCACGTGCAAAGTGACATCTAAGTGTTTTATTTAGAGCACATCAATGAAGACATTTGGCTGAAGCAGCCAGGAGACTCAGCACTCAAGGACAGAGATGAGCTGAGCTGATGGGAGCGTAGGGTACAGTTAAGCATTAAGGAGTGCGACTTAATGCCAAAAGGCAGCAGCTGATTGAATCCAGTCAAAGTAATCCCTGCTGAGATTTGATCAAATATGTACACAAGAGTGAGGAAATCAAGATGATGGGTCATTTTCAGGTCAGTTGAGTTTTAACCCCCTATCATAGAGGCTGTTCAATGAAAACTCTCTAAATTAGTAAACATCCCATTACTGACTAGGGAACTGGAACTGGCCCAATTTGAGATTCCAATTAAATTATCCAATCCATTGGAATAGCTTGCCTCAAAGATTATTCCTTTGAATTCCTTTGTTGCATATTGCAAAACAATGACATCAACTGATGAAAGCAGAACCTTTGAAGTCCTGCGTCACATGCAAACCTTTCTCTGCTCTGCGTCTACACTAAGAGCCACAAACTGACGCTTGTGTTCCCTTTGCAGTATGCTTCGGGTCAGTATCCATCATCATTTGGCTGAATCTGAGCAGAGAGTATAGCTCTGTACACTTCCACCACGAGTCACATCATCACCATCAACAAACACCAGTGACCCGATTCCACTGCCAGCCATACATGCCCATAATATTGCCTCCAGCATGTTTGATAAATAATTTCTAAATAACTGGGCAGCTCATTCATTCATAAAAACACTTTGGGGTCAATTTGGAAGAAAGGCGGACGTTAAATGTAAAAGTGGGGTCAGAGGTCAAATGTGTCATGATATTTGGATGCAAACTATAATGTGATGTTTAGAATCTCCATACACCAGTATCATTTCCTAAACCTTGCCAATAAAAACAAAGGTAGTGGAATTTACACATAGTTTTAAAGATAAAAGACATTTTATAAAAGTTTGACCTTATGTGACCTTGAAGAAGAGGTCAGAAGTCCAATGTGATATTACATATAAGTATCATGTATAAAGTGATATTTATAATCTCCATATATCATGTGCCTATATGTTATCAATGCAAACAATGGCAGTAAGAAACAGCTTTAATTAGCTTATATACAGCATTATTATCACTTTGAGCAATCTATTGACCTTGAAGGTACTGTAAGGTGAGAGGTCAGTTGTGACATGATATTTTAAATCTTTATATGCACTTTCTATATGTTGACAATGCACACCACACTTGAAAGAATCATAGTTTTGAAGTTCTGAGGCTTTTTGTCAGTTTTTGACCAATAAATTATTAAGTTGACCTTGAAGACATTGATGCATGTAAGCTCATTTTTGTGGATTGTTAACATGACCCCACTCTGTACCCCTACAAAAGTTTTTTTCAGAATTCATTTAAACTTTTTGAGCTATCGTGTTTACACATTCATGCAAACACTACCAAAAACATCGTGGCAGTGGTAACAATGATACTCCAACCTCCTCTAAGTGTCCTGGACTTGGCTGGAAGGGTTTTCCCTGACCAAAGAAAGAATTCTGTGGTCCTCCATCTTAGTTGACTTCTGCGGGCTTTCGAGACTTTTGGAGCTGCAGCTGCAGAGCCGGCCAGTGCATTTCTTATTTATAAGAATGTACCAGATTGTTGACTTGGCCACCCTTAAAAGTTTTTGTGTTCTCTTTGATAGGTTTATCTTGTTGTTTCAGCCTAACAATGGCCTGCTTCTCTTGCATCGACCTCTCTTTGGACTGCACATTGAGCTTTTCAATGAAAACCTAGAAAATGCAAGTTTAACACTTGGAATCAACTCCAGATATTTATCTCCTTTATTTGTCATGAAATAACGAGGGAACAAGCCTCACCTGGCCATGAACCAGCATGTCACTCAATTACTTTTGAGCCTCTAAACCTCAGGGACTATGCATTAACTCTGCTGTAACTCTTAAACAGTTAATCCAAACTTTTGTTAAACCTCTTGAATTAAAGCTGAAAGTCTGCACTTCAATCACATCTTGATTGTTCGATTGTGGTTCGATTGTGGTGATGTGCAGACAAAAATCTGTCATCCAAATACTTCTGGATCATATTCCAACAGCACATTTTACATGCTTTTAATAAAGTAATAAATGTTAAATAACAATTATGTCTAATAAGGTTATCACAGTAGATGTGTGAGATAATATAAAATGGAAGTCCAAATATTCCTTAAACCTGTTATTTCTCTGTGACTCTTCTAAACAGCAAAGACGCTTACCTGTGTTTCCACTCTAATACAGTTAAGTGTAAAGTGTAACACAAAGATAAAGACAAATTATACGTCACACTGCCCACTATGTCCTTTTGGGCTGAATGCTTTCAGTCTGTATTCATTCTTCTACACTTCTACACACACTGCAGTGACAACAACACATCACAACAATATCAGGAGTTAAAAAAAAAAAAAGAATAATATGGAATCAATATAGATTCACATCACCTGAATATTATAAAATAGACGCACAGTCCAAAAAATTATTTTGCAAAATAGTGCTGATTTGAATTTGAGACATAAATTTATTACTGCTTTAAATTAAGTCCTTTGTAATAAATATAAATGGTAACTTTGCAGTTTCTAATGTATAGTGACTATATATGTTGTATAAAGATTGCATATTGTTATTATATTATAGTACACTGAATTAAAAAAAATAGCAGATTAATGAAGTTAATTGTCATGTTGAGTGATCTCTGTACGTCCCGAATATAAACAATGCTACGACTCTTGACCCAGCAGCACAGCTCGCCCTATCAGCTCTCCATAACCACAAGGCTTTTATGGGCTTGTTCACTTCACGGCTGGGACAAAGTCTGAACTTGAGAAAAACAATTACGCAGGGTGTCAGCAGCTGCTGTGCTCCTTTCCACGTATTCACATGCTTCAGAAAGCAGCACCGCACACACAGGTTTTCCACAAAATCGAAGTGAAAGTCAAAAAAACAAAAAAAAAAATCTTCAACACATCCGCTGATCACAGTGTATTTGACAGTCAACACTCCCTTGCCCTTGATCCACGTGGCTTCATGCAAAGCAGCGCAACAGAGTTTATCCTGAACTTATTATGTGTGATTTAGGCCTTGCATGTTTGCCGAGACTGAGTCTGACAAGCCAAGGTAAAGCTTCAACATTATGACTCTGTTGCTTCTCTTCTTCACACAGTGTGAGAACATGCACAGACATACAAATTAAGACTCCCTGTTGCCATGACTAAGCTTCCCCTTTCGGCTCTTAATGAACAGATGCTCAGCATCATCATCTTATTATTTATGGCCCTTATTTGCCTCTTGTTAACTTATAACAATGGAGATGATAAGGATTCAACACAAAGTACACACAGTCATCAAGTCACTGATTAAAGAATCATAACAAGATTTCTACCCTGCATTTGGCATCCAAATACTTACAAGCTACAGATGAACAAAAATGCTTATCGTTTTACTGCTCTGACAAGGTGAGACTCATTTATGTGTATGGTGAAATAGCAAGGCAATAAAATGGATCCACATGAGTTAAAAAAATATATTTTGGAAAGAGAGAGAAAAGAAAAGGAGGCAAACAGCAAGAAGAGAGATGAGAGGCAAAAAAAAAAAAAAAAATCTTGTTAAGCTGCAGGACATTTTCTGTCATTAAATTTGAACCAAAAACTCAGAGAGCTGCCAAACAAAGCGGCCTGCACAGGTGAAGCTCTCAGCTATGGTAACACAGATGGTCTCTAGACATTTCCCGCAGACGTATTATCCCTTCCTCTGACACCGAGGACGCGCATAAACACGAGCACAGTGACAGCACAGCACTCTGGAAAATGTATAAAGCTATGCTAAATGAGCCAGTAGCTCACAAAAGAAAGCGCCCTGTCTCGCATGGATTTATCAGCTGGCAGAAATAGAAAAGTCAGTGACAGGCATGCTGCTGAAATTCTGTGTTGTTGCCATTTTAATCTACATGAGAAGAAAAATGGGGAGCAGCTGATTAATCATGACAGAGGGTACAGTCACAGATTTAATCAGCAGCCAACTCTCCTTTTACCTACCACAATTAAAACTTAAAGATAGAGGAGCTCCTCCTGCCTAAATGTTTTCAGATGAAAGTCTGCTTCCTTTTCATGTATTTTGTAGTGGTCCCTGCTTGTTTGGGTCTATTGTCCTTTACAATAATGCAGGTATTGATTTGGACAACAACAGGTGCTGCATCCTTTAGGGAATATGAAAACTCAGGGTATTTGCTCCGTAGGTTTGGACTGCTAAAGGCTGTTTGTATCTGCCAGCAAGCGAGCTACAGTAAATTGAACATTAGCCTCTGACCAGAGTGCAAGTAGAGGGGGGAAAGAAGTCAAATTGCTCATTTGCTGTGACCTAAAGAGGTAAACAACTGCATTTAACGGAAAATGGTGCTTCAGCTTTGAACAAACAAAATCATTAATCCAAAGGCACAACTAAAAACATTAAATTCCTATAGATCTGCAGACTTTAGGCATGGACCTGAATTGGACTAAAAGGCTTCTGTACGGTTGGGTTTAAATTTAAACAGATTACAGTGCAACAGTGAGAGAAACATGGTGAAATCTTTAGTCAGTAATCCAAAGCAATGCTCGCTTTGTGGATCGCATTTGATACATGTCCATCAACAGTTCAGAGCTCAGGGCACAAAACAGCCTCCAACCGAGAGGAATGCAACACATACTTTAACATCAGGTATTCATCACGTATTTGAAGAGTTTTTAGACTGTGCTCACACAGCGTGACACCAGAGAATTTACAATGTTCCTGTTATGGCACAATGCATTTTGGCTTTGAAGCCAAACAAGGCCAAGAATGTACAGTGATCATAATACTAATAATAATAATTGTTAGGTACATCAGTTCTTTAATTACTAATAATAGCATGGCAATAGTGTCACAATGTTGATGCTATCATGTGGTACGCATTTTGATGAACTACTATTCACACAACTTTTAAAGGGCTATATAACTTTCATTATTCCTGAAAGACTTCAGATTATCATTAAATGCAATTTTCAACACTTGAGACTTAAAATGAACTCGCTTTTTAAAGAGCTACAGTTCCAGCCTCCTATCAAGTTCACATATACCTTAAACACAAATCAGCCACAACATTAAAACCATATCCATGCCATTGGCACAGATGGGCCCAGACAACAGAAGCCCTAGGGAAGCCCCGCCAATCCACTGGTGCCAGACACCACAGGAAACTCACAACTTATGGACCCAACCCAAGACCTATGTGCCGATGGGTCAAAGCTGTTTTGGCAGCAATGTGGTGGTGGTGGTTGGGGTGGGGTGGCTTCACAGTATTAGTCAGGTGATTTTGATGTTGGGCTGAGTAAAATTATTTCAATTTAAGACTCCAGTTCTTCTTTGCCAATCCCATCACTGACATTTATGAAAATGTGAACTGTCATGTCATGAGTGCTGATTGTCAGCCCTCTTTCACAGCTAATAAACTCTGCACAGTGGCATCAACCTGCTCTAACCCACTCTGTAAGTCTAGATTTTTTTTTATAGCTTGCACATGGGTTAGAAAAAGCCCATTTTCAAAGTCAAACACACACTTTCCATCACAATAGGAACCCCTCTGTGTAGCTTGGTTTGATGTGCGCTTAGGAGAAAATAGGGCATTCAAAGGGGACAGAAAATGGGAAAAATAAAGAGGTTTTTTTTTTTTTTTAACTGTGTGGGTATTGCAGCTCTATGCTCAGAATCCTTCCTGTGAATCCAGTTGAATGCCACAGTCTTTTGTTGATTTAATCCATCATCTACAGGTTATAGAGCTGAGTCCCAAATCAAGCCCCAGGTCAAGCTGAAGTCATGAACTTTGTCTTTCAAGCCCTAAATAGATCGTTATGAATCCAAATTTACTATGTGGCTCAGGAGGTACAGCAGGTCATGTACTGATCAAAAGGTTGGTGGTTCGATCCCTGGCTGCTCTACTCAACATGCCAGAGTATCCTTGGGCAAGATACTGAAAGCTGCGTTGCTTCCAGTGCGTTCATCAGAGTGTGACTGTGTGTGCGACTGTTAGCTTACAGTTGTCTGTAAACTATGTAATGGTCTTTTTTCCTATTTTGAACAACTATTTGTAATTTCTCTGATGTTTTGCAAGCTGTTGTCTGTATTTTTTGGTAACAACAGAGTTTTTACATCCGAATCAAATAACACGAGGTATCATCTGCTGTGTGTCTGTCTGCTGCTCTGCACTGCCAAATGCACCCTTTTCCAGGGCTCATGCAAAGTGACTGGGCACTACTGAAATCATCCAAAGCACTGTGGTTGTTAGGGAAAGGATTTTATGACAAAAATATTTAATCTTTGGGCTTGGAGAGGCTGTTGTCATTCCAAATAAAAGGGCTAAACTCTGTGTGAAAGTCTGAATTATTTGTGTCAAGTTAAGGTCTTCATGTCTAAAAAAGAAAGAGACATGAAAGCATTTTTTTTTTAGTCAACTCAAGACTCTCCAAAATCCAATGAAATTCAAACATCAGGAGACTGTTTGATATGGTTATACTCATAACAAACAAGGCCAAATGTTTCAAGTAATGTTATCATATGTACAAATGACGAAGAGGCAAAATCTGAGGATTCACACTGCTCTAAATGCTCAGCACAGCTCTGGCTATGAGCACAGCAGCCCCAACCAACCTGCTGTTCAAACCTAGTGTTTGCAAATAGCAGCTAATCAGATGAACATGGGCTTAAAGGCAAAGTGGCCTTAAAGGGAGATGAGCTTGTTTCACACAGCAGATGGACTGAGGTGCACAATGTAAGATGAGTGAAGCAAGCTGGAAATGAGCATAACAGGTCCCCTTTAAAGACCCCCCCGCCCTTTTTTTTTTTTAAATTCAGCTACAAATGTTACAAATGTTTGGGGTATTCCACAGCAGAAACAACTTGTATTTTTCCTTTCTTTCTCTCTGCCTTTGCTCGTCTTTGTGGTTTGAAGTGGGAGGGACCGAGTTTGGTAAAAGGTGATCCCTCTATGCACCAATCAAGACTTAGCAACATTTGAATCATAACACAATAATACTTGTATTAAAAAAATAAATAAAAAACTTTAAGAACGTTAAATTCTAAATGCATAAATATGTGCTTAAATTAGATTTTTGTTCATGCAGTCCCAGCTATTTTGTAAACAAATACATTTAGCATTACATTTCCTTTTTTGCTTTTAAAGAGCCATACATTTATGATATATTGCACTTTCCATTATGATTTCAAACACTGAGCAGTTGATGGTCTCTATAGCTGTGTTACACTGAAGAAACCACCTTGCAGAGATGTTTTGCACATGATTCAACCTAACGAATATCATCTTTAATTGAAATTTCTGTCAGTTTTTCTCCAGTAACAGTGCTGTGCTCTGGAAACAGTCACAGGAACACAGAAGCTAAAAACACTGGTAAGGAATTAAAATAGTTTTGCGGGTAATGACCTGCTTCAACCCACTTTAGGTATCAGATCTGAAGTGTTTATTGCATATGCACTATTCAGGTGCCACTATGTCCTGTCCTGTTAATTGCCACTCAGCTCCCTCTGATGATGTAAACTTTATGGAAAATATTATATTACGGGAAACTGCACCCATCTGGCACATCAGCAACCTCAATCAAACCAAAAATAGATCCTGAAACCACTAAATGATGCTCGTCTCGGAAAGTTAGAGACTATTTCTCCCACAAGTGGTGAAATAAAGATAGACGCTGGGTTCGATACAAAGACAACAGCACAAAAAAGATGAGATTTTATATTCTGGCTCTCGCTCTACATATTGCACCGCTGTTTGTTAAAGTTAGATCCATATGCGACATTAAAAAACCATGTACACACCTACACTTGTCAGCTTACGCTCCAACAGCCAATATCTTCACCCTGTTTTTCTCTACTTGTAAGAGTCCGGATCCTTTAATAATCTAAAGGTTGTCATTCTCAATTAAAACAATGGACATCACGGAAGAACAACATACAAATAATATCAAAGTATAAATAATAGAAAACAGACCTAGTTTGCTCTGGAAGTTTTGAATTACTCATGACAAATGGCTGCTCCTGATCTGTCAGTTTCATATTGCACATTAGAATGAAAATCCCCCCCATAGAAACTTCATTACTGACGTTTAAATGCATGCCACAGTTCAGAGGATTGAGAGGAAACTTGGCACTCCACAGTTTGAGCTCCGAGCATTAATTTCTCATCCTTTTAAAGCTGCTGGAAGTCAGACACACTTTCAAAATCATTAACATCTTTTCTTTTTTTTACTTCTCTTACCTGTAGCTCCGTTTTGAGTATTTTTTTTTTTTTTTTTTTTTTAGAAGCCGCTGGCAGATTTTGCTTTTAAAAACATCCTTCTCGTGTTTTAGTCCAGCTTGTGCCTGAGTTTGTAGACACTGGGTCAGTGGCTGAAAAACTAAAAGCGGGCCTTACTCCTTTGTGGCGCTGCAAACTACCTGAAATTTGAGCGTTTCCTTTTTTTAAAAAAAAAAAAAAAAAAAGCCCACCGGCAACCAACAGGTGTTCATTTCACTTACAGGTGACAGCGAGGTATCGACGTACTCTTGTCTGCTCTTCCCTGCCCGAGTCCAACCTCCCTCCCTCCCCCCTCCGCTGCTGCTGCTGTTTCCTTATGTTCAAATGACTCACAGGACAACAAAGTAAACTGACAGCACAGTCCTATAAGCCCCTGGATGTTTGAGCCAATGCTGATTTAATAACTATGTTTGTTTGTGCAGGCAGATGAAAGGCGATTTTTTTTATTTTTTTTTTTAGCCCTTAATCCCTTGATGGCATCCAGCTTAGCGGTAACCACAAGAGGGTGTCCTTTACCTGATGTTGGTGGCCAAACAGGGAGAACAGACGTCGTTATTCAACAAAGGACATGTTTTCTTTTTCTTTTTCTCCTCCCTTTTTTACCTTGTGAAAGAAGTTGTTTCTCAGCGCATGAAGAAAATGAGTAAAACTGCTCTTTTGATCCCTGCTTTTCACTTTCTTTTTTTTTGTATAAAGACACATTTTAAGACAGATTATTTATTAAAGTGAGACATGTCTCTTTGCAAACACTCAAGTTTTGATTCATGATCCATTTGCAGTCTGACATGATAAGCACATCTCAAAGGACTTTGCAGAGAATATAATCCAGCTGTAGCAACAATCACAAAGGATAAAAAAAACCCATCAAACTCTACTTTAGATTTGTAGTTTCATTTTTTAAATTATTTTATTACTTTTTTAGCTCAAGCAGGCACATGGAAAATAACATTTTAGTAAATATTCAAAACTAAGTGAATATACACAAAAGGCAATACTTTACAAGGAAAGTAATACATTTTTGTTCAAAAATATACTTTACATGATTAGAATGATAAATCTTGATAGAACTTCAAGTACAATCTTTAGAAGAAGTTCCCACCATCTTTTATGATGTAACATATCATAAAGTCACAAATTTAAAATACAAGATATCTATTTGTTTAAGATATCTAGACATCATTAAAGTACTGTGCAAAAAAAAACAAAAAAAAACACACCGATTCCCGGTCATGAACTTTAGAAGTAGTAAATCAAAGGCATCTGTGAAAACTCCACTCATTAATCATTTCTTAAATATGTAGTGAGTTTTGTAGCAGTGAAATATTGATGGCTGTTTCAGGTAAGCAGATGGTCTGATATCCACAAGTCATTGAGTGTTTTACTGTTAATAAAGCTGCATATAAAGTCTAACTTCTGTCAAGCTTTGGCAGAGATGAGAACACACAAGCCACATATTACGGGGAAAAAAACCAAAAAAAAAAACATCAGTAACCCCCCACCCACACAGACAAACACAGGTATCCATCCTAGAATTATGAGGTGTTGCCTTTTGTTACACACATTCAGTCAGAAAACAGCAGGCACCAGGATACACAGTGAGGCAAAAGGAGCGGTGAGACTCAGTCACCAAAGTCTGGGATGTCATCATAGGAGTAACCCCGGTAACCCTTTGCAGCATAGTAGGCGATCCTCAAATGGTAAAATCCCGGAAGAAAAACAAGTATCCCTATGATGATGACAGGAATAGTGCGGTCAGGATGCTAAAAAACAAGGAGGAGGAAAGAAAACAAGTCTGGGAATCAGAAGGAATTGACATCCCGGAAGTTCAGTTATTTATCTGATAATCACACTCACTGTTGCACACATTATTAGAAGATATCACCAAATTTAGATAAACTTCATAAATACTGAATACTGTATTTGGTAATGGAATGCCAGAAGGGGACATTAAAGACTAATGTACTCCATCACGCTTTAACATATTTACCTCAGCATTGCCTGCCAGCACAACATAAACACGCTCTAAATGGAAAGGGTGTTGATGAGGCATGCAGCCGTGATGACTTCATCGTCTCAGATCTGATTTCATGTAAATGATCAGTCATTTCATATGCATGGCACCTAGTCACCGGGAGGCACAGGCAGTCTCTATCAACAAAGTGATGTTTAATGTGTTTAATGTTACCACCAGATGGCAGTCTTGTGCTCAGAGTCACTCTAACCCGCACACAATGTTTTGTTGTTGGGTTTTGTTTTCTTTTTTTTTAAAGATGCAAGTGGGCCGCTGCAATGGGCCGCGGTAATGTCCATCATTTGTCTGTATTAAGCTCATGAAGTGTTCCATTTATCAGTGTCTTGTAAAGTGTCCACTTACAGCACCTTTTCTGATGGATGTCATCAACCAACATGTCCTCAGCTGTCAAATGAGATGACTCAGTTGTCATGACAGTGGCCCTATATTTAGGCCGCATGATAACTGAGCCATTACCATGAAAAGTGAGCAAGCTCCATCCATTAATGAAGAGCAGGCAAAGCACACAAAAGCCCCAAAAGATTATGAAGTAAAAATTATCTTTCATTTTCAGTGTCTTTGCATTAATTTGGGCGAACTGACCCTTGGCTCTTCAGATGATAAAATTTGAAGTTTAATACCTGAATTAGCTGCATTCATTCACTTCCTTCCCCTTCATCCATTTCCTTTGCATTTCCTGCTGAAAGGTTGACCAGGCTGAGTCCAAAGTTTACTGAAGCCCTTGGCATGGCTCCAGTTGTAAAACAAAGATTCACCCCCAAAGTCCTACAGCTTCCTGCAAACAAACCTGTCTGATTTCTGTTTCCCAAGTATCTATTGCTTGAACCTTGGATAATCTCCTAGTATTAGATATGCTATTTTAACTTGTGTGGGATAACTGGCAAGTACAACGGACTCATATGCTGCCTTCATGTCAGATCAAATTTTCTGCAAATACAATCTGCAGAGCAGAGCATTACCCTCCTACTGATATTACAAATATGTGCAGATTCAGTTATCTCTTATTTGGTGTCATGAACTTAGGAAGCAAAAACCCCAAAGCAGGGGCTCCACTCAAGTTTAAACTCCAAGCTATAGAATATCAAAATCATTAGTTAGATTAAAAAAAAACACATAAAAGGCACCGAGACCAGTAAAAGCAAGAGCATAGCAGAAAACTGACAGCAGGACTATAAAATCTCAGGACAGCTGTTCAATTACAGCTATTTAAGAACAAGAGTAACAGCAGCGGGGGTGTTTTAATTGCTGCTCGCACTGAAACTTTAGATTTTTTTTTGGTTGGCTCTCCAACTGCGTGTCAAAAGTAGGACTGGGTATTACCAAAAGTACTTTATTAGTGCAGACAGAAATGTCTCTATTGTACCAAAAACAGTCATGTACCAAAAGAATATCTGGACAGATCGAGTGTCTTGTTATTCTTATTCTCTGATAAGATAGCTCAACATTTAAATTAAAGGCTGCAGCTTTTAGACCGTTAAAAAAGGACTTTTTATATATATATTTCAGGAAATACTAAACACCTTGCTAGAACCAGGGCTGGAACCCCTTTTGCATTCAGAACTACATTCATTCTTTATGGCACAGATTCATCGAGGTGCTGGAATCATTCCTCGGAGATTACGGTCCGTACTGACGTGACAGCATCACAAAGTTGCTGTAAATTTGTCAGCTGTTGAACTTCAGCATGTGATTCATGTGATTGGTTGATTAGAGATTAGCGTTAACAACCAGTTAAATAAATG
This sequence comes from Archocentrus centrarchus, assembly GCF_007364275.1. NCBI lineage: Eukaryota > Metazoa > Chordata > Actinopteri > Cichliformes > Cichlidae > Archocentrus > Archocentrus centrarchus. Next base: position 20,622,021 of record NC_044357.1, read on the forward strand.
TACCTAATAAAATGGCCAGTGAGTGTGTATACGCACAGCCCAAATCAGAGTATTAGCACCTACTGAAAACATTCCTACTTATCTTTTGCTATATTCACACGTGATAACACCTGGAACACAACTATCATAATCTGATGGTAAAGCTGTGTTGAATATTATGCAATTTGCTATAAATTTGGGGATATGCAGTATTGTTTAAAGGAATCCCTCAATTCTTTATATTTTGCTTCCAAGGACCCAGACTTTCTTGTAATTTTTTAAAGTGGTCTTGAGCAATAACTCTCCAGGCTTTCTGAAGGTCTTCTGGAGGTTTTTCCTTTAGACATCGGGTGCATTCTCACTCATTTTCAGCCCAGTCCTTGTACTGGACCATTTTCAGAGATGTTTTTTGTTTGTTCAGCCACTTAGCACTGACCTATGAATCATTCAGCAAAGAACCAATTTTAAATCGTATCTTTAGGCACTTTGATACTAGTAACCTGTCGCAAAAGCACATTTTTGTTTTCCCCTTTTTTAGTTGAATCTTTGAAATATATCAAAGGTAACTTGGTCTGACAGGAATAAAATAGGGTTTTTGCACAAAGTGATATTAGCCAATAACTTGGAGTAGGAAGGAAAAAAAAAGAAAAAAAAGAGGCAACTGGACAAGTGAAGGACAAGAAAAAATGACAGCCGTGTAAAAACTATCCACAGCAGATGAACAGTCTCTGAAAGTCATGTCCTTAAGAAATAGGAAAAAACCCAGCAAAGACCCGACAGAGAACCTGAGAACTGCATCTGACCCTTTAGCTGATCCATCGCCTGTTCACCAAAGCTTCATCAGAAATGGTCTCAATGGAAGGGTGGCTGTCAAGAAGCCGTTCTTAAAGAAGGGAAATGGGGGGGGCTGAGGCAGAAAAATACACAATGCAACACTATCAGTCATTGACTGGCCTCCCCAGAGCCCAGACCTCAACTTTATTGAAGCAGTGTGGGATTATCCTGACAGAGACTGCAACAAAAGGCAGCCAACATCCAAAGAAGAACTGTGTCCTTCAAGAAGCCCGGAAATCTATTCCTGAAGACTACTTAAAGAAATCACAAGCACGCTTGCCTCAGAGTTCAGTTTTTGTTGAAGAATAAAGGCACTCATGCTAAATACTGACTTTCAAGCTCATTATAACTGTTTCTGCCTTATATACTGTATGTTTAAATAAAATCACTATAGCCATTTCCCATTTTGCCATCAAAATACAAAGAACTGAAGGATGCTTTCAACTACAACTATTCATTTTTTTTTGTCAGAGCTACATCTTTAGAATGATGACAGTCAGCAGCTATAGGTTAGTTTAGAGAAAAAAAAAATAGTGATTATTGCTTTGTCCAAAGATAAAATAGAAACAGAAATCATGTGGCATGTAAGCCCCAATTAAACCACAACTTGTCATTTAAGTTTTGACTCATTTCAGTTTTTGCTTGGATGTAAGATGCTCATTAAGGAGTTTCATTCGCTGGCAGGCAGACTTCTCTTTCAACTGTGCTTAGTCAAAGCAGGTAAACAAAGCTAACCAGCTGGTGGCTCTACCTTCAAATGAGAATGGTCTAGCTCTTTGTTTTTAAACTGTCAAAAAGAAAGGAAACACATATTTCCCAAACTGCAATAAACAATTTTTGAAACATTTAAAATGTATTATAGATGGTGCCCTTCAAATGGTTTAGAAAACACTTTCTGGATACAAAAAAAAAGAAAAGAAAAAAATCAAAACAAAATACAACTACTAAGCTTCACTGGGAAGCTGCTGAAGAAACACTGAGCATGAAGTAAGATGTACAGAGAGGTGATCAAATAAAAGAAAAAACTAAATATGTGACCCACACAGCGAGGACATCTGGTTGCATTTTTCGAGGATCTCCACACAAAGGTGTCCTGAGTATCCTACTCCCATCTTTCAGTATACCAAAAACCCCATCCATGAGGCAAAATGGGTTCACTGATGGTTTGATGTAGGCTTTTGGGAAATTGTGGACCAATGTGTTAGAAAGAGGTCCCCACTATTATAATCAAAACACCAAATAATACAATATCTGTTGAACTGGCACTACATCTATGGGTGGGCGATACAGTCTCAAAATTATATCACGATATTTGGAAATTTTGCAGTGATGACATTTCTGACAATATAGAAGATATACTGAACATTTTATCTGTGAGAGCAGCTTGCAGGCAGCAGCATCTATTAGTACATACAAAATGAAGGGGATTTTCCATCCTTCTTTTCCAATGAGCTACGGTTATTGATCACAGACTGCCTAATTCGAAGTGTGAATATTTTGCCACAAGGTGCCACCACCGCCACCAGCAGCAGCAGGATTATAGTGCAACAGCAGTGACACAGCATTAGTTACAGTGACACAGCAATGTAAGCAAAAAAGTAGCCTAGTTAGAGTTTTCCCTGGAAATTTTAGGCAAAAGTATAACATAACGGCTTCACATTTTACTTTAACAATAACTAAAGTAAACATCTTAACCTTGTGACCCTTCAGGAGCTGTACAATATTGTCACACAATAAAACTGACAAATTTTTTTTTTAATCTGCAATGTTCTATCTTTGGTCAAGCTTTTTAATCAGCTGCTTAAAGCCCTACTTTGCCACCTCCTAACTGTATCTGTAATTTCCATCCACAGTTTGCTTTTCCTGTCATACAGAGTGCAGCTAGCGAATGCTCCAGCAATGCTCGGTTGAGTCATTTATTTACTTTTGGATTGCACATCCGCTCCTCAGGTGATGTCATTGCCTGGTTTCACTTGACTGTGTTTTCTTTTTCCTCGAGTGGTGAAACAAACTTGTTGTTTCCACTTTCACGGAGCGGTTTTCTTGCACATTTTGCAAAATATGATGCTGTGCTGAAAGTCTGACCCTGTTGTAACCAAACCGCATCCATACTATTGAAGTAGCTCCCTTTTTCTCAGAGGCTGACACACTGGTCTTGTTTGGGCTTGTGTCACTGTTGTACATGCTAGATTATAAGGTATGGCTTCACTAGATCACTGATATTGTGACGCCATACTATTTTATCATGTAAAAATTTATACTGTTATTTTCATGGCTGCTATGATAGGGCACAGCCCTAATTCCATCCCTCTGTTAGAGTTAAACAGACTTGGGCATTCAACATCAAGGTGCACTGATGCTGTTCTGCCTGCATGTGGTAGCCCAAAACCTAACTTTCAGTCTGCTTCCCAGTCATGGATTAAGCATAGTGCTAGCCTAAAAAGAAAATTTGATGAAGATCTCCATTAGAAATAGCATTTAGTCCAGGATTAGACATACATGTCTTGGAAAGTAAACATTTCTGTTTATTTTTCCCTTTAATTTGTCACCAATCTGTATCTTCTAAACAGGATTTAAACAAAAAAGGCAGGAGGCAGGCGGCTCAGACAGAAACACTTCCTCCACACATAAATTTCAGGGGACTCGTATTCCTAACACAAGACTTACCATCAGTCTTCAGAAATAAGAAACAAAGGAAAATTATGGTAAACAACAAGCTTTTTTTGGCAGCAGAGAAGGAAATTGTTTTTCAGGCTAAAGGCTGTAGACATTTTTCACTGTGGTTCAAATTACTCTTTACTTGAGACAAGAAAATTTTTTATTTGAACAGACATTATTAAATAAAGTGACCAAACTCACCTCAACCTTTATGGTTCCTGATAAAAGAAGGGCTCCAAAGATGATCAGTAAAGAGCCTACCAGAAACAGGAATACTGCCAGTGCAATCGCCTTATAGGGGACCTTTGGAGGGGTTTTCTTGAACTGCAAAGAGTGACATTGTGGCAAAATGGTATTGAGATTTCAATTATGTACATCACAATATATTGATATCTAATGATTTCATGATATATTAACAAAAATAGACAGTGCACTCCGTAGGCAGCTACTCGAGCAAATCTAATGCAATTAGAGTCTCCAAATCAGCTTTCAACCATGTTCAGCAACAAGATCTCAGTTGGGAAGCTCCCCCATGTGCAATTTTTAATAACCAGCCTGCATTCAGTCTGGGATTGGATGAAAAGACACTGGGATTGCCTAAACCCAAAGAAGAACTGAGGAAATTCTCCAAGATCTTTGGAACAACTTACCTGCCAAGTATTTTAAAAATGATGCAAATGTAACAAGGGGAACTGGCACTGTTTTAAATGCAAACAGTGATCACACTACCCATTAATTTGATTCTTTTTTTTTCCTGTTTACTCCACTTTGTTCGGAAGTTAAATATGTATGACCTACTCGTGATATTACTGTTGAAAGCAGCTTCATTTGGCACGCCTAAAACTTTTTCAAAGAGCTGTTTTAATTACAGAGGACCTCCGCTTTTCCACAGAATCATTACTTGAGATTCATCACAAATCACTGCTGATGGTGGAAATTTTTTTTTAAGTAATTAATATCCTGTTGTCAATCCATAAAGTCTCTCACCTGTAAGTCTATGTAACCGTCGTCATCAGCAGCCAGCCGTGAGTATTTGACCTTGTTGTTGGATATTCCAGCAGACAGCATGTTGCTTCTGGTTGCCATTTATGGCATGGAAGCTGTTTGGAGAGAGAAGAGCAAAGGAGGTAATCATCCAAGTTGGCTACACTTATCTCATACGGTGCTGAAGGAGAGCCGTCTATTTTTGATTTATGCACAGAAAAACAACCTGGCAAGTAAAGCTCAACATCGATGAGGAAAAAAAACAAACAAAAAACACAGAAAACGAAGGGATTCTGCTCACTGATTTATAAAACTGCCCAAAGCATTTGGAAACTGAAATGATTATTCAACATCCATCATTGCTGTCAAACTTATGTGTGCTCTCGGCACATCTAAGTTTTAAAAGAACTGCAGAATATCGCTGAAAAAGCAATCTAAGCAGAAAGACTGAGAGGTCAGTGACCAGGACACACTCATCTGGGTCTTTTCACTTCTGCTTCTGCTCGAGCATGTAAACAGTGAATAGATAAGTTCCTCTGATAAAACAGTTTACATTCAAATAAAGCAAGGTCGTGGAATAGCTCAGATTAAAGTGTTTATTATTGAAATGCTTGCAGAGAGGTTTTGGGAAATAAAATAGGGGTGCCTTTCTCCACCTTTCCCTTCACATTACAGTATGTTTCTCTCAAGAGGAATGTACTGCTTCTATTCTACGCACAGCTTCTTGTATGCTTTACGCATAATCAAGTCAGTGTTAATAAAAGCATTTTACTCCTGCTTCACTTGATGCAGCATCCACTCAAGAAAATAAAATAAGATTAAGATTAAGATAGTGTTTATTTGTCACATGCACAGTTATACACAGTACAATGCACAGTGAAATGTATTTTGTACCTGCAACCATATATACACACACATATAAATAAGAAGAATAAAAATTAAAAAAAAGTAATTCACACTATACACTATACTCTATATACTATACACTATACACACTTTTATAAATTATAATATTTACATTGTGCAATAATGGTCCAGTTAGGGCTCAGAGTTGAGCAGACGGATGGCTTGTGGGTAAAAACTCTTCTTCAACCTTTCAGTCTTAGCCCTCAGGCAGCGGTAACGCCGGCCTGATGGGAGCAGGGAGAAGAGAGAGTGTCCGGGGTGGCTGGGCTGTTTTAGGATCTTCATGGCCCTCAGCCTGCACTGCTTGGTGTAAATGTCCTGCAGGTTGGGGAGGGTGGTTCTGATGGTCCGTTCAGCTGAACGAACCACCCTTTTTAGGGCCATGAAGTCCTGCTTGGTGCAGTTACCCATCCAGGTGGTGATGCTCCCACGCATGATGCTCTCGATGGTGCAGGTGTAAAAGTTCCTGAGCACCTTGAGTGGGAGCTTGAAGTCTCTCAGCCACCTGAGGAGGTAGAGACGCTGTCTGGCCTTCTTCACAGTGATGTTTATGTGATGAGTCCAGGACAGGTCCTGTGAGATGGTCACTCCCAGGTATTTGAAAGTGTCCACTCTTTCCACCTCAGCACCACTGATGACAAGTGGATGGTAGTCCCTCTGCTGCTTCCTGCTGAAGTCCACGATCAGTTCCTTTGTTTTGCTGACGTTGAGCAGGAGGTGGTTCTCCTGGCACCAGTTCTCCAGGCGGGAGACCTCTCTCCTGTAGGCTGTCTCCTCATTGTGAGAGATTAGTCCCACAACAGCAGTGTCGTCAGCAAACTTGATGATGACGTTGGACTCTGACGTGGCCTCGCAGTCATGGGTGTACAGTGAGTACAGCAGAGGGCTAAGCACACAGCCTTGGGGGGATCCAGTGTTGAGGGTGAGGGAGGATGAGGTGAGGTGACCCACTCGTACCACCTGTGGTCTGCTGGTCAGGAAGCTGTGAACCCACCTGCACAGGGATGGGCCCAGGCCCAGGTCCAGCAGCTTAGAGACCAGCCTGGAGGGAACTATGGTGTTGAATGCTGAGCTGTAATCTACAAACAGCACTCTCACATAGTTCCCCTTACCAGTGTCTATGTGTGAAAGGGTCTTGTGGAGGAGGAAGGATATGGCACAGCAACACTGCAACACTGATCTACCCCAGAGAGAAATATGACTACTCATGTGATCTGATCCCTCTCAAGGCCTAAGTTGTGTTTACATTGGATCCCAAAAGAAAGACTACGGCAGTACATAAAAATCGTAGACCCTACTTTAACACGTTATGGGGGAGCATTCAGAAACATCTTGTTATTTTCCTGACAGCTGTCACATCAAGTTGACACAGAGCCATTTGAGAGGGTTACTGTCAGGTTAACAGCATGTGCACGGCAGCAAGGAAATGCTGCTGAAATGCAGCTTTGCATACAATAAGTAGTAATTATTGGTATCCATCAAGATCATTTTCAGACAGACAGAACCTTTTGTGCAAATGCAGAAGACTAGCTTGACGACTTCTGTATTTTTTTTTTTTTTTAGTGTTTAAACACCAGAATTAAACTTTAGCAGTTTGGCGAAGGATTTTAAAGCCCACTAAGAGAAATTAATATATAACTTATAAGAGGATATAGTTGACTTCCCTTGTCCACTGATCACAGAGGTTTTCTATATGACACAACGTTAATACGATGTAAAGCAAAGTTACAAGCAGCACTTAAAATTCAGAAGCCCAGAGTTATCTTTGCAAATGACCGTTACATGGGAATATTTACTGTGTACAAGTGCGCATTAACACCTGCGAACTTTGATTGGTTACAATAACTTACGTTACCTAATTAGCATTAGCACCTTAGAAATGTAACCGGACAAACGCGAACACATTCAACTCATTTCTTTCCCTCATTTCTCTCTTACCGTTATTAGAGGTATGTATAAACAGCATAAATGTTTCCATGTAGCTCGGACTGCTCTCAGCGGTGACACATCTGTATTATTTACGCTTATTAAAAACTACCTCAACTTCCTTATTTCTTTTTTTTTTCGTCAGCGCGCATGCGCACACAGATGTCTCTCTTTTTTTTTCTTTTTTTTTAATTGATTGAACTTTAACGGCACGCAAGCTGTGAGGTAAACACTGAGAATTATAAGGAATAACAAACAAACAAAAAGAAGCCAAACAAAAGAATAACACGAAACCATATGAACGCCATCTGAGTATATGTAAGATACTTAGCCCAAACTCCTGTTACAACCAGAACATTAACATAAACAACCAATAACACACACACACACACACACACACACGCGCGTTTTTATAATATGGAGGCAAATGCTCTGCTGTGGTGATCCTAAAGGGATCAGTCAGAAGAATAAGAAAGTGGCTTTAAACACTAAAATAGCTAAAATTCAGTGAATCAAAAGAAATCTGGATAACAATGGAACAATGGCTTACTGGCTTACAGTAAAAAAAAATCATAACAGCATTGTCAGATGACAATAAAGTGGCTCAGTATAACAGCATAAAGTGTAGTGGACAATGCAATGCAGTGGCTCTGTGTAAACAGAGTGCTAAGTGTTTTGACACAGCAGGGTTAAATAACATGAGAGAGCAGATGATTGTCTGCTTGACGGACAATGTTGCATTGCAGGTTGCCAGTCCATCACAGAGCCAGTACAGACAGACAACAATTACCACTTACATCCACACCTACAGCCAATTTAGAATCACCCTAATATGGATGTCTTTTGGACTGTGGGAGGAAATCGGTGAAAACCCACTCAGGCACAGAGTGAACATGCTAACTCCACACAGAAAGTCCACCAGCACTTAGAAAGCCCTTCATTCAATATTCCACCCCCATAAAAGTAAAGAGCCTTCTCTGCTAAAGTGTCGAAACTAACTATTATGTTGGTACCTTATAATTATTGAAATATTGTTGTAAAAAGAGAATGCATTATTATATAAGTAGCAATTTAAAAGGTGAAGCAAGTCAAGGTCTTTTTTTTTATGATCTATTAAAAAGAAAACACACACACAGAACACAGCCATAACATTAAAATCCCTGGCAGATAAAGGCATTAACTTTACTGTGCAATATTTTGCTTGGAAACCTTGGTTCCTGGTATTCATGCCACTCACATTGCAGCAAACCACATAGCGACAGCATCCAACATTATGCCCTGATGGCAGCTACCTCCCCGCGCCACAACAAAAACTGATCAGCAATATATCAGGGAGCACAAATCTGAGGCCAAGGTTTTGATTCCACTTGAAAAAAAAAAAAATTCCCAGATCTCAATCCTATAGATCAGTGGGTCATCAAGACAACCCTGCAGGGTATTCTGCATACCAAATACCCTGCCCATACCCTGATGTGTTGCTTTTTCTATTTTTTTTTATGCAAACTATATAGGTGTAAGTATAAATAAGGTTGTAATGGCCATGCCTTTGTAAATTATTTAAATGTAACTGAGTGAACAAGCTACATTCAAACTACAAAAGTAGTGCAGAACAAAATCTCCTTCCAGTGAGCAATCACTGTTATGTAAACAAATTGGTACTTATACGACACGTTTCTTATTACAAGCCTCATTCACCCATTCATATAAATCCTATTTTTTTAACCCAACATTCACATACTCACACGGATGAATCGGGGCAACTCGGGGTGGGGTATCTAGGCCAAGGATTCTTCAACACACAGGTTGAAGCACCAACAACCCACTGAACCTCCTGAGCCACTGACACCCAAACTCCCGAGTTATGCTACTGCTCTTTATATTACCCTGTTCAGAAACTATTGATTGTGAAGCAGCTTTTTAGGATTTTTATTTATTTATTTATTTTGCTGTTAAGATTTATGTAAGCCTACAAATACAGATTATGTGATTAAATGTAACTGTTAGCTAAGTATATTTACCTTCCTCTCAAAATTGCAGGTATGCGGTCCTCAGAAAGACATCGTCCTTGAGTTTCTCTCTGGTGTTTCTCTTTTTGTTGCATTTCTATATCACTGTATTTGTGATTTATCCTCTCACTTTAACTGTAGACCCAATTTCACCTACTCCTCTGTAATCCTGGCTTTTATTTATTGATTTGATTTGATTTCTTTTTTTTGGAGGGGGCTGTGCAGCTGTTTGGTTAAGCAGAGTGTAAATGTCACTCTGAGGATAAGATCCTTCTTGAGCTGCATACAAACAAATACCCTGACATTACAGCCAGTGAACCAATCAGTGTTAAACTGATGTGGATTCTTGAAGGAATTATTAGTGGGGTTTTTTAACCACGATGTTTTCAAACCACAAATGAAACTGTTCAAACTTTAAACAATAAGTAGTTATTCCCTGTGCAAACTTATAAGCAGCTATACTGGGAGGAAGTCACCTATATTTAAGCCCCACAGCATCAAGTCAATTAAACTTTTGGGATGTTGATCTGGTCAGTTAAGTAGCAAAGGGGGTTGTTCATCAGTTTCAGCTGATTTGGTGTTAATGAAATTAACAACAGGTGCACTAGAGGGGCAACAATGAAACAACTCACAAAACAGTTTTACATGTGGAGACAGCTTTTCCCTTGTCTTTTCTGATTGTTTTTACTAGTTTTGCTATTTACTGGTAACATGAGAGGATACCTGGACCCTACAGAGGTTGCCTGGGTAGTCCAGCTCCTCCAGGACAGCACATCAGTATGTGCCATTGTCTTGTGTCTCCCAACACGGTCTCAAGAGCATAGAGGAGATTCCAGGAGACAGAAATTTACTTTAGGAGAGCTGGACAGGGCCGTACAAGGACCTTAACACATCAGCAGGTTCGGTATCTGCTCCTTTGTGCAAGGAGGAACAGGATGAAGACTGCCAGAGCTACAAAATAAACTGCAGCCGACCTCTGGTGTGAATGTCTCTGACCAAACAATCAGAACCAGACTTCATGAGGGTGGCCTGAGGGCCCAACGTCCTCCAGTGGGCCCTGTACTCACTGCCTGGCACTGTGGAACCCAATTGGCATTTGCCATAGAATACCAGAATTGGCAGGTCCACCACTGGTGCCCGGTGCTTCTCACAGTTCAGAGCAGGTGGTGATGGTCTGGGGAGGCATATCCATGGAGGGACACACAGACCTCAACAAGCTAGGCAACAGCACCCTGACTGCTATTAGGTATGAAATCGTTGGACTCATTGTCAGACCCCATGCTGGTGAAATGGGTCCTGGGTTCCTCCTGGTGTGTGGCAATGCCTGGCCACATGTGGCGAGAGTATCATTGATTTTCAAAGTGTTTTTAAATTCAGCCCTCTGTAAGTTGATGATTTTCATTTGGATCAAACAAAGTGGCACCTTTTCATTCCAGACGCATTACCCAGTCCATATCAGTATAGATATCCAGCATGATTTTTCCCCCCATTGAGATCTGATGTGTTTTCAAAGTGTTCCATTCATTTTTTGGAGCAGTGCATATCACTAATGCTTACTTCACTGCTAAACTAATCCTAACTGTCCTTGCTGACTATCAATAGCATCAGCCACCTTCCTCCAGGCAACATTTCTTCAGTCAGTGGGAGTCAGAATCAGATAACAAGAGGAAGAGAGTTCACACAGTTTGGGATTTCCTGATGCAATTATATACAATTTATCTTCTAAAGACAAGATATTAAGCTCCAGCACAACTAACAGGCTGGGGAGTTCCAGGTTCAGCATCTTAGCTCAGCTCATTTATTGGGTACTTATGAGTTATATAAGATGAAGATGCCTTTATATGAAGGCTAACATTTGCATGCAAACTTTTCCTTGCAAAAAGTGGGTCAAAAGCATCAACCCTAGGGTTACACACGTCCATGAATTTCTGTGCTGAATTTTGTGCTGACTGACCATTGAAAATCAGAATTATCTGATTTTTTCTGTACAATTTGTACCTTCATACTATGATAACTGACTACATTACAAGTACTAGAAGCACATGAGGTTGGTTTGAAATTTGGTGTATTTTTGATATCTCGCAAGTTCTCAAGTCCACGAGCTAGGCATGTGACATTTTTAGGGCTGAAAAACATATTATATAGAAAATTATTTTGAACCATAAGGAATCACAGCTAGAAGATTAGCCTTGTATCAAATTTTAGATCAATAGGAGACCTTTCAGATGCAGTAACTACTTTTGACCAGTCACATGATCACTCATGGTGATCAAAAGTCTTTACCCAAAAGTTTTGTTATACGTACAGTTTTCATAGTTTTTTTCATGGCTTCATTAATATTGGCAAAATTATTGTACAAAAATTATTACATTGTTTTTGAGGGGGTCACTGTTATGTCCACAGATTTCAGTTGCATGACATCTCTTTTAATCCATTTACTTTGGCAACTGGGAACTTTTCTCAGATTTGACAGATTTTATGTGGAATGACCTCATTTCCCTGGATAGGTAAAAACTTTGACCAACTGATGGCTAATAAAATCAGCAGGGTTCAGAGGGGTTTTTTCATTAGAATTCAGATCTCTCTTTCTAGTCTCTGTCAGTACTCTTGATGCAGGATTTTGGATCTTTGGCTTTTTCAGGAAGTTTTTAGGACAGCCTGATAATAATGAATTACAATAGCGCAGCCTAGAAGTGATAAATGTATGAAGTAGTTTTTCAGCATCACTCTGAGACAGGATGTTGTGCCATCAGCACAGTACCACAAAATTACAGTGCTGAAAGCCGGAACTGTTAACACCAGTGGCTTATGAGGAGTCCCCAGAAAGAAAAATTAACTGGTGATTGCAGATATAGCCCACAGATTCCATCTAACCCATTTTCCTTCCCATCAAGATTATCTCAGATTGTGCTAAGAAACACTCATTGTTCCTTTCCTCATACCTGTGCTGGTTCTCAAATGGCACCAAGACAGAACTGACTCCCCACCTGCAGCGGCATCAGCACCGCATAGTCAAAAAAAGATAGAGATGTTTTTAATCATCTATTATTAAAAACACATAAGGTGGCATGGATCATTTTAATAGCTGTATCTACTTTTAAAGTAATAATGACACACTGCATGTATGTCATCCTCCTTCACAAAAATCCACAACACAGTAAAGGGTCAGTGCAGACTGTGAATTCAGTACAATTTTAACATCCTTCGTTTACATCCTTCATTTACATGAAAAACTCCAAATGCCACTTTAAAAAACAACACCATTTGGGGGAGGCTGCTGGCAGTATTCAGAGAAACTGGATATAACTGGAGGGAACAAACTGTGTGAGCCTGAAGTCAACTGCCTTTTTCTACTGATGGCAGGAAACCAGGGACCTTCACTGAGAACTTATTGTGCTCAAATGTGAACTCCCTACCATCATAAATAATAAACCGCTGTTAAGACTACACCACTTTAATCGTTGTGAGAACTACAAAAAGAACTTGGCATGTCAAGCAAAAAAACAATGGAAACAGTGTTATATTATTACTATCATCCAAGCAGTTACTATAAGAATGAAATACCACACACTGCAAAGGGCATATCAGCAACATTCCTTTCTTGCTGTATTAAATCAAAAAGCACAGCAGACCCCTGCAGAACTGAGGAATTGATAACCTGTATTAAAGTCTGAGGAGAAGCTAAATTCAGGGACAACACTTTCTGTGGGCTTGTGTTGCTAGAAAATTTGGGGCAGTCATAACCTTTTTGTTGTTGTTTTTTTTTTCATTATTTATTAGCCAGCGTGGTTCATTCAATCAAACAGATACAATCAAATGAGGAACAGTCTGGAGGTACATGGTGCTTGTGCAGCACTCCATTTAAGCAAAGACCTTGAGGCACTTTAATTGCACAAACACTTGTTTCAGGCTTCTGGTCTTCAGAATGTGCTGAAAGGTTGCTGCTTAAAATTACTATTGGTGCCAAAATGAGCCTGCTACCATGGAAAATATTAGATGGCTTGTACCATGATGCTGACTCCTGCTGCTGCTACAGGGGTCATAAAGAAAAACACAGCGTCTTGCCTGCTGTGGCGGAGCTGGCAGGACACCTTGTTCACATGGGCAACCCCATAATGCACCAACTGTGTACTGCCCGAACTCCTCATTTGTCCTTTCTCTGTGAGCTTGTTTTGTACTTTCACCACAAAAGGCAATATTACTATGTAATAAGCAATATGTCTGTGTAGATTCTCAGTTATCCAGGTCATAGTAGTCTCTGGAGCTTGAAAAAGGCGACTGGACTTCTTTTGTAATATGTAATAAGCAGATATACTTTTACCATGACGTTTGGACACATTTTTTTCCAGTGTTATACTTACATGCTGTTACAGTCTATAACCTTTGAGATTATGTTTTAGCCCCTGAGTTCAGGGTTTTATTTCCCCCCCTTCTAGCAAGCCTAGAAGGGGAAATGAAGACACGCATACAATCCACCTCATTTATAGCATTCATGGCAGACTTGTAGGAACAAATCTCAGTATAACACAGATTAAGTTTCTAAACTGACTAAAGAATTTAAATCATCATGTGTCTAAAGAAGAACAAAAACTTTCTTGAACAAAGACATCATTGCATGGCTGTTATATTAGATAGCAGCTTCAGCTAAGCCATTTGAGCCTATGTGGTTATATTGCATATCCATGCATCCACAGCTGTGTGTGCTGTGTGTATATACAGAGCCATGTCTATCTCCATTCATTGCTGTGTTCATACAGAAAGGTTTATGCTGGTCACATTGTTACCCACAATGTAAATAATGTATGTGGTAGGTTCTAGTTGGTGCATTTGTCCATGCATATGTGTGCGTACTCTATATCAGTGTTTCTGTCCTGGCATGTACATATAAAGTCACAGTTCAGTACCAAACTAGGACCTGATTGTAAAAGGAATAAAGTGAATCAAGTCACAGAAAATGAATGTAGAAATAACCTGCCTATTTTATCAAAATTTGAGGCTGTAGGTTAACAGCATAAAGCTCCAAAGCCACAAATACAGTCGTACACCATGAACAGGAATATTTATTTGTCGATTCAATGATGGCATTTACAAACTGAAAGAACCAGTTAGCAGCTTGCTTATCCAAATAGCAGTCCCTGCATTTGCAGCAATCAAAAGGCCATTCCTAAAGCTGTGTGCCATTAATTGCATGCCCTGAGGATTCTTTCAGTTTCATTTCCATTCACTTTTTTTTCTTCTTCTTGCCACAACTGTTGATGTAGACATCCTGTTCTATTGTCAACCCCAGAGGCTTTGCACATTAATGAAACAAAAGTGCTCATTTCAAATTCCATTTGCCCATCTCTAAGCCCATTCCACTATTAACTCAATACACTATATCTTTTGTCCCAACAAGTCCCCTGGTGTTGTAGAATCCAGCAGCATCTCTGCAGAACTCTGCCTAGTAACGGAAATCCAATTAGTATTGACATCATTTCTTTGAAACGTACCTTTCTACAAAGGGAGGGAAAATAGTATGTCTCACACTGATGGCTGTAAGCATACCATTAGTCTAAAAAAATAAAGAACTGTATAAGAAGCCTTCCTTTTACAGCTTTCATCGCTCCCAGCCTGTATTGCATGTGATAGCAGGTCAGAGCACCAAGCAGGCTGCTGCTGGGAAAATGATTATGATGTCAGCTCCACAGTATGTAATTTTTGTCTGCCAGACCATTTATTTTTTTTAAACTGCATATAATAATATAAAGCTTTATGCAACCCAATACTTGAAATATTATAACTGCATTAATTTAGTTTTGCTCACTAGGGGGCACTCTCCTTTAGTTTCTAATTAACTGTGATAACAGGGTGGAACAGCTGGCAGCTAAAGAGCTACAGTGCTGTGAAAAAGTATTTACCCTCTTCCTGATTTCTTAGTTTTTTGCATATTTGTCACATTTACATGTTTCAGATTATCAAATACTAAATATCAAATATATAGTTCTTAAGGTTGTTTTTAAATCTGACAAAGTGAAGCAAAAAAAAAACAAAAAAAAAAAACACATAATCATAGAAACTCAAGAACAGATGAGAAACAAAGTCACTGACAGTGATCAGCCTGGAAAGGGTTACAAAGCCATTTGTAAGGCTTTGGTGAACCTTCCCAGGAGTGGTGGACAGACCAAAATTACTCCAAGAGCACATTGATGTCTGATCCATGAGGACGCTGTCATGAAACAATGTGTGGAAGGAAAAAAAAGTTTTATGAACCTAATGAAAGACTCTTGAGACAAGAACAAACTTTAAACAAGCTTTAATGCAAATCACAAAGTCCAAATTCCGAATGATAGCAGGGCACCGAGCCAACGAATCCAAACATCCACAGCTTATAGTGCTCAAAATTTAAAGGAACATGTTTTAATCACAGTATGGCATAGAGTCAATAAAACTTCTGGGATATTGATCTGGTCAGTTAAGTAGCAGAGGGGGCTGTTAATCAGCTTCAGCTGCTTTGGTTGACTTTGGTTGCGCCTCAGACTGTCCTGGAGCTCACTTATGCCCTTGTCCAGATCTGGGAGGAGGATACAACTAACCAGGGGAACAAGACTAACTTGACACAGGAAAACATTGAAAGACAAAAAGACAACACAGAAACAAAACTCATGAAAGGAACAGAATGGAAACACAAAAGGGGAACTAACTATAACCTGAAGCAATCAGAATCTATACAATAAAGAATCTATACAAAACCTATGATAACCAGAAACTTTAAAAATTTGAATTCTATTAATAGTAAACTAAATAGTGACCAATATTCCAAAAGAAACAAAACTGAAATATAAATCATTCTCAAACCAGTCAGACCCCTGTGTCTAAGACCCGGGGACCACGACAGTCACAAAACAACCCAGAACAACATCTAAACAACTGTAGGCATCAGTTAATGTCAGTGTTCATGACTCAACAATAAGAAAGCGACTGCGCAAAAATGGCATCCATGGGAGACTTCTGAGGCAAAAACCACTGCTGACCAAAAAGAACACAAAGGCTCATCTCACATTTGCTACTGATCCAAAATACACCAGCACGTCCACCTCCGAATAGCTCAGAAAAGCAAAATAAAAGGTGTTTAAGTGGCCTCATCAAAGTCCGGACTTAAATCCAATTGAGATGTGTTGGCATGAGCTCAAAAACCCTCCAGTGTGTCTGAATTAAAACAATTATACTGAGAAGAGTGGACCAAATTTCCTCTATAGTGACGTGAAAGACCCATTGCCAGTTATCACAAATGCTTGATTGAAGTTCTTGCTGCCAAGGGTGTATGCATTTTGCATTTACTCGAGTTATCTTCGTCTAATATTAACATTTGTTTGATGATCTGAAACATGCAAGTGTGACAAATGTGCAAAAAAAAACCCCAAAGAAATTAGGAAGTGGGCAAACACTTTTTCACAGCACTGTAGCTTTAGCTGCCAGATGTTCCACTCTGTTATCACAGTTAATTGCCAACTAAATCTGCCTAATGTTTGGATCTGGGGAGGTAGAAAATAGTGTGCTTGGCCCTCTTGTTAAAAACAGCTGCTGAACCAAACAGTACATGTCTTAAAAACTGAAACAACTAACTTAAAGAAGCTGAAAAAGTAGTTTTTGTATGTGGTTTTTTTTTGCTTTTTTTAAAATAACTGGAGCTCCTATGAGCAATATTTAAATTACCCATCAAAGTCCCAATTTCCACTTCTTCAAACTTTTCAGGGAAGACAGAAAACTAATTATATAATATGAATAAGCCCATTGTGTTCATAATAAAACTTTAACTTTGTCAGCAAGATTTGTTGACCAAACAAAGACAGTTAACTGTAATATTTTGAAAATGTTACAAGTGTTTAGAAATGTTGTCATTTTTTTCTTATGATTTATAGACAAATACTGGAAAATCACCATATAATGATATGTGTTGTTCCTATAACCATGTCTCCTAGAAATTAAATTATTTGCCCATATGGTTATACTAGATCTTTAACACGCCTTCATTACAGGAAGGCATACCAATAGATGGCCGATATTACAGGTTTTTGAAACCAAAGATTAGACCATATTCTCATCTGATGTTTGGTTAAAGCTCTGGTAAAGTTTCATTAGTAACTGACCAGACCTCATTAGAATTAAAAACAAACAAATACTTGTTAAATTTCTTAAAGATCATTCATTACTTTCTTAAATGCCATTAAAGTGCAATTAGGTTGAACATACTCTGTGAGTCTGTGTTTGTAAAATGCTGAGAACTAAACATCATTAATGTATCATTTCCTTTTAATTTTCACATCCTGCAAAGATGAATATACCCATTATTGCTTTGCTGAGTATATTAAAAGTTTGAGGAGCTCTGTAAATAGTTATTGACTGCCATGTTTTTTTCTCATTACAAAAAAAAAAAAAAAAACATCCAGGATGCTGGTGTTCAGCCAGCCTCGCTGCTACATTCAAGCAGCAAACTGGATGAACAATTAGGCGCACTAATCTCATGAGGGCAAGCCTTTACCTTCCTATGAATAATTTAGCATTTAACCAACTGAAACTGATAACAACAAAATGTATTTCTCTCTGCCAAGCAGAGGCTGGAGCCGTGTGTGTTTGCATTCCCCTGGCAGCTAAAGGAGTGAGTTTTTCCTAAAATGCAATCAGTTTAATGTCTAAAGGCGGCAAATGTGCAAGAACATCAGTTATGAGAGGATGCCACAAGCAGTACGGAGCAGTAATGGCTCTCTGAGATGCCTGTCTGCTGAAGATGAGGAACCTGACCTTTAAAGTAAAGGAGTTCAGTATTTTTTCCTTAGCAAGAAATCTCCAGACAGGAGCTGAATGCAACAAATGTTGCGCTTGTGGCAAAAATGACTGACCAGAGAGTGCATTTTTTATATCGGTGACAGGGCAACAAAGTCATATTCTTTTCTTTTAAAACAAGCATCAGCTTGAGCTTCCTTTTTCCAAAAAGAAAATGCCAGTTTGTGGACTAGCTAAACTTCAACAATTGCAGAGATCAAGAAAAGGGGAGCATAAAACAACAAGAATAAGAAGAAACACTTTTCTGATTGAAGTCTAAAGAGTATCTGAAGCGTTTGAGTCATTCTATAAACTTTGAGAAAAAAAAAGTCTCAAGTTGTCATTTCATGGCAGGAACACAGGGTTTGTCAACACAACTCATAGTCAACATCTGATAGCACCTCATGAGTTATATAAAATAAGCAGTTGGAGTCAGAAAAGAAGTTTAAGACTAACTTTTCTCCCCAAAAAACAGCCTTAGGACTTTCATTGTTTACACATTTTAGATCTTCACACAAGGCAACTTGACACATTAAAGATATGCATCCTGAGATCAAGTGTGTTTTCATCTTTAGTGGCATACGCAGTCAGTCAATATTCCTTTAGCAGACACAGCTAAAGGAATATTGGCAACAGATAGGCAACAGATGAACGATTCTGTTGCCTACCTACCTTAATATCCTGTCTTAAACTTGTAGCCAGGGGCAGCCAATCAAAGGGTCCAGTTTGGCCCTCAGAATTGCAGTGAAGTCGTTAAGACCGTGCAGTGCTGTTACTGTTAATGCGATGCCAGAATTACTAGAAATAAGTGCAAATGTTCAGAATGTTTTTCTAGATATTGATAAGAAGTTAAAATGGTAAGTTATCTCACATTGTCATTTCTTTAAGAGAAGGATCATTCTTTACATGGGAATATTTTTAGAATGTCCCCATTCCAAAAAACTTACATTGAACAAAGATTTATCATTATTGTTCTTTCTACTCTTCCAGCTCACTTGAACTCAAACTGGTTTGTGTATATGGTCCATAAACCAAGCTGAGGTTGATGCTCCTGGTTTAGAAGCTTTGAGAGGTTTCAGGGACAGCCTGTGTGTGTGTGTGTGTGTGTGTGTGTGTGTGTGTGTGTGTGTGTGTGTGTGTGTGTGTGTGTGTGTGTGTGTGTTTTTTCCCACTCAGCTACCATTTTCCAAACACTGTCTTCTATCCTGACTTCATCAAGGTACTATATGATTATCTATTTATACACAGTTCTAGGGATATTGTTTTACCTTGAGCCAGTCCTTCATCAGTTCCTTTATTGTCTGCTGAGTTATTTTCCTATGTGGAAGAAAGAAAAAAAAAAAAAAGAGCTTACACAGTCTTCTTCTGTGACCCACAATTGAACAATAGTGGGTCACAACCACCTCCGGGTAACTACGCCCACTGGGGTTTAAATACCTGGGTCTCTCCACCTTTTGGTTTGAGAACTGAAGAAGCCTTTCGGATGAGAAGTGAAACATCTTCAGGAAACAAAAAAGTCCAGTCGCCCTTTTTTTAAAGCTCCAGCGACTACTATGACCTGGATGACTGAGAACCTAAACAGACACAGTCTTCACCCACTTGTTGCCAGATTGCATCTCATGGGTTGTCCAACATTTGTGGTAGTATAGCTTGGGTTGTTTGTTGCGTGTTCCTACTTACTTGCTTTGTACATATTTGTCTGTCTCCTTGTTCTTCCAAGGAAACCTGTTGGGAGAGCTTGCTGAAAATACTTATTCGCGAACCTGCCTGGTCCACTCTTGCTCTGCCCGTGAGAACTACATACCTGCTCTTAGCACTGGAGCTCAGCCCTGCAGAACGAGAGGAGAAGCTCTGTTTCTGTTCCCAAACAAACTTGTAGGAAAAAAGAGAAGCTGATCCAACTGCTAAAGGTATTTACCTGAGTACAGCTTCTGCCTGTGAATAAATTAAGAGACTAACCCAAAGATAATTACTGTACCAGATGAACGATTCTGTTGCCTACCTGTGATGTTCATTGCTGTTTAAACAATGTAAAAACAAATGTCCAAAACCATTGTGATATTAAATAAAACTGAATGTATCTTAAATCAAAAATTATTATAAATGCTGCATTGTTCCCTAATAGTTCCATATCTGACCTGCTGTGTGGCGGTTTGGAGAAACACATACAAACTCAGGAGTAATCCAGTTTATATGATACAGAAGGCCATAAGAATTATAAATGGATTGGATTATTTATGAGCCAACCAAGTGAATATTTAATATTTAGTTGAAGTCAGCACTGCGCTGATGATGCACAAAACACACAAGAATCTCTTTCAGGACTGTATTCAGAGGTTGTTTGAAATTAGAGACAAAACATGAACTTAGAGGAAAGGCATATTATAAAAAAGCAATGACCAGGAAAATATTAAAAAAAAAAAAAAAAAAAAAAAGGATGTGTATCTGTTAGAGGTGTAAACTTGTGGAGTAATTGTGACGAGGAAATAAGACTTTGATGTTCACTATGTAATTTTTATTTAAATTCTAAATTCAGATGGCAAAAACATAAAAATGAGGTATGATGATCACTGTTTATGAAAAATGTGTTTTGTCTTTGTTTATTCTTAATATTGTATTTACTTTGATGTTTGCGTTTGTGAAGTCTAGTAATTAAAGTGTTGCCATTTATGATATGCTGTATGAGACAAGTGTAGGTGGAATAAGCTTGTACCTTTTTTGGGCCACAATTTGTGTTCTTCCCATTTAATTCAGTTCTTGATTGTTATTTATTTAATTTCTTTTGTTTTTGTCTTGAAAAAGAAAATCTTAGTAATCCTTAATAATGACCAAAATAAAAAGCATTCTGTTTTTCTGAAGATTGTTTATTAAAATTACTTTTTGAATGTGTCCTGCATTTTGTGTCCTTCAGTGAAACCATGGCATTGAATTGCACCTGGAGTGGTTTTATAGCTGGACCATTGAAAGAGGAATACACATTCTGATGTTCATGCATTTATTCTGATTTTGTGTAGGCCAGATGAACCTGCACTATCACTGTTGTTTATCTGATTCTCTATTCATTCCTCTAAAGCACATAATTTTTGTCAGCAATAGTATTTTGAAAGAAAAATTCAGATCACATGCTTGTAATATGTATATTTTAGTAGCATTAGATGGACAGAAGCATATGCCTCTTTTCCACTAGTACCTACAAAATTTCATTTATTGTGCAATGACAATAAAGATTTCTTATTTTCAAGATATCTTACTTGGCTCAACTTGACACAACTCTACTGTTTCTAGGGTTGTCCATTAGGTGTACCTGGTATCTAGTACTTTTTTAGTATCTCCTCAGCTGGGGTTCCAAACCAAAAATGTGAAGCCAACAGACTGCATGCCACTGATTGTGTCACGTCCTGGGCCGTTTGCCCAGCGTTTTGTGTTTAGTTTATTTCCTGAGCTTCTCCTCCCAGTATGTTTGTCTTGTGTTTCCTAGTGTTGTGATATGTCTGCGTCTCTGTCCTGAGTCTGTGCCTGTTCCCCGTGTTTAGTCAGTATGTTCCTTGGTTTGTCACTTCCTGTTTATTTTGACAGTCTGGTTTTCCTGTGCTTTGTGTTCAGCTTTGCTTCCCCTGTGTAATTAGTTTCATTTGCCTCACCTGTTGTTCCCTGCTGTTTCCTCTTGCCCTGATTACCCAGTGTGTATTTAAGCCCTCAGTTTCCATGTGTTCCTTGTCGCGTCGTTGATGTTGTGTGCCCGTGTGTTCCTGTGCTCCCTGTGGTTCCCCTTCGTCTCCCTTCTGAACGGTTTTTGTATTGTTTTTCCCTACTTTAATAAATGCCTTTAAGTTATGCCCATCTCCGGAGTCCTGCATGTTTGTCCTTCCTCGTCCGTTTCCTCCCCGGCCATGACAGAACGACGCGACCATACTAAAGACCAGGCTAGCTCCGGCTACTTCAACGGCACTCGTCTGGCGCTGGGGGGCCCAGCATTTCAGAACAGTGCCCGTCAGCGTCCTTCATCTGCGGCTCCGCTCACTGGCTTCCCCCTTCCACTGCAGTCGCGGCGGCCACAGAGGAGGGGGAGTTCCCGGCAGCATCGGTGGGGGGCCCCCCCAGACCCGAGCGGTATAACGCCGCGGATATTGTCACAGCGTCATGCGCAAACTACCATCTCTGTGAGTAAGACTGACTCCAGTATCACAACCGTTTGGGATAAGGGGCTTTCTCACACCACCAGCTGCCAGCCAGATCTCTCTTGGCTACCCGCCGATGTAGAGATAATCGATTCTCCCCTGATGGTGGACATTTTGGAGGCAGAAACTCATGCATCTCGGCCCAACAGAACAAAACAACCCACTAACAAGGACAGACGTTCACAGGACCCCGCTGCTTTTCCCCTCCCTGAGGTGGCAAAGCAGACCATCATTCGGTGGGTGGACTCGTTGGTCTTTGAGCTGCTGTCTGACCCATGCGAGATTGAGCAAAAAGCTATCACAGCCAAACTGCAAGGGCTAGTGTGTGACCATCCTTGGCTGCTGGACTCTCTGCATGGGCTCGTGAAAGACTTTGTCATCACCACCCTTCATCCACAGCCAGCGCCACAGACCTCAGCTGTAGCTCCAGCCTTCTCGTCTCCCCAGTCAGCTGTAGCTCCAGCTCCTCCTCAGTCGCAGTGTTCCCAGTCAGCTGTAGCTCCAGCTCCTCCTCAGTCGCAGTGTTCCCAGTCAGCTGTAGCTCCAGCTCCTCCTCAGTCGCAGTGTTCCCAGTCAGCTGTAGCTCCAGCTCCTCCTCAGTCGCAGTCTCAGACCCCTCAGTTAGCTCCAGCTCCCTCTGCTCACCCTGCTCCCGCTCCCTTGGCTCCAGCTCCCCCTGCACCCGTACCTGTTCCGCGGGTGGGGGCAGCCACGGACGGGCTGACCTCTGCACCCGTACCTGTTCCGCGGGTGGGGGCAGCCACGGACGGGCTGACCTCTGCACCCGTACCTGTTCCGCGGGTGGGGGCAGCCACGGACGGGCTGACCTCTGCACCCGTACCTGTTCCGCGGGTGGGGGCAGCCACGGACGGGCTGACCTCTGCACCCGTTCCTGTTCCGCGGGTGGGGGCAACCAGGTCCAAGCCTTCGCATCGGTTTTCTGTGTTAGCTGCAGCAGCAGGGTCTCAGTCAGCTCTAGCTCCAGTCGCTCTCCCTCGCCTTCAGTCAGCTCCAGTAACTCTTCCTCGGTCCCCAGTGTCAGCTGTTTCAGTGCCCTCTCAGTCAGTTCCCTCAGCCCCTGTCTTAGTTCCTTCGGTTTTGGTCCCAGTTCCCTCAGCTCCTGCTCCTTCTGTAGCTCCAGTAGTGTCAGCTCCCTCTCAGGCCCCAGTGTCAGCTAGCTCTCGGTCTGTTTCCACGCAGCCAGATCTCCCTAGCTCTCGGTCTGTTTCCACGCAGCCAGATCTCCCTAGCTCTCGGTCTGTTTCCACGCAGCCAGATCTCCCTAGCTCTCGGCCTGCTTCCACGCAGCCAGTCGTCTCCCGGCCTGCTTCCACGCAGCCAGTCGTCTCCCGGCCTGCTTCCACGCAGCCAGTCGTCTCCCGGCCTGCTTCCACGCAGCCAGTCGTCTCCCGGCCTGCTTCCACGCAGCCAGTCGTCTCCCGGCCTGCTTCCACGCAGCCAGTCGTCTCCCGGCCTGCTTCCACGCAGTCCCCTGCACCTCGGCTATTCCTCGAGCAGCCCCTGCTGCTCAATAAAGCAGCAGTGTGCCCTGTTCCGCGGTCCCAGCCTACGCATCCGGTGCCTCACTATGTAGGCCCCGTTCAGCCCATGGGCTCAGCTCACTCCAAGCCGATGGGGGTCTCCGCTCAGTTCGAGCCGATGGGGGTCTCCGCTCAGTTCGAGCCGATGGGGGTCTCCGCTCAGTCCGAGCCGATGGGGGTCTCCGCTCAGTCCGAGCCAGGGGGTCCCGCTCAGTCCGAGCGCTCCGCGCCAGAGGGTCCCGCTCAGTCCGAGCCGATGGGGGTCTCCGCTCAGTCCGAGCGCTCCGCGCCAGAGGGTCCCGCTCAGTCCGAGCGCTCCGCGCCAGAGGGTCCCGCTCAGTCCGAGCCGATGGGGGTCTCCGCTCAGTCCGAGCGCTCCGCGCACGAGGGTCCCGCTCAGTCCGAGCGCTCCGAGCCAGGGGGTCCCGCTCAGTCCGAGCCGGTGGGGGTCTCTGCTCAGTCCGAGCGCTCCACGTCACCCGAGGGTTCCCCACCAGAGCCCGGGGTCGCCCTTCTCCGCCGCCGCATGCCCCGCGGTCGGCCTCCAGTGTCTGCTCCCCGTCGCCGCCGCCGCACGCCCCGCGGTCGGCCTCCAGTGACCCCTCCTCGTCGCCGCCACCGCTGGGAGCGCGGTCGGCCTCCAGTGACCCCTCCTCGTCGCCGCCGCATGCCGCGCGGTCGGCCTCCAGTGTCTTCTCCGCGTCTCCGCCGCCGCCGCTGGAAGCACGGTCAGCCTCCGGTGCCTGCTCCCCATCGCCGCCGCCGCTGGGAGCGCGGTCGGCTTCCAGTGACTCCTCCTCGTCGTCGCCGCCGCCGCTGGGAGCGCGGTCGGCCTCCAGTGACTCCCCCTCGTCGTCGCCGCCGCCGCTGGGAGCGCGGTCGGCCTCCAGTGACTCCCCCTCGTCGTCGCCGCCGCCGCTGGGAGCGCGGTCGGCCTCCAGTGACTCCCCCTCGTCGTCGCCGCCGCCGCTGGGAGCGCGGTCGGCCTCCAGTGACTCCCCCTCGTCGTCGCCGCCGCCGCTGGGAGCGCGGTCGGCCTCCAGTGATTCCTTCTCGTCCTCGTCGCCGCCGCCGCTGGGAGCGCGGTCGGCCTCCAGTGATTCCTTCTCGTCCTCGTCGCCGCCGCCGCTGGGAGCGCGGTCGGCCTCCCTCGTTGGGATTTTGCTTTGTGGCCCCTTGGCCTCTGCGGCCTCCTGAACTGTGTGTTTTTTGTTTTTGGATTTCCCACTGACTCCCCTGAACTGTGGACTGTTTTTTCCCCTGCTGTTTTTTGTTTTGTCATAGCTCCTGGACTGTTCCTTGTTTTGACCCCCTGTTTTGGACATTGGAGCTCTCCGGCCTTGTGCCGTCGCTTTTTGTTTCATCCGGTTGTTTTTTTTGCTTCTCGTCCCCGTGTTTTGTTCTTGTTTGGACTGTGTTGCCTCTGCTCTGCCTCATTTTGATGCCCCCTGTTGGACTGTCTCCGGCCTTGTGCCGTCGCCTTTTGTTCTGGTCCTGTGTTTTTGTTTTCTTCCTGTACGGGTTTGATTTGTTTTGTTCACGCCCTGTGATTTCTGTTTTGCTCCCTGTCTTTGTTTTTGTTTCGGGCCCTCCCTCCTGGTCCCCCGCCTCCCGCCCTTGTCTGGTTTTGTTTTCTGGTTTTGGCCGTCGGGAGCCGGCCTTTAAGGGGGGGGGTACTGTCACGTCCTGGGCCGTTTGCCCAGCGTTTTGTGTTTAGTTTATTTCCTGAGCTTCTCCTCCCAGTATGTTTGTCTTGTGTTTCCTAGTGTTGTGATATGTCTGCGTCTCTGTCCTGAGTCTGTGCCTGTTCCCCGTGTTTAGTCAGTATGTTCCTTGGTTTGTCACTTCCTGTTTATTTTGACAGTCTGGTTTTCCTGTGCTTTGTGT
Organism: Archocentrus centrarchus; assembly: GCF_007364275.1. Taxonomy (NCBI): domain Eukaryota; kingdom Metazoa; phylum Chordata; class Actinopteri; order Cichliformes; family Cichlidae; genus Archocentrus; species Archocentrus centrarchus. The sequence continues at coordinate 20,647,719 of NC_044357.1, forward strand.
TCAGCTTTGCTTCCCCTGTGTAATTAGTTTCATTTGCCTCACCTGTTGTTCCCTGCTGTTTCCTCTTGCCCTGATTACCCAGTATGTATTTAAGCCCTCAGTTTCCATGTGTTCCTTGTCGCGTCGTTGATGTTGTGTGCCCGTGTGTTCCTGTGCTCCCTGTGGTTCCCCTTCGTCTCCCTTCTGAACGGTTTTTGTATTGTTTTTCCCTACTTTAATAAATGCCTTTAAGTTATGCCCATCTCCGGAGTCCTGCATGTTTGTCCTTCCTCGTCCGTTTCCTCCCCGGCCATGACAGATTGGCCAGGTAGTGAGTCAGATGAGTCATAAGAGTGACTCTGTCACAAGAAACAAACCTAGAAACAAACAATCTTTTCATCTGTGAAAAGCCCTGGGTGCCAGTGGTGGATCTGCCACTTCTGGTATTCTATGGCAAATGCCAATCAGGTTCCATGGTGCTGTGCAGTGAGCACAGGGCCCACAAGAGGACATCTGGCCCTCAGGCCACCCTTATGAAGCCTGTTTCTGATTGTTTGGTCGCAAACATTCACATCAGTGGCCTACTGAAGGTTGATTTTGTAGGGCTCTGGCAGTGCTCATCCTGTCGTTCTTGCACACAGGAGGAGATACCAGTCTTGGTGATGGGGTAAGGACCTTCTGCGGCCCTGTCCAGCTGTCCTAGAGTAACTGCCCGTCCCCTGGATTCTCCTCCATGCTCTTGAGACTGTGCAGGGAGACACAGCAAACCTTCTGGAAAATGGCACATATTGATGTGTCATTCTGGAAAAGTTGGACTACCTGTGAAACCTCTGGTCCTGGTATCACCTCATGCTTCCAGTAGTGACACTGACCCTAGCCAAATGCAAAACTAGCGAAAAAACAGTCAGAAAAAAGGAGGAGGGAAAAAATATCAGTGTCCTCCACCTGTAAAACCATTCCTGGTTTGGGGGCTGTCTCATTGTTGCCTCTCTAGTGCACCTGTTGTTAGTTTAATTACTGTAATATCACAGCAGCTGAAATTGATGAACAACCCCTTCTGCTACTTAACTGATCCAATCAATATCCCACACGTTTAATTGACTTGATGCTAAACTCTGATTAAAAAGTGTTCCTTTAATTTCTGAGCAGTGTATATATGTCTTGGGTTTTTTGTTTTTTGTTTTTTTCTGAAGACACTCTTCTGCAATTTATATATTAAACCCACAGATAGCATCAACACATCTGTGGAGTGAAACTCGTTTTTTGAGAAAATTTAACTGCAAATCGAGTTTTGTTATTACAGTATTCTGTACTGTGCTCTGTAAATACACATTTTAAGCCTGTGCTGAGTCCTGATTTAGAAAAGTGAAGTTTGTCATCAGACAACCATTAAATAGCTCTATGTCAATCCAAGTTCTTTAACAGCAGGTGCAATATTTATTTACTGCCAGTTAAGTTCTGCATGCAACACAGTCTCACAGCAGTTCATGAAATACTCACAAAATTGAACTACCAGTTGTTTCCCTGGACACAAATTTCCCTCATTTTTTTGTTTACAGGAACATGAGTTATATCTCAGCATCGTCTCTGTTGATCTGTTGCTTGGTGTCAGTCAACACACAGGTTTGGAGGGTGGAAAAAGTTCACATTTGGATGCTGAAGGAATGGCACAGGCCAAACTCATTTTGCCCCTTACCCACCTGAGAACACAGTTCAAGCCCCTTAATAAAACCACCACTTTCTCCAATATTACTTTTACGCAAGTTTTGTTTTTTTCTTTGTTTCAAGGGTGTATTCTTCATTTTCACTTGATGTTTGGTTAGGTTTAGTTACCAAAACTACTCAAGTTAGAAAAAGATTATATTTGGGATCATAATTGGGATAAAATGGATGCCATTTTTTTTCCCAACTCTGTTTTCCTGATTGCCAGAGTGTCCCCTCAGTGGACACTCAAAAATATGCAGTGTCTAGAGCATGACATTCTCCAAATTTAATTGCATTAGTTGACTGTAATTGCAACATGGGGCAATTCATGGACACAATAAAAGAGACTCAGGACTATTTGACCATGAGTTTTGCCATGTCATTTTTAAGGCTTCAACTGCTCTTGCTTTTTGGATGAGCTCAATCAGAATAGGACTCACCAATGCTAAACAACAAATCAGTTCTTGTTATTAAGTAGGGGACAAGCCATGGAGGTCAGTCTAAGGACAGTGTAAAAAATACATCTCAAGTTAGCACTGAAAGTTGGAACAAGCCCATACACCAGAAAGATCCATATACTAGATCAATACACACAGTGGTAGCAGACATATGAGACAACTCTGTCATGTGAAGATGAATGCATCATCCTAGCAGTCAAGACAGGATTGTGAAAAAAAAATCTCTAAGTGAACACAGCTGCCCATGCCCTCAACGGCATCTGAGACACCTGTGGTCAAGCTGCTGAGCCGTTGGAGAATCCATAAATAACTCAACCCGAAATAATAATCCAAGAGAAGAAGAAATAGCCTATTTGTCATCCTTGAGGTATTATTGATGTACTGGACCTCTCCTGCCCCCTTCAAGGGTCTGCCTCACTACATCTGGTATCTCTCTGCAAAGCAAAAGACAAGCATCACCAGGATCAAGGTGGTCCCATTGGTCCCTGGAGAACCACAAATCCATCATCCATCCATCTTCTCATTGTCAAAAGTCCTTCACAACTGTTTCAGGCAGCTGTAAGTGAACAAAGTATGCGGACACCTTTATCAAACTTTTGTAAGCTTTTGGCCTGAAGCTTTTGTTCCCCCCACGGTTTAAGCCTCTTTGCTCAACAGAAGGGAAAATGTAATTTTATAGCATGCAGTGGTGTTTGTGCTTCAAACCTTGTACTGTAGCAGCCGTTAATGTCAGAAATCCTGGTTTATATAGAAACAGTTCTTATAACTTTTTAAAAGTTAAAATGTAGTCTGTCTTGAGAATTGCACAAATGTCATGAGCCCATCAATATGAACAGCTTATGCCTTTAGGAGCATGGATGCAGCCACAAGTGCTATTGCAATCAGCCCCTTTAAACATGGGCTATTTTGAGTGGAAAGAATATGGAAGTTTGTGTCAGTTTTTGTAGTCATCCCACTGGATATAAAAATTCTTGGTGTGCACTTAAATGTCTGGATCAATTGCAGTGCTTGAAGGAAAAATCACTAAGGACAAAACAAACAAACAAAAAAAAAAAAAACAGTGGGACTACAAACAGATACAAGAAATGTGAAAATTATAAAACTGCTGATATAAGCCATTCATTCACTCACTCACAAATGCATTTTATGTTGTTTAGAATAGGAACCTAAACCAGCACTGTTACATGCTGTGTCCAAATTAGTACACTCACATGTGGTTATAGACAACAAGCTAGCCTGCATAAACACCAAACAATGCCACAACATACGTGATGCGTATGCCTGGTAAAAACATGCCACTGTCAGGTAGCTGGCACCACCATTTATGCTGGCATTGTATTATCTGCTGCTTGAAAAGTGTTTAGTGGGACTCTGATGGTAAGAAGTGTATGCACAACTTTTTAATTGTTATGAGTACGTCATCCAGGTGCTCACAGTGCACTCCATGCACAGTCACTGCATATATACATCAAAATATTGAATGGATAGTATGCAAGTAAGTGATTATAATTTGGTCATGGTTAAAAGATTGTGAGTTGGGAGGGGTTTCCTTCCAAAATGTCCCCACTCATGGTTTAAACTTTAAAAAGCAAAAAACAACCCACACACACGCAAAAACATCATGGCTTTTGTCACACAAAAATAGTCATGATGTTTGTGATTATTTTTGACAGTCTCAGCTTGTTGCACACATGGAAACTGCCAAGCTAGATAAAGTATTAGGGGCTAACAAAAATCCAATCTTAGCAATTTAATAACAATAATGATTGCCCACTAGCACATTTCTTATTATATTCTGACTTCTCTCTTGTCTGTATCACACAGTACTAATGCATTCACCTAAAGAGATTAAAAAGGTCATAAATCTAGGGTTTGATTAAAAGAAAACAACTAAATTATTTCCTACAAAACTGGGCGCTCTACTTTTCAGAAAACCTCCAGGAGATACGCTTTTGTAAAATATTTTCAGTATGCATATAGAGCTGCACAGCAGCATGACAGTGAATATGTAAGCCATGTATAATCTACATTACTGTGCATTATTTGAGCCATTTTTCTTTGACATTTTTCTGAGATTCAGCTAAAGAAATGGCAACTTTGTGTGTGTGTGTGTGTGTGTGTGTGTGTGTGTGTGTGTGTGTGTGTGTGTGTGTGTGTGTGTGTGTGTGTGTGTGTGTGTGTGGTCGACGGATTGCTAATAAAGTGCGTAAAGATACAATTTAAACTTGGTTCTTTGCTAAGTTTTCTGTTATGTGTAGCATTTTTTAATGTTTAAATGATTCATAGGTCAGTGTTAAGTGGCTTAATAAACAAAAAACTCCCTCTGAAATGGGTGTTTTTCATTCTTGTGCCTAAAAAACCTTCAGAAAACATTTAGACAGCCTGGAGAACTTTTCTCAAGGCCACTCTTAACAAATTAAGAGAGTCTGGGTCCTTGGAAGCAAAATAGAAAGAAATGGGCATGGGGGGGCTCAAGACATTTTGCACGGTACTGTAGTGTTTGTACAGCAATATAACCATGTGGCACAGAGGAATGAGATGTATCAAGCACAATCCACTTGTTAGGATCCGTCTATTAACTGTGAACAGTAAAAGAAAAGCAGGAAAGAACAGCAGAGTTATAAATCTTGCTTTCTGGAGCCTAATGAACCTTTAAAAACAGAATGTAATTAGTTTTAGAGCTCGGTTAGCTCGCCCTCACAGGGTCACACGCACGTGAACACGGTAATTTGAATAAGCGTTTAGTTTAAATTGAACGGCAATTAAAAGGTGTGAGCCGCTCAGGCAAGGGGGGGCGGGGTCTGGGCGGATCAGGTGGGGTGGTCCACTGTGACTTTATTTTTCACCAGAGAGAGCAAGAGGACAGCAGGAGGGAGAGAAGCACTTGACTTTGCTTTCCGTGCTGTCTGCGGCTGACACTGTGACAAATGACTGCTTTCAGAGAAAATTAGCTGAATTCCGGTGAGATATGCGCACCGTGATGAAGGTAAGACTTTCCCCTCCCTTTTCTATCCATACTCCAGCTTACTGTACTTCACAAGCTGACTTCCAGTCATCATAATGGACCATTATGTTTGTTTTTAGATTATTTTTAACCGAATGGAGGAGGCGGTTATTGTTTAACAGGCCACATACTGTATGAGCACGCTGAAAAAACTGCTTTATTTCCGTTTATTAATGATAATTAATGCAACCTTTTAGTGAGTGTGTATTTCCTGTATATTTAAAATATGTAACAGAATGTTTAATATTAATAATAAACAAAAATACAAGGCAGCAAGTAAAATGAAGTGAATATTAATAAAGAAAATGATGAATGGTTTTAGCTGGAGGAGGCTGTAAGACCTTGTGCTTCAAAACTCAGGAAAATTAAAAGCTTTGGTCCTCAGGGATGAATCTCCCATTAAGTGGTAATAAACACTAACAAAATCATCTCTTCAGGTGGATGAAAGGAGACACTCGTATTGTGCCTCCTGAAAGGCTGTGTATGTTCAGAGTGGATGGAATATAATGATCAGTGTCAGGAGGTTACTAAATTATGAACTTCAGGAATTGACTCTTCCCCCCCAGGAGAATAAATAGCAATTTTGAAACTGACTCCAAATGTAGGGTGATTCATCATGGTAGTGCTCTCTCCTTCAGAGACCTGACACAAGCTGTTACAGTGTTTGTGGAAACAAATGATATATGAACTCTACAGTGGCATACACTGGCATCAGAATCAGTCATAAATTCAATTTGTTTTGATGTGATGCGGTGACCTGAAGGAAATCTATTCACAATAAAAAATTGAGCATCCTTGATTCCCCACCACCACCACCTCCCACCATTTCTCAGTGCTGGTGTTTTGGAGAAATATTAGATTTTAATTATTTTTAATCAGTAATTAGATCTATGTGCACATCAGTGTTATAGCATCATAAGTGATTTATTCTTCTGTCCTTGTGGGAGCTTGTGGGAGCAATTTGTCAAAATCAGTTTATTGAATATGCACTCATTGGTCTGCAAATCATGCAGCAGACAGTAATAAATTATTTACAGGTGAGCAGGTTAAACAAAAGTGCATCCTCGATGATTAGTGCCTAAAAAAGTCTAATAAATATGTAGGAATGTATTCAATCGAATGCAGCAGTTTTTGGACTTTACAAAGTGTAGCAAACCCAAACTCGCAGGCTTTAGCAGGACTTCCAGATGTGCTGCAGTAACAAAATAATATCAGGACTGCTTATAGCAAGCTAATATTGCCCGTGTTACCCTTGTGATAATGATGCCGTCCCATGCTGTGAACTGCTGTTCCGATTTAATATGCCCATGGTCAGGCTACATTAAGTCAGTTAATATGCTCACTAATATCCTCTCTTTTTAAAAAAACAAAACCCTAATTATAATTATAATTCTCGGTTTAATTGGCTGACTTGTTTCAATTCAGCAAAGACCGCCCAGCTGGAGGGGGGGAAAAGTTTCTTCAAGGGCAGCGCGCCATCTTTCCAGGAGATCCACTAATGCACAAACCATCTTTGGATTCAGATGTAAATTGGATTGTAATGATGTTCACTGATAGCTTTTAATCAAATCTTATCTGCAGAGAATGATGGACGTGTGCAGAGTCAGTCTTTGTTTTTGCTGGCTGCTGGACAACAGGGAGGCGGGGGGGGTGGGGGTGCGGCTGTGGTTATTTTTACCTATTAATCTCTACGATATCTTTGTGGTTTATTAAATGAAAAAGGACATTCATCTAGCAATAATATAAAACAGAGAGAGATGCAGCAAGTGAATATGAATGCTCCCAAAACAGTGATTAAATGCCTCTTTTCTATAGTATGCAACTATTTTTTTTTCCATTCTTGATCCATATTTTTACATTTTAGCACAGTTCATGAGCGGCCCCTTCAGTTTTTATTTGTTCTTTAGATAACTGTGTGGCCTTGAGGCACGTGGCACACTGGTGATGAATGTAGGAATACCACATAGCATTGTAGATATCAGTAATCTCATTTCACCTACGTTGAATTGCTTCTGCTGCCTCGGGTCAATGTAAATATATTCCCTGTTTGACACCCTTCCACAATAACGATAGTCCTTAAACACTGGTGGGCTGAAGAAAAAATAATTTTAAAAAAGCAATCTCTTTGTGCAGACACGACACCATACTGAGAAATCGTATTACAACCAAAAATGTTTTCCAAATATCACTCTGTATAGTTTTTTTTTTTTTTTTTTCTGCTGAAACAATCCAAGATATGTTCTCACTACCTATATCAATTTCCCCTCTGGCCACTGATGCAGAAATCCCAGCATCGAGTGTTTATTTGGGTGAATTTTGTTCCGCCTAGCAGTGGGACGTGCAGCGAGCGAAATCCTTTGATCCCGCACGAACATGTGACAAGCATGACTCTTCTCTCTGAAGGCTTTATCGCGGCAGCTTTTTCATTCTATGCCTTGCTGGTGCTTATCTCCCTCACTGACATCCCTGATCTAAACCACATTCACTGTGAGCGGTACTGAGGGGGACTATCTGCGGCTGAAGCCTTCACTGGGGTAATATAGTGCCCTCCTCAAAGTTCAATTCTTGGCTTGGCATCTGGTAGATGAGTTAAAACCTTTATTGTAGACAGAAGACCTCTGAGGAAGCATCACAAGCTCTCTTTCTTCATTTATCTTCATGCTCTCTGAATGGTTATAATCTTCACCACCCTTACTTTTTAAGAACACTTCCTGTGTAAAGAGAGGTTGAGCTTTAATCAACCTGACAGCTTAAATAAAGGTTAACAAAACATCAGATATAAATAATGGGATGTTTTATGCATAGCAGCGTTTGCTTGCAGTCAAAAACAGGTACGCTGCACTGATTTTTGAATGGAAAGAAAATTGTGAATGCTCTGCTAAGGAGCACACTGTTTTCTCTACTGCAGCTGTAATAAAAGGGGAAGAATGTGCACATAAAGAGGCTGAAAGAGGCCGTTAAATGTTGTTTTTACCCTTTAATCATGGCCCGGTGATTATACTTAACAATTTTACATTTGATGTGCTCTGTCTTGCATCTTCTGTTTTGATTTGCTCCTACGCTGCCAAAAAGAGAATAGCACTTAAGCAGTAATGAGCCTGTTTTGGGGTATTTATAAAAGTCTAGGATTATGAATGTGTTGATAAATGCACTTCATCTCTTTTCTTGTTTTAACAGGTAAAGCATTTGCAATATGGCACAACATGACACCCCAAATCCGTCAGTGACTGCCACTTGAGCATTTGTCATTCTTATTAAGCTTTTCCAGACTAAATGTGGCAAACTGTGGCAGTGTTACTCTTCCAGCAGAAGACATTCTGCCAAGGAACCCTGGCCACATGATCACTGGAGTGCTGGCAAGAGCCACTGCACCTACAAATTAAATAGAAGAGCCATTTATGCAGATGTAAAAGCTTTTATCCTCTGCACTGGGAGGAGCGGAAGAAGGCAGAGGGTTGGAGCTGTGGTAATTAAAGAACAGATGTGGCATGAGTGTCATCAATTTGCAAGACACTTCACAGCTTAATGCACCCAACAGATTACAATGTTTCCTGCAGAGAACTTGAGTGTTTTTTCTGCAGCAGGTCGCTGTCCAAACTGCAGCTCCTCCATCCACCCAGAGGTAGATGTAGCCAAGGCAGTTGTTTTGGGGATAGTGCTGGTGGTTTTTCTAGTGTTTGGGGTCCTCGGCAACATCTTGGTCATCCTGTCTGTGTTATTCCACCACCACTGGCGCTCCGTGACACATTACTTCATTGCCAACCTGGCAGCAGCAGACCTCCTGCTCAGCTCTGCTGTCCTGCCCTTCTCCGCCACCTCAGAGGCTCTCGGCAGGTGGGTGTTTGGCCGCTCCTTCTGCAGCGTGTGGGCTGCTCTGGATGTCCTCTGCTGCACTGCCTCCATCCTCAGCCTGTGCGTGATTTCTATTGACCGTTACCTGGCTGTCAGCTACCCTCTGCGCTACCCTGCTATAGCTACCGGGCGGCGAGGCCTGACCGCAGTGGCTGCTCTCTGGGGACTCTCAGCAGCTATATCTGTTGGCCCTCTATTCGGCTGGAAAGAGCCCGACCCAGAGGATGAGACGGTGTGCCGTATTACAGAGGAACCTGGCTACGCCCTGTTCTCAGCCTTAGGATCTTTCTATATACCACTGGTCGTCATCCTGGCCATGTACTGTCGTGTATATACTGTGGCAAAGAGAGAGACCAAAACCCTCAGGAAAGGGAGGAAGGGAAAAGGGGTAGAGATGGAGGGGGTGATGCTGAGGATACACAGAGGGAACGCTGCTCAGACAGGAAAGCAGGAGGATGGCGAGGGGACCGCAATGCATAAACGCTCCTCCTTTTCCCTGCCAAGGCTGCTGAAGTTCTCAAGAGAAGAAAAAGCAGCCAAGACTCTTGGCATTGTTGTCGGCTGCTTCATTATGTGCTGGCTGCCGTTTTTCCTGGTTTTGCCCATCGGTAGGTACCTTCTTACCTCCTCTGCACTGAAGTTGACAAAGCTTCACTTTGTATCACTCGTGTTCTTTTTGGGTTCAAGGCACAAACCTATGCATCTGCTATTCTGAAAAAGAAATTAATCTTTTGTGATATACTCAAGGACATTTATTGATGTTTTAAATGGACATTCTATCATTCTTCTGATTCAAAAAATGTTACTTGGATAGCAGCAAATATATATTTATTATATTTATACAAGATACAAATAAATATTAGATAAAAAAAAATTAAGTTACTGCAGTAATGTCTTAGTGCACTCTCAGATCTATCTATCTATGCATCTTGACCTCAAAGGAGAATGTGGTTAAAGGTGCAGACGAGTTGATGTTCACTTTCAAAACCACTTTTATGTAAATGTGCCTGCGACAGATGTCTGAGTGGTGAAAACACAAAGAAAGAGCCTTGAAAATGTTCTGATTTTATTTTTCATTGCTGTACTAATCCTTCAGCAGCAAAAGAAAATGAAAATCAGACTAAAGATAATCAAACTAGAGAGTGATAAGTGATAACTGGGAGGCTTTAGCTTTAACAGAAAAACTTTAGTAAATGTATTCAGTGGGGCTATACCCCATTCAGTACACCACTGCAGCATGCCTGCCACCAATGCAAACAAACACTTCAAGAGAGAAACAGCAAGTCCCGTTACAAAGGCCCCTCCCACTTCAACAAATAACACTCCAGCAGTACTTTTACCTGTTATCCAAAAGACAATTATGAGCTAATCATAGAAAATAATTAGTAAACATAATAATAGAATGAAAATGATCACACACCTCCTCTTCCTATAAACCACACTTTTCACTATGAAGGGGGTCCAAAAGGGCAGGTTTAACAGTTTCTTGGTCCAAACCAGTGGAAGGTGAGACACTTAAAAAAAAAAGTCAGTCAGAATATTTTGTCACAGCCCCCCTGTTGGGGAATCTGAAGTCTGCTTATTATGAATTACTTTTGGAATTAATTTGCTTGTAAATGAGTTCCAGCCCGCTTCCCTTAGTCTGACAATAAGTGTATTGCTTTGGCTTTGATTGACAGGTTTCTTGGAACATTGTGATTACAAATATAATGATAAAATGTAACATTTACAAGCAGGAGATTTAATATGATTCATCTGATGGTGATATATTTTTTTTCTTTTAGAAAACTAATAATTTTAGCACTTTCACAGAAGCAAAATTAAATGATAAAATAACTATTGAGCATGAATTATTCAGCTTAAGTAGTCCATCTGTAGATAAGGGCCCTGGATAATGTGGAGAGGCTCACTGAAAGGTAAATGTCCGCTCAGTCAGATATCCTCAGCTTCACGTGTAATAAGTTTTTCCTACATTTTTTTTTTTCAAAGACGGTGACAGCGGTGATGCTATCACAGATGTAAGAGAGGACAGAGACCAACTGTTGTGAGGCTCTATCTAACAATCTTAATTGCTTCTGAAATAAGTCTTGCAGCTTGACTGATATAAGTGATTGCTGGAGTGGACCGGCATGTTTTTAAGAATAGCAGTCAGTCGGTATTTACCTCCCAGGTCACACATGGTGAGATTCATACTGAAAAATCTATTTGGCTACACAAACACTAATCTTATTGAAGGATGAAACCAGCTACGATAAGAGATGGGGGAGACGTGGATGAAACACATCATCTGGACAAATAATATAAGTGTTATCTTTTTCATTTTTGTTTCTTTGCAGTGTGTACATTCATAGCTCTCCATATTACTGACCCGAGGTATAATCCAAATGCAAACAAAAGGCCTTTTATTCTAAAGACTGGAAGTTCATGTCTTGGTTTAATGAACAAACAAGTCTTTATATGCTGGGATTAACACATCACAATAAATGTGCCCAAGTTATAGTATGACAAAACAATACCAACCCAAGGTCCAGATGATATTAAAGGTTTATTATTTAGTCATTAAGACCTTTTGATATGTTAATAATAAATAATGATGGATGGGTTATGGTTACATGTTTCATTTTCAGGCCCTCGCTGTCATGGCTTCCTGACATTTGAGAGTAGAGTCATTATTAATGTTAATAGAAACACATGCTTTTCCCTACAGTGACAAGTCAAAATGTCTGTTGCGAAAGAACATCTATTAATGAATAATTTGTTTCACTCAAAGCTACTCAACTGTGACAGATTTTTTTTGCTTACTGCTATTGGCTATCTGCTTGTAATATGGAAATACAATATTGAGGGGGTCTGCTCTATTGCAAGAAAAGACATAAAACTGTGATGGGCAGCTTTTAAACAGCTGCATCTGAAATTGTTTTTATCTTGTGCATGCATGTGTGTTTGCATCAGCGCCATCATGGTAAGATGTGATGCTCGTGACACTTTGCGCAGTGGGAACTACCACGTGCCAAAGTACTTTGGCAGGTGTCAGTATCTCTTTGGATTTTGTCAGTGTGATCATGTGGCAACCCTGCAGGGTCTCAATTCAGGTACACTGAATTTAAGGCATCATTTTGCTAGTGGTTGGAGGGAACCAGTAGCATCTGGATCATCTGGATCAAAACCAGCAGACAGATCAATTGATCAGGTGACTGGCAGACTTTAGCAATGACAAAAGCTATGTTACAATGACTAAAAACCTAAAACTAAGTCTTTAACAAGCAGCCCTGATGTAACGTAGCAGTTAGCTATGTAACTTTTGTGATTTAAAAGTTGTTCAGGCCTGAATCGTTTGTATAATATTGCTTGATGTTTAGTTCTATGAAAGCATCAAGCGAGATTTTTCTCCTTCCCTACTCTGCCTTGACTCTCCTGGCTGAGTTTCTCTGAAGCAACATCAAGAAATTCAATTACAAGCAACCAAACAGAACAAATAAACCGCCATATTGGAGCAGAAAAGGCTTCAAATGTGAGTTGAAATGGAAAGCAGCAAACTACTACAACCCCCACCCCAAACCTCATGAAAGCTATTATAGATAATAACTAGCATGAGGCTTAATGGGCTGTAATACCAGGAGGCATCCTCGTTCACCCTGTACCCACCTGAGGCAGCCAGTCACCGGGGGATAGTTATGCATTTCAATTGAGACAGACCTTCACAGCTCACAGCACAGTGCTCATTCAAGCTCTAAGGCAATGGTAGGCTGAGATTCACAGACTGAGGGTTTGAAAAACCAGAGTATTTTTTTTTTATTATTTATTTTGATTTATCCTGAGTGCTTGAGATCAAATGCCTGTTTTTTTTTTGCTAAACCACTTGGTCACCAGCCTTTCACAGCAGCTGCTACAAAAGCAACTATAAGGGCACTCAGGGAGCGTCCACCTCTGCCAAAGCTGATAGTCAGATCAAATGTTTGTTTGTTTTTTTGTGTTTTCAAAAATAATGAATGACATCATGAATGACAAACACAGAAGTCTAAGTAATACAACACCAAAGGAGTTAGATGCTCAAAAATTAAAGAAACAATTTGAGAAAACAATTTTTTTTTTTTTTTGCTGGATATCTGTACTGATATGGACTGGCTAATGTATTAGGAATGAAAGGATGCCAGATCAATTGACGGAAATGAGGCTTATCAACCTACAGAGGGCTTAATTCATAGACAACCTGAAAATCAAAGTGAAAAAAATGATGTGGCAGGTTAGTCCATTTTTGTCGAAATTTAATTGCAGCAACTCAAAATGGTACTCAGTCGTTTGTAGGGGCTTGTATGCATTCCTGACAATATCAGAGCATGCCCCTAATGAGGTGATTCCTATGGGAGTCACTTCCCTCCCAGATCTGGACCAGGGCATCACTGAGAGCCTGGACAGTCTGAGGTGCAACCTGGTGGCATTAGATGGACTGAAATATAATGTCCCAGAGGTGTTCTACTGGATTTAGGTCAAGTGAGTGTGGGGGCCAGTCAATGGGACCAATTCCATCATCCTCCAGTGCCTACATATTCTCAAGGCCATGCCTGAGGCCAGGCATTGTCATGCACAAAGAGGAACCCAGGACCCACTGCACAGCAGAGAGTCTGACAATGGGTACAAGGTTATCATCTCGATACCTAGTGGCAGTCAGGGTGCCATTGCTTAGCCTGCAGAGTTCTGTACATCCCTCCATGGATATGTCTCCCCAGACCATCACTGACCCACCACCAAACCTGTCACATGTGCGCAGGGTGAACCTGCTTATCTGTGAGAAGCACAGGGCACCAGTGGTGGATCTGCCAATTCTGGCATTCTATGACAAATGCCAATTGAGGCTCCATGCTGCAGTGAGCACAGGGTCCACTAGAGGATATTGGATCCTCAGGCCACCCTCATGAAGTCTGTTTCTGATTGTTGATTGTTGCAGTTTGACATTCATATCAATGGCCTGTTGGAGGTCATTTTGTAGGACTCTGGCAGCGCTCCTCCTGTTTCTCCTTGCACAAAGGAGCAGATACCACTCCTGCTGATGGGTTAAGGACCTTCTGTGGGCCTGCCAGCTCTCCTAGTGGAACTGCCTGGCTCCTAGAATCTCCTCCATGCTCTTGAGTCTGTGCTGGGAGACACAGCACTGGCACATATTGAAGTGCATTCCTGGAGGAGTTGGACAACCTGTGCAACCTCTGTTGGGCCCAGGTATTGCCTCACACTACCGACACTGACCTTAACTAAATGCAAAACTAGTGAAAAATTAGTCAAAGATGAGGAGGGAAAAAATGTCACTGGCCTCCACATGTGAAATCATTCCTGTTTTGAGGGTGTCTCATTGTTGACCCTGTGTCCAGTCACAAGCAATCACACCACCCACACCCCTAAATTTAGCTATTAATAAAAACTGTGTTCTGTGCTGTGAAGTTTTGCGTTTTAACTTGGGAATCCATGGGGACTGATTTGCCTTTGGAGCCAGTCTCACTGGAGAAGCTGCAGTTTTTGGTACATCGGTACATTGGACTTGTTTCTGTGCTTTGGAGGCCGCAGCTTGGTCTAATTACAATTTGAAAAAAAAATATTACCACGAAACAATCAAAATGAAACTAAAAAGCAACTGAAAATTAAATAAATAAATAATAAAATTAATGTAAGCTTTAAAAGAATGGGTAAAGAAATAATCTACTCTGCAGGATTGCACTCCTCTGTATGCCTCCCTCATCCATGCAGATTTGTCTATTTAGCCTATTTGTCAGTCACTTGATGTTGGCTAAAGCCAATACAAAGAATAGCCCCAAAATTTACCCATTTCATAAATTTAGCACCTTTTTAGCATCAGTATAGTTATCACACTTACTAATGTGAAGCTAGGCTTGTTTTCCTTCTAGGATGCCATTGTAAATCATTCATTTTTTTTTTTTTTAAGGAACCAGTCAAAATCATCCACTTGGGAAATTATATATTTATAAAGCTGGAAACACAAATTGTCAAGCTGATAGAAAAAATTGCTGTTTTCATAACTTTCTGGCATGCATTGAAAACCTGTAAAGTTAAAGTTAGATAAATGTTTAACCTTGCCATATCTATGGGCTTTCAATTTCTGCCTTTATCGTGGATCTTGAGTTATTATTGGTCTTATCAGTGTGCTTTTGGATTCATGTTCTCATTTGAGCTTCTTTCTGCATCTTTGCCAGGATCCATCTTCCCATCCTATAAGCCTCCTGAAACCATCTTTAAAATAACCTTCTGGCTGGGTTACCTCAACAGCTGCATTAACCCCATTATCTACCCGTGCTTTAGCCAGGAGTTCAAGAAAGCCTTCCACAGCGTGCTGCGTGGGCAGTGCCTGAGAACCGGTGTGCCGACTACTTCTCAACCGCAAGGACACATCGCTGCCCAGGCCTCCAGTCCAGGCCCGGTCCAAGACCCTGTCACACTTTCTTCCTGGACCTGCTGTAGGGTACTGTCGACCTCATCCTCATCTGTCAGTGGTCTAGACCAATCTCACAGTGCGCAAGTCCAGAGCAAGAGTCTGCTGAAGGCATGGTGTTTCTCAGCGAGTCAAACTCCAATACCAGAGACGGCCTCCACTCACAGATCTGCTAAGGTCTTACACCTTTCCCTTGGCATTTCAGGAGAGGCTGTTTGACAGTTTTAACTTGTACAGCTATGTAAAACCTTCACATATAATTATATTTCACAGAGGTATCAGAGTGCAGGTACACCCAACAATGGCTTCAGCTGTTGATGCTGCCTCGTCAAATGAAATATCTTTTGGAGAGTGAGTAAGTAATACTTGTATACATACACAACAGCCACTACTGAGCAGCACTTGAACGGAGCATTAAATGTCAAAATTTTCAAGAGGAGCTTTTCAGTTATGAGCAAGTAGAGGTCTGTGAATGCCCAGCGAGAGAATTTTGGAACAGATGCAATCCTCTTTGGGTTGAGAATGCCAGTTAAAAGCCCTTTTGGCAGGTATGGACAATAGGATAGAAAGTATAACCATCCCTGCATGCCAAGGAATAAACGAGATAACATACATCTTTGGAAATACTATTGTCAAAGAACTCTGGAGGCATGATTTCTTTAAACATTAGTGGTATTTCTTCAGATTGCACAAAAACCCTTAAGGGCGAGATACTCAAAAGTCATGAAAATAATTTGTATTCAGTGAAAGGTCTGAGAAAGTGAAAGGAGGGTGTGTATTGCATGTGTGACCTTTGCTTTAAAGAGATGAAACACTTTCCTAAAAGAAAAAAGTTTAAAAATTAAGGTACATCAGTTTTCAAGTGGGTATTGGGTAAGAGGAGGACATCTTCACAGCACAGTTTACAAATCTGAAGTTGAAGGGTTTTTGCTTTTGTTGGGGTTCAATCAGCTTTCAGTGTCTTACACCACAGCTTGTGTGAATACTGTCTCCTGCCAGTGTAGCGCTTCGACACTGTGTTTAACTCGAGCAGTGGAAAATATCCTGGTTATTTAAAACTGATGCATGAGCATTCAAAACTGCAATGATTCTTCTTGTCTGTAAGCTGCATCCATGTTTTCTGTGCAGAAGGACTCTAAGCTCACTTGCACCCAGGCCTGATGTGCATTATTATCTCCTTAAAAAGAGGCTATGGCTAACATAAAAAGACATTTGCCTGCTTATATATCCAGCGGAGCAACACTATCCACTAAAACATGTTTTGCTGTCCACCCGATGAATGAAAATCTAACAGTAACTCTCATTTTAGCTGCATTTTCCTGTCTAATAAATCTGAACTGATACAGCCCTTTAGCAAATACATCACAAAGTAGACTCGGGTATGCATCTTCGTGAGCCAATTAAATTTTAGTTCCTGGTGCCACAATTAAGTGAAATCAATTTTATACAGCTCAAATGCAATTTGAGACATAAGTGGCAGCTACGTTACCATTCTTGATTCAGTGTTACAGAGTGAGAAAATGCAAAGAAAAGTGTGTGGGAGAATGCAGCTGTTTTAACGATTCGCCTGCATTTATTTAGGAGCATCGTACAGCTTACTGCTAGTGTAAAAAAAAGAAGAAGAAGAAAAATATCTAATGATTGTGTTGTTTACTGATCCAAATTACTGATTAAATTATTGATGTTATATCTTTGGCAGAGGAGGAAAGCTTCCCTTCTCTAACAGAGTGAAAAAGTGTTTTCCTAAACCAAAGCAGAGCTAGTTATTAAATTATTAAATCCAAAATGACCCCAAGCTCTGCCTCTCATTGATGAACTGTTTGCCAGGCACACTGCTATCATGATCAAGTTTCACTTTTTATTTAATTGACCTACAAAATTCAGAACTGATTCAGAAGGACAGAGGACAGGAATCCAGATCCAGATCTTATGAATGAATGAACTCCACCACCACTATTACCAGAAACCCATGTGGGACTGCAGGGTATTCACCACTGTGATTTAAAAAATAATCAATTGTCACAAAAATCTTATCATTTGAGGCTGGACATGGTTGGGATCCAGTTAACCCAATATCACCCACCACTACCAAAGGAGGTGGACAAAATAGGAAAGTAGTGAAGAAGGGGATTTACTAGAAATGCACTGAATGCCGTTTTCTTGGCTGGTTCCAATTTTCTTTTTCTGTCCAAACAAAAATAAACTTTTCTTTAGTGTAAAATGTTATTGTTAAATTATTAAACTACAGTAAGTTACAGAATCTTCTGTCACTTAAACAACAGAAAAAAGTACAAATAATTAACTGAAAATGACACACTGTTCCAGCCACCTTCACCCAGCACATTTTACATTACCAAACAAAAGCAGGCACATCAGAGTTACACAACAAAACAAATGTCAGGTACTTACAGCATTTTCTAGCTAAACAAACTCTTTACACAGTTAAGATCAGAGGTTTCCATGCACTCATCATGAGCATGAATGTCATGGTAATTTGGGGTTTTTAATGATTTCTTTTTCCAAGGTGGAACGATTGCACAGCATACATCTTTAATAACTATAAAAAACAAGAATTGGGTGCGTAGTCCACAAATTTGCAATAGAGTTGAGGTCAGGCTTTGAGAAGGTCATTTTTTTTTTCCTGAAGACATTGGCTCATCCATGTGGGCAGCTGCAAATGTCAGTGAAGATTGAAGGTGTTGATTTTGGAGCAGGGGCTTCTATCTTGGTCACACCCTCTCAGTCCATGGTGATGTAAAACTGGCTTGACTGTGGACAGAGGGGCTGCTTGTTCCAGCAGTTTCCAGTTCAGGAGCCTTGGGCTCCTGGGCCAATTTCCTCTGAACTGAGGGTGACAATTATTCTTGCAGACCTTGGCAAAGAGGTTACATATCTGAATAACTTAATAATGTACAACTGAACTGATGATCTTGGAATCTGCAGTTGTTTAGAAATGGCTTTCCAACTTCTGTAAATCTACAATTCTCCTTCTTAGAGCTTCACCGAATTTGTTGGATTTTTACAGTCGTTTGAGTATTGGTCAATCCAATGAGTCCTGTCAAACAAATCTATTTTAGAGTGGCAAAGAGAAACTACCAGTTTTTAAAATCAATGATCATTTATGAGAAGTTAATAGGCCTTGATCTCGTTAGGTTCTACAGTGTCTTTTATCTTCAGCACCACTTAATAAAAGGTTTGAGCGTATGTATACTTTTGACCCTCTGTGGATTAGAGAAAATCCTAAATAAATTCAACTTAAAGTCATTAAAGATGTATGCTGTACAAACATTCCACCCTGGAAAAAGAACAGTTTCAAATAAATCATTAAAGCCAAAATAACCATGACACGCCCACGATGAGAGTGCGTAAACTGACCGCAACTGTAAATTCACCAGATAACAGGACATCGACCCTTTTCTCTTTTTCACTCATCTCGAGTTTCCTTTCACCCGCTTTGATCCTTTTGCTTAAATCGAGCCTGTGGCTCGTGGTGGCTCTGAGCTCTGGGTAGCTTTAGCTTTATCCACTTTGCCTTTATTAGCTTTTTAAAATGTCCATTTTAAAGAAGTTCACCGGGGTGAAGCTGATTTAAATGATTAAGAGGACCTGGCCAGTCGACCAGTGCATCTAAAGTGTTTGATCACTACTGCATTAACTCTAGACAAATATTATTATTATTATTGTTTAACAAAAAAAAAGGTTGTAAGCTTTATGATGACACATGCCAATGCTATCCTCTCATCAGTACTTGAAACTGTTATTATTTTGTATGAGATCAATAACTGAAACTTTACAGTGGGTAGATTTTATTGTAGGCTAATTGAACTGCATTGCATTACTGGCACTGAAATAACTTCTGTGTCTGTGATGTTTGAACCCACTCTGTGTCTATAATGAAATTAAGTTTAATTTTGTTTATTAACAAAAAAATAAAAACAGCCCATTCACACTGGAAACCTTTTACAACCAAACTCATTGCATTCTTGTGTCAAGATATGTGACTTTTTCCTTACAAACAATGTCATGAGCATTGATTCATAACTGTGAAAAGATGTTTGGGTGTCTTATCTCCTCTAAGAAGTTGTCTTTTTTTTAAACTATAAATCCTTGGCTTCCTTCTGTTATAAGTTGTTTTTCTTCACAGTGCTCAGATTAAAAGGCGTTTTCCCACCCTACAGACATCGTAGCAGGGATGAATACCTGAAATGAGCTTATCTGCGAAAAGCAGACTGTAGGAAGAATTCCCAGAAGACAAGTGATTTGTCATTTTACAATAACCTAAGGTCTAGCTACAATAAGATGAGTTTCTTTCATCGTGCTGTGCTCTCAAGGATTTCTACTGTATATCTCTGTTTAAACTCCAGCAGCTCTCATTTCCAACAGCAGCATAAACATGGAAGATTTATTTTTATCTCCATGGCTCCTTCTCCTGTTTCATTGTGAAACCAACCTACACAGTCCATCCTTGGCTTTTTCTGTTTGGTTTAAATTCACATCTATTGAAAAGGAGAACAGAAACTTTAAAAAATAATGACATGACACAATATCACTGCAAGAGGGGGCACTCAGAGGGAGAATCATCACACCACTCCTTTCGGGGTGAGTGCACATTCATGCCCAAGTGATTTGTGTCCATCCATGTGTGTGTACCAGCATTTATGCGCACTGTAGGGAGTTTTCTGTGCACGTGTGTGTGTGAAGAGCAGCGTCGTCTGCTTCCGTCAGTTCCAACGTTATTTATGGAAATAAATGCATCGCATTCCGATTAAACATTCACCTCTCGTTTTCAAAAAGGAGCAAAGGATTCAAAGAGTGTTGCAGCAGCTGTCATATCTAAGCAAACAGTGTTGTGATGAATGGATCCAGGCTTCCATTGGGGAAGAGACGAGCTTTAACCTAATCAGTTGACTTAGCAAAGTGATGTTTCATTACACAGTGTGATCATGATTAATAATGTTGAGCAGTGAAGCACAGCAGAAGACTAGAATTGTAACTTCGGGAAGTCAAAGGTGCTTCATTTGCAATGAAGAAAGTACCGTTTGTGTTAGAAGACTTCCCAAAAACTTCTTCTGAAAGTCGTCTGTTCTTGACTTCTGCCGAGTCACTGAGCGTAAATATGAAATTTTCATTAGACTCTCAAAAGCATTCCCACTGAATACATAGCTTATAAAGCATGAGGGGAAAGTATGGAAAAGTTTGCACAGCTCCAAATCCAACTAAATTGAAAAACTCTCATATCCGAAATATACTCAGGTGTGCTGTGTGCACTGAGGTTTGTGCAGACGTGTGGAAATGAGTAACTTACTTGCGAATGCAATCACCGGCACAAGGTTTGCTGTTAAAGTTGCCAGAATTCCTCGGTGTGTTGTTTAGTTAAATAATTTCTGTTCATTGAATGTTTAGATATACTCTGCAACACAGAAGGTGACGAATTCTGCCTGCCAGCAGAAATTAAATTGGGACTTTTTTTTTTTTTTAATGTCTCCCTGAATTATATGTTACAAGTTGCTAGTAGGTTTTGGCCAAAAGTCAAATGTTATGCTAAATTTTCTTCCTGTACCAGATGTTACCATTTACTTGGAGTTGGAGGATTGCATAGCAGCTGCCCGGATAACTGAATGAGAAACTGCTCTGCAGCTTTATTGTTGGGCCATAAGGATGTCATGTCCTTTCATCTTATCCAATTTTGGGAGGTGTATTCTGGTTTGAGTCCTAAAATTAAGATCTCAAATAGCCGGAAAAATAATCAAAGTGGACGTGAAAGGACAGTTGCTGTAATGAGCCCACATGTCGTCGCCAGCTGTGCATTGCATTCATCAGGTAAACAAACGCTGCATAACTCAAAGCGAATGCTCATATTGTTTTAGTCTATATGAATCATAAATTTGCTTTGAAGTTTCTTGATTAGTACAACTTAATAATGCAGCCTAAAAAGCCAGGGTAACTGTGTCAGTGAGAGTTTTCCATCATTTATTCAACTTGCGTTAACGTGATTGTGGTACTGCATGAGGACAGTAAGAATGACAGATGGGTTCGAGCTACAGGTGGGATCACATCAGAGATAAGCTCTGAGTTCTTTCTTGTTTGCAATGGTGATGAACATGTTAACAGACAAGAGCAACCAGGAATCTCTGTGGATAACGACGACAATGTGATCTATAATGAGAGTAGGGAAAAGGTAGAAGAGAGCCTGGAGAGGTATGCTCTGGAGAGAAGAGGAATGAAAGTCAGTAGAAGTCGAGACAGACCACATGTGTGTAAAAAAAAAAGAGAGACAGGTCTAACAATGAAGGTGCAAGGAATAGAGGTTTAAATACCTGGGATCAACCATCCAAATTAATGGAGAGTGCACAAGAGAGGTGAAGAACAAAGTGCGGGCGGTGCGAGGTGGAGTGGAGAGTAAAAAGCATGTAACTGACAGTGTTACCCAAGTGTATGAGTCAGAACATCAACATTAGTTAAAATCTGAATAGAATATTGATGATGATGATCTGAAGAAAAATTTATCATCAACTGTGCTTCACTGCAAGCTCTGGCCACTGGACTGCACAGTGAAGCTGCTAAAACCTGCTGAAGTATTATGGTACACAATTTAATCTCTTCATCCTTAAAGTTACAGAAAGATTTTTTTTAAATTATATGGCTGAAAAATATCAAGTATGCATCTGTATGCATCTTTCTGGGTGACATCTCTTAAAAAGCATTCATCCAATCCGCTTCAACTTTGTTTTGCTGGAATGTAATGAAATGGAAATTTCATGGCATGTGAACTTTTGCCTGGGCAAATGAAATGCTGAGTTTTAGATTGTCCAGATGAGGGGTAGTCTCTCTAGCGCTCTCTATTTTTTTTATGGGTTTTTTTGTTTGTTTGTTGGTTTTACAGTAAAAAGCAAACAAGGTCATTGTTGATGTATAAATATCTTCACCATCCTAATGTCTCCATTTGATCCTAAGAGAAATGTTTCAATCTGTCCATGTTTGCACCAGCCTTTGGTCTTCACCCAAACAGAAAAGTGATCAGTTTTCCTTTCTCTGCAAAGGTGCTGCACCTCCAATCTCCAACCACTGCAAGGCAGTGATTTCTTTTCAACTGACGACCTCTTCACCTCCTCTTCCAGGTTATTCCCGTCCCGTTTTGATGACTTGTAAATTAGTGAATTGCAGTTTCACCATGAACATCAAAACCAAGAGTAAACATGATCCAACATGTCAAGGATCACCACCACAGTATATAAGCTCGAAAATAGCCCATCAAGTCAGGAGTGTGGTCAGGTGCATACATGTTAGAATGTGTGCTACAAATTGAGGTCCTAGTGCATCTGATGAAGAACAAATGATGCAAACGATTTGTCATTGTTCCTTTGTTCAGCTGCTTGAAGCACATGGAAAAGGCAACAAGATTTTTGGCCATACTGACAAAATATTCACTTGTCACATGTTCTACATGTCACATTTAGCCATCTGTAACTTCACCCTCCCAAATTCATCTTCAAAGGTCGCTTATTTTACACACTGGAGGTGTTTAGAGTTCAGTACAGATGTGCAAGTCCCAGTGGTAAAAACAGGAATCAGGAGGTGGATAAAAAAGCTGATCTTGAAATAGCCAAAGGTTTCATTTTTGTTATGGGTGAAATCAAGAACAGCACTTCTGTTTGTGTGAAGCTGGAAGGCAGGAGCAACCAGTGACAGGTGAAATATTTGAGAGATCATCCAAGGATGAATTGGGACATGGAGGGTGATGAGGATGTTTGCAGATAAATCTCCATGTTCCCTCTTTATTCTTTTGATGTGGGTCATTTTGATTCTTTGTACGTTTGTTGAAGGCTAGTGCCGCATAATTTAACCTGATTTTCCTCTTTTTTGCTGGTGAATGAAGCAGGTTTGATCTGCCAGCTGCCTTCATTTCCCATGCACCTGAAGTAAAGTTTAATGCCAAGCCACATTTAGTTTACCAGTCCCCTCCGGAGTGTTGGGAACTTTAACTTTGAAATCATCTTCTCATATCGAGGTATCTCGAGCTGTTTGCAGAATACTTTCTTCCTATAGATGCCAGCGGTGAAAACAATGTTGCACGCTGTGAATTCTGTTTCTTTGAAGAGGCCCCACAACTCACTGAGCAGTGGGTCAGGTGGAGACAGGAGAAGGAGGACTTGCTTACAGAAATCGCACTGAAAGCACACAAAATACTCCAAAAGCAAGAGCAAAATGATGTGGGCAAATCTCTAATCACATTTGCTCATGAGGATTGCTCATACCATACAGTGCATTAGAAAAAAAAATCATAAATTTTTATGACAGCAAGTGGATTTAGCAGTGGTTGAAAGTCAATATGTCAGAAAGAGGAGGTGCTCTGGCTGCATGTAAAAAAAAAAAAAATTATATTTGGTGGTAGGTAAACTAAAAAAGTGGAGAGATCGAGGCTTTTTTGTACACAGCTTGTTATTAATTTTACTTAAGATATGTTGTTGTGATATTTAATATGTATACAGAGGTATTTTATTAAAAGTACAGTGAAATTTTGGCTCAAAGTCATGAAAAGGGATTTTTTTTTAAATCATGCATATTTATTGGTAAAGATGTGTAAGAGCCCACTGAGCCCCTCACAGGAAGATTCAAGCCTTCAGCCTTGTACCATTCTCTTAAAAATAATATATATATATATATATATATATATTCTAACAGACGCTATATCCTTTTTACATCTAGATTAATGTTTATAGTTTCCACACTGCTGAACTCTTATGTGTGCATTCATTCCTATAAGGCATTCCTGCACTGCAGACCTACTAGAATATCCCTCTCTATGTATTCACCAGTGGCCTGATCTTACTGAGTCACATCACGTCCTGCTCTGACATTCTCAGGCACCTGAGGAAGACTTGTTTCTTACCTATCACACTAATGCACACCCAACACAGTCCTCAAACAAGTGCTGTCAACCACAATTTCCAACCCTCACTATTTTTTTTCAGTTAGATATAACTGAAGATGTCACTTTAGTCACTGTTCCTAACATCTGTCAGTCGAGCAATCATCCATGCCCCAACAATGAACTCTCTTTCAGAGTCACTTAGATCTTTTTCTTCTTACCATTTTGATGCAGAAACAAGGCCTGCTCAGAATTTTAATATACCAAAAATAGCATGATTAGATGATGAGAAAGCAACTGCATTTGTTGTGCTTCTCCACTCATTTGTTTAGGTTTTTTCCTTTATTTGTCATCTAGCTGTAGCCTCATTCTGCAACACCACAGATTTACACTTGATTTCAGGAACTGAGTGATTCATGGTAGCAACATTAGCTGTATTCATCCGCTTTTAGTGCCTCCCCAGAGATACTTTGTGCTTCAGATGACTCGCACGTATTTGAAGCACCTCTTTATTTTGTTGTTTCCTATACATGTAGGGCTTTTTTTTCTAAATTATGTGCTTGTGCTTTTCAAATTGATTATGATGTTTCCTTAACATGTTTGGGGTTTTTTTTCTACTTGATGTGATTCAGTTTGCAGCCTTAGTTGCTGCAACAAACTAAGGTTAACACTACCTCTGGGACTGCCAGGGACAATATATCAAGTATAGACAGTGTTGTGTCCCAAGTCAAAGCCCATAGAGGGTTCCTGAAATATTGGTAGAACAGTTCAACAGATGTTAATAACAGAGGCCACTTTTTTTTAGGTCTGTTTTCATTCCTCTGTGGCAGAAAATACTTAGAAAGTCCAAGATTCTTCTCTCTGTGGGTCCACCTCGACAGTCTCAGTACACAACTTTGGCAGTTCACACATTTCATTCAGAGGCACACACTTTAGGTAACACAGAATATATGCCCCGCTGAACATGCCCAGCTTCCAGTGCACACTCTTTGTAAACAATATTTTAGGCTTCTCTGGCACGCTGGCAGGCGGCAGCAGCAGCAGCTGAAGGCTTCTCTGTGCATCTCCTAGGAACCGACACACTGCTGAATGAAAGGAGAAGTTAATTAGTAGATGCACAACTTCTGTGGCAATTACACCAACTGGCACCCTTCTCTGAGCCACTCTGCCTCACCTGAGCTGAGTTAAACCACACCCTACCACAATATTCAACACTTTTCTTTTTTTTTTTAAATTTTGTCTTCTTCTTCTTCACATTCTTCAGAATATCTGGATAACAGAAGCAGATGTAAACGCATATAATGATTCACTTTTCTTGCAGCCACATTTCAGTTTAAATTTGGCTGCACTGGGAATCTTGTGTCAAATCAGTATGGATTCAACAAGGTGCTGAAGACATTCCTCAGAGAATGGCGCATACTGACTGCTGTTACTGCAGATTTGTTGGCTGCACAACCATGATGCAAATCTAAATCTAAAGCAATCTAAATATCTTATTAAATTTTCATTCTATGTTCAAAACTAAAATAAAATATATCCCGCATCACACCACCACCAGGCTGAACTGTTGGCATATCCAGGATGGATCCATGCTTTCATGCTGTTTACGCTTGAAGCAGTCTGTCCATTTTCTTCTTCTGACCTTTTCTGACTGGATGTTTTCTCTTGTTTTTGGACCATGCTCTGTAAACCCTGGAGATGATTGTGCATGAAAATCCCAGTAGATCCACAGGCATTAACAACCATGCCACATTCAAAGTCATTTGAAACACCTTTCCCTCCCGTTCTGATGCTCAATTTGAACTTCAGCAGGTCGTCTTGATGATGTCTACATGCCTGAAAGCATTCGGTTGCTGCCATGTGACTGCTTGATTTAACATTTGTGTTAATGAGCAGTTCTACATAATAAAAAAACAAAAAGTAAGTAAGCACAGATGAAAGCTGCAGTGCATCCACGCTGCACCAACACAGGTGCTTTTACCTATTTTCCCTGACTTCTTTTGGCACCGTTACAGAGCTCGACGTCTTTATCATTTGTATTGAGTTTAGTAGCCTCACATTGTTCAGAGCACTGCAGCTCCTTAAACTTTAACCTGCCCAGAGGTCTAAATCAGCCAGAATAACTAGCAAGCCTTTGTGGAGGTTCAGGAACTTGAAAATCTATCAAGAAAAACAAAGCCTACAGCTGCTCTACTAATGGTGAAGCAGGCACTGCATCTGCAGGCACGGCGCCAGAACTGAACACAGTCTGTGAAGGAATACAAACAGGCTGCCAGATCAATATACTGTATTTAAGGTTTGCAGTGATTTACAGAGTGGGGTTTTTTTTTTGTGTGCTCAAGAAAATTAAGCTGTTTTTCTTCCGCATCTTTATATTACATCTGAGCTCTACAAAAGCAATCTAAAAAAGCAAAAACATTTGAATGACTCCCCACATTCACTCCGTGAATTATTCAAATAATTTATCTCTTCCCAACACCTTTTCAGTGCTGGCATTTGGAACTATTGTGCCTGTGTTTGCGGACTTAAAATTACTGGTTTGAATGCTGGCAGTCGTGAATGAAAATTAATGAGAAAGGACTTAAAGCCCCTACATGCGAAAAAGTGATGGTACCATTGTGAGATGCATTTAATACTCATGTCACTGAACACTAGTTTTTAAAAGCAGGCAGCTGCCATCCGGCACGCTGAGTTCCTGGTTCACTGAAATTGCTTTTGACTTTATCTAAACATCGTGTGTGTGATGGGCATAAAATCCTCTTTATTGTAAGACTCAAAAATTAAATGGCATTTTTCCACAGTAACTGAGCTGAGAGATTCATTTGAAGGTCTTTATCTTCTGCAGGAGAAAAGTGATGTTACTGCCATAAAAATATGATGGATTTATGGTTTTTAAAAAAAAAACAATGCAGTGATCTGTGGTGTAACCACAGTTTGACTTCAGGCACCAATTAACCATCTTTAAAAGGTTAGTGGATTCATCTAAAGGTCAATACGCTTCTCCCGACAGTGGTAGCATCCCAGTTTTCCACTTAATAAATGCCGGTAGCTTGGGAATGGTGGCACTTTGAGGCTAATTAGCACTTCATGTAGGTCTAAAGAATGTGAAGAAAGAAGAAAAATCTTCAGCATAGTTGCCTCACAAATATCAAACTACTGTATCTTTAAGATCAACTCAAAATATAAAGAAGAATGTTTGAGATTATTCAGATTTTGCTTTAGTACTCCTGCTATCAGGTGATTCTGTTTGCATTTTAAATGTGACCTTTTTTGGGAACTGGACCCATTGCCTGTAAGATATCATGTGTTTCTAAATCAGTATTAACAATCTGGTAAATAACTTTAGGATATTTTTCTCCACTCCTCTGGTTCAAATCTTCAGTACATTTTTGCTGAGAAGGCTTCCACAGAGGTCGAAGCTTCTGTACAGCAAGAAACTGACTAACACATGACAGCTGGAGAGACACGAAGCTGAATACGCTGAAGTAAGTGAGAACAGGTGGAAACAATCAAAGAATGACAGCAGTCAGATCAGGACAAAGACAGAAAGAAAAAGAGAGAAACTCAATGAAAGAAAAACCAAATACATGACAGCTCCATATACTGTATATAAAAGACAGGAGTAGTTGAAAAGCCTGAAAACTGAAGCCTGTGGAAGTGCGCTACTTCTGGGTTTTTTTGTTTGTTTGTTTTATAATGGCCAGCAGGGATGACTCATCCAGTTGTACAAAATTCTATGGGAAAACAACACTACTTGATCTATGACCTCATTAAAAACTATCCTGATGGTTTACAGTCTTGCTTGCTTCACATCTTACTGAGTGCGCGATGCCCATTTTGTAAATGAACTACTCAAACTTGCAGTGTCCTCTGTTTCTCAATCAGAACCGCCTTCTTAGTCACATCCAGTTATCAAGATCGGTTTTCACTAACCACCAGTTAATCTGAGTGACAGAAAAATGCGATGATTTTAAACTTCGTATATGTTGACTTTAGCTGCTCGATCTGAAAGAACCTCATGGTCCGGGATATGAACTGGGCGAGAAAGGAGCTGCATGGAATCTGAGGAAGGAACTGATAAATCACACAGAAGCAAGGACAGGCTGTCCTGCTGCTCATTATCCATCAGTTTATTATGAGATGCACCTTTTAGGAAATTTAAGGCTGTCGGCTACAACGTTAACCACTACTTTGTATTATAAAAGCTCTGTATAAATGCTGTATTTTGAACATTTGCATTGCAGATTCTCTGTATGTAATTTGTTCCCTCGCTAGCAGGAAATTAAAATGTCCTACTCTTTTGAATCTCAGATGTGATCCTGTGCCTTTTGTAGTAATTCCCTCAACAATGACCATACATCAAAGCTGACAATATCAACACAAAAGTGCAAACTACAGTCTTCATATCACCTTTTTAAACTTCAAAAAGATGCCCAAACCAGAGTGAATATAATAGAACTTTAGCCGTGACCACATCTCAGCGAACTGAAAAGAGTGAACCCTGTGAGGTAGTTCAGGCAGGCACAAAATGTGCATCCTCACATCTTATACCAAACACACCCAGTCTATTTAAGCTGCAAAATTCCCCAGCTGTCCCTCAAACATGTCAATGCTGCTGCTGCTCTGCATCAGTGCCAGCTGTTTCAACTCCTCCTCCACCCCAGGATCCACCTGTAGGCTCCAGGGGAATATTTCCTTATCACTTCCCAGTTTTAGAGGTAACATATTTTGAGGGGCGTGCTGCACTGAAAGCCTGGAAACCTATTCTGCTGCTGAAATAAATCAGTCATTTCAAGCATGAGTTGTTTTATAGAACTTAACTAACAACCTTGGCTGCTACATGCATTAACAGTGTACATTCACAGGCTACTTTATTAGGTCCAATTACAATAAGTCCTTCACTGCTCTGGCCCTAATGGTGCCCTATCTGTACAGTGTAGATGTTTCCTTGTGTAAAGTGGTTGGCGATCACTGCGCTCCTCAGTCATCACTGAGCTCCGCCTCAGCAGCTGTGAGCTCACCACTGATGACCTGCAACATCTGGCTGCTGTGTGCAGACGTGGCTGTCTCTCCTCTCTCCAAGCATTAGATCTGCTACAACAGCTTGGTTAGAGATGGTGGTTGGTGCGCTATGTTTGCAGCAGGAGGTCTTGACTCGCTGGAGGAAGCAGGCATCAGCCTGCGACCTTCATCTGCTCCCCGCTCAGCATGGCTGCCCTCCCTGGACCGAGCTCTCCCTCAAATGCCAGCGCTGGCTCGAATAGCGATGCAGAGGTTGACAGCTGGCTCTCAAAAGAGACAGCAGCTGAGCGAGTATCTGAGGAAGAGGAGCATCCTGCTGGAGTGGGATCCAGATTTTCAAGACACATCATTGTCATGTAAAGTGGCCAATCAGGAGAGCCCAGAAGAGAGCCAGCCTGAGGAGCAGAGGACCAGAAAGCCTGACTAATCTGATGTCATGTGCCACAAATGAAGGATATCTCAATTAAAATATAATTACAGACATTATATTTTCCCTGTGAGTTTGCTGCCTGTTTATGAAGAACTCTAGATTTAGGTTAATTTAATAGACTTGCATCTTATTCTTATTCTATATTCAGAAAATGGAACTATCTGAGCTGTCTGTATGCGTCAGCCTTATGATAGACATATCCAATCTTTAACCACCAGAGGGCTCTGTATGACATGACCGTGCACAAAAGCTGTGAGAGTACCATAATGCAGCACAAACATTTCACACTTTCCCTGGGAGTGTCTACCTTTAGGCAGAGCACAGGCATACATAACAGTCTCATTCTATGGACAGGGAATAAGGCTGATCTGTCCCCACAACAATGCAGATGAACTTGAGTTTGGCCTTCATGCACTTGTTTTTTTTTAATGCAAGCAAACCTTAAACCTGAAGAAGAATTACTAGCAGAGTATATTAATTTAAATGTCAAGCTGTTCTTTACTTAGTTTATATTTTTGGCATATTTCCCCACATTTTTACATGTGCCTCTGAGGAGAGCTCATAAAAGCGCCTCTGAAGTCGAAGACGGCTTTAATGTTAACAGGAAATGATGGCTTTTGACTATAACACTCTTGAGAACAGGCCCTGCAGGTAGATTACTGATTACACCACATTTTGATTGTATTTCTGATTTTGATTTGTGTGTTGATTTGTTTTGGGGTTTTTTTGTTTTCTTTTCTTTTTTTTTTTTTATCAGGCAGTTGGTACACCAACATGAGGGATTTGCATTCATCATTCATCAATTGGAAAAAGGAAATCCCACAAGCACTCCAGGAGTAAAGAGGAGGACAGCATTGCCACCTAGTGTAAAAAGCTTTTAATGCATGCTTGCCAGCGAAGGTTTGCTGTATTCACTTTGTGGTGCAGTAGTTCTAATACTTTTTCTTGGTTGCTTCCACTTCAAGGATGCACATCACAAACACCCCAATTTTTTTTAAGCTTCATTAACAAAAGAAAAGCATCTAAGTGGAATTTTAGCGAAGAAAAAATCAGTTTCATTTCACAAGCGTGGCAAATTCATGTCATGTTACAACTCTTCCAAAGCAGAAATAGAGGGTGCATGGATTTAATGGGTCTAAGTAGGTTGTATAAACTTTGTATAATGAATTTATCCTGTTCGGTGTTGCAGACTGCTGGAGACTATTCCAGAATGCAGTGAGCAGAAGGTGTGGTGCACTCTGGTCTCCCTCATGGCTAGCAGATGGAACGGCAAACAGATTCACAGCAAGAAACATGAATTAGTTTTTGCAGTTCACCTAATTTGCATATCTCAACTGTGGAAGGAAACATGCACACTGCAAACAGACAGGTCTCAGGTGGTCAACCTGGGTTAGAGACGGGGCCTGCTCTACAAGAGTTTGGAAATTAATATCCAAATACTCATTCAGACTCTAGTATTGCAGCAATGCACCTTCGTCTGTCTGTGTGAACTACACTGAGTGTTTTTCTGACACGTCAGGTGTGTCATGTTTTCAGTCTTTGCACACACTTCTGTTACTTGTCATATGTGCAGCCTTTTGTGTCGTGGTTTTCAGAACAAGTTTTAACATTTTTGCCTTTGAAGCATGCTGAGGCCTTAAGAGTGAACCTTTCAGAAGGATAAGGAATGATAAAAGGTAACATACTGCTACAAATGAGTTAAAAGTGTCCTTTTCAGTCACCAGCCAGGAAGCTTTTATTCCAATAAATGTCTCCCACTTGATGTTACAGTGATGGCTTTACTTGAGGGATGAGTTGTCACACATTAAATGAACCGCTAAACTCTACATTAAAATTCCTTTTTTTTAAAAAAACTGTGTATCATGGAACTGTTTCCCTTTTCCTCTACCTTTCTAACCTTTGATGGCCTCTAATACATGTGTATTAGTACAACACATTTATGCTGCATTTGTTGCTTTTTAATGATGTGAAATTGCATTGCCTCTGCCTTGGCCAGATTTCTGTAGTAAAGGAAACTTGATCTCAGCTGGAATTCTAAATAAAATTTTAAAATATAAATTATTAAACCAATGCAACCTGCCCCCCCAGAAATGTATATATGCTAATTAATTAATCTCCAGAGGAAGGACTGCAATCACTCTGCACTGCTATTTAAATTGATTCCAACAGAGGGCGCTCCACTTATGTGTCCTATAACACCACTATGAAAGCAGAAAGGTTGGCAGTTGACTGGTCTCTGACATTCATGTGTCTGTTAATAGTTGTTAGCAAATGTTGCTGCCCATCAGTCTGGGAAGGGTTAAAAGGTCATGTCCAAACAACATGCTGCAGTGAGAAGATTATTCACATGTAGGAAAACACTTGAGACAGCTGCCAATCTTCCAAGGATGGACATCCCAGCAAATTCACCCTAACGTAAGACCGTGGTCAGAGAATCTGCAAAAAACCCAAGAGCTACATCTCAGACTCTGCAGGCCTCAGTTAGCATGTTAAATGTTAAAGTTCATGACAGTATAATTAGAAAAACACTGGACAACTATGGCTTGTACGGAAGGATTGCCAGGAGAAAGTCTCCTCTCTATAAAGAACATGGCAGCACAGCTTAGGTTTGCAAAGCTCTACCTGAACAAACCCCAAAGTCATCTGGAAAGACATGACCAAAGTGTAGATGTTGGTCCAGAATGCACGGCGCCATGTTTGGAGAAAACCAAACACCTCATACTAACTGTCACGCACAGTGGTGGAGGGGTGATGATTTGGAGGGTTGTTGCAGCCAGATGACCTGAGCACCCGTATATTCTAGAGTTAAATGTGAGTCCATCTGTCTTTATGCTTGGTTAAAACTGGCTCACGCAACGGGACAATGATCCCAAGCACAGCAGCAAATTTATAACAGAATGGCTGAAAATGAAAAGAATCGAAGTGCTGCAATGGCCCAGTCAAGTCCAGCCCTCAACCCGATCGAAGTGCTGTGGTGGGACCTTAACAGAGCTGTGCATAAGCAAATGACTGCAAACCTCAATGAACTGAGGCAATGCTGTAAAGAATATTGGGCCAAAATTTCTCCGCAATGATGTGAGACTGATAAAATCAGCAGTTGCTTCAAGTTATTGCTGTGGTTCTATAAGCTACTGAACCGTGGGGTCATTTCACACACACCACTTCTGCATTTGAGTTTTGAGATGGTGTAATACGTCGTGTGTTGTTGTTCATCTCAACTTATATTGAAATCATTTCAGAACTTTGTAAAGACTGGATGATATTTCTTTTTTATATCATGGTGAAATGTAGATTAACAGATACAATTTGTTACAATTTGATACAATTTATGTAATTCAGCACTGTGAGGTATCCTTTAATTTAGCTGTCCAATAACAGTCCCATCTTTTAACTAAGTCAGTAATGTTGCTGTGGAAAAAAATGTTACCCGCCTCTGCTCTAAGAAAACCCAAAGGGTAATAAAGGAAACACAGATTAGACTCTTTTTTTTTTTCTTCAAATTTTCCTTTATTCTTTGAAGTCCTCATTGTTACTTTCCTTTCTTTTTCTTTTCTTCTTTTTTTCCTTTTTCTTTTTTTTTTTTTACATCACCATCCGTGGGATTTGACATAGTGAGCAAGCATCCCAGAAACCCCAAAGCCACCAAGACAAATACCATCACACAGTTTCACTTTCACAAAGGTTAAAGGCTTACAGAGAGGCGACGGAGGGGCTGCAGGGGCAAAGAAGATGTTCGACAGCATCAACAGCCTCAGAACAGAAGGAAGCTCCTCTCAATCTGCAGCATGTTGCTTACATACATATCACTCATATATCATTAGCATAATATGGCATAGAAAAAGCATCCAAGCTGACAGAGCATTAAAGGAGTATAAGTGTGTGTATGTGTGTAAACTGAGGAGGCATGGGACACGGAGAGGATGCCAATAATGACGGCTACTTTTTAATATCCAAGTGAGTTTTTCAGGCACAGGCGCTGCAGCACGGCAACGGCTGCTTGCTGTTTAGTGTGTTAAGAATCTGTGTGTGCATGTGTGTGTGTTTCCTCAATCGTCTGCAGTGCGCCATGAACTATAATAGCATTCTGAATTCCACACACACAACCCAGCACAGGATTATGTAGTAATGTTTGAGCACCGTAACCGAATAATGAAAAAAGTGTGTGTGTGTGTGTGTGTGTCTGCAAAAAAACTTACTAATAGCTGCAGGTCAGGACGGGTTGCTGATGGCAACCTCAAATTTGACAAGCGTTGCCATGACAAACAAAAAAGCAAGAACCCCATGAGAGTGGAGGGGTCTGTCTCCACGGCAACAGCCAGAAACAACCAAAGAGCCAAGGAGGGAGGAAGAGAAAGAAGGAAAAGGGGGAGCGAAAGGAGCAGACGCAGCCAAACTGCGCTGGTGTTTGTGGACCTCACCCTTACCTACACTTTTAACCACAGTTTAAAAAAAAAGCAGTAACTGGATTTCTACAAGCTGCAGCAGGATGTTAACATGGAGAAAGGAGAATTATAAAAAGGAAATAAGAAAATGCGAAACAGTAAAATTCTCCACGCCTGACTTGCAGATGTTTAAGTTGCCTTGAAGACATTCCTATCTCGTCACATATTTGAATGCTTCAGAGACGTGCACTTATTACAATCCCCTCTGCCTTGGATTCTTTAAATACATAAAGCATTTGTAATGCTAAAAGCATTTGCCTTCTACGGGCTTCCTGTTGCACTGGAGGGGAGAAAACCTGGAACGCTGAGACTGAAAGTGTACCTTTTAATATCTCCATTATGCACACAACCACTCAGAAGTTTGGGGTTATTTGAAAATGTCCTTTTTGAAAGAATGCACATTTGTTTTAATGAGAAATCATTCGTCACTGATTTTTCATCTATGCAGGCATAGAAGTAGTAGGGATTAAAGAAGCCATACATTTGGCTAGACAAGTGGTTAGGGCCCTTTCAAAAAAAACCTACTTTTTTGGAGCAAGAACAATGATTAAAGTTTGACAGGAAGATTTTCTTTGCTCATTTTAAGCCACAGTCTTCAGCTGTACTGGCACAATCAATTTTCTTTTTAATATGATAAACTTGCATTAGGTAAAATGGTGTGCAACTAGCACACGGGAGAGATGGTTGCTGAAAATGAGCTTCTTAGATATTACATTTCACTAGCTGGAACCACACCTCAAATATGATTAGGCAATGTTTATTGAAAGAATCGCAGATGGAGAGAGAGCAAGGATCTGGGCTGTGGTTTGGGGAAGGTAGAGTGGCGGTGGCTCCCGGGCCAAGCAGGGGATTTTTTTTTTTTTTTTTTTTTTTTTTGGAGGGGGGTCATGGCATGTTGTGCAGGAAGGTGTTTACAGATATACAACCGGAGGGGAAGTGTGTGAGGCGTAGTCCCACTAGTGAAATTCAGATAAATTATCTCCAATAAAAATCAATGATTTATGTTGAAAGACATGGTTATTTGTCACATTTCCCATCATTGTAATATTCCTATAGAGGATCACAAAAGTACTTTTTTTTTTAAATCTTTTGAGTGGTTGTGTATGTGTTCCACCTTTGGTTTCTCTTAAACTGCTGTTATTATTAAGTGGACAAGTGTATGTAAAGAGTCTAAGCCCAGTTTATATAAGTGCCCCCCCCCCCCCCCCCCCCCCGGTTACATCCATGTCCAGCTTATTCGCCATTTAGTCACGGGAAAGAAAGACGATTACTGGTGAAATTGGCTTAATAGAAACCAGATTTTTTTTTTTTATTTAAAAAAAAAAGAAAGAAAGAACAAGAACGTACAACTGCAGTATAGCCTGGAGCAAAGTTATCTCCACAACCATACTTGAGAGCTGTACAGGAGCCCGCTGTGCGTGTCCCATCCCTCACACATCAACACTGCACACTAGTCAGAAGTACATTAGCTCATGTCTACTTTCAAGCATAAATCAATAGTGCTCAGCCCTCAGGCACCTAGTTACAGAATGACACTAAAAAGCAGTTTGACAACAACTTCAAAACTATAAAACAACAGAACATTTCAACATATCAAGCACTGTTCATCTTTACAGGGGCTCTATCTGCAAGTATAGGCCCAATGAAAGCGCAAAATCTGGCACCTTTGAATCGGTTAATCCTGGCTATTTTACATCTTTTTATCTTACATCCTTCACTTACCTCAAAAACAATAACAAAACAAGAAGCTAAGATCTGACTATCAGTACAACTTCTCTGGGTTCAGGCACATAAAGAGTCAAAAGTGGGGTGGGGGGTGGGGGGTGTTGATGAGTATAAAACAGTCACATTTGGAAGGAGAGACATTCTGGATGTAAATGCACTGCGTGGTGACGGACGGTCATCAGATGCCCTTACTGCTCTTGATAAAGAATTTGGACCTTTGTGATTCATGGGAATGTAAACAAATGGGAAAACATGTAGCTGCGTAGTGAATGGCACCTTTCCCGCACTCCTAAAAGTTCTCTAAAAAGGATGGTGCTAAGAGAAAGTAAGGCAAGGAAAGGCTGAGTTTGAAGTAACAGTAAGTACAACTTTCTCTTTCCCCCCATTAATCAATCCCACTTAACGATGACCTTACGCTCAGAGAAGAAGAATAAAGCTCTATTTACTACCTGCCAAAAGCTCCTTCTGCGCCACAGGAC
The DNA here is from genome assembly GCF_007364275.1 of Archocentrus centrarchus. Taxonomy (NCBI): domain Eukaryota; kingdom Metazoa; phylum Chordata; class Actinopteri; order Cichliformes; family Cichlidae; genus Archocentrus; species Archocentrus centrarchus. The sequence continues at coordinate 20,684,119 of NC_044357.1, forward strand.
TCTCCAGTTGACTCCCAACAGACTGTATCCATAATAAAAGATTACCATGTTCAGTTTTTCAAATGTTAAGGCCATCTTCATGGCAAATAGTCAATTAAAAATCAATTGTAGCACTGTGAAAGACAGCAATGGACTGGAAAACTAAGTGGCTGAAATGTGATATCATGCAAATTACAGACTGCTAACAGCCGGACGGAAGTATTAGATTCTTTCTGGCTGAATGAAATTAAGACTGGTCAGTTTCATGCATCCTAGTGTTTGGCCTATTTAACAAAAGAAAGAATCAAAGGAAATGATACTGAACTCCTCACAAAATGGTGAAAGAATAGATATCCTGCGCGAACCTTATCATCTGCATAACATCACTTTAGCCTCACTTAACTCCCTGACTGGAAACAACAGCAAAGCAAATATCAAAGGATACATGGGGAGGGAGAAATTACAGTATAAAAACTGAATAACACAGTCAAAAGTGCTCAAATAAGAAGTGTTATCATTTTTTTTTAATCTAAATTTTCATCATATAGGCAGAACTTTTTTGTTTGGTTTTTCTTTTCTAACTATGTCCTCTAGAATCAGGTTTTGGGGAAGAGAGATTGGGTATAGTGGAGGGGGAGCGGGGCAAAAAGCAGCAAAGGAGGACATGAAAGCTGGAGGCTGACAGATGGCCTGATCAGGTGTTGTGAAGGTTGAATCTCGATGTAATGCTGTAACTTCTTCACCCCCACCACAGCTTCCTGCTTCCGCTGGCCATCCATCCACAAATCCTCATTTCCTCCTCAGCAGCTGAGGATGGGGCTCTAAACCCAGGCTGGTGATGTTTGCCCTGCCGCCTGGAGGCCGCCACGATGCGCTGAGTGTTCCGGCGAGGAACGTTGTCATCAATCTGAGCTCCTGTGTGATTGAATGGAAAGGGATCAATTTAGGAATTTTGGTATTTGTAATACTAGAAAGGAAGAGTGGTGGGGGGGGGGGGGGGGGGGGGGGGGGGTATTTTGGGATGTCAACCTGCATTTAGTTTTGACAAGCACTCCTTTTACATAATAAATAAAATGATTCATCTCATAGGTGCCTGGCTTGGTTGAAGGCTTAAATCTGAATGAATGGGAAATTCACTTCTGGAATCAGAGTCCTTAAAAAAAATAGGTGAATGTAATTAGTAGTCAAAATTAGGATGTAAATCCTTCACAAGAAAAACAAACTAAGACTTGCTGCATGGAAGACCCCTAAAAAAAACTGACCCAATACATTAAAAGTGGACCTATTATGCTGCTCTTGTTTTTTGGTCACATACTGTTTGGTGGATTCTCTTATTAAATGTGGCCAAACTTTTAATTAATGAGGTCAGTGCTCAGGTTTCAGACTGCTCTAAAAAAAACTTTCCACTCTTGAGTCTTTATGATTTCAGTGAGGCCAGATATCACGGGAAGCCCCTCAAACCTTCTGTTTGTGAGTTGCAGCCATCACAAAAGTTTATTTCAAGAAAAATGGCTTTCAGGGGAGAGGAGCTAAAACAGCTTGATTCAGACACACAAGAGACTGAGAAGCTTGCCCTCAATGAGAAAGCAAATCACCTCCCCCCCAAAAAAAGAACCATCACTTCCCAAAATTGTTTATAGACTGATGGTAATATGACTGACCGGATAGGCTGAAGCCAGACTGGTGCAGGTTGCGGACGGGCTGGTTCGGTTGTTTGGCAGGTGAAGTCTTGGTAGAGGAAGCTGGAGTCATGGTTTTAGGAGTGACTGACACCTCACAGACTGGACCATCATACAACCCCCTGGGTACACCTCTCAGCTCAGCCAGCTGCATTGTTGGAAATGAGATACAACAGTCACAGCAATGAAAACTACCAAAGAAATATTCCCACCCTGAAGGAGGATGTCTGGTAATTTTGGCCAAATACATAACAAGACGCAACATCCCCTAAATTTTCCACAAAACAATTACCAATCAAGCAACTGTACTGTCAAACTGATGTCTGATGTGGCGATATTGGATTCAATGATTAAACACAGCTCCTAGCAGATGAAGAGGAGTGTTGTACCCTGCTGCGAGCTTTTATCCTCTTGTAGACATAGTCAGGGAAAGGTTTGCGGGCCACATAACGTCCTGAGCCCTCGGTGACGTGGAGGTTCCCATCCTCCAAAACAATCTTGCCCTGGCTGATCACCACCAGAGGCCCACCACGCACCTCGGTGCCTTCGAAGATGTTGTACTCCACAGTCTGTGAGGAGAAGGAAAGTAGTGATGTCAAACGCAACACACAGCATATGATTCCACACATAAAGATTGTACACTTAATAATAAAAACAAGTGACGTGAGTGGCATCAAAAGTTTTAAATCTGACTTTACTTACACTGAACATTTCTCAGCATTATCCACTGTATTGTATTGTAGACACCCTGAAAGGTAAACTTGTCTGGTGATTTTTGGTTTGTGCTTTTAGATTTGAAGCAGGTTTGAAGTTCTTGGCTGACACCCGACAGCTGTGCTCCTGTGATGTTTTATTGCAGCTGCTTGTACCTCCTAACGCCAGCGCTGACACTTTAAATCATAACAGAAATACCTTCAAAGCAGAAATGCAGTCATTCAACTTCCCCCAGCTCATTTTCCGCTATCATAAGGATGATGTAACCTCCTGTTGCTCATTCTACATGCCATTTTAGTTCACAGATTTATGAAACTGTTTATTTGAAAAAAGTGCCAGAGCTATATTGAAGGACTCACCATGTAAAATGTCTAGAATGTGAAAGGAGCTTAACTGATTTAACTCGCATAGTTTTCAAAGTGTTTCCTCTGGCCTACTAACACAGAGTACAGAGGCCATTGGTCTGCAGGCCGAAAGAAGAAGAAGCTGTTGTTTTAGTGCTTGTGTGTGGACTCTGAGGGTGTGGAGGTTGCTGTGAGACCAGTTTGAATGCCTTATGACTCCTCTCCCAAAAAGCTTATGGAGCTAAAGCTGAGGTCATGGCAATCTGACAGACTCTGAGAGCCGAAAATGAGATCACTGGTATATTGGGTTATCCTATGACACCCACACACATGCATGCATACACACTCCAAATGAGCAATTTCTGCCGTGAACACTGGTCCATTATTTTCTGACCAAGCGGAACAAAAAGAAACCGAAGAACATGACAGGATTAAGCAGACAGTCCATAAGCGTATACAGCTCTCTCTCTTTCATACACACACACACACACACACACACACACACACACAGATACAGATGCACAGTGATCGGCCTGTTAACAATCAGAAATGATGTGTTCCAGTTCTCTGGCAGATTTTAATGATGACATCACTCCTTCGACACTGTGTGAGGCCCACACCCTCTCCACTCAGACAGGCAGACAGCCATAAAACAAGAGTCCTTTATCACACCAAGAGTTCTACACACTAACTCTGGATGTTATCAATTACATGCATAATCATTAGTGTTATTAGCATTACAAACAACAAGTAGTGCAATATGCAAAGAATGAATAGTGTTTTTGAGGGCCTCGATGTGATTGAAAGGTCTTTAGGCTTGCCAAAAGTTTCAGAAGATGTGAAATATTTCATGTTTTACATGTTTTGGGCATTGATGTGGCAAAATGGACTGACAGCACCCCGTTAATGACTTCAAAGAAACCCCATACATTAGGTTTCACCTAATAATATACTAAAAATGCACTAAATTTGGTGGGCATCATGTGCAGAACAAAGCCTCTTGGAACCATACCCCTACGCCCCACATCCCAAAGTAATTTACTGAGGGATTTCTGCACAGGTTTTGTCATTTGCTGCAGTAGTTATTTTAAAAAACTCCTCTATGGGAATTAATTTTAAATTTGATCAGTGACATTTAAGGCTCTCTGTGATGCAAAGTCCTAAAAAAAAAATATTGTTATTGTTAAGTTCAATAGAAGAGAACCGCCAGTTAGAGTGAGGAGGCTAGACGAAGAGCAATTCAGACAACCTTTATGAGAGGAAGATCAAGGGAGCGGTTCACCCGGCCTGGGATAGGGTTACCAGGACCAGTCCCTGGAGCTAGGCCTGGGGAGGGTACTTGAGGGAGCAAGCCCGGTGGCTGTGCCTTAGCCCATTGGGGCCCACTGGGGCCCAGCCGGGTGCAGCTGGGCACAGCCCGATGAGGAGACATGTGTCTGTCCTCCTATAGGCCCACCAACCACAAAAGGTGCCACAAGGGTCAGTTGCAATATGTGCCAGGCGGACCGATCCCCGACTATCGAGGCTGGTGCCTGGAACATGGAATGTCACCTCTCTGGTGGGGAAGGAGCCTGAGCTAGTGCTAGTAGGCTTGTTTCCAGTGGGTGCTGGACATCATCAGGGATGCCCTTTGTATGGACACAGCAAGATTTCTAAGCACAGCCAAGTGGCTTCTGCCTTGGTGACTTCAGAATTTCATCTTGGCTTTTTGCGGATGATATGATCCTGTTGGCTTCATCAGGTAGTGGTCTCCAGCTCACACTGGACCAGTTCGCAATTGAGTGTGAAGCAGTGGATATGAGAAATAGCACCTCCAAATCTGAGGCCATGGTTCTCAGTAGGAAAAGAGTGGAACGCCCACGCAAGCTCAGGGACAAGTTGCTGCCCCAGGTGGAGGAGTTTAGGGATCTCAGGGTCTTGTTCACAAGTAAGGGAAGAGGGGGACCGGGGATTGACAGATGGACTAAGGCCATGCCTGCAGTGATGCACACACTGTGCTAGTCCATTGTGGTGACCTGGCCTGGGAACGCCTCGGTGTCCCCCCGGATAAGCTGGAGAAGGTGGCTGGGGAGTGGGAGGGCTGGGTTTCTCTGCTTAGGCTGCTTCCCCTGCTATCTTGCTCTGGGTAAGTGGAAAAGGAAGGATGGATGGATGGATGGATGGATGGATGGATGGATGGATGGATGGATGGAGACCTACCAATTAAAGAATACTAAATAGAAATCCATGGGAGAATTTCAAAGATGGCAATTATCCTGTGCCTCCACCCAAAAATAGTGTTACAACAGTTTCTACTCTGCAGCTGCAAAAAAGAAAAAAAAATCTACTGGTTATCATTGTAAATATTTAGGTAAGTGTTTATTACATGTAGCTGCCCTTGTGAAGTCAGCCAAAAAGAGTGCTGGTACATTGGACTCAGCAATAAATAAAGCCGTAATGTAATGAAATCCTTTTTCCAAAGGAAAAAAAACACACACACACAGACATTTAAAACTTATTTTGGGTCGACGTAAGCAAACATTTTAAGCACTTTTTATGAGATTTAAATTGTGATTTTATTCATGTAGTTTTGAGGTCTCTGTGGTCATTTAAATTAAAGTTACTGCTCTCTCCTCATTAATTTAGATAGGGGCGTAAGGAGTTACCAAGATGCTGCCAAGCTGCAAGGCTACCCTATAAAGCCTATAGTTTCACTGAGAAACAGGGAATTGTTAAAACTCTCATTTACACCGTAAATTTGCTCCCAATTTCTCGTGCTTGAGCATAAGAGCACATCTGCATATTAATACTGAGTCATAGTCATAACCCCACCTACAGGCTCCAGGTGTTGTACTTTTGCCATCTTATCTTCGTATTTTGAATATTGTGAGTTTTTAACTTAACGCTGCTGCTTTAAATTGCATTAGTGTTTCAATATGAAATAAAAAGTATTGTTCTTACTCGATTCCAGTATTTAAGACGCCTGTTCTTAAGATATAAAAATACCAAAACTGATCCATAGACATAGCACTATCTATAACTTTTACAAACTACTCTTAGAAAACTGACCAGATCGACCCATAATTTAGACTCTATATAATCTATATTTTCGGACCTTCAAGATGGTAAATAGCGAAGCTTTTCAGTTTTCATCTAACACTGTTGCTATGGCAATATATTGTTTGAAAGAAACAGGAAGCCGTTTCTTAGCAGCTTGGAAAGCCTGGAAACTTTTGGCACATGCATCATATATAGCTGAAGTCACTTCACAGCAGGCTTACATTACCGAAGAAAAGATACCCCTGTGTCAATATTAGTAGTTAGTTATGTAGAAATAACTGAAGGTCGTACTGAATGGTGGCTCTTGGCGGAGATGATCTTTGTGACGTCTGGGTCCCACAGCACCAGATCAGCATCCGAGCCCACAGCAATGCGGCCCTTGCGGGGATACAGGTTGAAGATCTTGGCGGCATTTGTGCTGGTCACGGCCACAAACTGGTTTTCATCCATCTTGCCGGTTACCTGAAATGAATCAGAGCTGAGAGTGAGAATGACACAAAAGCTTCTGCCCTCTTTGTGTTTTCCCCTGTGTCATATAGCGTTTTCACATATGGTCCTTTTTTAAAAAGAAAAATAATAATAATAATCAAGCTCAGTCTTCTTTCTGATCACACTATAGGACTCTCACATCTTATTGCTTTGAATTATGATTTGCAAAGTAATTTCTTACAATTTTTAGAACTTTTACAAACCAAAAAATAAAGTTATTGAAGAAAATAAAAGTTGATACCTAATAAAAACAATCACTTGTTGCTGTATGTCATTTCATGAAAAAAAAAAAAAAAACAGTGCCTCCTTTCTGCAATGTAGTTCCAATGAAGCCCTTCCCTATCAAATGGGTTTAAATTGGAGGAAACCTTACTTGACTGCACTAGTCAATTAGGTTGTTAAGCAGCTGTATACACAGTGTCACCAGCAAGTGCAGAGATGCCTAGAGACCTATAATACATTGGCAGTGACTTTCTCTTTTCACTGCACAGGTTAAACAGACAGCAGTGTGGACTTAAAGTGAACTGAACACTTCCTAAATTAGTCCCAGATCACTTTCCCTCAGAGAGGTCTGACATCATTTGGAGTGTTAACATAAACGTGAAAAGAGCTGACGAGCTGCTCTGAGCTGTTTTGAGGGCTGAATGGAGCCAAGTGTGAAAACGCCTTTAGTGTTCTCCCTTGAAAAAGTACACTCTTACTGCTTCCACGGGAATTAAGAGGGTAAGTAATCCGCTAATCAAATGCACTCAATTAACTGATCATCAGAAAAGTGTGACCACATCTATAAAAGCTGAAGTTTTAGCAGTTTGCTGGTCTGGAGTATTCAGGTGTGCGTTAACACGATGCCACAATCCTCATAAACAAACCTCAATGAACCGAAGCAAACTGGGCCAAAATTCTTCCGTAACAATGTGAGAGACTGAAGTCATAGAGAAAATGATTACCTCGAGTTATTGCTGCTAAAGGTGGTTCTACGAGCTACTGAATCATGGAGAGTTTTCACAGCCACATACCACACATTTGTCCCAGATGATAGACATCCTCTCCTCGGTGCCATTGACACCCTCAGGAATCAAGCTGAAGTCATCTTTGCCCACAGCACGCTGGGCGGTGTTAAAGGGACAGTGCGCACTTCCTGTCACCTGAAGGTCTCCACTATATAAAAAGGTTTAGTACAAAAAAAAAGAGAGGCAGAACTCTGTCATGCACAGACAAAAAGCGCTGTTGACCTTTTTTAACTTCATCTCTAACGTGTTTGCATCCACTCACCAAGAGAGCAGGGAGTTGAGATAGTCTGGTGTGGTTGAGTCAGGGCTCAGTGGCGGAGAGGTGATGTAAGCGGCCGCTTTGGCCCAGTTCTTGCTCCAATAGTGTGAACCGTCTGTTCCCAGGCTTGCGGTGATTGGCTCTCCATAGACCACAGTGCCTAAAAGACCAGTCCCATCATAACATGAGTTCCTACGCATGTGGACTGAAGCAAAGCCTTCATTGCTTCTATTTGTACTCATTTGTGTCCATTTTACTGTCTCCTGTGAAGTCTACAGTGTGACTAAACTTTATAAAAATGTTTCTACTCTCATAATTGCGACATAAATTAGGCCCATATTTAAATTAGTAGTGTAATCTTATTGTTTTTTTCAGTGGCATTATGCAGTCTTTTTATTTTAGCTCTCACCCTTCTTCCTGGCCTGAGCAATGACATCAGCAGCGCTCTTGCTCATCACCTTGGTGACATACAGCGGGCAGTTGGTCTGGTTGGCCACAGTCACAGAGCGGTTAACAGCCTCGGCCTCCACCTGGAGAACAGACGAGTTTATGCATCCTCACGTCTTCCAGCTTTTCTCAGTACCAACATAATTTCACTTTTCTGCCTTCTGTGTGCTCACAATTGTATGTCAAAGCTCATGTGTCTTAAATATCACATGAAAATATGAAGCAATCATATTTTTCTTGGAAACTGTACTGGTGGCTACCGATGCTACCCCTCAGCTTCCTGGCAGCAGAATCTTTAGGTGGCACAAATCCCCTGGAAGTACAAGTTCTAGAGCACATAACTACCAGGTCTCAGTAGATCTTAATGGGTACATATGAGCTTTAGTGGCTTTATTCACCATAGCAATTCAAAAGAAAATGGCTAAGTAAGAAGCAGGAATAAGGAATGCTAAAATCATAATTAATATAAATCAATTTATGTGATTGGCATTCCAAAGTGTCAGAGACTACAGTAGATGCAGCTATGCTATCAGTATAAGAAGCCTATATAATATCCTTCATGAGTAAACACACCTACAGCATAGTTTTAAAAAAATCCTACATGACCGCCTTCTTGAGCTACTGCATTCACAAGATTTTCAGTATATTTGACCTCTGACCTTGAGGTCAAGTTCACCAAAATTTACACTCGTCCAAGATTTTAAGGAACTAGACCTATTGTATCAATTTGAAAATTGTAGGTGACATCTTTACTCTGTTTTTGCATTCACACGATTCTCAGAAAACCTGACTAGACCTTGAGGTCAAGGTCACCGATATTCAAACTAGTCTGGGATTTTAAGTCATTTAAGTTATCTATGGTATCAGTTTGAAAATCCTACGTCTGCTCGTTCTCGAGTTATCATGTTGACAAAGTTGTCCACACCGTCCACCTGGCATGGTGATGACAAAGGTAAAACAAAGTGCCCAGCAGCTTGCTGTAGCTTCATATTTAATAGGCACTCATATTCTCATCTAACTCTTGGCAAGAACCAACTTATTTCTTTAAAAACTGCTCTCCTTCCATAGCAACACAAACAAAGTGAAACACTAACGTAGAAGTCTTCTGACAAATTACATGACAAATGAGACAAAATGTTTCAAGGTGAAAAGCAGAATGGAATCTGCAATTTGCCAGGTCAATTTATTGCAACATTTTGAGGTATTTTTAATCATCATGCCTCTTGTTCCATATAAAACCATGGAAAACACTTAAGATTTGATTAGCCTGAGCAGGAGCAGCAAGTCTGTGGCAATTTAACTTTTGCTTTATTCCCCCGAGGCAATGAGAAAGCATTACCTTCATTAGATTATAATTAGAAAAAGACAGAAATCCTTAAGAAGAAAAACTAAGGAATCGATTTTAAAGTAACGTTGATTTATGCAGGGAGGATGTGCTGAATTAAAGTGGCTTTAGGGTATGATTATCCACATTCATCATGGGAAAGGTGAGTGTTACGAGGATTATAAAGTAGTGAAAAAATCCAGAGCTTCAAGGTAAAACTTCCAACAATTTAAACCTAGCAGCACTGAGGCCTGTAAAGGTCACATCTCCTTCTGCAAAAAAAAAAAACCCAATAACTTGGAGTTGAACTGATATGCTTTCCTCTAAGTCAAAGCAACATTTCAGGGTTGTAACTGTGACTCACCTCCTCAGGGCGGCTCAGCACATGGCCTTCAGGCCCAGTGATCCCCTGCTCCAGCATCCTGCGCTGCTCCTAAACACACACACACACACACACGCACATGAGCACACACAAACCACTGTGGGAGATGCAAGATGTTGAGTCATGTGCAGGTGGATGAATGTTTGTCATGACTGGCCTTGGCAGCGTAATCTAAGCAGCTCTGAGAATATTTATCCTCATCTGCTGGCTATTAAGAGCTCAACACTCAACATTTAGTCATAAGTGAGGAGAGACTTATGTGTCACAGTCTTTGAGCTCAAAGTCCAGCTTTCAAGCGGTGTCTTATAACACTCAAAGCTTAGGGTGCTAGATTCAATTTAACACCCAAATCCAGCAGGAAAATCATGTCTCTTCATCTCCAGATGGCATCTCTTTATGGTATGAAGCGTCATACCTCAGCTACGATGTCTCCATTCTCAGCGTGAACCTGGGCGATGGCTCCCAGATCGCGGATCACACTGAAAACCTCGTACACCTGTAGCAAAGAGGAAGACACAGTTATGATTTTAACTTCAGCACAGATTTAAATTCTAATTTTTTTCTTTCATTGTATGAGATGAAAGAACTCACAACATTGTTTTTCTTTGATTTCTGGGAGTAATATATAAGTATATTCTTTTATAATAAATGCTTACAGTCAGTAAGTGGTCTGAATAGATGTGACTAATTATGCTGGAAAAAGGCTTATATTTAGTCTGGGTTTAAAGTTTACAATTTTCCTGCAAAATGTTCAGTTCTGGATAAGTTGTATAGTAATCTTTATTAACACTTAGGTGCTAAGCAGTAAAAACAATAATTTATTATCTGCCAGTTAAAAATGCTAACCTTAATACTCTAAGAAACATGGATCCCGATATTCACAAGACGCGAATCTCCCACAGTCCCACAATTTAGGCAACTCAATGAGTTCACAGACAGAAGAAAAACTGTGGTGTTGAATGAGTCACCATCCTCCTCCCTCCCTGGACTGCCAAACATGCAACAATAAAAAGCCATCGGAGTTTGGCACGGGAGAGAAAATGATAAACTCTGGCTGCACCCGACTGCAAGCATTCCTCACACAGGTGCAAAGATCATCACAGAAAACTGCCTTCAAGTGGGATTCATTCATTTTCAGTCGGAATGAGACGTGCACGGAGAGGTTGTGGCTTTCATAAACCTGTCGCTCTCCCAAGAGAAACACGCAGGAAAATCAGCACGAGAGGGGGCCTCGCCAAGATAAACAAACTCAGGCTGTAGAGTGAGTGCGTGAGCCAAAATCAAGACTAGGATATGACTTTTATGATACTATGAGGTCAGATTTACTCTAGGCTTTTAGTCTCTCTTTACTTTAATACTTAATGGCAGTGTGTTTGAGGAAAAAAGCACATCCTGGCAGTCTGATAACAATATATACAATATCAACACTGATAGTAGAAATTAGGTTAAAATCAGGTGGTACAGAAGGGCTGTGAGGTGGAGCAGCAAGTTTCATGTTAAAGGATACTAATTTAGTTTAGTGTAGGATAATACAGAATATGCTAAAAATCCATTTGCTGGTTGTCATCTAAATATCTTACTACTACAAATACTATAGTACTGTTTATCTCCCTTAAAATGCTAAAAACATGTAGCAATCATCTAGTGACGTCCTACCTGAGCGTCAGTAAGCTGGAAAATATCCTTATAAGCCAGGTAGACCAGGAAAGAGTTAACACCTGAGGATGCAAGGTTTAAAGCAGAAAACATAATAATCATTAACCAACTTGAATACAACATTGTGATGATACTTTAAAATATATGACTGACATAAAAACATGTGATCTGATTATGATTTTAAGCTGCAAGCAAACTTGTAGTGCATAAGATGTTTCTAATACCTGTATGATGAGCACTCAGTTTGGGTCTATACTGTGCAATATGACCTTGATTCTTTGGCAGTGTAGTGAACATTTCAGCCTCTAGAGGCAGCTTGTTGGATTTTATTTCTCTTTTGTTAAAAAGTGAATATAAAATCTTTGTGATGCTTTAATACCAAAATGTGTTAAATACATCATGTTCAGGCTGCTGCAGTCAGATTACAGGACTGATATTGACTGATGTTAAGTACGAGGTAATCAGACGTGACTTTGGTTATGTGGGACGTACCGTGATCCTTCACGAGCATCTCCATCTCTTCCTGGATTCCCTTGTGCCACTCGGTGATGTCGACATGCAGCGAGTAGTCGCAGCAGGACTTGCTGTCGGCCCATTCGCGCCACTGCTCGAAGCCCGAGATGAGGCTGGTGCCAGGCTCAGGTAACACATGGTCAACTAGATACACACACACACACACACAGTGAAAAAGCTAAACAACTACAGGAACTCTGCTGTCTCGTATTTTATCTGTTATTTAGATCTATTTATGTTGCATCTCGGCCTAACACCTGGCAGTTTCAAAGCGCAGTGAAAAAAACTGATTTTTAAGAATTACCACATTTGAATGAATCTGTATGAAACTGATCTGATTATAACCCTTTCTTATTTAGAGCTAAAAAGTGAAGCCAAAATCTGCAGTTCCTTGAATGGCCACTTGAGGCTGGCTCCAAAGCAGATTCTCCATAGAGCCCAATGCTAAAATGCCTAATTTTACATTTGCTATTTTTCCTTTTTGTGATATCTGTATGCAGGGTGAACTTTTTTATAACTCACCTTTAAATTTAACAAGGCCCACAGTTTGCATTATTAAGGGCTGGCTGCTTTGATTGACAGTTGGATGCCAACTAAAGCTTAGTTTATAGTCACAACATTAGTTGTTCCACGCACCAACTGTGATGTCACCTCAGGCCCATCACTGTATATATTGGCAGTTGAGGCAGGCCAGACTCACTTCTACTTCTTCTACTGAACAACAGTTGTCACTAACAAAGGTGAAATTTTCTAGAGAAAATTTTAAAATAAAAAAAAAAAAACTGCATTCCCTCTGCTTCCTGCTTGGACTTTTTCTACTCCGATATCTGCAGTGATACAAAGAGCTTTACTCAGAGTGGCGACACCTCAAGCCCCAGTATTAATGATGACAGAGCTTTAATTGACGGGAAAGTTGGCCATTGGCAAAGGCAAAAGCTATTAGCTTAAACTAGGTTTGAGGCAGCTGTAGCCTGCAGCTGTCTGCTTGGCTTGGCCTCGCTAATTCACTGAACAGGATCTCTGGTTTGCAGTACTCGTGCCTTTTGGAGCATTTTTAATGAAATCATCTGATGAGATAAGAAGTCTATGCTTGAGTTTTGGTGAGTGAAATTCTAGTACTTTTATATTTATATATTAGAACTATTTAGCGGGTATTTATTGTGTGAGAATCCTGCTTACTAAGTTAGCTGCCATTAGCTTACCCGCCCCGGATAAGTGGAAAAAAAATGGATGGATGGATGGATAGAATACCAATGGCCAAAATTCCACAATTGAGGCTTCAACACAGTAGTGCTATAACCAGTGAGTGGTGTCAAGGTGACTACATCCATCTTTTGTATAAAGTCTGTAGTTCAGATTGGATCCAGAGGCATTTTATTTGGCCTAAACCACATGGAATACAGCATTTAATCTAATTCATTATAAAAAATTGTCTCTGTTTGGCTCCAGTTGCCAAGCTGCAGTAGGTTGCAGCACACCAGTTCCAGAACTGTCTGGCTCCAAGAGGGGGCTGCAGCAATCAGCTTTAAGCCTGAGGTGAAAAAGGCACGCAGGGCGAATATGTTTCACTGCCAGGGAGGATGGTGTAACTGCTGAGTCAGCAGAGGGAGGGCCAGTGTGGCATTTACCGTTCAAGTTTTCATTCAGCTTTGTTTTCTTTGTACATTACGTCAACTCCTTATAGTTTTATATAAATTTTAAATAACATAACATTACCATTAAACCAATGCAAGCATCAGGATCTGATGTCAAATAGCATTTACAGTATTTTATTAGAAAAAACAAGAATTGATGAGCGATTTAAAGATGATGATAAAACAGAGGGTATGAGTTATGTCCCGATCAGAACCAACAAACCAAGCCATAACAAAACTATAAGCCAGACTGCAGCTTGAAAGGAGTATAAAGAAATACCGAGGAAAAGTTTTGCACTCATGCTTAAACGCCTAGTCTGAGCTTAATGACTTTGAACTGCAAGGAGAAACAAGAGGAAAAGAAAATCTATGCTTTGCATCCATCTTTAGGAAATCCAGAATACTATAATAACAGCCAGAAAAACAAAAACCAAAAATTACATAAACGGTGTAATAAAGAGAATATGTTCAGCAATCAGCACCTCATGGCTCAGAGCAGATGGACGGGTTCATATTCTGGCTCGCCCGTGAACAGGCTTGGCACCCTTCCTGTTCTCATTAAGACATGTTCAATTAGGGCCAATCAGTGAATGAAGAATCACTGTGGGGAAAAACCCACTGCAGACACTCAGCTGCCATTTACTCACACAAAACTGTCAGACACCAACTTTAACCCACTTGTGAATCTTCAGTTCCAGACAGCAGGGGCTTTGTGCTGAACGACTTACCAATCATGGTGGTGCCCCCAGCCAGTGCCGCCTTGGTGCCCTGGTAGAAGTCATCAGCGGAGGTCATGCCCCGATCCGGCATCTGGAAACGAGTGTGCACATCGATCCCACCGGGCATCAGCATCTGACCATGGGCATCGATGGTTTTCACCCCACCAGGCACAATGAGGTTTTCCCCGATTTGTCTGAGTGAAGGAGAAAAGTACGATTCATTTAGACTACTAATTACACCACCCATTTTTATTACTGCATTTGTACTGTACTTTAACCTCCAAGTGACAGAGTGGGGGTCTTTTATGATTGAAAACCACAACTAGTTACATTAGAATATTTATGAATATATGTAATAGATAAAGGAAACAGTGTAGGTAAGATAAGCTCTCCTCTGATTTTTTCTCCTGTGCAGAACTGAAACTAAATAAAATTATGGTCTAAATATGCAGGACACTGGGGCAAGGAATAAAAATGATCTACAATCTCACATAAAGTGAGACACCTGGTCACCACACACTCGGTCATTTTAGTCACTAAAATTGCTTGGTCTCAGGAGGATTAAGGTAATAAATTTACATGAAAGCTAAAAATAAAAAAAAAAAAAAGCAATGATCAGAACTGACCAGGATGGCTGGCGTAAGTATGGTAGCGATATTGTGATGGTTTTAGTAACTTTGACATTAAAAAGTGCAGATTTTTAATTGCAACAATGACAGGTTTATTTCAGTCTGCAATCTGCAATGGAGATATTATTTGTGGTGCTTTTTGGAGGTAACTATGTAATTATGTATCACATTGAGATTCAAAGTTCACTCTTGCAATTGCAAACAACTGAGTAATAAACAGCGTGCGCAGGAAGCCCGTAGTGGACGTGCTGTTTGCTCAGTAACTTCCCAAAATCAACTTCCACTATTATCATTTATATGAATTTATAATGTGCAATGATGACAGAGAGGAAAGATAGATGCTGATTTGCCATCTCATGAATATGTTGGGTTGGGATTCAATAAACTGCCGGCAGCTTAAAGGAAAAAAACTCACTTGATGACTCCATCCTCCATGTAGATGTCGGCACAGAAGGACTGGTCATCATTCACAATCTTCGCTCCTTTGATCAGGAGACGGTCACTCTGGAAAACAATAAAGAAGATTAGTTGCTGCACATTTTTTTTAAAATAACTATTTCATTACAAACAGCTTGAGTTAAGCTGTGGGAATAATATGCTGTAAAAGACCTGGATTGGTTTTATGGACGCCTATAAAAATACGCTTACGAGGGTGAGTATCCGATTTGGCTCGACTGGATGCGGGATTAAGGCCACTTGATGAAAGATGTTTTGGGAAATGTCACATAAAGAAGAGGGTTGGCAACAATCACAGCAAAATATAAATACTGGCTCTACGTGGCATTTTTTTAGCTGCATTCTGATAAGGAACACATGGCTGTGCAATGTCTTTCAGCTGATACTGGCTTTCTTCTTCTGCAAACCCAAACACACACATATATGTAAACACACTCTTAATATTCTAATACCCCCCACCCCATCAATGTAGCACAGAGAATTGAGAGCTGTGATATTTGGATCAGCACCAGGGGTTTTATGTATATGTTTTAACAGTGACACTGTTTATAATGTCAGCCCAGCGTTGGAAAAGAACAGGAGGAAAGAAGATGAATAAGAACAAAGAAAGGGGGCTGATCTAAGCAGGAGAGTGGACTCAAACAGTCTGGCTGCTTTAAGACAGGATTAGTGAGCATCTCCAGTACACAAAGCTCCATCTCTAAATTAGGAAGAACGACAAACTTCTAGGTCCTTCTAGGTCATCACTGCTTCTCTCGAAGGTGGATCATTACATGTTTGCTTTAAGAGCAAAATTAGGGGAATCGTTCCTGTTCGAACAATAAAGACAGCAGCCCGCCTCCAGGCACACCCATCTGTCCCCTTCATGTGGTCAAAATATCGCATAAACAGACATGAGAAAGGACCAATCAGGCCACAAACCGTATAATCAATCATCCATGCCTGCTGCTCTGCCACTTGTCTCTATGCAGGAGACATGAGGAGGGGGAGTCTACTACCTCCACAGTCCCACACTCACCCTCAGTCCCTCCCTCGAGTCGCCCCGGGGAGGCCCGGGCCCTCTCTCCAAAAAAGGGAGTGGCAGCTATGGTCACAAGCCCTCCAGCGTCCCCCTCTAACAAAGGCTGCTCTGTTTGAGGCGCGGCCATTGGCTGCTGCCAGGCCAGCAGCTCTGGCCCCCGAGGAGGACAACTGCTGTGCTGCAGGCACCTCCACCAGCACAAACACAACTCTGATCAAATATTACCCTAAAGTGTGCATTTTTTATTATATATATATTATATATATATATATATATATATATATATATATATATATATATTATATATAGATAGATATTATATATTATATATATATATTATATATTACACATATATATAGATATATATTATATATATATTACATATATATATATATATTATATATATATATATTATATATATATTACATATATTATATATATATATATATATATATATATATATATATATATATATATATATATATATATATATATATATATATATATAAAATTACCCCTCCAACAGACTGGCAACCTGTCCAGGGTGTACCCTGCCTGGGGTAGGCTCTATCTATCTATAATTTATTTTTCCAGTAATCCAGCAGCACAGCCACATATGTAGAAATAACAAATGCTGGTGCTTGATTTAAACAAATTTTTAATCATCTCCCTTTCAAAAGTGGAGCATTTTAAATTGAGTATCTTTTAGCTTTTCTTAATCAATAATAAAAATTACTGAAGTTGCAAAAAGCATCTCAGAAAAACACTTCATAAAAATGCACTTCTTTAGCATAACTGTAGTGATATTGTGGGAAAAAAATAGATTTATTGTCTTTTTTTTTTTTTTCAAAACACTTGGAGCTACAATACTAACAATGCAATTCAATGCTTGTCCCCTCTGTGAGGGAATTCAGATGTTATACTAGCAGAGATTAGTGTAGCCTTATGACGGCTGCACAATTATTTCAATCTCATACGACCAACACTGACTCCAGTGATATCCATCAGGTTCACAGTTCCCCCGGGAGCCACAAAAAGCTTTAAACACTTCTTTTCCATATAAAGTAATACCCCTGAAGACATGAAAAAGAAAGACCTCACACAATGATCTCTTAAGGTAATGCAGAAAAATACATGCCGATCCAAACTTCTTTATAACTGTTTTTTAAATGTACACAAACATTTGTAAAGTAGCCATACCCTGCATTCTCCTACAGAATACAGTAAATCACCCAAACAGTAAACAGTCTTCAGCTGACTGCAGCAGCTTCTGGAAAATGCCTTGCAGTTGTCATCTGAAAGGTGTGGCCACACTCTGACAGCAGTGATGGAACTAATGCAGATAGATCATGTGGTAATCTTCGATCCGCGTGGAAAAAACTGCTCTGGTTGAGCGACTGGCTTTGCTCCAGGCCACTGCTGGCCTGGTTTCCTCCCAGCAACTGCTTTGAAATATGCCGTTACATCATGCGCCCCATCATGACTGTCATTATCACATTACTCACCAAAGTTCACCAAGACACTGCAGCCTTTCTCAAAAAACAATTACTCCGATTTGAGCCCAACTTGGGGTGATTTTTAGCATCTTTTCTGAAAATATTACTAATAAAGGGTATTTTACTTTCAGATGAATTTGCAGAACAATTAAGTGTCCCTGAAAGCAGAGCTGTGCTTTAATATAATTCAGTTGTTTTGGAGCTCGCAGGAGTCGTGTGAGAGAGTGTGCGATTGTAGTGGATCTGTGCCAAGCATGACAGTGACCTTTGCTTCATGGGAACATTTTCAGAGCTCACAAACAGGATGTAGATAAAGCTCAATGGGCCCACTGTTACTAAACTACACTGTTTACATTCCACAATACAACCTATAACCTTATTCGTATTGCATACAAGGCAAAAACAGTTTGATAAGCATAAATGACATTTTTAAATCAATTTGTACACTGTTAAAAACACTCACTGAAGAATTTGTTAAATGCAGTCATTTTTCTTAACCCCCACCTTGAACACATTCGCCTCTGTTTCCTCAAACAAAACATCCTGGCCTTGTTTAATACTTGGTTAAAGCCCCGTGTGGGTGAGGTAGAAGCACTGTGGGCGGAGCATGGAAACAGAGCATAATTAAGTCCCGCCCACACCAAAAGGGGCCAACAGTTCATGGCTCTGTGCTGATTTTGGTGGGACGCAGTATCAACAGAGGCAAAAACAGAGCCTTTCAGGAGACAGAAGTGGATACGTGATTCAAACTGTGGGATAATGAAGCTCTGAAAGCCTACTGTGCTGTAAGCTTTTAGTCACTGATAAGTCAAATGTCAGTTTAGGTCAAATTTATTTCTCTAAGCATTATGACATTATGTGCAACTTTTATTGCAGTGAAAAGCAGATAATTTAGAAATCTTTAACTAATGCTATATTTGCAATTGCCTTAGGTAACTATTGTTAACCAAGGGGCAACCTCCTGCACTGACAAATTAAGCTGCTGTTCCTCTAGGTGACGCTTCAGGCTGGAGTCAATCCCCACAGACTTCCGTGTTAAATTTCATTAATCTGAGCCTCTTCACTGTGTGTGTGTGTGTGTGTGTGTGTGTGTGTGTGTGTGTGTGTGTGTGTGTGTGTGTGTGTGTGTGTGTGTGTGTGTGTGCTTTTGGTGCATTATTAATGGATTACCTGACTAATATTACAGCTTACTGTGCCCAAATACCAGATGTTTTTGCTTTTCTTTCAGTGAATGAAATTTTAGTGTTTTATTAGTCCATCCATCCATCCATCCTCTTCCGCTTATCCTGTTCAGGGTCACGGGGGGCCTGGAGCCTATCCCAGCTGACATAGGGCGAGGGGCAGGGTACGCCCTGTACAGGTTGCCAGAATGCTAAAACAGAGAGACAGACAACCTTTCACACCTATGGGCAATTTAGTGTCCAATTAACCTAACCCCAGTCTTTGGACTGTGGGAGGAAACCAGAATACCTACGCAGGGGAGAACATGCAAACTCCACACAGAGAGTGGCCCGGGCTAAGGTGGAATCGAACCCAGACCTTCTAGATGGCATTCTAGCTGTGAGGCAGTAGTGCTAACCATTAGTCCATTACTTAGTTTCCTCTGATTAGGATGCCTCCTGGGTATCTCCTAGGTGAGGCATTTTGGGCATTTCTTTTCAGAAGGAGGCCCTGAGGCAGACCCAGGACATGCTGGGGAGATTATAGAGTGCTCAATAAAATTAAAGGAACATTGTGACTGAAAACACATCAGATCTCAATGAGAAAAAAAAAAATCATGCTGGATATCTATACTGATACAGACTAGGTAATGTGTTATGAATGGAAGGATACCACATGCAAAAATAGTGAAAAACAGTCAGAAAAGATGAGGAAGGAAAAAATGTTGGTGGTCTCTACCTGTAAAGATGTTGCTGTTTGGGGGGGGGGGGGGGGGGTTGTCTCATTGTTGACCTCCTACTGCAGCTGCTGATAACTTCATCAACACCAAAACAGCATATTTTTTAAGGTCTATGTTGTTACCACATTGCAAGCATTAGCTTTTAAACAGCTCTGACATAAAAATATCTAATATTTTTATCTACCTGCAGGCATTTTGTTGGCATTTTAACACCGAGTTGTATATTGTGAAGCAGTTTTTCTATCTAGCGGGTATGATTTTTGAGTATATCTCTACTCTGTTTCTATACAAGATTAAAATATACTTGATGAGGTCACACTGGATTGAACTGGACTGACTTTTATATGGAAACCTGGGTTTTTTTAAGCTGCTAAATGTACACTTTACTCACCAGCTGGTCACTAGACCGGCCTATCTGTCATTTTATGCTAGACAGGTAGCATACAGTGGGCTCTGCAGTGCTTTGGGACATAAAACCAATGAGCTAAAAGAGGCTAAAACACTCTATGAAGCTGGGGGAGAAGTGCAGATTCAAATAATACTTCTCATCAGGTTATGAGAGATCCTTATCATTTTTACAGATATTATTAATATGAAAATATTTTGCTGAAGACTGTGCTGGGTGCAAAAAAAACAAAAGACAGACTAATTCTAATGGAAAGCAGAGGTAATGGTTTTATTAAAGCCAGCAACATCAATCAAAAGCAATGATTATTAAAATCATGACATGAATAAACCACAGCCACAGCACCATACGGATGAAAACTAAGACCCTCCACAGAATGAGAGAAGAAGCCTGGGTACTGAGACTGCTGAGTTTCATAAAATCAGGGCAAATTCAGCTTGGGCACAGTGAAAATGTCTGCCAGTGTTAGACGTAACCCAGCAACATTGTATGTTGTTGTCCAAATGGAAAATATCCTGGAAACAGTTGTGAAGTCAAGTGGAGAAGGCTGCCAGGTCAGACATCCAGCACTATGATTTATATTTGTCCTGGATTAGTCAAAAAGCAGCCCGCTACTAAAACCATCTCCAAACATGTTCAGGCAACAGTTGGGAAAAGACTCTGAACAGAACACTTGTTCCTTCAAAATAAAGTGCAAAACAGGAAATGAAGTAATTCCCAGAAATAGTAATCTGCTCATTAGTGTTACAAAAACAATACAGCTGGATACAAAATTATATCTGAGTAAGCATTTTGTTTTATTTATAAAACATATTGTGTGCTTCGGATGGATGTGATTCTTTCTTTAATGCTAGAAATTCCACTTTAATTTTCCTCTTAGGTATAAAAACCTCACTTTGCTTCACTTTTATGATGACTCTACTATATTGTTAAACTCTGTATTCCCTAAGATGACCTGAAGTTTTTACCTAAACACTCTCTTTCTAGCACTGAAATAGAACAATTTGCCTAAACTCCCAATTAAAATTAAATTAATTTATAGAGTTCAGTTAAACCCTTTGTCCCATTTAAAAAGAATCCACTCATTGACCTTTTCTGCTGCGACATAGTGCAGCCAGAGGAACTGTGATACAGTTACTCAAAAGCCTCTGCGGAGTTCCTGCACACTGCACAGTTTCCCTGACTTCTGGCTTTATGAATGAATTCGGGATGATCTTGAGAGGCCAAAAAAAATAAATAAATCAAGGTTGAGCCAGTGGGTGGCTGATTTGGCATGTGGTGTGTTGTGTGAAGAGACAGCCCTCCAGGCTGCTCTGCACTATGAGATAGCAGCATGAACACGCTCCAGCCACGTTTGAAGTAACTATATACACACTGAACTGTCACCGGGGGCACTACTGTACTAAGGGTATACTAGCAGACTACTTAATGATCCCTCATTTGCTGAGGATTGGACCCACAGAGACTTTAATCCAGGACAGTCTTATAATAGCCTCAGTCTATTTTTACCTCATACACTGGAGCTGCATTTAAACAGCCTTTTTTGCTCTTGATTTACTTTTATCTGTATTTATATCCTTCACAGGTCTAGCAAAAATAGCTCTATCAGTCAATTAGTTCATCAAAGGAAAGGTAACCGATAAAATCTTTTTTACTACTTACTAATCTGGGAAAATAAAATGGGAAAATATTTTTCCAGTTCCAGTGTCTCTAGTGCAAGCATTATCCCATTTTTCATTTTGGGGGGGGGGGTTCTTTTTTAATCTGCTATTTATTTTTCTGATGGATTGACCCTGCGTTTAATCTTTCAAATGTCAGCATAAAGAGTGAAAATCATCTATTAAAAGTTAAGAGTGCACAGTCTGCCCAAGCACCAGTTCAAAGGCCAAATATAGTCTGTCCACAGCAACATAAAACAGAGAACAGACTGCAAATCAGCACATTTGCACTTGATTAACTGATTAAATTACTAACAAACCACCCAACATGCTGACTAAATATTTAACTGTTTCGCCACTAAAACTGTGAACAGTGAAGACACCAATTCTAGAAACTGATGGCAAATTGATGTTTAAATTTGACGTGATGGAGGCATCTTAATGATTCCTGGGTGCCTCCTAGGTGAGGTTTTCTGGATATGTCCAAATAGGAAAAGATCCCAGCTTAGAGCAGATCCAGGACTCACTGAAGATATTATATCTCGCAGCTGGCTTGGGAATGCTTTATTAAAGCTAGACATTGCTGGCTGGGAGAGAGGGAAGTCTGCTTAAACTGCTGCTCCCATGAATTGATCCCTGATAAGCATCAGAGATTGAAGGAATTGATGATATCTTATAGACTCAGTAATTAATATTTAATGGCTAGTAAAATAAAAATAAAAAAGTTGCAGTCCTACTTGACTAGATCTTTATTTCTGTTGCACACCACTGAATGCTGCTCCGGTGGCTTTGTATGAATCTGGATCTGGAATCACAGAGAAGCAACACTTCCAGGTGGTGGGCTTGCACAGGTTCATTCATATTTGATGAGAGCTGCCTTAAGTATGCCCCTATCTGTGCAGCTGACCTGCGTCCATCTGGCTAAACTGTTCTATGGACACCAGTGCTCCACCCACATATTATGCTGAATTTCAAAAGCATTCACTCTTTGGTTTTAATTCAATTTAACCACCATTTCCTCTCTAGTGTCTGTCTAGTTTAATAAGCTTATCCACACCTCATAATAATGACTTTTCAGTGAAGAAGCCCAGGAGGTCCACAGGACCAACCAGGATTCTGCTTTTCAGTATCTACAGTTTGGTCTAACAGTCATCACATTCTTCTCTGATCATGCCAGATCTTAGAGAGATCCCCTCCGTCTCTGACTCATTTCTTATTTCTTTCATGCTCTGTTTAAGAATAGACAGTCTATCCATTTAGGTCTGACTACAACACCCACTAATCCTCTGATCTTTCCACCGAACGGCTGCTGCGTCTCGAGCAGTCAAGAGACAAAACTGAGGAATATTATTCATCTGAGAGGCTACTGATTATCACCAGGTCATCCATGATATTAACGCAGTGCTGAATGTTTCAAATTATTACTAGGAACATACATGAAACTTCAATCCTTCCTGCTTCAGTGTGCAGCCATATATGCATGTGTGTTTTTGCAGAATTATTATTTCAGTTTATCTGCATAAATCTGCAATTTTTGATGAGAACGGCCACTTTAGATGTTCCAGTTCCAGGTTTGCTTTGGCTTCCATGACACAAACAGCTAAAAGCTCTGCGTGATTTGGGTCAGGCGGTGGAAATAAATCTGGCTAACTCCATTGCCGAAAGTTCCAATCAATCAATTTGCTGATCAAAAGAAACTTTACTGAATAAAACAATTCTTATAATCCTCTAATGAGCACATATCTTGGAGCCAACATGACCCTAATCATGCTAGTCTCCCGATGCTTCTTTGTTATGATCTGCTCAGATTGAAGATGTTTTCCTGGCTTAGTGAACCCTTTGGGGAACCTGGGCCTGTTAGATAATTGGTTAATGATGCTTCATATCCTGCTGTTGGAATGGTTTGTTTAGTAAGCCCAAAATTATGGCTTTCAAACTGGCTCCTCCAGGTCACTTTTCACCATTGTTTCAGCTCACTGACATCAGGATGAAAAGGTAGTGACCTCCTCCCTGATCAGCTCTGCCCATATGCATCTTCCCTTCATTACACAGCTGAAAGAGAGGCATGGAAGGAAATAGGACCCACTGTCCCCTCCCTTCCCTTGCTCCCCTCCCTTCCCCTCCCTATTCTCTACTTTCCATTGAACCACCACATCCCTGCAGCTCCGCTATGAATTCAGGGAACTAATCTGCTCCACAATGACACACTGATTGTGTCTTAAACCCTTCTGCGCCTCCTCGGTGACAAAAAATATATATCAAGGATGGCTTTCCAAAGAGAAAGAGGAGCTAAGGTTAAAAGAAACAGCCGGGTACTGAGCTGTAGAGCGGATGCAGGGAAGCATTTGCTCCACCAGTTGGTGTGCAGTGATACCCGGCCACCAGACACACAGTCTAACAAAGACCACCGGCGTGAAATCTCAACTGTCATGCATGGCATGGGCAAAGAATGGCAGAGTGGGTGTGAATCTGCACAAGCAAAGCATATTCTGATGTAAAGCGAGAGCTCGGGTTTATCCGGACATGAGCACTTGCCACAAAGATGCTGCAAAAAATCGAACGTTTTCAGCCTCACCATACTATCGGTGGCCTCATTGATTTGCCGACCCTCGCGTGCGTTTACGCCGAGTGAAATCAGGTCTCACAACGAAACAGAAAATGCGTCTGCAAAACGCGTTTCTTGCGGCCGTGCCCTGCGGCTCGCAGCTCAGAGCTGTCGAGGAGCGCAGCGGCGCAGGGACCATGCCGCCCCGGTGACATCCTGCACCCACACCCCGCAGGCCCGCACCAGCCGACACCGGACGCCAGACTGGACCGACTCACAGACACTGCAAACGTGAAAACATCCGAGCACTCACTGTGATGCGGGGGATGTTCTTCTTGCCTTGATAGCCGGACATCTTCACCGGTGGTTCGTCTGCGCCGTAGACCGCTATAAAAGCAAACGGGACGGATTACCGCTGGCCGCCGGATTGTAGTGAGGATGATGGTTGATGAAGATGATAAAGAAGAAGACTAGGCAGTCACAGGTGATCTACAGGAGGCCACGAACGTGAAGAATCAAACTATCTCTCAACTCCGGATCCTGGCAGCCTCCCGGTCTCCGCCGATGCACCAAACCTTTCCTTCCCAGACGGAGTCAGACAAGAGGGGAGGGAGGGACCGCTCGAGAGCCTCTTCCCAATAAAAGAACCCCACGGAGCATGCGCAGAGCCTCGCCCTGCTCCATTGACAGCAGAGAAACACTAATGCCATCAATTGCTCTCGCCGGATTAGGGAAGGCAGGCAGGGAGTGCAGCCTGCAAACATCCACCGAAGGAACAAATGAAGAAACAGCCAGCAGCCATCTTACCTCACATTATTTGCTGTGTCTCAAGGTGGGGGTGTTATTTTAGCGAGTAAGAGCGCAGGCAGGGTGGCATGATCCCACCTGCCTGCAGCTCTGATGAACTTGTGTAGTTCTTGATAAAGTAGCAATTAGTATTTGATACTGTACAAAAAAAAAGTGGCAAGAAAAGAGTCAAACTAGGTGAAATCGGTGGAAACAGAGTGGAGGAGATGATGAGTTTTGTCCTTTTTCTGTTTGAAAAAAATAAAATATAATAAAAAATTCTGGCAAATACTAACAGATAAATCAGAGTCAACTGTTGTGCCAGATTTAATTTTGTGTTTATTTAATCAAAGACGGATTTAGATCAGATTAAGTGACTTCATAGTAAAAGAAATGTGATAAATTGTGGAAATTATGTACAACTTCCTTTTTTAAAATTTACTTCCTCTCTTACTAAAGAGATACTAAAGATAACTTAATTATTTATTTATTTATGACATACCAGAGCAGTGTAGCAGTACCAAAAGTATTGAATTAAGCTTAACCATGTGTATTTTGTACTCAGAGGCTGCCCTAACATGTTCTTTTAATTAATTTGTAAGAAGAAAAATGTGTTGGTTTTTTTTACAGTTTCTTTAAGAGCGAGCTTACAGTTTGTTTGTTGTTTGTTTTTATGACTGTATTTACACCTGGTTTTAAAAGTCGACAGCACCAAATATACACTCATCAGATACACCCGTTGAGCTGCTTGTTCACACAAATCTCTAATCAGCCTGTCACATGGCAGCAAATCAGTACATTTAGGCATGTAGATACGGTCAAGATAAAGTCCTGACGTTCAAAGCAACCATCAGAATGGGGAAGAAAGTTGATTTAAGTGACTTTGAACATGGCATGTTTGTTGGTGGCAGACAGGATGCTCCCAGTATTTCAAAAACTGCTGACCTACTGTGATTTTACGACACAACCATCTCTAGGGTTTACAGAGAACAGTCCAAAAAAAGAGAAAACATGTTGATGCAAGAGGTCAGAGGACAATGGCTAGACTGCTTTGCTACATCCAAGGTATGCAGAACACACAACACATTGAACCTTGAAGCAGATGGGCTACAGCAGCAGAAGACCACACTGGGAGTGCCACCCCTGTCAGCTAAGAACGGGAAGCTAAGGCTACGGTTCACATGGGCCAGAGACAAAAGGGGGTGGGTCCAACCCATTACCAGCAAGGTAAAATGTTACCTGGTCTAATGGCGTGGCCAATGATTGTAAGACCAGCAAGATGTATTATGATAGGATCATTCAAAGCACTTACAGAGGGAGTCTGAGATGCTTTTGCCCACTGATCTTTTGTTCTGATGTGTCCCCAACAACAATGTAACAGGAAAATATGTCATCAGTACAGCATGTCCCGTTTCAGTTTTGTCCTGCCTTGCCATGCACACAGATGACATTTTCCTGCCAATCTCAACAGCTGGAATTGCCATTACTTTGTTTTCTTTGCTAGCCCTTGCTAAACAGATTTTATGCTTAACCAGCAAGAGGGGGGCAAAAAGGACTGTGTTTTTGATCTAGCGTTGGAAGCATCATAGTCTGTAGTGAAATTTGTACAGAAACCTTGGAGACACATTATAAACAGTTGTAAACAGTGATGCCTCTTAGCTGTCCACATGTAATCAGATTGCTCAAGATGCATTTTAAAAACAAGTGCAAACAGAGTCCCTAAGGCAACACACTGTTATCCAAAGTTTAGCTGTTATCTAAATGTTTGTAAAACCATAGTAAAAGTTGTGAATTCAGTTGCATTTTCTTATTTTCAGTGATTATATGCTATTACAGTGTGGATGCTCATGTTAAAGATGGCCAAAGTTTGACAAAATGTGGTCACATG
Organism: Archocentrus centrarchus; assembly: GCF_007364275.1. Lineage (NCBI taxonomy): Eukaryota > Metazoa > Chordata > Actinopteri > Cichliformes > Cichlidae > Archocentrus > Archocentrus centrarchus. Next base: position 20,711,092 of record NC_044357.1, read on the forward strand.
TAATCGCCATGAGACAAAAGCTCAGGCTTCAGACTGCTCTAAACAATACATTTCGGACAATTCTCTCTACTCTTGGCACTGTATGACATCATAGAGAGTGGGTCTCATTAATATTGCGATCTCAGGCACACAGCTCCACCTACCTGCCATTGAAACCTTGTGTTTGCCACTGGTCACCAATTAGAGGAAAGTGGGTTTAAAAGGAGTGTGACTTATTCAAAGCTACTCTAATAGCATCCAAGGATTTAAATATGGAGCTGGAAATCAGCTTAATGGGTGCACTTTAATCAAAGTAAACAGTGTTAAGATTTATGATGCATTCATGTTTAAATGGGGGGGGGGGGGTAGTATTATTAGAGGAAATCACAAGGGCAGCAAACGCACATTTACATACAATAGTTGAGTAAACATACACTACAGTGCTGTTGTGTCACATTTTATCCACAATAATTCTAAAACATCAGCTTGCTTTTGAAGAACCCACTGAAATGGATCTCTTTTAATACTGACATTATTCAAGATCAGATCAATTAAGTCTGTGTATGTCAGAAAAGTGAACAGCAACTAACTAATCTATATGACTTGAAGAGATGTAAGAGAGAAGAGAGCAAAGAGAGGGTTGTGTGGCGAATGCTTCTAATCAATACGTAACATGATAAAAGGGCTCAACACCACCGCCCAAAGCTTTTAACAGCATCCTGAGTGCTTGAGCATTAAGTAACGGAAGTACAGATGTCCGTTGACCACCAAAACCTGAACAACTTCTTGAAGCATCAGTGAAAGAGTTGACAGATTTTCCTGCAAGTCATGCAGACTAGACGGGCCGTCTCCTGTCCATTAATTCAGTTCTGCTCCTCAAAGAACAAGAGTTCTCAAGGACAGTAATGCTGCAATGGTCCAGCCTGCATCATGTCATGTACGCACGCAGGCAATGTGTTCATATATGTGTGCCTCTCATTTAAACCCTGCCATGGTAGATGACACATATACTTAATATTTTTTTCCTCATGCAAACCTATTAATAGTGCTTCCTTCACCATCAGCCAACTGCACTGTGCTGTTAAAGACTCTGACTATCAGAGCCACTCCCCTGGCATTTGTGCATGGTGGGCCCTCTAACTGAGGGCCAGTGGCTCGCTTACATCACAAAGCTTTCTGGGAAATGTAGTCAGGGCAAGTTATCTGGCATAAACTGGATGCGTATGCTTGAACAAACTCTGCTGAGTGGCAAAGGCTCGGTGAGGGATGCGTTTTTAGATGAAAATGGCGCAGATGTGTGTAAAAAGCTGAATATTAGACGAAAGAAATTAGACCTTGAGTGATAAATATAGAGGAAAGGCAAAAGGAGGAAGACTGGGAAAGAGAGGTATAATAATGCAAACAATCAGCATGCAAAATACAAGAAAATTACCCGTTTATCATCGAGATTCTGTAGAGCCTCTTTCCCCGTGCTCTCCCTTATCTCCACCTTCCTCGGCTGGGAGATGTCGGTCTGTCGGTCAATGACTCGCCCGTCACTCCGGCCCCTGCACGCCGACAGTGCATCAAAGTCCAGAGTCTTGCTGTCCGAAGAGCCTTCGACTGGGCAGAACACGCCACAGAATTTCTGCCTTGGCCTGGCGGGGCTATCGGAGCCCATCCTCTGAAAGAAAGCTGGCACTTCCCCGGTGGTCGACATGCCTTCTAGGCGGTGGGTTGCGAATGGGTTTGTCGGGGTGTAGCTGCACAGTTGCTTGGAGTCTCAGCTTCTTGTGTTCTATTTTTTCTTCCCCCAGCTCTGTGCGCTTGGGCAGCCACCGCCTTTGCTGGTTTTCAATCGCAGGTGGTCGCACTGTAACAAAAGCACAAGAAATCTGTAAAGCTAATGCTGCTCGGAAAAATCACGCTCCCACTGTGGAGAGAGAAATTGCAACATACATCCACGTAATGTCGGATATTAAGGAAAGATATGAGAAAACCTTCTGCTATATTGCTTGTCAGTGATTCCCCTATAGATCAGCAACAATTCTGATTTGCTTACTCATGAGTCTAAATTAGCTCCTTGCCCACAGCTGTTTGAGTTATAAGTCAGCCTGTGAGAGAGAGACCATAGTCTGGCTTTGTCACAATATGAGATCCAATGGGGTGGAGGAGGAGGATATTTCCCGATGAGGGATTACCTGTAGCCTGAGTGAAACCGTCCAGACTGGCGCTACCGGGAGCGTCCGGAAATGATGCGCGCTCACTTGTCCAAACTGAAGACTTGTTCACTATAGCTCTATTTCAGTCGGAGACAGTGTCCTCACAGCTGTCCCTGCCGGCCACAGAGCTGTGTAATGCAATAAATAAAGCGTGTCATGCAGTCTTTGAATGTCTCTGCAGGGCGTCTCTGTCGGATGTTTGAGGTCAAGAGTCGCCCAGCACCACGGAGAGTTCCCCCAAGTCACACCCAGCCCAACAATGAGGGGCGCTGTCCCTTCAGCACCACACCCCCGCGTTCCAACACTCACACTCCTCAGGTATGTCCAACGCTTACTCAAGTTTCAGCTGCAGCCTCCATTTGACATACAGTCAAAACATAAACATTCAGCCACATACAGAGGGAAATGACATAGGGACATGAGGACGCTCTCTCCTAATAGTTACTTAAATAATTTTAGCTATTATTTATTTTAGTATTGCTTCTTTCACTCCTACCACGTCTGAGAAGATATGTGGCAGCTACAGGCTACATTATACCTGCGGTTTCCACACAAAAGAAACTCATATACTTATAGCATCTGGAAACTTGCATTCAGAATTATTTCTCAATGACCCTGCATAATCATAAGTAAATAAATAAATAAATCTTAAGTTATTATTTATTTAATTTACTATGGAAGCTTGTTTCCACCACCGAAAATAAAATAAAATAAAATAAATTTGCCAGGCAGAGGTGAGTCAACTTATTACCTCAAAATTTTAAGTTATTTATAAGTAAGTCAAATTTTCGAGATGCTAACACAGTTTTTTTATTTATTTTTTACATTTTTATTTATTTATTTAGCAGTGGCAGAAACAAGCTTCCATAGAATTCTAAGACTCCAAAACCGCTGTCAGATTCTTATTCTATTACATCGGATTGGTGCACACAAGTGTGTAACATCATGTTTTTCCAAATAAGCCCCGCCCCTTTCAAACTAATGAGAAGTATGTAGAGAAAAAAAAGAGAGAAATACAATTTCAAATAGGAAAGTGTAGGACGCCAAATTTTATTTTGAAACTAGCACTATCTTAAGGATAATGATGGCTTTCTCAGCTGCTGCCACTGCTCCAGCCTTATAAATGTGATTCAGTTGTTTTGCTGTCCTTTCCCCAAAAGCTAAGTGGTTTCAGCAATTTCAGAATGTGGCAATGAAAACGAAAATTATTTCTGATCTATAAAGCATTAGAAAATATTTTATCAAAAGCTAAATTAAGTCATTAAGCCATTAGTTGCATGTCATAATCCTTCATAAAAGATATCTTGTAAGAGATGGATGCTATAACTCTTCTTTATAACTGGTTTGTAGCATTTTACAAACAGTAAGCTGCTTTCCTGTGGGAAACTCAAATTCTTACTCTTCACTCAGTTCTGTCTGGAAATATCTGATCCTAACGTGATTTTCTTCCAGTGGGCGTATTTTGGTATCAATCTCAATGACAGAGACGCAGTCACATTTAGAAACAAAAATGTTGCTCCCACAATTACCCTATTATATTGATTGTTACCTCTGCAGTATCCTGCAGTGTATAACTTTGTTTCTGAATTTGCACACGCAACACTTTTTCAGATTGTCTCAGATTGTGTTCTTCCACGTTTCATTCGATGCACTGTGTAATATTCAGCCTGATTTGCTTACTGCATTTATTTACGATTACACTGCAGCTGAACTGCACTTACATTGTACTAAAAGCTGAATGCTCAAGGTTGATTGATATCTGTGTGTGCATGCGTGCGTGTGTGTGTGTGTGTGTGGTCTCAATAGAAGGTTGACTGTTACTCTCTCAAGAAAAGGCTGAGGTATGCCAAATTACACAAGAACTGGACTGAAAATCAATAGCAATATATGTTATAGAGTGATGAATCTAAATTTAATTTTTTTGTTCAAATTGTTGTCAGTATGTAACAATATGTAACTGTTCCTCCCAACAGCCCGTATAGTTTGTCATCAAAAAGAAAAAAAAAGGAGTTCACGAAAGAGGATTTGTTGTGCAGTTGAGAATTTCTAGAGCAGGTTCAGTAACATCAGTGTCACTGAGTCATTTTTGTACCACCTTTTGTACAAGGAGACGTATTATAGTTATCTAAATTCAAAGTGGCCGTGTCTCACTTCCATAGTATCCAAGGTTATTCATTTTGATTCCGCTATTTTTCAAGTACAAAATTCAAACAATAGCCTTGCACTTAAGGGGTTAACCCTGTGAGGTCTAATCCCCTAAAACTGTGCCATCAGAATATATTTTGATCCTGTCCCAAGTTTGGGCAATGATTCTAATAAACGAGATATTTAAATTTATCCCCTAAAAGTCTTTCAGTATTCTTTCCAAAACACAAGGCTGGAGTTAGGATAGAGCAGCTACCATACTTAGAACTCACAGGGCTAAATATTATATGTCAATGCACACTGTTATAATTACTTACTTTTAAATAACCTCAGAAGTATGTCATAACTCTGTTGGGGCCACTGGAAAAGAATAAATATAATTTTCCTTTAACAGAGACAGCAACAAAATATTTAGCAATGAACACAACAAAGAGTCACGAATGTACTTTTGTATTAACATCGCAGTCTGTCATCATATTCAGAACTGTGTGTATTAAAAATATCTTACTGAACTAATCAAGTGAAGTGACAGGAAAAGCACTTGTATAGCCTGTATAGCTTTATATATGTGCCCTTATTGTGTATTGCTAGAAGTTAAGAAGAGGATTTATAATAAACATTTGTAGATGAGACTCACTGAGAGCAAATGGCTATGAGGTATAAATAAATCAGTGCTGCATGGTGATCAATAAGACTGGGCTGTAACAGCTGATTCTAATACATGCTGTTGATTCCTGACTTGCGGCACGACAGACAAAAGCTCTCCTGCACAAGAGGCCGTGAAAAAACATTTTAGCTGGGAGACTATGTCAGCCCAGTTTCCATAACAACGTAGTGGGCAGCAAATGGCTTTCCTGCTACTATTCCCTCTCCCAAAGGGCTGCAGTGTGCGTGCGTGCGTGCGTGCGTGCATGTGGGCGGGTGGTCATTCCTGCAGGATGATGGCAAAGTCTGATTTCTGAATGGCAGCACTGAATTCTGAACACGTCTGGGGTGCAGCCACACCCAAAAAGACTGTTCTCCCAGCACCCCCATACCTCCCCTCTTTATCCTGAACTGTCTTTCCACCAAACAAAAAAAAAAAAAGTCCCCTGCTGACAGCAGAGCAAAGGGGGGGCACTGTTAGATAATTAGAAGGGAAAGTTGGCGGTGTGCCCGATAAACAGTTGGAAGAGGCAGAGGGATAGTCTGATCTCTGGACAGGAAGGGCACGGCTCTGGCATCCAGGAACAGATGTAGGACAAGCAGGGAGATCAGCAGAACGAGCGGATTCTCTAATTCGCTGCTACCAACCAAAACATACTTATTGGATTAGGTTATTAGCCCTGCTCAGTTCACACAGCAATTTGTCAGTTTTGAGGGCAACAAGTTTGATACTGGGGGGGAGGAATGGAAACCCAGACATGCTAAGAAACTGAAAGTCAGTGAGCATGGTTTATAACTTGGTGCTAATTTCTCATAAACGAAAAGTATAGAGGCACCATCTGTTGCATGATTTTGCATTGTTTTTGCTGCAAATAAGATGGTTTCCAGTATTATTGTGATGAACCAGGTTTAGAAATGTTTAAATTAAATCTACTGCAGAGCAGATGACGATCAGAGAAGCTGGAAGGTTTTGGGGGGAACCGGTTGCATAAGCCTCTGTGTCCAGGGAATATTCCAGAATTTCCCCTTAAAGTCCAACATTTTTGTTTTTTTCTGCTAAAACAGAACTTCTGCAACTTACATCAGAAAATATCATTCTAATAGGAAGAAGTTGCACTGATATATTCATGTCTATGACTCAGTCCACCACTTTGGCCCAGACTGAGCTTCTGTACAGACATTTATAGACCCAGAAGAATGAATTCTAGTGATTTATTTTCTTAAATATTATCTACATTCAGACACCATTAATGTGCAAGCCTAAGTTAACAATTGGTTCAGGAGTGGCCAGGCTGATACCTTAAAATGAGGTGGCACAGGCACTCAATAACAGTTAGTGACCGAAAAGCACAATTCTGCCGACATCAATTTTACATTCAGTAAAAAAAGCAACAATTCTTGTTTCCCTTTGCAAGCTTGACTTCCATGGAGAAATACACCATAAGACTCATATACAGTAACAATTGATGTACAGTATTTAACAAATGTATCAGACAACCACCCAGTGTAAGGTTTATGCCACAGCTGCCTTAAATTAACAGTAATGGTAATTACCTAAATCATTTTTTATGTTTCTGTCATGGTTAATCCACCAGTATGCACAAGCTCTTTAACTGAAATGATATTTTTTTATGCAAAATTATAATTGTTTCTCTTATCCATGAATTTTCAAATTTACTACTAGTAAAGCACACTATTATTATAATTTTTTTTTATTAAGATGCCAAATTACAGTTTATTTATTTTCATTCCTGAACAGAAAAAAAATGTTTCAGTGGTTGAATGTTATGCCTGATTAATTTCTGACTTCTCAGAGAAGTCCAGTGTCCAATTCAGATATAAAAATGTGAATTCAGTTCAGTGAATTCACTGATTTTTTTTTTTGACAGATTTCTAGAATATTTGTGTTTTCTTGTTTTTATAACAGGTGGTCTAATAAATTTGTTAAGCACTGTAACTGTGTATCAATTAGAAAAAAATCCTTTCCTTTAAGAAATCTTGATGAGGCTCATTAGATAATTACACATTAAACTGGAGCTTGTTCTGTTAAAATGTGTCTATGTGGGAACAGCTGTGTAGAACAATTTTCCAAATAAGGAAAATCAGTGTGTAGCGCTCCCCGTAAATAGAAATATTAATAGGGGTAGGGCTTTTGGGTTCTTATGCTATATTCACTATGTTTTAACCCTGATTAAGTCAGTGTCAATTTAAGCCTTGGATTTAGGTTACACAGTACCAATAAAACCTTTCGAAACACACTTTTTAAAACTCACCTTTAAGGGTTTCTGTCTCTCCAAGAGTTTTAATCAAAAAACCTGTAAACACATTTTCTAACCGGGTTACACCCTCCCCCATCTAAATGGTTTTGATGTCCTCATCAAACAAAATGTACTCAACTTTTAAAATAAGCTCGAGGTAAAGGGTGCATTAGCTACATTCAATTAGCTCTGGCCAATCTTAATGATAACACCTCTATGCACTATGGTGATCGGCTTGTCTTTTGACATACCAGGCTCATCATAAGTTAATCTGATGACTGGTTTCACTGTTCTTTTTGGACGAGCTACAGGTTTGCTAACCATTTCTGGGCTAGAAATTTGAGCTTCACTGTGGCAAGGGTTATCAGACTCTGGGTCTCTTTCTTCCTCAGGAACTGAATCTTGATCGCCATCTTCATCCATGCTGTGGGTTTCCTCCTCCCAGCTGTCATCCTGGATGGGGTCTGATGGTCTCGCAGTTTCTCTTTCCTTTTGCAGGATTTCTTTCAGGAGAGTACTGTAATGTTTCTCAGGACCATAATACTCCACATCTGAAGAGGAATCTTCACTCTCCTGCAACTTTTGAAGAATTTCCTGAGCTTCAGGCGAGGCTTTCTTTGATCTCCTGTGTGTCTTAGGTCTTGTCGTTGTTTGGACATGGGAAACGTCCTCAGTCTCTCCCATCGGCATTCTCACCCGTTGTCCAATCGGCAAGAGATGATCACGATGTAGGGTCTTGACTGGTCCTCCTCCATCTTCAGGTTTCACTTTATACACTGGTAGGTTGGGCATCTTCCCCATCACTACATATGGTATAGGACTCCATCGACTCTCCAGCTTATGTTTCCCCTTCAATCCTAAATTTCTCAGCAACACACGGTCACCGATATCCAGTGTCTGGAATCCCACTCTTTTATCACACAGCCTTTTGTTCCTTTCATGTGTCTTATAGGCAGCTTCAGAGGCAAGCTTGTAAGCACTCTGCAAGTCATCTTTCAACTTAGCCACGTAGCGTGAATGGCCACCCTCAGCTTTGCCATCGGGAGAGGTTCCAAAGCACAAGTCTACAGGAAGTCTTGCTTCTCTGCCGAACATTAAAAAATAGGGCGAGTAGCCTGTGGCATCACACTTGGTACTATTGTAAGCGTGAACCAAGTACCCAATGTGTTTGCTCCACTGCCGTTTCTTCTCAGAGCCCAGGGTTCCCAGCATGGATAGAAGAGTTCTGTTGAATCTCTCGGGCTGCGGGTCTCCCTGAGGGTGATACGGTGTGGTCCGTGATTTCCGAATTCCCATCATGTTCAAGAGCTCTTTGATTAACTGACTCTCAAAATCTCTTCCCTGATCGGAATGTATTCTTGCTGGTAGGCCATAATGTATGAAGTATTTGTCCACTAGGATCTTCGCCACTGTCTGTGCTTTTTGATTCCTACTTGGAAAAGCTTGAGCATAGCGTGTAAAGTGGTCAGTCACTACTAATACATTGCTTATGCCTGCGGAATCTGGTTCCAAGGACAGGAAGTCAATGCATACCAGGTCCATTGGTCCACTGCTCGTGATATGATGTAATGGTGCTGCTCGATGACTTGGGGTCTTTCGAGTGATGCACTCTCCGCAGTTCTTTATGTACTGTTCAACATCATGTGCTAGTTTAGGCCAGAAAAACCTGGTCCTCAGCAGGTCTGTAGTTCTGTCTATACCAAGGTGTCCAAGATCATCATGAGTGGCCTTCAGCACAACTCCTCTGAACTCCCTTGGTAAAACGAGTTGAATGAGTTCTTCTCCAGAAGATCGTTTACTTAATCGGTGGAGTAACCCATCTTTCATCATCAGTTTCCCCATCTCTTTTTTGAAAAAAGACCGTTCTGGACTGGAGTCATTCTCCTTAGACCATTTGCCACCTTTTACTGCTTGGATGACAGATCTCATGACTTCATCCTCTTCCTGAGCTTTTATCAGCTCCTGCTTTGACATTTGTCCTAGTGATTGCAACTCCAGGTGCATTGGGAAAGCGTATATGTCTGGAACACAATCAGGAGAGGCTCCCAACTGGTCCACATATCTTGTCGGATTGCTGGTAGTCCCATGGATGCAGATTCGTTTGCAGATGGACTTCACACCAGTCTGAGGTATGGTCTCCCAATCCTCAGCACTCTCATCAGGCATGTTCCTTGAGAGCAGATCGGCATCTATGTTGTGTCTGCCTGGTCGGTACTGTACCTCAAAGTCATAGGTGGATAAGGCAGAGAGCCATCTGTGCCCTACCGCACTGAGCTTTGCTGTTGAGAGTATGTACGTGAGGGGGTTGTTGTCTGTACGTACCGTGAACTTGGCCCCATACAAATAATCATGGAATTTATCCACGACAGCCCACTTAAGGGACAGAAACTCCAACTGGTGAATGGGGTAGTTCTTCTCTGATGACGTAAGCTTCCTACTGGCGAAAGCCACAGGCCTCAGACCCTCTCTGTGCTCCTGATAGAGAACTGCTCCAAGCCCTTTTAAGCTGGCATCTACATGCAAGATGTACGGCTTGTTGGGATCTGCAAAAGCCAAGACCGGTGCATGAGTGAGGCAGAAAATAATCTTGTGGAATGCCTCTGTGCAAGACTGATCCCACCTGTCGCCAAATGGCTCAGACGTCTTAAGGTAAGTCTTGGTATGAGCTTTGTCTTGCTTCTTGCCCATCTGGGTTGGGGCATAGCCTTTGGTTAGGTCTGACAACGGCCTGACGATGGCTGCGTAGTTGGCTATGAATCGTCGGTAATAGCCACAGAACCCTAAGAAAGATTGGAGAGCTTTCAGGTGAGTAGGCTGTGGCCAGTTTGTAACTGCTTCTATTTTGGCTGGGTCAGGCGATACACCATCAGCCGATACAATGTGTCCAAGGTATTTTACCTTTGGCTGGCAGAACTGGCATTTGTCGACTGAGATCTTCAGTCCAACTTCTGCCAGACGATCCAGAACTTTCAGGAGTCTCTCCTCATGCTCTTCCAACGTTCTGCCAAATACAATCAGGTCATCAAGGTAGACAAGGACCTCAAGCAGATTCATGTCACCCACCGCCTTCTCCATCAAACGTTGGAAGGTGGCTGGGGCTCCGGTTATCCCTTGTGGCATCCGCTCAAACTGGAAGAACCCCAGTGGGCAGATGAATGCCGTCTTTTCCTTGTCTTCCTCAGCCATTGCTATTTGGTAATAGCCACTCCTTAGATCAAGTACAGAGAACCATTTGCTCCCGTTCATTGAGTCCAGCACATCATCTATGCAAGGTGTTGTGTACTGATCGGGGATGGTTCGGCTGTTCAACAACCGGTAGTCGATACACATCCGTATGGCTCCATTCTTTTTGCGAACAATCACGATCGGAGATGCATAAGGGCTACGGGACTCTTTGATGATGCCAGCACGCAGCAGTTCTCGGAGGTGCTTTCTCACATCTTCTATGTCAGCTGGAGCTAGGCGACGTGAGCGCTCCCTGAACGGCCGTGGATCTGACATCCGGATCGTGTGCTCTACTCCCTTTGCTAGTCCAACATCAAGCTCATTTAGAGAGAACACCTGGGACCTTGTCGATAACTTTTGCCGGAGTCTCTCCTTCCACTCCTCCGACACAGGTGAGTCTCCGAAGTTGATCAGATCAGCGTCAAACTCTGTGGCAGCTGACTTGGAAGGAGTGAGAGAAGTGACTTCATCTGTCAGATACATATGTCCAATGACGGTTCCCACGGGTAGGACGGTCTCAGTCAAGGACTCATTCCGAACCCAGATCCTAAAATGGTTAATGTTCACTTCCTCGCTAGGCACTACCATAGGCTGAAGTAGTACACCACCTGGGAGTGGCGCTTCAGGAGAGGCGTCAACCATCAGGATTTCATGGTCGATGTGGTGCTTGTACTCGACTTTGCAGACTGCTCTGCAGTCTCCACCAGGGGGCAGAGTCAGTGGGCCAGGGCCTTGCCATGTCACACAGCCAACATCATCCTCCACTTCAAGGGCTGTCGCCATACCAGGAAGTATTAGCTCTGTGTCTTTACAAGATACTTGTATGCCCAATGTCTGGGTGATGTCAATGCCATTGTCCCTGCATTGCTGCACAAGACGTCTGATGTGACTGGCATTGGTCCCCACAATAACAGGAGTCTGATCTGCAGTTCGAGGCTGGGGGCAAATAAGAGCAAGAACTGTAACAGTCTGGTCGGCTCCAGAAATTTTTGCTGGATATTCGAAATCAACCACCACATACCCACGGTAAGGATAGCTGAGTGTTGATTCACTTAGCCCCCACAGGGCTAGACCAGATACTGGGTGAATTGGGACATCAGACAGGTGAGTTTGATACCAAGACTCAAAGATGATGGTGACTTGAGAGCCACTATCTAGCAAGGCATCACAGGAATTTCCATTTACTTTTACAGGCACTATACTGGGTGGGCCAATCAGACCTTCAGGAATGTCCACCTGCTGTAGTGTGGTAACAGCACTTTTCTTTGCCCCACAGTTAACTTCACTAATGGGGATGTCGCCTTTCCCTTTTGTCACCTTTAAAGCGTGGATTAGCTTTTTGATGACCTTGGCCTGATTTTCAGGGTTTCGACACTTTGTAGCAAAATGTCCATTTTCTCCACAGCGATAGCAGAAATTATCCTCTGACCTTTTCGACTGTGTTTTCTGAGCATGTGTAGCAGGTCCAGAAATCTCCATGGCTGAAACTAAAGCAGGATGTTCTGACTTCTTGTTGTTAGCTTTCTGTTTCAATCGTCTCACTTGTTTTTTTAAGGCATTCAGCTCCGCATTGGGCCTGTTCTCTGGACCAAAAGATGTACTTACAGGTGTAGCCTCTGTGTACTCATCTTTGACATGAACTGGTTTGGTTGCTACTGATGCAAACATTGACTTAAGTTCTTTGATTTCAGCCTTTAATTTCTGAATCTCAGTTTGCTTTGTGTCCACTTCAAGATTAGCCTGTACTTGGTGTACTGAGGTGCTGAGCTTCTTTCTGGATGCTTCGTACTCCTCTTCAGTGCGAATCTCAGTCAGAAGCTGCAGAAAGTTTGGTGGTGCTTTTTTCCTTTCTCTCAATCGCAGCTGGATCAGCATTAAGTCTGAGGCAATAGCACCCCTTAGCAGTTGCTCAAGTCGTGCTTTATCCATGTCGCTAGCAGGGAGGCCTCCTTTTTGAATCACCTTAGCTAGTAGCCGCTCTAAACGTTTGAGGAAATCTGATAATTTCTCTCCTTGTTGCTGTTGCATCAATCGGAAGGCAAAATAGAGATCATCCCCAGACTCCGCACTTCCAAACGCACTTTCAAGGGCATCCAAACACTCTTTTGGGGTGGCATCGGGGTTGGCATGCCGCACTGCTTTTATGATTTCTAGCGCGGGCCCTTTTAGGCTTCCCATCAGCCTGCGTCTTTTCTCCCTGTCAGAGCACTCGGACTCCTCCACCATAATCCATGCTTGCTCTAGCCAGTGGTCAAACGGTTCCTCACCTGGCGGGGTTGGCAGAGCTCCTGAGAACATGCGTAGTCGGCAATGGCTCCCACCATCAGCTGGTTTTGTGGTCTTCTCCAACAAATCACCAACAACACGAAGGATAGATTCAGTGGAGCTTGTGGGCGGGGATGCACTAGGGAATAAGGATTTTAGGTCCTCCATTGTTTTTCCTTCAGCCTGCAGCAAGCCCTTTAGTTTAGTATTAAACTTGTCAGCAGCTGCCTCCACTTCTCTTATGATGATAATAGGCCATGCCTCTCCACCATCACTAGGGACCACTTCAGGAGGAACACTCCCTTCCTTAATAGTCTCTCTACTCTCGCACAAGACCATCCGACAATTTAGTCTAGCACAAAAGTTCCTCCCACGGACACGCACCCGTCCAAGTGACTTGATAGTTTGAAGGGTTTCTTCAATGACACTGATCTCCACTTCTTCTGGGACGAAGGTCATCAGCGCATGAGTCTCATCGACACCCTCACCACGGCACCAGCTCTTTAGCTCTGACACTAATTCAGTTTTATCCATTTTATAAATATCTGTAAGTGAGCTTTGCAATTTAGCTTAGACTTAGTTTAGCTGAGAAATCCAAGACTTATCCCAGCGGTGCCTCCATTTTATGTAGCGCTCCCCGTAAATAGAAATATTAATAGGGGTAGGGCTTTTGGGTTCTTATGCTATATTCACTATGTTTTAACCCTGATTAAGTCAGTGTCAATTTAAGCCTTGGATTTAGGTTACACAGTACCAATAAAACCTTTCGAAACACACTTTTTAAAACTCACCTTTAAGGGTTTCTGTCTCTCCAAGAGTTTTAATCAAAAAACCTGTAAACACATTTTCTAACCGGGTTACAAGTGTATCAGTTCATATCAGTATATAAGGAGGAATCCTATCAGACAGTACAGATCCTCCTACAGTAGGAGCCTTCTGCTTACTAAAGAGCTTTTTCAAAGTAAGCAAATACAAATACTGGCAATAACTCACAGATTTTAACTGCCAAACTGCAAAAAGGTCATTTTAGTTGGACTTGAACCCAAGATTTTTCCTCAAAGGAACCAAGTGAAAGAGTTACTGATGGAAACAAACAGGAGGACGGACCTGATCAAACTTGGTTACGTGACCAGCGATTGATGCCACTTCATTTTGCTCTGTAGTTCAGCATCTTTATGAGCTGCTGCAGGATATTCTGCTGAATTCTGAGAAGAAGAGGAGGAAAGCCTCCTTACCAGAGGGAGGGAGATGGAGCTGGCCACCACCCTGTAACCCATGGTAACGCCATCAGCTGCAGTGGGAGGTGCTACGTGTCACACTGTGTCTGGATTGGCTGGGAACAGGTGTTCTGAGGTTCCATATAGGGAAGATGGAGGAGGACCAGAAGAAGCATTGTTAAGCATGGAACAGGGTGGGGGGTTTGGGTGTCAGTTATTTTATAGTGTGATAACTCCTGGTGTTTTTTTTTTTTTCTTACTTTGGATTATGCAAACTTCTGGTGTTCATACGTTGACTGAAATGTCCATTAGAAACCTGTATAGTGCCACATCATCCTGGGTCCTGTATAATGAAATGTGCAGTATGAGATAATCTTCTGTTTTTTTAGATTGCCTCCTGTTTTTGACTAAATGTACTGAATTATACGTCTTTGCTTTATGGATCAATTTTGCAGAATAGTAATTAGAAGGTAAAGACACATTTAGCTGGAGTGTTTTTTAAATGGAAAACTGTCCCAGGTTGAAACGACACTTCAATATTTTCTACTTAAGACTTAGATGAGAAGTTTGGCAACACCTTTATACCTGACCTTTACGACCAGCAGCTTTAGCTTACCTTAGTATAAAGACTGAAAGCGACGAGAAATGAGTAAATGTTGTCTAACTCTTCAAAAGAAAACTAAACTGTGAATTTCCCAGATGTTAAACTGGTGAAGCAGGCAAGGTGCACCTCCATATATTATGTTTACTACTAAAGTTAAACTACTTTATATCAGTTAGGTTGTTTTAAGTAATTCATAAGCTCTTTACAGTAAGTAAGTGCCCCGATCAAAGAAATCCAGCAATCCATTAGCTAAAACCACTTTATCCTTGACAGTCAAATGCAGCCACTGTCTTGCCACTGGGCAAGACAACCATGCGGGCTCACACCAACAGCAAATTTTGAATCACCAATTAGCCTAACTGGCTTTGGACTGTGGGAGGAGAAGGCATACAAACTCAACACAGAAAGGCCATAGCCTATGGAAGCTTGTTGCTGTCACTGAAAAAAAATATGATTTCCACAACAACAACAAGTTGACATCTGTAAGTCAAAAATTTCAAGTTATTTATTTATTGTAAATTTTTTGTTATTTTCTCAGCATTTAAAGTTAGTAAGTCTCAGAGCAATCCCTAACCCTAATTTTTAGTTAGAAAGTAAAAATTTTTAATATTTAATTCTAAATTTTGAGATAATATCCCAAATTTTTAGAACGAAAGAAAGAAAGAAAGAAATTGGCGGAAACAAGCTTCCATATAATGGCTATCAAGCAGGTATTTTAATATCAGTGGAAAGATTAATCTAGGCATCTCTAATACTGTAAATCTACTCCGTGGCCTGGCTGTAAGTGGGAGCCAAAAAAACAAAAAAAAAAGGTGTATTAAAAATGCTTTAGAACTAAAGCTGTTACCTGTGATCTGTTCCATTTAAGCTTTGTGATGGCTGTTGATATTTGCTGCTTGTGCCCTGACCGCATGAAAGCATTTTAAGTAAACAGATGGATTTAATTCAATGCTGAAAAGAAATCCATCTATTTATTGTAAACTAGAAGCTGTTAGGATCTAAAAGTGAGAGACCAGCTGGAGTTTCTTCCCTCAGTGTTGGTTTTAACTGCAGGAAGCAAAATTTGCATTTAAGACGATCAGCTTTATATACTCTGACTGATTTGGATAATACTGTTTTTGTAGTATTATCTAAAATATTGCAGAATACCTGCTGTTGGAGTGCAAAAATAGTCTCTGACTGTTGTCTTCTGTAGGAGAGCACAAGCTTTAAAGCTGTGTTCTTCAGGGGTCCTCTGGGTAGTTTCAGATAACTAAAATCAGAGCTGAAGGTCCTCCTGCTTCTGGTCTGAGCAGCTAAAACATCCAAATGATCCTGAACCAAAAGCTTGGTGGATGAGGTGCTTCCCCACACATAGAAAAATAACTAACACCTTCTGATTAGTAGAACAGGTGCATTACAGCAGATTAGCTGAGGATACAGAGGTATTTTAAATGTATAACTAACATTTCAGCTGAAATGTGGGGCTAAAAGGCAACCTCAGCCACCTTTTTTTCTCCCCCTCTGCTCTGAGCATGTTCATACTGTAATGGTCAAGAGCTCAAAGGAATTTCCAGAAAGCTAGAAAAAGTCTAAACATTTCCAGGGAAGCTTGATGCCCCGGGTCTTATGTGTGCTAACTCATCAGGAATGCAGCGTTTCTGTTAGTGAGGACGCGATTTAGAAGTATTAGCTGTGGACTTTGATAGTAGCTGTGTGTGAAAGTAAGTAGGAGGAAAATTAAAACTCTTGCTAGAATTTATTCATTTATTCTTACAAATAATATAAGCAATATTGAGTAGTGTGAAGATGAAAATATGCACTCACAGCCAATTAATTAGTGCACCTAACACTAGACTGGACTCCCTTATGGCTTCACAACTTCCTTAATTTGTAGCACGGATTTAACAAAGTGCTGGAAACATTTCTCAGAGATTTTGGTCCATATTGACATGATGGCAATTGCTGCAGATTTGTCAGCTGTACAGCCACGATGGGAATGTCTCATTCCACCACATCCCAAAGGTGCTCTATATGACTGAGATTTGGTAACTGTGGAGGACATTTGAGTCATGTTCAACAAGTTTGAGATGAGTTGAGCTTGGTGTTATCTTTCACAACTGGTACTAAGGGTGCCCCCACCCTATTACACCACCAGCAGCAGCAGATCCATGCTTTCGTGTTGGTTATGCCAAATTCTGACACCAGAAATCGACTTGTTTTTCCAACCTTCTATTGTCCAATTTTGGTGAGCCTGTTTCCTGTTCTTAGCTGACAACATTTAACATGTTGTGCATTCAGATATGCTCTTCTGCATACCTTGGTTGTAACAACTGGCTATTTGAATTACTGTTGCCTTCCTGTCAGCTCTGTGAACTCTGGTAATTCACATCTGACGTCACCAGGCAATTTTCACCCAGAGAACTGCTGCTCGCTGGATATTTTCCTCTTTTTCAGTCTATTCTCTATAAACTCTAGAAATGGTTGTGTGGGAAATTTTCAATAGATCAGAAGCTTCTAAAATACTCAGACTAGCCCGTCTGGCACCAACAACCATGCCGTGTTCGAGTCACTTAAATCAAAAAAATGCCTAATATTTAAAAAAAAAAAAAAAAAAAGTTAAAAATGAGAAGAGAGTCAATAAATTGCTTTATGAAGGTAGTCTTTAATGACAAAATGTTCATTAACTTCTCCAATGTAGTGGGAAAAAAGAAATTAAAGCAAATATAGCATTACAATAAACACTTTTATACCATCAGACTTTCGGCTCCTTCCATTTCTATTCACATTAGGCCCTGCCATCAACAATGGGGGTCTTTGTTTTCACACTTTAAATCATGATCGGGGTCCAACATGACTCCCGTGCTGTGCGTTCACAATCTTTGTCCAACACCAAGAGAGGAGAGAGGGAAAAAAAAAAAATTCAAAAACAAACTACACAGGATAGAAGGAACCAAATCACCACTTTGAAATGCTGCACGTACAAACACAGGCAGAAAGAAGAGGTTAGTATCTCTGTGGCTGAAATGAAAGTCCGCTGTTGGCTCTTAGTGAGTCTTTAAGTTAGCTTGTGTCAACATTCATGATGAAGATTCAAATGTCCCTGTATCCTCTCTAAGGGTTTTGCGCGTCTTTTTTTTTTTTTTTGTAAAGTAACATTTCACAATAAAATCCATTTTTGAAAAGGGAACAACTCTTTGTCAGTATTTGTTGCACTTATACTTGACTTTGTGTCATCAAAAGAAACATACTGTATGTTACCTTACAGGTTTCCTTGTGGTGTTACATACTGAAATCTGAACATCTATCAACAAAGTAGACTTAGAACAAGTGGATAAAGGGAAGAAAAATTAAAGACACTTAAGCTAATTTACTCCTCAGTGACTTATAAAAAAACAACTGCTGCTGGTGGAGTACACGTCAACTCCAAATGAACTCTTGTATGTGATGCAAAAACACCAACTGACATTAAGTGATCTGGACCCAGGTTGGCTCAGACACAAACTGATGAGCCTCAGAAATACTGCAGCAAAGCCGGGGTTTGATATCGAGTTCTCCCATCCGTGCTGCAGCCGTCCTAACAGTATGGCCTCTGCGTGCACAAACTTTCCTTCGGTGAGTCAGAAGCTGCTTCAGCATCACGCGAGTAAGACAAACACATATAGGATTTAGAACCACTGGGCATCTTATGCCCATCCAAACTGATCCCTTCATCTGGAGCTTCATGAAGTTACTTCAACTTGATTTTCATTTTTGGCAGACTTGTTAGAGTGTCAGGAAGCAGGACTGGCTATATTATTTTCCTTAATGGCTCTAAAATCTTTGGAAGTAAATTTCCTTGTATAAAAGTAAATTATTTCATGAGATACCCTCTAGAAACACTCAAATGTCCTCAAAGCAAATGTCTAACTATCTCAAATCAAAATCTAATTTTTAGGCCTTTTGGTATTGAACCCTTTAACAACATAAAACGCACACTAATTTGAAACTATTAGTCAGCAGTATCATGCAATGTCCAGCCCAGTCTGGAGTAAAAATAAGCAGGAAATGACTGGTTATGCTGCACAGAAACCAGGAGGCTCACTGAAAAGGACAACTTGGACACTCACAGTTTGGACAAACGGATGAACCTTTCCTGAAACATACACCACTGTTACCCAACCACAAAAATACTGTTAGTGTACACACCGAACGGGATGCGGTGCCTGCCTCCATCTACAACCTGTTTTCCGGTTCTTGTCACCAAGCAAAATATGCAATCAGGAGCACAAAAACGGTCACATAAATCTCATGGCAGACAGAACCCGACTCCTCCAGTGAAATTCATGAGAGCTTGTGGTATGGGTTGGCCACTGTGGTAACGCCTTTCGTTATTTAAAATATCTCAATAAACCACCACCATTACAAAATAAATTATTAAAAAAAAAGATGATATTATCTAAAGAAAATGGCTACTTTGAAAAAGGCATGATCACATTTTCGGTCTGCGTAGCCGACTCTGAATTTGCTTTCAAAGGTCAAGTGCTGGGCTACACCTTCAGGTGGCACAATCTCTGGTCAGTTCTATAACAGTCCTCCCTTGTTGTCAGATAGTCAAAAGGGCACTACAACAGCATGTGCAGAAGAAGAGTTTGGTTTGATGCTGCAACCCTCCCTGGAAACCCATGCATTATAAACATTAAAACCCAACTGATGAGGAAAAGGAAATATGACCTTATTAATTTTTGAAAAGTTTATGCAAATTAGTGAAGGATATTTTAAGGGGTGGGGGGGAGAGTATCAACAGACATTAAGAGAACAGCAGATCAAGAAAAAAAAAAAGTGAGGAAGGAGGGGAGGCTGAGGAGAGGATGCATTTCTCCTGAGAACATGTCACATCTCAGGGTTGAGGAGGGGAAGCAGGGGCAAGCGGGACAGAGGGAGGAGAGACAGGCATTCTTCTCACAACAGAAAAACTTTCTCCAACGCTTGCCCACTTCTCAGGCACTTTTCTTCAGTTTCAGGCTCATAAAGGGCTGGTGGGTGGCATGGTCAGTCTCTTTCCAATGTAGACACTGAAAAGAAGGCAAAAGATGAGAGGCAGTTAAATGTTACTGGGTGTGACCATTTAATGAATGAGCTAGGAAAGGTGCTTTTTTCATTTCATGCCAAACCCCTGATCCGAGATCAGGAGCCCTCTTTTGCCTTACCAAAATTACCTTCATTACTCCGTCACCTTTAACGGACTCCTTCAAAATAAGTGCATGTTAAACCAGAGTTTCAAAAACTTGGGGGAACCACTTGTAGACAAAACAGGAAGCTGCACACGAGGCTGAAAACTATAGAACAACTTTATACAAAGAGCCTTCTGACAACTGCTGTTAAATAAATAAAAACTAAGTTGAACTGTACAGGCAAGCTGGATGTAACATTTCCCCACCACACCCATGCTGACACACATAAACATTAACTGCTGCAGTGCAATAACTGCAGAAACTACCTGTTTTTCATCTGTACTTTTTCCTGCTATGATAAGTCAGTTATAACATTATGCAGTGCTCTTATTTGAATATTTTGGCCAAGGACATCAAGACAGACACATGCTGGATGGTGCCAGCAGGTGTCTATCTGCCTATCTCCACCCCGGTGGGGACTTTGTCCTGTTTACCATTAAAATAAAGATTAATTCAGATAATGCTCCAAATAACTTCCCGAAGTAACTGCCTGGAAGTGTTTCAAGATATCTGCCAAGTTGCAAAGGCTGCTGCATCTGCCAGGTAAATCTTTACACAGACTTAAGGGTAGATTTAGTGTTAAATCTTGTTTTGCATTGGACACATTCATTATGCTTTTCATTATCAAACCAACCCTTCAGCTTGAATGCAAAAACAGCAATTAGAAATCTGTGCACACAGATTACAAATCTCAGAACATGGTTTATAAACCTAGTACACATTTACACTCATCGATAACATTCAAAAAAATAGTCTAAATGTCAAAATGCAACCTTTTTAAAAAGATAAACAGTAAGTCAAAATGAGATAAAAGTTTAACCATATAACCTCCTCACCCCCACGCCCCCGGATGGCCAGCAGGCATGTTTTTATTTGGACGGGTTAATGCTTCCCATTGCACACCACATCATGTTCAACAGACTGCTGTCTGAGGTATTAATGCTGTGTAATCTGACTGGGAGACAAGATTATGATACCATGTGTTATCACAAACATCGCACCCCTGGGAGTGTCACTATGAACCAGCAGGTGTGCAGTCTGCAGCTGTTCTGCCAGCATACAAAGGACTGATTACACCTGACTGTTGTCTGTGGTTACAGCTCCCCCTGCTGGGGTTATGTACAACAGCAGGTAATTTTTAAAGATTGCATCCTTTAAAAAAAACAAAAAAAAAAAAAAACAAGCAAACATGGAAATTAGTTCAATATATTTCACTGAACTACTGTCAGTATTGCTGTAGACTCAGCAAATTTGCTGCACAGGTGATCTGTGGTGTTTGATTCTTACCCCAGCCCCAAAGCAAGGATGTGCGATAGCAGCAGTGAGGGGATGAAGACTTTGAGGAACTCAGCAGAGAAGATGCCTCCTTTCTTCATGGCCCCAGTCTTCCTCATGCTGAGCGTTACTGAGCGGCGGGGGTGGCGGAAATGAAATTCCCTGCACAAACCACACTCCTTTTAGATACAGAACAGTTTCTTCAAAACCTAATGCCTCTCAATAACAGGTAAATACAGCTGTAAACAGTGTCAGTCACGTTTGAAGCAAACACATTCTATGTGTATATATGCTTCAATTCGTGGGGGGTTTCAGTATCAGACCTGAATTTATAAGAGCTGGCTTTATATGTGTTCTTTAGAGTGACTATTACCATAATGATTATTTACTTTCTCTGCACAAACAAGCAGCCGAGCATGATCACTTGCGCACAGAAGGCTGGTGTTTACCGAGTTCAGACTTACTTGGGGGGAACGTTTTCCGGTCGACTAGACCAGTCCGCAACCCAATCTGCATCCTTCATCAAGATGTCCATGTCCTTCTCCTTGTCCAAGACATCCTCTTCAGACTAAAGGCATAAACATATGTAGTTTAGGAACAACAGCCTGCAGCCTTTAGGACCATCACTGCCTGTTTGTCAGGACGAACAAGATATCATTGAAATATCTGTGTATGGACAAGGAAGCTCGTTCTCAAATGTCTGCAGAAAAATGCACAAGTAAAACTATAATGGTCATGACAGACTGTGCAAAACATACAGAAATGCATGCTGGGTGTGGCAGCCATCTCCATGGAAACTAAAGGCAGGCAGTGGCTGTCATTCCACTCCAGGGCCAGTGGTTGAAGCTGCCATGGCAACAGACTGATGAAGCATATGATAGGCACAAGAGCTTCTTACCTGGCTGTCCCTCCTGTCCGCATCAAAGATGATCTGACCCTCATCCTGGGGAGAGTGGGGCCGTGGGGGGCTGTTGAGACAAGAGAGAGAGAGAAAAATAAAATTTTTAATGTGAACATGTGATGTATATTTTCTATATCACCAGCTGTGAGAGCAGCACAAAGGAAGAGCAAGTGCTGTGGTCATCTGCTCTGCAAACGTACAAAAAGACAAAGTTTTATCATTTTAAAAAAAATCATGCACCTGTGTCTTTTTACACAGGTAGTGCTCAAATACATAAGAAAAAAAAATTAAATCTAGCATTGGCATGGTACCAGCTGGGGGTTGCTTACCAAATCTGTACACAGTAGTATAGTCTTTATAAGTTAGTTTACACCATCTAACAACTAAATAAAAAACTTGACTGTACTGATCCTAAAACTGGATCCAAAATGAAAGTTCCCCATATTATTTTACCTTTGGTACACACAGCCCTATGCCAAACAGGTGCTGTAGGTATAGCCAGTTAAGGGACACATTTCCGGTTTGGGACGTTTTGCAGTATATCATATGCTGTATTGAGATCATGTATGGTAGAGCATTGCACAAGAAAATGCTACCAGAAGACAGTCTCTAAGGATTAACAGTAAGCTGAGCTCAGTGAGCTGTGAAAGATGGCAGCTACAAGGTGCAAACAAAGTGTAACTAGTACGCTGTTCATATTTTGAGATTGATCTTGCTGATTGGTGAGCCAGCCAATGCAGAGGGATATGTTAACGCTAGAACATTATTAACAAGACCCATCACCGATGGGGACATCCTCCCGCAATTAATGAAAATATAAAATAAATGTAGGAGTCAGGATAATAATACAGCCCCTTTTCATAACAGATAACCCTTCAGCAGACATCTTATTACCTTCTGCAAAACTATTTTGCCCTAATTTGGAGGCCTTGCCATAAAATTCTATCCAAATACTTCTAGTCACCCCTAGATTATAATGCATACTACATAATCTGTTGATATTAATGCATTATGTATGCATTACTATAATCATAAGGCAACCATGTACAAAACATAATTCAACCATGTTGGTTACATTTGAGCAATATTACTGAGCAGTGGGGATGGCTTTAATATTGCTCAATGATGAGTCGCAGCCTGTACTATATATGGCCAGGAGTCATCCTTGACAAAATGTTAGACAATGCTCAGCCAATCAGGGGTTTCCATCACAGGCTGCAGCCTAGAACTAATGTTACTATAAATAGACTGGCTTTCCTAGAAATTTGGGATTCCCAGGTTTCTCACTATATAGCTACCAAAGAAGCCAAAAAAAAACGAATCACCTAATAGGAAAAAGAGAATTAAAATGCAGCTTGCAGTTTAAATATCGTCTTGTGTACTTAAGCTACGAGTAAAAAGTTCTTTAACATGCTGCTGCTCCTTAACTCTGACACCTCTCATGAAATGTGTACCAAAGAGAGTGTGTCAAAAGGATAAGTAAAGAAAACACTTGCCTAATTACCTCTGAGCAAAATGACACCTCCCTTGTTCTAAGAGTGTTATAACAAATGATGTGTCAAGTGTTTGTGTTCTTGCTTGTTTCTGAGCAGTTTGTTGACACACAGCTCAAATATCTGAAAACATGTTCAGGTGACTCGCTGACAGTGGATTGATAAGGTCTGCTTTATCTCAGCTTTGAGGATTATACACAAGCACATGATGTGGCTGTAAGGTCACTTTGTTGCTTACATCCTCAATAAACTGTTAGGTGTGTTATGAAAGGAAGAGTTAACTGAACTGAGCAGCCGTCAAGTCTTAACATGACAGAGAAGCCACTCCCAAAGAGTTTTTAGAAGCAAAGTATCCAATATTTAACACCTCATGAGACAATGTTTTTATTTGCACAAGGTCTTCGTGTTTAACAGATGGGGATGCAGCCTAAAAGCAATTTTCTGAAGAGCTCTACCCTTTTCACATCAAAATGTCCACCTAAAAACAGGTTTTGCAAATAAACATAAGCCACGTAAAAAAAAATTTAAAAAAAATCTGCAGCAGTGTTTTTGGTTTAACACCATCCTACTGGTCAGGTGGTAGGTGTGTTTACAGTGTGCTCTATGGATGTCAGCTATACACGCAGCAATAAAGTTCCACAGCTGATGGGTTGTTAGCCTAGTAAGCTAATACTACATTCAGAACTAATGCTTGTCATAGCCAGTTGGAATACATAAATACCCATTATTTCTCCAGAGGCGTTTGACTTGTTAATACATGCTGCTTGTGCCAATTTCCACTGAATACAAGTCAGCTGGTGTTAGTGGCTTCTTAGTCCAGTGTAAAAAGTACTGGATTCACTGCATTTGAACTATGGATAATAGTTTTTCAACTTATCCTCTCCCCCAAAAAAGGGTCCAATTTTTACTATAAAGAGCAATAAGAAGTAATAAGAATATATAAATGCATGATTTTATTTTAGTGATTCCTTTCGCTTTAAGCACAAAATAAATAAAGTATCTGCTGCATTTCTGAGGCATGCAGGTTTAAACTGAGAGAAAGTTCAGAGGAACACTGGAGAGGAACCAACTTCCCCATGTGACTAAATCTCCTATAAATGCAAGCCTTTATGAACCTGAGAACCCATGACTTTCTTGACTCTTTAAATCGTGATCAAATTCCTGTGTCCTCATCCGTGTTTAATGTCAAAAAGATTTGGAAATACAGTAAGCTTTTGCTGGTTGCTGGATACTTGCTGGTTTTATTCTTAAAGTTTTAATATTAGTATTAAAAATATATCCTTGTTAAATGTATACTGAATGGGTTAGAGGTACACACCAGTGATGCCAGGGTACTTTGATGTCTGTTCTTTAAAGGTACCTGTCACAGGAGGAGTTACTGCGGCTCGATTCATGCTGGGCATCCAACAGGATTTTCTCCATGTCTCCGTTGTGGATTGAAGAAGAGGATGGGACATGCTCCAGGCCTCCCACTATGGCCTCCTCTTCCTCCACCTGAGGGAGAGGCAGCAGGCCCGAAACTGAGCCAACTGTGGACGATGACTGGGCTTGATGATTTCTGTTCATCTCCAACTCTACCCAGGAGCCTGAGGGAAGAAACGCAAATAACATTGATCGGTTGCTTATTTCTGGAGTGAGCTCAAGGCTTCAAAACATTTTTCACGCAAATAGAAAGGGTTAATAGGTTTGGCCTGCCCACACACCTGAAGGATGCTTCATACTGCCACACGGACAACATCATCCTGTCATTCAAGGTATTCTTGCAACATGCAAGAAATATTTTGGTTACATTCCAAAGAGCAACAGCCTATCTGTGCATTTGTAGCAGGGAAAACACACTGCCCATAATTTATACACATTTTTGCCATGTTTGTAGTTTATATTTGCATTATATATGTTCACAGTAATATGTTATAATTGTAGGTGCAACCTAGGAATTTAAGGACTCAGGAAGGAAAACAAATATCCCAGTTTACATTGTGAAATTATATTAATTCATTAATTATGAAATAATAGGACACCTTGTCAAGTAATTTGTTTCATTGGCTTCTTAAAATACACTAAACTATGAGTTTGGAAATCTGCTTAATATTTAAATGACAGCTACAATCAAATTCCCATTTATATAAATAAAATAAAAAAAACTTAAAAACAAAGAATGGAGGATTTGGAAAAAATGTAGAGGCTTAAAGCTCAGGTGAACACAACACATTGGTTTTACTAAATACTGCTGTGTGTACATGTGTCTCCCTGTACATGCAGTTGAAAATAAATATTCAGGTTAGCAAATGGTTAGTTAACCTTTTAAAAACCACCAGGTCACTACCAACCCATCTAATTTTTAAGATTAGGGACACATTTAAGTTTGGTTGACATCCACAGTGACCATATTCTGTAGAATTTTCACATGTCAGGAGCACCCAAAGCATTTAACGGGGGGGAAGGGGGGGGGGGGGGGAGTAAACAAGAGACATGATGTACAAGACTTAATTTGTAATGTATCATCTGTTTTTAGTTTCTATTTAGCAGGCAGCTAAAACAAAACCCAACCCTAACCCTTGAAAAATTGCACTTAACATGCCAGATGTACATCTATGTGAAGCATTACTACATTATCAATGTCATAACTATGGAAACAGCCATAACAAACTCAATGAATATCCAAAATCAATACATATACACTAATTAAAGTTAAGCATTAACATTATCCTTAGCCTTTGGTGTATTACTCTACTGTGCCCAGTAATGTGTGTCGAGTTACCCGGTCGTTCGTAAAAGATAAAGGTTTGTTTGGAGTGCAGCTTCATTATCTTCCCCTGGTTCCTTTGGTCCGTTTGTTGCCAATTCACGCAGAGTTGCGATTACAATTGTAAATACGATCTTTGTTAGTAGATGTTGGAGGAAACATCCACACTTTTCAGAACAGGCGGCACTAACTTTGCTCTGTTACTCTTGTTTTGTAAACCAAGTTGCTGCTGGTGTTAAGTCAGCTTGTTTACACCCCGTTACTGCTTTGCATTCAGCTGATGAGGAACCTCTGGCAGGCTCTCCAGACACTGCCATGAGGAAACAGCTCAGCAGGTCTGACCACGCAATGGCGAGCGGAGGAGGAAGAAGAGCAGACCTCTGCTCTGGAGTCTTTTTTTTTTTTTTTTTTTTTTTTTTTTACAGCGATATGCACCAATGGGTAGCTGAAGTTTTAATATAGGGTGGGAGTAGTTAATGTACTCTCAGGGTACAGTTGCAAGAAGGGCCTGTAAGTCCAGTTTAGATATAACTCACATGTAGACCATGTTAAGTGTATATCATTTCATCATCATACCTTCCCCCAAAAAACGTTTTTTATTGTTGAAAACTTTTTTTCTTCCAAACTGTTGCACTACTGGTTACAAGTCATTGTGTACTGATAGAAAGGCACATCCAGCTATCAACTCGCTCCTATTTTGAACCTCATCTGGAAAAATTAAACTGAGTCTCTAAAAAGGAAATCTCATATTAAATGTCACCTTACTGCAATTAATTTTTAAGTGAAAGTGAATTAAAAGTCATTACCCAATGAGCATACCCCAGATAATCTTGCTTTCTGAAACTTAGAATGACTGAAATTTATAAGATGGGTTTAATGTTACATTCAGTATGGCCCAAAATGCGCACCTGAGCCCATAAAGGCATCAGAAAGTGTCTAGAGGACAAGTCCAAAGGCTGTTTTCTCATAAATTTCTAAAGGACTGGAAGTCTTTTTCTAATGAAAGATATACCAAGATATTTTTTTAATCTTTGAGTTTTGTGTGTCTACATATTGTTTAATCAGAAGACATTTTGATTTATGTCTGTTGTAATAACAGAAACCTCGTTAAAAAAATGCCTGAAATGCTTTCTGATCTACCAGTGTAAGCAGTCAAAGTTTTAGTTGGAGCTTTTAAATCTATTTCTCTCATCTGACCAGTTATTCAGATGACATGTCACAATATTTTCCTTTAGTTTTATGGCTGGAACAGGGTGTGACAAAGCCCCAGCATTCCCTTTGAATAAGGCAAAGAGGCATTTACTAAATAGTCAAAAAAAATGACAAAGACGGAATATGTCAACAATAATTTCCTGAAACGAGTTTCCTGGAAAGAGACAAGATGGGGAGTCTGAAACTGGCAGTTAAAGAAATTAAAGAGTAAAGTTGTTTTTCCTGCTGTGTGGTGGAAGCACAGTAAATGCTTGGCTGAGTATAATATGCCCTGTGGCTTCTTGACAAAGATATATAACACTCTCGCTGTTTGTACGTGATGACTGGCATGGACTGGTAGCTAAAAAGTACAGCATGTCAGAGCTGGGTTACAAATATAGAGAAGGGATAGGTTAGCCAGAGCAAGAATTTGGAGAAAGGGGGTGGGGGAGAGAAAAAAAAAATCTTTATGCAGCTTTAAAACACTTTCTCATCCTCCAAAATAAACTCAGGAAGTCCTCATAAATAACCCCCCTTAAATGCAAACACCATGTTCACATGAGTTTTCATGGGGCAGAATTTCACAGGCAACAGGTCAGTTATAACCAAAGGGTGCACCCCTCCCTCCCAAACAGGACTCGACTCAGCACTCACACTCATCCTGCGGATTACACGGTGGACTGCAAGCCAAGCTGCTGTTGACAGGCCATTGTCTCCACTTCGTGGACTAAAACCACGTTGCCATGGTGCTGATGCGTCCGAACATTCTGGCCACAGAGTCGTTATCAGCTGTCGGGTTGGTTCATAGAAGTGAGAAGTGAACTCTGATCTACTGACATTAAGGCTCAAACTGGACAGAGGCTGTCTGTTGGGTCTCAAGATCCCCCAAGATTAGACAACTGTATTTATGCCACTGATGTGTTTGAAAAAAAAACACCTAAAAAAATAAAAAACATCAGATAAAGCGCACTGCTGGCCTCTCCCTGTGATAAGCACAGGAGCTAACTGTCCCTAAAGGTGTGTCACAGCATTTACCATTAAAATGCAAAGACAACCTGCACTGAAAATCATATTTTTTCCTTTCCATCTTATAAGTGAGGAGAGTAATGTCCAACATGCTGTACTACAAATGTCTGCTATGAACCAGGGTGGAATACTATTACCATCCACTGACCAAAAACTGGTCATTTTCCAGCCTTTTTTAGAGGAAACTAATCACCATTGGTTACTCAAAAATAATGCACATGCATGTGAGAAAAGTAGCTGGAAAGTTTGTTTCCTATCCAGCAGACTCTGGCTTAAAATTAACCAACCTCTGTGTTCTTACACTGCTGCACCTTGTTAACACACACCCCCACTTTCTTTCGTCATACATAAAAGGTCTGTCCCCTTGTCGTTGTGGTCATAAATAGCATGCCAAGTCATGCCTAGTCATCCCCCCAAAATAGTGTTGTAAAACTTGAACCACAACAGCTCTCTAGGCAGACCCCCAAGTAAGCAGCAGCGTTATAGACGTGCCTACTTTAACGCCAGGTTTCAGAAAGCAGGATGCTGGCCAAATTACGGTCAATCCTTCACACCCTTGTTGCTGTCCAGTACAAGATGGACAGTCACAGGAGCACGTTCAGCAAGAGACGCATTGAACCACATAGGAAATCAAACTTGGACTCATTTCACCTGTAATATCTTGTCTATAGGGCATATAATATTAGTTTAACTTTGGAACATTTCATTTAATGTTGCACTTGACTGCCTTACTTTTACTTTTACTTTTTTTTTTTTTTTTTAGAGTTCACATTTTCTGTCTTTTATATTTATATTTTAAGGGATCTCTATGAAACTACAGCTTAAGAAAAACTGAGGCAGACCTTATGCAAAACCATCAGTGCGAAAGTTTAAACTTGCATTTACTGGCAGAATAAAATCAGAAGGAGAAAACAAAAGAAAAATACCCAAAGCAAGTGAAATTAAAAAAAAAAAAAAGAACAAACAAACAAAGGCTTTTAAAATCCGCTAACAAACAAAAACTTCTGAATGGGGGGGGGGGCACAAGATCGACAGAACCAAGGAAATCCAAGCAAACGACTTAAACATCTAACAGGCACACAAATATAAACAGTAGTTGCCCTTTAGATTTCTATACTACTTCGTGCTGGTTTCCACAAAACCGCTGACGACCACTTCGTTTAAATAAGCAAAATCCATTTCCCAATTTTTGCCAGTTTGTACTTCTTCCACCTAGTCTTGTTGACAAAGCTTAACACCCCCCCCCCCCCCCCACATCCACTTTCTATGCGAATCGCTGATTGGCTGACAGGCTTGTCAATCAAGACTCCAAAAAACGCGATTGGTCCAAATCCTATCAATAAACACTGAACATAGCGTTCTATAAACCGTCACCCTTCGAGGTACCTTCGCCGTGGGGGGAAGAAAGATAAACGGGCAAATTACTGGTTACCCCCGCAATAAACCTATTATAAAACACCCAGAAATTTTTTTAGAAAGAATACACACTTGCAAGCAGTCACAGTTGGCCAATTTGGTGACATTTAGCTTACCGTTTAGCCCCGAGTCTCCGTTGTTGTCTGTAGAAGCGATGTTAGCGTCGGACATCGTCGTGCCTGGCGAGCAGGGTGGGTTGCATAAAAGGCTCAAGTCAGTGCAAAAGGCGCAGTGTTTTATCTGCACACATTCAGACGCGCAATGGTACAGCTAACCCGAGTCGTGTTTTTTTTTTTTTTTTTTTTTTCTTTTTGGTGAGGGGGAGAGGGGGAAGCGGCTAGCTTAGCTACGGTACAGCTGTCGCTTGTTTTCGAACGTTTGCTGGTCTAGAAGCAGCCAGTCCTCCCCGCTCACGCCTTCGCTCCCGCCCTCTCTCTGGGAAGCTAGGTGATGACGACACAGCGTCCCGTTGATTAAAAAGCGAGAGAGGGGGAAAGTGTGTGTGTTGGGGGGTGTTACATAATAAGGCGAGGAAAAACAAAACAGCTAAGAGTATTACATGCATGAACTATCAGAAACCGACTGCGGATCCAATAAAGCAAAAATGTGTTTTTTATTAATAAAAAGAAAACAAAAAAAAGAAAATCATCGGTGTTTGCTGCCTCAATTCGCCCATGTAGGACGGGACGTGCGTGCCCCCACGTACGCACCCGGCCATGCCATGAGCCAGATGAGTGCTCATTACCAGCTTTCAGCAACTAGACACCCTGTCAGCTGATTTCAATAAACCTTCAGTGGTTGACTTTAATCACGTCCATCAGGTAATCCCTTAATGCCAACTGCACGCATGTCTTGCATGGTCAATAATGGTGCAGCAGGCTTTTATATATTAAAAAAAAGAAAAAAAGACTCCTTTTCCAGCTGAGGGTGTTTAATTATGTAAACAACAATGCTCTGGATAATCCAGCTGCAACGAGAGAGGCATCAACACCAGCGACATTCTGCATAAGACCAGTTTAGTAGTGATGACATCCCACCAACAATCAGGCAATCACAAGGATGCAAAAAGTAGTTCCTTTATTTTTTTCCCCAGTCATTGATTTAAATTGTAGTTATACATTACCAGAGGCATCAATATACTCTTAACTGTCCACTTTTTAAATATAATGTGGAGACATTAAGTGCTGCTGATCTTTGTGAGGCTTATTGCACCATCACGGATACAGTATCAGTTGCATCTGCAGTAGTTTAAACACTGTAATGCCTCAAATGTTTTCCTTTTTAATTTGCAGTCTCACATCACAGACATCCAAGTACTTGAGTTGGTGCAGCAACAAAGTCCAGTGTCAAATCAGATGGTCTTCCCTGTTGTGAAGTGCAGCTTGAACTGAATGATGTGGTACACAATGGGGGGAGGGCAGGGGGAAACTTAAAAAAAAAAATCAGAAAGAAGGAAAAAAAAAAAAAAAAAAAAAAGTTTAGGGTCAGGCTTCATTTCAAAAATAGGACGGAACAAATCTGGTGACTTTTTAACCTTTTAATATAAATATGACCATCATAATTATCTTTGAATAGGCTCTTATACCTGACTATTATTGAACACGCACGCAAAAAAAAAAAAAAAAAAAAAAAAAAAAAAAAATAGGAGGAAGCGGAGCCAATGCACAAAAAAAAAAAAAAAGAAATGTCGACACACACACACACACGCGCACACACACACGCACGCACACGTGGCTCTTATTGAGTTTGGGCCTGTTTGGCCAACCAGAGCCTGAGGCACAACGACAGCAACAGTGAGCAGGACAAAAACCTCCCTGGACCAAATTTGTGAAGAAAAAAGAAAAAAAAACTATTTCTGCAACCGCTGAGGTGTTGATGCTCCATGAGCAGCAGGTTGTGGAATATGCATGGTTTAATGAAACACAGGAAATCTGAAGATACTCAGAACAGACAGTAGAACTGATGAACTTAATTAAAAAAAAAAAAAAAAAAAGTGTACACACAAAAAGGCCAAGTTCTTAGAAAAATAAACACTACAATGGCACAGGATAAGGGGACATACTAAATAAGTGTTATTTTTATTTCTACCACACAGCCATTTGGGCAAGGGAAGGGGTATTTATAAAAATAAGTGTGTCTGTATTCAGAATTTTAAGGAAATTAAACTTGTTTACCCACATTAGAAAAGTAAAGGGCAAGTGGGCTGACAAAAAACAAAAAAAGATGAAGGGAAATAAATTGGCACAACATCACTTAACAACAAGGCAGGCATTACTCTGCCACAGACAGACTGATGATGGGCGAGAGCGAGTCCTCCTCTGACCACAGCTAGTGGCAAAGTCTGGTCACCCAGTAGCGCCGGACAGGGATGCTGGTTGTCGGCATTACCACCACAGATCGCCCTGGATGAGGTTGTGAGGCTGCAGGTGGCTACAAGTGATGTCACCCACGCCAGATGTGACAAGCTCACCCTGTAGTTAATTCACTTTATCCTGGAATATGTAGAGGTTGTTGGTCGTCGCCACCGCGATGATGTTGTCCTGGGGATGCCAGGCAGTGTGAAGGATCTTCTTATTGAAGTCCAAACTATCCACGCTGATTTCATCCTTCTTGCGCTTGCCGCCAGTGCACACCTTGCGGGGCTTTAGGACCTGCATGGGCTTGCTGTTTTCACGGGACGCTTCCAACGTTACATCCCGTCTGTGGCCGCGATCAAACATCCTGAAGAAGTTGTTGTATGAGCCGGTCATCACCACACTGATGGGGGGGGCATAGGAAAAAAGTGAGAGAGCCATCAGTTATCTAAGAAGAATGTCCATCAGAGAAGAAAGCTTAAACTTTGTGCACCACTAGTTTGCAAGTGATGCACAATTAGATGATAACCCTGAAATAGCTATACACTGGAAGCAATTCGCAGCAACATGACACCCAGAGGCCAAGAAAGTGAGTGATATTTGGCAATTTCAAGCAGCTGTGGGTGAAATAACTGCTGGCAATGCAAAGTGGTCAGAACCTGAGAAACTTTTTTCAATTTCCAGGCAAGCGGCTACCAATGAGAGTGAAGACTACTCGTGATTAAGGCCCATTTACACAAGATCGTTTTCAGGTGAAAACGGTAATGTTTTGATGCGTTTCAGCCTCCCGTTTACACAAGAATGGTGTTTCCAGTCCCTGAAAACAATACTTTTTGAAAACTGGTTCCAAAGTGGCGTGTTTTTGAAACACTCCACTGTCCCTGTAAATGGCAAAAACTCTACTTTTTGAAAACGGGGGGGGGGGGGGGGGGGGGGGGCATGCGCACTATGGTTGCACCTGCTATACCCACAGCACCAACTTGTGGCCTGGCAATGGCAACTACAGCGTTTTCAACATCTTGTATTCTGTGTGAACGGAGATTGTTTTTAACGCGTTACTTTTCGAAAACAGAAACAGAAAAGCGACACCGTTTCCACTGGATCGTTGTAAACGGGGTCTAACGTGTGACCTGCAGTGACGTGCGGTGAGGGTCGTGACTGGTGAGGCACTGACGTCATCACATCAGATTTACAAACATATAGCTTATTCACCATTTGATTGGCAACAGTTGTTTTGTTTAACATTAACATAGTCTGAAGCAAACCTTTTAGCTCCGGTGTTGGTCTTCCTTTAATTATTATCTTCTGCTTCGATTGAAAGTCCAGTTTAGAAAATTCTTTCAGTTGAGTTATGTAATCTTCCATGTTGAACATAAGGCCAAGCAACAGGAAAAACTAACTGGCCTTGCTAACTGTTTATGGTAGCTTGCCGCCGAGGAGTCGTAGAGTCCCTGGGATCACCAGCGCCCCCTACCATGAGGCACGAGAACTGCGTGCCTCACCCAGTGTCTCTTCGCAGCAGTTTCATGATCGCTCAACACAAGAATGCATTACACACACATACAGTTGTTAATGAAAAAAACAACAAAAAAAAAACTGTGCATTATATACACCAGCTAAAATATGGAAATTTAGTTCATATAGTAAAAGTGTTAGAACATTTTAATAGCCACATGCAAAGGGAAAGTAATCCGGTCTCACTGCATAGCATGCCAGCACAGTTAGTAGTCATTGGCAATGACTATACTGAGCCGCACCACGGATTGCGCAATCCGTGGTGCGGCTCGCCGGGCTGGTGCCTCACCGTTCATCTCTTAGTATTTGACCGGCAAATGCGAAAATTCAGCGATTTTGAAAAAACTAATCTAAAAATGGTGTAGTTAAATGGAAAAGAACTTTAAAATACAAATCACTGAGTGAATATAACCATTTAATTTATTTTTTAATTTTATATTCCCACGATGACAGGTGAGGCCGTGCCTCACCTGCCTCCCCTGACTGCACGTCACTGGTGACCTGGTAGTAAATACATCAGCAACCAGAGCCTGGAATGTCTGCAAATGACCGTCCATCAGCTCTGAAGTAATATACAAGCGACCTGCTTCCAGTGTGGATTTAAGGATTTAAAGTACAGTAATAAAATTACTTTTTATTACTGTACTTTAAATCCTAAAAAAGTAATTAAGAACTACAAAAACTTACAAAGCAGAACATATTTGACAGAATGCCAAAAGACATCTTGAGATTTAAAACAGGTTTTGCAAACAGCACTTATCCAACCACTTTAATTTTTATTAAAGTTTAAAACTTTACATTATTATTTAATCTTATAAGTCACTTTAAAATTTTAATAACTTCTTTAATGTTTAACTCATTTTAAATTATTTTATTAAAGATATATAAAACATTGCATGCATTTGTTCCGTCTTATCAGCTATGTCAGCCATCTGTGAAGCACTCTGAATCTGATTAAAAGGTGCTACACAAACAAGGTTTGATTGATCACACCATAGTGTGCTGTACATCAACCAAAAATAAAAAAATAAATGTCAAAAAAATTTGTAGGATGCTGTCTTGAAATTCATGTCAGCAATAAAGACGGTGCTGCTTGAAAGGTTGTCATTTCCTTGAGTTGTGCATTTTGTCTACCCCGTGTGTTTCAAACTGTATTTATACCTGTCATTGCCATTCCAGCAGCATTCAAACTTGTCAAAGATGCAGTCATTCTCATACAGCGAGCACAGCTTGCTCCTCAGGTACTCATGAACCTGTAATTATTGAAGGGAAGAGAAAAAAAAGAAAAAAAAGAAAAACATAATGAGAATATATAATGAGCTATTTTGAAGGAACTTCCAAAATACAGTCCTCTAATATTCAAGCTCTCTTTTACCACTATAAGGGGGGAAAAAGGGTTAAAAACTGTTGAAGCACATCTATATGCCTGTACCATTATATACAACCCTATCTTTCAACCAAACATGTACAGGGTGCCTCCAAGTGGCCACTATATTACATTACCAAGAATGATTGGGCAAAAAAAGAAAAAGAAAAAAGTGGCAACTGTCTAATTTTGACTTAAATTACCATTGCATTTAATCAAAATAAATTTTAAAAACTATATATTAAATCAAGTAAGTAAAAATTAAACACAGATTGACAGTTTTAGCAGTAAGGTCTTCCTCATCTCTGGAGCTTGGAAAAAAAAAAATTAAAAAGGCAGCTTGACTTCAGTTTTTTGAAGGCATTTCACCTCTCATTTGAAAGACTTCTTCAGATCTAAAACCAAATCGTTTATGCACACAAACAGTAGTGGGTCATCACATGCGCCAAGGTGTGAAAAAAAAAAAAATGCATGGACGTGGATAATTACAAACAACGGTTTCTGGTGAAAATGAAGGTGGGTGTGAGTGAAAAAAGCCACTCTTTTGAGGATGCCATGTTCACATTTTGGACCACCTCTGTTCAGTGAATGACAGTCACTGAACAGAGGTGGTGGATTAAGACACAAACTGTCCATCTACAATGCAACCCTGAGTTCGCCCCCAACCCCCACTCACACCTTTCTTCAGGTGACCTCAATGGGTCACTTGATAGAGTGGGGTGAAGTAGCACGTTGTTTTCACCAGAAACCACTGATTGTAATTATCCACGACTTTTTTCACATCTTGGCGCATGTGATTATGCACATCAACGATAGTGGGTCAACAACCACCTCCAGGGTTTAAATACCTGGGACTCTCCATTTGGTTTTAGAACGGAAGAAGCTTTTTGAATGAGAGGTGAAATGTCTTAAAGAAACTTTAAGTAGTCCAGTTGCCTTTTCCAAGCTCCAGAGACTACCATGACCTGGATGACTGAGAACCTACACATGCAAAAATCCTTCCTTTTCCCATGCGCCACCTCTACCAAGTTTTATAAAATATGCCTGTAGGTTTTTTTTTTCTTCTGTAATCTAGCTGACAGACATACAACAACAGTAAGAACCCACCTGAGATAATTACATTCAGGTAATTGTAAAATTACACTTTGTGGATTGTCTGGTCAGGCCATCAAAGCATGAGCCAACTATACATCATTTATAACATGTTCATAATCGTGTAGCAAACCTGACATCACACATTAGTTTCTATGCATTTGCCATTCTCACCTGATAGGTTTCAACAGGCCTGTTTTCCATGTTCAGGTCCCAAATCTTCACAGACAAGTAGTCTCTGGTCATCATGTAACGTCCATTGTGGCTAAATTTAACATCTGAAATTGATGATATGATCTCAGAGAAGAAGGAGCGATTACTAGGATCTTCTGGCTCCTCAAACACTAGACAAGAGAAAGGAGAAAAGTCAAAATGCAGCGTTCTCCAAAAGGTCCAGTGTGAAATGAAAGCGCTTAGCATAACAAATCCAGCACTTAATCTACCTGTCAGGGTAGAAGGGCATATGAAAGTATGAGAAGTAGGTACTCACACTTGGAGTGCTTGTCACATAGTGCTGAAGCCCTCATGTCACACAGACGGATTGTTCCTTTGCTGCTGCTGTACACAAAGGTGTTACATTGGTGAGGATGGAACTCTGCTGCTGTGATCACCTCTGTAAGCTCCTCCATGTTGGCCGGTTTAATGTCAACAATATCTGAGCAGCACACGGTTAAGGGGGGGGGATACATTTTTCATGCTCTGAACGTCACTTCAGTTTCCTTAGGTAGGTGTCAAACTGGGTGACCACAGGTAGTTTACTACCACAGGAGATAATAGGTCATTTTAGGCCAGCCTGGGCCTTGCACGTGTGCATATTCTAACTGCAATAACTGTCCCTCTGGAATCTTATTCAGGGCCATTTTCAGGACAGTGTAACCCAATGTAGGCCCTAAGAATTTTTTCATGGAGCTATAGCTTTTTTGTCCCCTTCTTGGGCTTCTGGAAAGTGTTGGCAGGTGCTCCTGTAGATGAAACAGGTGGTAAGCTGAAATGCCACATGTACCACCAGCTACCCCCAGGTTTTTTTTGTGTGCATTTGTGAAGACATGTATCCTTTCAAAAGGCAGCAAAATGCATCACAATGAAGCCCAGCAACAAAACCAGGCAGTGTTTTTGTAACATCAAAGTCACCAGAATCAGCAGAGTCCAAACATAACAGAACAATGATGAGAACACACAGAAACCAAGTGGCTGCAACCAACAGCAAAGACCAAAAAGCAGTGTTCACCTACTACGATCATGTTTTCATGCAAGACTTTATAAACATGTCAGTCGGGTTTCATGTCAGCAGTCTCCGTCTCCGTCTCTTTTCTGCTCCTTCAGAGCTCCTTCAGTGACAGACTGCTGCATCCTAAATGCACAAAGGAGCGTTACCGCAGATCCTTCCTCCCAGCAGCTGTAAGACTGTATAACCATCACTGCTCCCAACAAAAACCACAATAGCCTACACAATGTAGGATAATATATAATATACTGTAAATAGTCCGGCCTGTTAAGGTTCAACACACAGGCACATCATGTACATTGTATATAGTGTTATTATTAGTAGTATAAAGGTTAATATTGTTTGTTGATTTTATATATATTCTTTTCTTAATAGTGTGAATTATTATATCTTTATTTATATTTATAATAACTGCGGCTGCTGTTACACCCAAATTTCCCCTCTGTGGGACAATAAAGGCTGTTTCTTCTTCTTCTCTCCATGTTAAGAGGTGCATGCCTGCATGATGGCCTGTGCACGCACACACACACGCAAAGCAGCCACAGCAGACAGAGTAAGACGGCAACCTCCCAGCAAGGTTGTGATGAGGTGTAGGAGTGTTTCAGTTCTTTAAAGCATACAGCTGTAAAATAATCTCTGCTTTGCTTTTACCAACATCACTCCCTCTCATTCACTGTCTGACTTGTTCACTGTTTTGCTTTCCCTCATCAAAAAAGAGAACACCTGCAACATCTCAGCAATTAATTTCTTGAATTATTTTTCTCTGAGTGGCTGGCATCTTAAAAATGGAGGTAGCTGTGCTCATCTGAGTTTATCAAGGCTGCTCAGAGGTATCTACCCATGAACAGATGCTTCATTTCCTACTGAAAGAAGTTCTATGAGGAGGATCCCAAAGCGGGAACTAAAGCCACTGGTAACGCTAAAAAGTGTGTTATAATTGATGAAGTGGAAATCTATGTACCAACTGGTTTTACTACTTTTTAAAATAACTTACATATAAGCACGATCAATGAAAGCAGGTTCCAATATAAAATTTTGCTATGTAGGTGGACATGGCCAGTGGTAACAATCACAGTTAGACACAAACATCAGGCTGATAACTCACAGCCTAGAGGCAAAATAAACATCTTTAGATCATCTAATATCTGAGTCTAGTTTCACAGATGCATCAGGTGCACAGTCAAACATGCCCACATGCGTTTAAGGATACTGAAGCTGCGGTCAGTGATTTCAAGGTGCCAGAGGTTGATGCGGAGGTCATCTGCAGACAAGTAAGTCTCATTGTCACTATTGACTGAGACAGAGTTGATATGGTAGGTGTGAGCGTTGGCAAACACCCTCCGTGGACTGGCTTCCACCATGAGGTCCATGGGTTTTAAAACTGGTACCTGTAATGAGAAAAGGCAGTGAAAGCTAGTGGCACAAAGCTCTTCACAGACTTTAACCCTTTATTATCTACCATAGAACAAGTCCGCCAGAGCTTATCTTTACATTTTTACATGCTGTAGTGCCATTTTTTCAGAATTTCAATTTGTTATACATCAAAAAAGCCTTTATATACCAAAATTTATTATGCATGTAGTAAGTCCAAATTAATTAAATGCATTTGTAAAAAGTAGAGTAAACCACAACGAAATTGAAACTCTTTTTACACAGTTTTCTAGATACAGAAATATAATAGCAATTGTAAAAGGAAAAAAGTTGCACAAAAGCCTTTCCAACCAGAGAAAACTGAATGTATAAAACTTCATTTATGTGATACTCATTTTTATAAAGTGAGGCAAAAATGAAAATAAAATGCATACTGTGCAAAATTTGCAAAAAGACAGCATGTGCATCAAAATAAACAATTTCCAGTACTGCAGTCAAAGTTACGGGTGTCTCAAGAACTTGTATACAGAAAGACACAAAGTCAAGCATTACTTTTCCAACAGCACCAGTGGTGCTATTATATGCCTTGGAGGGAAAAAAAAAATCCCAGGAAAATGATGTCTCTTCCTGTTGTCAGAGTTAGTGGCTTGCCACTTAACAGTTCACGCTGAAACAGGCTGACGTATATTCCAACATAAGAAGTGCTATGAACAGCTAACAAGACTGATAAAGCATCTGGATTATAATGTTTTTGTTGTGTGCACTTTTTACTTGATATCCGCAAACTCATTAGTGGAAGGAAACAGCGCTCTGGGACATTTAAAATGGATGTGCAAACGGGAGCGAGGGCGCTTCCGTCTGTCATAAAGGAGTATTAGCTAGATAAAATAATAAGCACCATCATCCCTTCATATGGGAACACAGTACACAGTCTTGGCTTTGCACCAACAGATTACAAAAGGTTCTAAAAGGACTGCCCAGATTAGGAACAACAGTCATCTTTACTATCAGCAACAGAAAAGGATGACAAACCAGTAGCCCTTCCCAGCTGCTAACACACCCATGTTTTAAGAATTTTGCTTCCAAAGAACTGTTGGTTTGGTTGACTAACCCCACCCTTGAATCAGCTTTTGGTTGATTCAAGAACTAACCCGCAAAGATGTGATAGTGTTGGGGTCCTTGTAGCGTCCATCTTCCTCTTTGAGATTGTAGCCCTCTGGCCTCTTGTCTCGTTCACTGATTTTCCACAATTTAATTGTTTTATCTGTGAACAAGAAAAAAATTAATTGTAAAGCACAGTACCAACCATTGTTAAAAAGGACTAATTGCTAAAAGGATCACACTAAATGGAAATGTCGCTTTCTTATAAAGTTATAAGAATTTAAAGCAATTCAGGTCTTCAAGTAGCCAATACACTGCAGATTTTATTAAGCTGCTTGTAATCTCTAACAGTTGATTTTTCACCAGGTGCTATAATTATCTAACTTTTCACACAGTGCTGTCTATGAAACACATGAGTACGGTGTTTTCATACATG
The DNA here is from genome assembly GCF_007364275.1 of Archocentrus centrarchus. Classification (NCBI taxonomy): domain Eukaryota; kingdom Metazoa; phylum Chordata; class Actinopteri; order Cichliformes; family Cichlidae; genus Archocentrus; species Archocentrus centrarchus. The sequence continues at coordinate 20,751,331 of NC_044357.1, forward strand.
ATATGGTGGTTTCACGACAGTGACGTGACCAGTTAGTAATTTTGACAGACAATTAGTAAAATTATGAGTAGAGCTTTTATTAGCATGATTCATGAGAAGTTTGCCATCTTACAGAGGAAATCGATACGTTATGTTTTAATATCTATTCCCATTCACATCTGAGTCAAGTGTGAAAGGGGCTGTGAGTCATTTATTTCTCTTTAATGGCTGCATTCAAAATTAAAACTACATCACTACAGAGTGTTGATAAGTATCTGGCAATCAGCTCAATTAAAAAGAGAATTTTACCATTAGTTGACAACAGGAACTGAGCAGCATTCTTCTGAGGAAGCCAGCGAATCTTGTTGATCTTTTCTTCTATTTCCAAACTCTTCAAGTAGTCAAACTCTGGCTCGTGGCTCTGAAAAGTGCTGTAAACATTGTACTCGCTCCGGAACTGAGGCTGATTTTTGTTCTGTTGGGAGCCAAAGATGAGTTAATTTGTTTGAAAGGTTTCTGTATAAAACAGACATAGCCATCTTTTTAAATTATCACAAACATTTACTAAGAAATGTATCACAGAAATAAAGCCTTTTACAAATTACAATTCAGTGCTTTTACTTCTTTTTTCGTTTGTTTACAGACAAGCTTCCAAAACTAGAATTATCCGTTTTGACCTCATGTCACAAAGTTCAGGGGGATGACCTTTTCTAAAATGTGTGGGAATTAAACTCAGCAGAAGTTAAACATGCAGCTGTACCTCTATTTCCTGCTGAAAGATGACTACACGCCCACCCTTGTCCCCTGTGGCCAGCAGCTCCCCTGTGTGGTTAAACTCAACTGTAGATATAATGTCCGCTGCAAAAAAAGAAAAAGAAAAGAAAGACATGCACTTTTAACATTTTGAAAGTGGTATACCCAGATAGATCAGCTCCTCTATTACTGAGAAAGTACAGAGAGAAACCACTCTGCTAATCCCAACTAACCCTGATTATCCCTGTGGGAATCAAACAGCAGACAGGCAGTAGGCCTAAAGATGCAGGAGAATGTCACAGCATGTTGAGCAGACGGAAAATGATCAGTAACCTAGTTTTCATCTTTTCTCTCCCTCATACACCGACAGAATTACACATTTCCCCCCAGCAGCAGTTTGCTGCTTTATACACTGAAGCTCACTCACACACGAACAGTTGTTTAACCCTTTGTTGCCTACTGGAGCAGAAAGACAATGCTCTAAAAGGTTGCAGCGAGTGGTCTCTGTGAATGATGCACGCCCCGAGGCCCAAAGTAAGGGTTAATACATCTAAGCAAAGGACACACTTATGTAATCATTCTGGCAGATTATATTTGGTTAATTTTCAAAGTGAAGATATCAAAATACAAACCCTACATCCTGAATTAGAAAATGTGGCTTAAAGCAACCTAAAAATACTCAGCAGCAATTGTTTGAGGTGTAAAAGCTTGGACATGCTGCTACTTGTAAAGTAGTGAAAGAACTACAGATGTACTATGGTATTCTTTGTATGATTGTTGCTGCAAACACACCAAGCATGGCTATGTAACTGGAATCTAAAGAATGGCAATATGCTTTATGCAGTTCATGATGCTCTGCAGCAATCTGACAGTACATTTGTCATTGCACTCAATATAACAGGGATAAATGATGACTTCCATCATCCATCATTTTAACATCTGTGACAAATATGTCTCATTACAGGTTAGAACATTTACATCCAGAATATCCCGATTATTTCACTGGTCCCTCTCCCCTGCCTGCTACACAAGCTCAGACTGACCTCCCACCTCAAAACAGAATATTTCCATCCACATGCTTAACGTCCAACTAAGTGCACTTTTCCTCAAATCTTGCTCCTTTTTTCTCTAAACATGCCATCACAATTTGTGTCCAAAGAGGAAAATTTTGACTTCAGCACTTGTTAGAAACGCCCTCCAGATGCTGCAGCCCATAGTTCAGCTGTTGACTTTTGTCAATCTTTTGTGCATCAAGGCTGCACGATCCACCTATCTCTCAGCTAAAATCTTCCTGCAACTCCTGCGCAGGAATATCTCCATTTGGAAAAGGAAACATTCAGTCATCTTGCTCTTCTATCTTGTTTTTACTTCCACATTTCCCCGAACTGCCCTTTTTTTTTTTAAAAAAGCTGAAAATATGAGCTGGACGTGTTTTGACGTGCCTTTTTATGGCCTTCCCCTCCTTTGCTGACATCGGTTAGCCTCACATTCGAATCCTCAGTGAGTTGTTTAGAGGAGTTCGTGGTTGTTAAGTCTAATCACAAAGAGTGCAACAATTTATGAACTATGAAACTGCCACCACTGACCCACTCTACAAGTCCAACTTTGCTGATAGAAATCTTCAGAGAGAGAAAAAAAAAAGTTAGCCACAAAAATCAACAAAACACTGTCATCACCACAAGTGATATGAAAGGACTCTTGTACAATACTGCGTACAGTAAAGAAAGACTAGAATATAATATTTTTTACTCACTCAGTTACCACTTTATTAAATACAAATCAAGGTGTACAAAAGGGCATTTTATTTAAGTCCACCTTCATTATAGCTACATCATCCAAAATGACTTAAAACAAATTAATTTTGTTCAAAGCCCGTAATAAGCAGCACGGTTTTATTTTAGAGTATTAATTTTAGCTGAGTGTCACCAGTAACTTGTGAAGTCAGTGTAATGCAAACAACATCCTCAGCAATTCACTGCACTGTCCATTCATGTGTGTTAGGACAGGTGAAAGGGCAATGCAATTTTTGCCATTACATCGTGCTAATCCTTCTATTTACCTTCGAGTCAGAGAAAGAGGGAAGAATTCCTGCTGTTGGTACAATTCTCCACAAATCACATCTAACAGGGGTGTGAAACACTGTGCTGCATCGGATGGGGCTATTGATTTATCCATTCAGCATCTGAGCTTTTGTCCACCAACAACCATGTGGCCTACTGAAGGTCCTGTTTTCCAATTTTCCTGTAAAGTACGACACTCCCACAATGAGCAACCAAGACCAGAGTGCATGGAGCAGCACAAGTGGTCATGCATCATCAGCAGGTAATTATCTAAACACCTGACTCAGCTTTTATATTACCACTGCACTTGAAAATGCTAAAACCTCCAAACATGGCGAGTGATCGGTCCACAGAAGGACCCAGTAGCGAGTCTCCAGCAGCAACAGCTAAGTCTGCAGTGGCTGTCTCAATAAGAGCTTTCCAGTGACTCACCAATGGAAAGCTTTTAATGTAAAGCAGAAGCAGCATCAAGTGTTTGGTTTGCACCACTTTAGTGGCAACTAGAAGGGTACTTACAAAGCACAGTCCTACACAATGCAAATGCTCCGATCAAACTTCATAATTACTAAAACAGAAATAATTACTAACACCCACACACATCTGAATATCTGAGCAGGAAAGGAGCAACATTAGATATCAACTCAGTGTAACACTTTCTGAAACAGCAGGTGTACTGTCTGCGCACACACAAGGCCCCTTTTGGGAGGTTTCTTAGAGAAATGTCATCGCACATCGCCTCGATGGTTGGCTAAGGGGGGGGCAAAAGGATAAGGTTCGTCAGCTCTTGGTGGTCCCCTAACAGCCTGGGGCCCTAGTTTCCCAGCGCATCTGTTCACAAGCTTTTAGTGTGACTGAACTACGAAAAAACAAAAATCCAGGACTTGCATCAGCACCAACCTTTAGTAGATGCTACCTCACCCCAAGCTCCATTTCCTCCAAGTTTCATGAAAATCAGCCTGTTAGATTTTTGCATAACACTGCTAACAGGAAAAATGTCTTAATTTTCATCAAGGCAAACATTTTAAAGATGCCATTTTAATATGTTTAGTGATCATCAAAATAATTGCAAATTCGACAAGTCCAACAACACACAGACACAATTAACGTTAGGACTCATCTTATTATAGTCATGGACAGCAACGGCTCATCACCCTGGTATGGTGAAACTGTGCCATATCTAAAAAGGTCAAATTAAACCAGTGGTTCTCAAATCCAGGCCTCGTGGCCCAGTGTCCTGCAGGTTTTAGATGTGTCCCTGATCCACCACACCTGAATCAAATGGCTGAATTACCTCCTCAGTATGCAGTCAAGTTCTCCAGAGTCCTGCTAACAACTTCTATATTTGACTCAGGTGTGTTGAAGCAGAGACACATCTAAAACCTGAAGGACACCGGACCATGAGGCCTGGATTTGAGAACCCCTAAATTAAACCAATTAATTTTCCTCTCTTACCTTCAGCTACGTCATCATCAATGGCTCCTTTCACCTGAGAGAAGCACCACTGCATGTCACCTCCAGGACCTGCAGAAATACATAAACATTTAGCTACAGTTCTAACAGCCTACAGGTTCATTAAATAGTTGAAGTTTCACATTTTGGACTTGCATGGTAAACACGTGCCTTAGAAAACATGCATCATATGAGTGTCCATTGCCATCACGGGCAGCAAGGAATAATTTATAGGATGTTAGAAACTAAAAAAAGCAGCATGACTCTTGCAAAAATGTGCGTGTGGTCATAGATGTGCACATATCCTCTCATAACTTCTGCATGTCTAGCCTCAAAGAAAACAGAGATATTATTGTTATATCACAGGCACATTAGGCAAAAGCAGCTGTAAACTAGCATTTTACATGCCCAGATCAATAATGTTCAATGACTGTATAAAGAAATCTGCTAGATCTAAGCTGTGGTTAGTTGATATTGTGGTTTTCTCACTTTGAGAGAAAGAATAAGGTTCAAACAATGATCACAAATACTGACTGAACTCCAAATGGCAGGATGTCAATGCATTCATCTCCATACGTCCTTTATTTTAGGCCTGGTCAACTCTAAGCAGAGGCAGGTGGCCTCCTTGTGCCAGGCTGTCATGTTTAAAAATTACATCAACAAGACAAAACTTGCTGCCTAATTCAATAATAACTTTCATCACTCGCCTCAACAGGTTTCTCCTTTAGCACAGCTCATTGCACAATAAAAATGGCTGGCATATTTTCCACAGGTGATCGGTCCGCTTAAATATGAAAACTGGTCTGATTTGTCTGTAACATCCAAATACACACGCTCTACACAATAATCAAGGACATATGAGTCACCACGGATTCACCACACACATATTCTGAATTGAATCATATAATTAAAACAACAAGGGTTGGTACTGATCAGGACAAAATGTAATACCTTCATTGTGCCTGCACTTTTTTTGAAAGACAACAATCCCTCCAAATGAAAAAAGATGTTCAAAGTCATCACACCAGTTTCAATAACATGCAGTGTCATTCATCTCTCCACCCTAATGGACCAAATGCATGCACCAAATATGTCACTAGTTACATATTTTTTCTAAACGAGTACCAGTCCCGTCTGGCTACGAGGGGGCTAAAAGCATACACGATTTCAAATAACTACTCAGTTAAGCTAATGAATGAAATTCTACACTGCACGAAATAAACCCATCACTACCGGGGTCTTACTTGGACGACAGCCCCATTTTCCGATCGACCATGCTCGTATAATAAGCACTACCCTGCTGAGTTTTAATTCCTTTGAGGCAGAAACTATGCTCAATCTGCAGCAGGGCCCGGAGTACTAGCCTGCATGTGGGTAATGTCAAAGTTTGAGCGAAGCTAATCACGGTATGCTTGACAAAATTACTCCTTTAGCCACTTACTTTTTTTTGGGAAAGAAAAAATATTTAAATACACCATTGCATTATTCTGTGAATTTGAGCACTGGGGTTTCGGGGATAGCTAGCTTACATGGTGTGCAGTTAGCTTGAGAAAATCGTCCCGGGCCGGTAAACAGCCATCATTTGCTAGCTAGCCAGCTAGCTAACGTTAGCCGGCAAGGATAGGCCAAACGCGGGATGACACTTGAGTTAGCTGGGCAGCTAACGCTAGCACCATTTAGCTGCCGTTAGCTAAACCGAAACGCGGCTGCGAAATCTCGCAGCTACTGCGGCTAGGACCTCCCAGGAATAGGGTCTCACTGCGAAGACTCCGACGCGTCCGTGGTATTTTATGTGTAAACGTTAAAGTGAATTAATTACCTGCCATAACGAGACAGACAGTGGAGCTTGCCTCAGTCAGTCACGATCCTGCTTCCCACTCCCACGCGCTGATTCGTGGGATCTGAACTTTTTTTTTTCTTCCGCTCGGTATCCGCTGTCCGTGTGCGCAGATCTAAATTTCTGCGATGCTCTGAATTAATTGTAACACTGGATGTTTTATCACTGTCCCTCTTTTATTTCCCGCTCCGCTCCCTGGCGCTTCACCTCTCCTTATGTCAGTCAGCCTCCTCTGCCTCTCTTGCCGCCGGCTACTCCGCATCCCACAAGTCATTTCTTCCCCACCCCTCACCACAGTCTCTTCCGCACGTGAACCAAAAGGTTTTTATAATGCGCGCGCACACAGCAAAGCAGAAGCACGGGCACGCGCGTACACATCGCCTTATAGCTGAACGCAGAGGGTGTAAAAGTATCCCACAGTAATACTGCAACTCGGTACAAACTTGAATTAAGTATCAATATGTATTTTGTCAAAAAAATAATGCACATTATAGTTGTTTTTACTGCATTACTTTTCACAGTATGGCCAGGATAGGGTGACCAAATCCGAACTAATTAACATGTTAACATGTTGGGGGCCAAGAAGTGTTTTTAATCAACTTTATTGCAGCATGTAGAACATGCAAAAGACAGAAGTCCAAAAGACTAAAGTTTTCCAGGCTATAAGGGGAAAATAAAACTTGTTTTGGCGAGTGTAGCAATACAAAATATATATGGATATAAAACTTATAATATAATGAGATAGATATAATGAAACAGATTAGAGAGTACTCTTTCTCAGGTGGAGTGTCGAATCTTAAGAAATGAAATATAATGTCTTGCCAAAACTTGTTAGTATGTGTACATTTCCTGAAAAGACTGAATACTGTCTCAGTGTGGGATTAATTTTTAAAGAGAGAAAGAGAAGCTTTACAATACAGTAGTGAGACTTGCTATGATGTATGATTTGGAGATAGTGGTACTGACAAAAAGACAGAAGGTGGAGCTGGAGGTGGCAGAGTTGAAGATGTTAAGATTTTCATTGTGAGTGAATGAAATATGGATAAGATTAGAAATCAGTGGGTTTGGAGACAATGTTAGAAGTTGAGATGGTTTGGACATGTACTGAGGAGGAACAGTGGCTATATTGGACACAGGATGTTGAATATGGAGGAGGAACAGAGGAAGACCTCAGAGGAGGTTTGTAGATGTTGTGAAGCAGGACAGGGAGAGGATGCCAGAGATAGGGTGAGATGGACGCAACAGTCTGCAGCTTACAGGTTTGACATTGTCCTGCAAGGCTTTCGTAAACTAATGCCAAAGAAATAAAGAGATTTAAAAAAACAAAAAAAAACAAAAACTGCTTTTCAGCTCCTCCAAAAGTGGGCAACCTGGTCACCTTAGGCCAGATCAGAGAGAGTGAGACAGGTGAAGGGTCACTGTTTCAGTGACCTAAAAGTGGTGAATTTCGTAAACTAGAGCCAATTAGAAAATGTGGAACAAGTGTTCCTCCTGAATAAAGTGGGACACCTGGTCACGAGTAAATATGATTTTTTGTTTTCTACTGTGCAGCATGGTGCCCTAAAAAAAATGGTATTTTCATATGCATCTAAAAATCATTTAGACGGAGACTATGCTGTAGTCACGCGAGACTTTGTGAATCTCGGCAGTATCGTTAATGGCGGCGTGACTCTATCAGCAAACATTTGCGTGATTAGCCTTTTTTTTTTCTCGCCAATTTATAACTAGACAGGCTTAAAACTAAAAAAATATAGGTAGTTTCTTAGCCTAACTTAAATTATTTTCAACAATCTGGAGGACGGTGGAGAGGACCTGGATAGTTTGCTGCGGTACATCGACGGGTGTTTTGAGCGAGTCGTCATGGGGAAAACAGACAAGACGCCGACTCCCTCCACCAGCAAAGCAACGCCGTCCACAAAAAGAAGCCGCCCAGAAGATTCCCCAGAGGCAACTTCGCCACCCACCACCAATATTGTGGACATTCTGGAGTCCATTAATAACAAATTGTCCAGCTTTGACGCCCGCTTGGCCCTGGTTGAAATCCTTCACAAGGAGTTTCAGGCCCTGCGGGAGTCAGTCGAGTTCAGCCAGCATCAGGTGGAAACACTGGCTGCTGAAAACGCTGTCCTCAGAGAGTCGGTGAATTCCCTCACCGAGGAAACGACCCGGCTCTCAGAAGAAAATAAGAAAATTAAAGAATCGATTATCGAGCTTCAGGCCCGCAGCATGAGAGAAAATCTTGTGTTTTCAGGTATCCCGGAGAAGGCAGAGGAGGACCCGGAGGCTACAGTGAAGGAATTTATCCAAACTCACCTGAAGCTCCCGGAGGACGCCGTGAAGACCATCGCCTTCCATAGAGTCCACCGCCTGGGAGGGAAGCGACCCGGAGCACGCAGACCCAGACCGATCGTGGCCAAATTCGAACACTTCAAAGAAAAAGAGCTGGTGAAGAGCCGCGGCCGGGAGCTGAGAGGGACGGACTTCAGCGTCAACGACCAGTTTCCAAAGGAGATTCTGGAGCGACGCAAAGCCCTATTCCCCATCCGGAAGAAGCTCATGCAGGAAGGCTCCCGGGCTGTCATCGCCGTGGACAAACTGTATGTAAACGGACAGCTTTACCGAGACAAAAACACCACGCCATGGCTCAGCTGATCGATCAGGTGATCTGTGTCCATATTAACGTTCTTTTCTGAGTTTTTTTTTCAACTATCTAAACAGTACCATTAAATAGTCTAAATCTGTCTAAGTAGTACCATTAACGCCGACGAGTCAGCATAGTACCGTGATCGTTTGTTTGGTTGTTTGTTCTGTTTTGTTTTCCCCTCATCTAATTTCATTCTTATGTCACTTAGTTCACTTTTTACACGTCTTTTTTCTTTCTGCACTCAGCAATATGTTTACGTCACTTACAATGCTACAGTTTACTACACTAACATACAGCGCAGATGCACACACACCAACATACAGCGCACATACACACGCACACATCAATATAAAGGGCACACGCCAACATACAGAACATATGTACACACACACACACATCCTTAGTGAGCACACAACAGTCCATCAGTTAGTTTAAATATGAGCACACTCAGATTTGTCTCATGGAATGTGCACGGGGCTGGTTCGAGGGAAAAGAGACTAAAAATTTTTAATCGGTTAAAAGACTTAAAAGCAGATGTTGTTTTTCTACAGGAGACACATGTGTCCAAAACATCTGTGCTCACTCTTTCCTCTCCACAGTTCCCTCACACGTACTCAGCCTGCTATAACTCCAAACAAAGAGGTGTAGCTATATTGATTAACAAGAAGATAAACTTTAACATTAGCAACAGTACAATAGACCCTGAAGGTAGATTTATAATACTTAATTTATCTATACAGAATACAGATTTATGTATTGCTAGTATATGGACCAAATGTTGATGACCCCTCCTTCTTTCATGCTTTGTTCACTTCACTCTCAGATCACTCTGACACCACACTTGTAATAGGAGGAGACTTCAACCTGGTACTTAATGCAGATATTGACAGGCTCAGTACAGCAGCGAGTCAGAGGAACTGGCAGTCTGCAGACATTCTTAAACAGTACATGAAGGATTTTGGACTTTGCGATGCTTGGCGTTCACATCACCCTACTTTGAGAGATTATAGTTATTTCTCACAAGTACACAAATCTCATTCCCGCTTAGATTACTTTTTAGTTAGCAGCTCCATAATGATGGATATCACAGACACTCAGATTCACCCTATCACTATTAGCGATCATGCACCGGTGTCTATGTCTCTGACACAGAAAAGAGTCACACCACCAATCAGGAACTGGAGATTTAATACATCATTACTTAAAGAAGAAGATTTTATTAATTATTTCAAAAAGGAATGGTCAGCATACTTAGAATATAATGATATTCCAGGAATATCACCATGTGTTCTTTGGGAAGCAGGAAAGGCAGTAATGCGGGGCAAAATAATATCTTACTGCTCGCATAGGAAAAATAAAGAAAAAGCACTTGTGTTAGAATTAGAACAAAAAATTAAATCTTTAGAAACTGCTTATGCCGCTTCACCACAAGAACATACAATTATCAGCCTGAGGAAACTGAAACTGGAGCTAAATGAAATAATTGATAAAAGGACACAATTTATGTTGCAGAGGCTGCGTTTGGAAAACTTTGAGCATGGAAATAAATCTGGAAAATTCCTGGCCAAGCAATTAAAACTGAATAAAGAAAAAACAGCTATTTTTTCTATTAAAGACTCGACTGGTATTATTACTCATGACCCACAACAAATAAATAACTCTTTCAGAGACTTCTATGAAGCCTTATATTCACCACAGATTAACCCATCTGATACTGAAATTGAAGAATTTCTTAATAATATAAATCTACCAAAACTAAATGACAGCCAGGCTGCAGCTCTGGATTTACCTCTTTCATTGTCTGAACTTAGTGAAGCCCTACAGCATCTCCCAAATAATAAAGCCCCAGGCCCAGATGGTTTTCCAGCCGAGTTTTATAAAGAATTTTGGTCTGAGCTAGCTCCCATTTTTTTCAGAATGGTAACTCAGATTCAGAATGACCACATCTTATCTCCAACCTTAAACTCTGCTAACATTAGCCTGCTTCTTAAACCAGGCAAAGACCCCACACTCCCATCCAGCTACAGGCCAATCTCTCTCATTAATGTAGATCTTAAAATAATTTGCAAAGCCCTTGCCAAAAGATTAGAAAGTATTACTCCATTTATTGTACATCCAGATCAAACAGGCTTTATCAAGGGTCGGCACTCAGCCAATAATACACGTCGACTGATAAATATAATAGACTATTGTTCTATTAACAAATTAGAGACGACAATCGTGTCTTTAGATGCAGAGAAAGCATTTGATCGGGTAAATTGGAAATTCTTACTAGCAGTTCTGCAAAAATTTGGATTCGGTTCATCCTTTATAAACTGGATCAGAACACTACACAGCTCTCCGAATGCGCGAGTTAGGACAAATGATCTCATTTCACAAAGTTTCAGTCTGCAGAGGGGCACTAGGCAGGGCTGCCCACTCTCTCCCTCTCTTTTTGTAATTTTCATTGAGCCGCTAGCAGCAGCAATCCGTCAAAATGCAAATATTAAAGGGATTCAAACTGAAAATATGGACCATAAACTTAGCCTTTATGCTGATGATGTATTACTTTTCCTTGGGAATTCACAAGGCTCTCTTTTGAAGACTATCACACTGATAGATAAGTTCTCATCTATATCTGATTACTCTATCAATTGGAGTAAATCAACAGTTTTGCCTCTGAATTGTAATTTCCAGAGAACCTCTAGGACCCCACTAAAGTCAGGAAATATTAGATATTTAGGCATAAATTTTTCCGCCAGGCTCTCAGACTTGGTACGATTAAATCATATCCCCTTATTAAAAACAATAGAGGATGATCTCACACGTTGGAACAGTTTACCTATATCACTTATGGGGAGAGTTGCTGCCATTAAAATGATGGTTTTACCAAAAATTAATTATCTATTTTCATTGATCCCTAATAAACCTTCTATTCCTTGGTTCAAGTCACTAGATTCAAACATCTCAAAATTTTTATGGAAAAACAAACCGTCAAGAATAAGCTTAAAAACTTTACAAAAGCCAAAACACAGTGGAGGTCTAGAATTACCAAACTTTTATTACTATTTCTTAAGCAGTAGATTGCAGTATATTTCAAAGTGGATCAAATCCAACTCATTAGACAACCCATGGCTGGATCTAGAACAGGCGTTTTGTGGAAAAATAAAAATCTCAGATTTACCTTTCATTAGTTCCAGTATTAAACATCATAACTGCTATAAAGTCCTTAGTATAAATACCTCTCTGACAGCCTGGTGGGAATTTTTAAAAATAACTAAGTCTTCACTCATCCCCTGTAAACTAACACCCATTTGGAACAATCCAGATATTTGTCAGAAAAAGAAAATGCTGAATTTTCCGTTATGGCGTGATAAGGGTATAAATAACTTAGAACATATTATCCAAGATGGAAATTTTATCACGTTCCAAGAACTTATATCAAAATATAGAATTGGCAACGGTAGATTTCTGGAATATCAACAAGTTAAGTCCGTCCTACAGGGAAGATTTAACCTTAATCAATTGAATCTAGAAATGCCTACTTGGGTAACAGAATTTCTTAACCTCTGTACCCCAAAATTGTTATCAAAATTATATAAATTATTAATAAAAACTGATGATTCAGTTTCCCTCCCAATTACAAAATGGGAGCGTGATCTTTCTGTCAACCTGGATCAAAATTTATGGACAGAAATATGTTTAAATATCTTCAAAATGACTAAAAGACCCCAAATACAACTTGTACAATATAAGATTCTCCATAGAACATACTACACTGGACAAAGGATGTTCCAAATGGGCCTTACACACTCAAACATATGCACCCACTGTACAAGCAATTCAGAGGATAATCATCTACACGCTCTGTGGTCTTGTGTACCAGTTCAGAGATTTTGGCAGAGGATTTGTGAAGATCTATCCACATGGTTTAGCTGTCATATCCCAACTTCCCCCAGACTATGCATCTTAGGTGATGTCAGTGAATTAATTATGGAGTTAAATATATCACACATAGTTCTTACTGCCTTGTGCATCGCTAAGAAGATGATCCTCATGAACTGGAAGACAAAAAATAAACTATGTATTACTCAGTACAGAAATTTATTAGTAGATCATGTTAGTTTAGAGAGAATGTCTGCTTCTTCTAAAAACAAATTGGAGGAATTTGACTCTCTTTGGTTCCCACTGCTCAGCTCCATTACTTAGTGGGGGTGGTGGGCTGCGGGCTCTGCTCCTGATGTGCTTTGTGGGGGGGTGGGGGGGGACTCCGGGGGCCTGGGGAGCTGGGTAGCTGGTAGCCTCCTGGGGCTGGGGTCCTGGGGCGACCTTCTGGTGATGTCTGTGTGCCTGTCCTGGTTGATGGTGGTGGGGGCTTGGATGGTGCTGCCTTCGGTCCTGGGGTGTGGGCGGGGTGCTTGGGGGGGTGGTGCCGGCCCTCGGTCGGTTGGCTGGTCTTCCCTGTATGGCTTGGGGGCTGGGGTCTGGGGCCCCGGCACTGGGGCCGCGCCGGCTCCCGGTGGGCCCCCCCTGGCGCGGGGGGGGCCGCTGCGGGCCCGGCCGCGCCGCCGGGTGTGGTGGGTTGGCCTGACGTCGGGATGTCCGGTCTACGCTTTTGGGGCCCTGGGGTGCCTGCATTGCAGGGGGGTGGGGTGGGGGATGGGGCCGCGGTGGGGTGGTTGGGGGGGACTGGGCACTGCATTTCCATGCCCAGGCCAGTATGTCCTGTCGCCTGTTTGTGTCTATTGTTGAGTGAATGGGCATCTAGGAGGAGCGGGCCGCCCTCTGCGGTGGGGGCGAGGGCGCCAACCTCGGGTGCTGCAGTGCTCCGGGATGCTGTCACCGCGGCCCCGGGCTCACCTCCCCCGGCCCTGTGCTGGGGTGTGGGAGGTCGGGGTGCCTATTGAGCCAGCGGCCAGCTGGCTCTCTTCTTCCAGGATTTTTCCTGGTCCTATGCCCCCCCCCCCCCTCCCCCTCCCCATACACAAACACACACACACACACACACAGAATACACATCACTCACAGATGTAGGATGGAGAGGCCACGTGGAGAGCTGCACCACCACTTGCCTCTCCGTTTTAATTGCACTTTAGTCATTATAACTCACAACACATACACACTTACACCCTGATACACATAGGACCTTTGGGGCAGGCATGTTACTCAGAGGTTGATGAGATGGGCCGCTGAGGTGGCCCCACTCGGATCCTCGTCACTGTCTGTCTCCAAATTTTATTTGCACTTTAGACATGGAGGGTTTTGGGGGGGCAGTGTGGGCAAGCGCTGACGACCAACAGTTGGCGCTTGTGGCATAACTGTCCCCTCAATTTTAACTGCACCCTATACACCTCATTCACTCACAAACATTAACACATAGACCTACAAGTTGGGGAGGAGGAGGGGTGGATGGGTCATCTTACACCCCGATTTCTTGCGTCTCGCCCGGGGTAGGGGTCGGGTGGTTCCTTGGGGACCGGGCTGGTGGCGTCCTGGGGTCGCTGTTGGCCCTGGGGTGGTTTCCACTTGCCCCGCCTTCAGAGGGTGGGTAGCTATGGATGAATGTGTGTCTTTGTGTATTTGTCACCGTCTCCGTGAGTATGGGTGGGTGAGTGAATGTGTATGTATGACATATCTGTGTGTGGGTAAGTATGTATGGGCATGTATGAGTATCTGTGTATAAATGTGTACACGGGTGTCTGGGTGTGTTTGTATGTATGGCTGGACCTGGGTCTGGGCCTTGTGCCTTGCCTCCTGGCCGCTCCTTGCTGGTTGCCTCCTCCCCCCTACCCCCCTGGGATGGGGGTGCCTCGGGGTTCCTGGGTGGGGCTGGGTGTTCTGGCGTGGGTACTGGCCTGCCCCCCTTGGGGGTGCGGTGCGGGGCTGCGTTGGCTTCTTCGGCGTGGGGGGGGGCTCTGTGGAGGGTCGGGCGGTCCTTGGGTGCCGTGGGCCCGGGAGCCCTGCCGCCGGCCAGTGCAGAGGGCTGGCCGCTGGGGGGGGGCTGGCTTCTCATCGCCTTGGGTTCCCTGGAGCCCTCGCTCCTCGACTGGGGGGGCTCCGTCTGAGACCACCCTCTCCCGTCTGCTGGGGTAGGTGTGCGGTTGTCTTTGGACTGAGTGGCCGGGGGTCTTCCTGGCCCTTGGTGGGCTGCTGGTGGCCTGGGGTTCTGGGGGCTTTCCGTACCTGCCTCTGGCTTCTGATGGGTGGAGCTGCAGCGTTTTGCCCTCATTGGTAAGTACGTTCCATGACACAGACACAAACATGACACAGACACAAACGCCCACTCAAAAAAAAAAGAAAAAAATTAAAAAAAAAAAAAAAAAAAAAAAAAGGAAAAAAAAAAAAAAAAAAAAAAAAAATAAAAATCATTTAGTACTGATGAACTGTTTTGCATAATGGTGGGGGAAGTACTGAAGTAAAAGAATCAATACTTTTAAAGTCTTGCATTCAATATCCTACTTAAGTAAACCTACTAATAGTATCAAAATGTACCTAAAATGCCTGAAAAGAAGAATCATATGCAGAAAGTAGCAGTAAATGTGATTAGTTAGCTCTGATGCAGAGGTGTTGGGCCTCGTTAGCTCTATGCAACATCAAAAGCTTTTTTTTTTTTAACATGTATTGACTAATCTATTTTCAAATTTCTTTTTTGACAGCAACTTTCATTGCTGTCAAAATGTCAAAACAAGCTCTTTCTCTTTTCCTCTTCCTTTATTTTCAGTAAGTCATGCATACTATAAAGGAACTAGTGTCAGCACTGCAAACATGCAGGCCTTCAGATGGCAAAAAGATAGTTTCACCACCCACGTGGATCCTTGAGATCCTTTGTCTTTGTCAGGGGAAGTGTGCCTACTGAAGAAAATAAAAATGCAGCATTCCTTAGCTTTGCCAATTCGGGACTGCAAGAGATGCCATCAAATGGCAAGCCTCAAGAAGAAAGAAATTAATATTTTGTTTCTAAGTGCTTGCTCAGCTGGAGCAGCACTACTGCCAAATACAGTATCTTCTCAGACTTTGTGAAGCAGTCAGTTCTCTGCAAGGCAATTCTTTCTCACCTGGCTGTGATGTCTGTCCCTGTAACTGTCATTTCCAATAAAAGCTCCACCTCGGTCTTTGTCAGCAGAAGCATCTGTCTGCTTGACCACCTCATCAGAAAGAAAGAAACAAAGAAAGTTTAGCCAAGGAGATAAAAGATGGGTTTAATGTAAAACCCTGGTGAAAACCTCTGATTTTGCACAGACCAACCTGCAGCCTAAGTTTCATGTAAATCTATTTTCTATTTCTGCTGGGAGTACATCTTCAGTATTCTCATCCAGAGTAACTATCACACTGACCACATTGGAGCTTCAACACATAAGCTTATATTTAGGATTAAAATAGAAAGCACAGTTGAGGCTTGTGGGAATGCCTTTCATTTTATATTTAATTATAAAGCAAAAAATAAATAAAAACTTTAGCAACACGATTATGATAGATGAAGAAATAAGGGGTTAAAAGCATCATTACTGGATGGGGGTGGGAGCATAAAAATCTGAGCCAAGTTTAGATGTTAACCTCATGGTGGCATCCAAGGATAAGGAAAGGCTGGGGTCACCAGACTCATTAGGAGTCCTCTTAAGTCCCATGGACATTCTGTTCAAATTAAAGTGCCAACCTATTGAAAGAATATCAAGCTATTTCATGAGAAAAATGGAAAACGCTGACCTGGTGGTCAGGATATCATTAGAAATCATCATCTGAGCATCATCAGTAGCTGCCAAGAAACACCACAAAAAATAAAAACTTGGAAAAGATGAATCAGAAGATCAGCAAAAAGAAGCAGCAGCAATTTGGGATGTTTTTCCTCATTTTCTTTGGTGAACAGACCCTTTGAGTTCGATCAAGTGTCCAGATCTGTCTATTGAGGATTACCAGATTTCCTGCATGCCAAGCTGAGGGCAGCATACTCCACTCTCTGAAACAGCATGGCACAAAAACAAGACTTTTTTGTTGGGATGTTTTCATCGATGACTGGAGCCCTTCAGTGCATCAGTGCTCCAGCTCCAAATTTTGGCGAGTAGTAGACAATGCACATTGGTGAAAGCAGTTCACAATACAGTATCTGTTCAAGGCAATGCGATATTTTCATAAATATGTTATTAACATGTTGTCCCCAAGGAGAGAAAACAGATCTTTATGCTGCCTTGATGCAGTATGTTCATCACATTAGATCCTGGGAACAAGAAGCCAGCCTACTTTCTTTACAGGCACTCATTATCATTCAGCAGAATAAATGTCACTGACAATAGTAAAAAGTGAGCTTCATAGTCTCTCTCTTTATTTTTAAACATCGCTCAAAAGTAAACCTATCACCTTTCTTGCTCAGTCATCCCTGTCTCATTTGTTTGAGCGTGCCACTTCCCTGTTTTTTGCCCTTTTGGCCACAAGAGGGCCATCGATGAGCTTTTATTTTTTATCCTATAGTCTGCATGTAAACATTTCATCTTAAAAACACTGTAAATTAAATTAATACTGTAAACGTCAAAGGCACTGTGTTGATATATTTCAGGAATATCTATCTATATATCTATCTATCTATAGTCCCCTTAGAATTATAAGGTTCTGACATTTTTGACAAAGTTGACTTATTGTCATATTCTTATTCGCTGACCGCTAATCAACAATATGTAAGAATTTTTAAAAAAATTATATACAAGTTTGGCCATTTCACTCACAAAACAAAAAGGTTCTATCTGCAAAATCAAGCTTTAACTTGGTATTATAAGGTTTTATATATATAAACCTCTTTAAAAATGTTGAAATAAAGTCAAGGCCTGCACAGGACAAATTGTAAAAACAAAGATAAAGAAAGTGACAGACTTCTGCAAGTTATTTATCGTGTTTTGCTGTATGCATCAGTTGTTTGGGGAAATGTATGTGTCATGCTGAGGAATGCACCAAAGCCACTGAGAAAAACTTGTAAAAGTCTTTACTTTGCTCTTTCACAAGGACCCTCATCATCGGCCCTCAGGAAGCGCAGGGCAAAGCCGGAAGAAATAGGCATGTGCAGTTTGTATTGGAGCAGTGTACTGTGGTATCTGACGGTACTCCTGTACCAGACAGGGGCAGTGTTGTTTAAGAAGCCCTCTCCTGAGCGAAGACTGGGTCGTAACCGGAAGTTGCAGCTGTGGCAGAGATTATTAAACCCTTGCAAAAATATAAATCTAAAATTAAACAAAAATAAAGTCTCTCTCTCTCTCATACGCACACAACCACACAAAAACCAAACAACCAAACAAACAGAAAACACCTTTATAAGCTATTGTTTTTTTTCTGTTTTTTTTAAATAATTTTTATTAACATTAGAAGCTAGTCCAGTACTGAACCCCTAAACCTATAGGCAGTAATTACTTGCACTGTCTATTCTGTGTATATTGTCCGACTTACATTATACACGGACAGAAAGAAAGACAGGCAGGTATATGTGTAGACGGTCGCCGTTCTGCAGGCGGTGCAGCAGGCAGCCAGAGGGTGTGTCATACGGAGCGTCCCGGGCCAGAAGCATAAAAAGCGGCTTTGCGCTCTGCTGAACCGCCGACTCTGTGCTCCTGCTGCATCTCAGGTCCACAACCGTCCCTCCGTTATAGTCCCAGATCACAACCTCCACCTTAAGGTAAGGCTCACGTTATTAACCCACTTTATTCAAAGCAAAACTGTACCTACCGCACAGATTGAGTAATTTGATGCGTTATTTAACACCCGTTAGACCAGACTGGATCAATGATTTGACAAAGAGAGACTAGGCGATAGAGTGAACTAGTGCTTTTTGGCACCCTTAGACCAATATTTTTTTTGTTTAGCAAATAAAAAAAGGACTACACCCAGCTTTTAATTGACTAGAGCGCAACGCAGTGTTGCCATATAAGGACAAGCCAGTGGAAACCCTGGATGATCCCTGAAAATCCAGTGTGGATAAAACTGACCTCATACTTTTGCCTTATGCCTGTGTTCAGAGTGACTTCCGTGATGTAATGCAAAAACCAAACAACATGGTGCTATTAAAAACAACTATTTTTTCGAGCAACTGTGCTCTAAAACTGTGAGATTATCCTTAGCAGCTTTACATCCTAAACCCGGGGTGTAAAAACAGCCGGCCAAAAGGGGTCTTTGCAAAGTGTGAAAATTATAGATAAGCATTTAATAATTGGAGTTTTATTAATAAAGTGCACTGCTGTTCATTGTGTGGTGTAGCTAGCTTTAATACACACAAATGCACCGTACAGTATTATACTGGTCTGAGATTAAACTGGGCTGGTACCCACGGACTAAACTGAGTGTGTCATCACTGTCGTAAACACCGTTCAGTGTGGTTGTGGTTGCCACAGAAACAACCAAATATTGATGATTACGTTTGTCACAACATCCCCATTGTGACTGTTGCAGGAACCATGTAGTGAGTGTACCCCCCCCCCCCCCCCCCCCCCCGAGATTAAATCTTGTTTGAGTTGAGCAGCTGAACTGCACCCCACTGCAGAATTATAGGCCTTGAGACCCAGAAAAAAAAGGTTTTGATATTTAGATTTTTTTTTTAAAGATAGTTTAAGTTTAATGGTTCAAACATGTTGCATTTATTCCCCAGAAAATTCTTATTATTAGTGGGCATCAAGTATTGTTTGATATCAGAATGATGTGATGTAATCTAATGATAATGTTTCCTTTTTTAAAATTGATTTCTGGTAAAAATGTATTTTTATTTCATGAATATTAAAACAGCTACATGAAGGAAACACATCTGAATACTAAAACATAATTTTAACAAATAACTTCTCATAGTGAAGCTTTTTAATTAAACTCCAGTCTGCACACATAATACTCACCTAAACCTGGGTTGCCAGGTCATGCCACCCATGACACGAACAATGATCCTGCAGAGTGCAACAGAGGGCTGAGTGAGGCAGAAAGGATTTCACTCAGAACTGTGGACGTGGAGTCATATTTAGGGCTGTCAGGAGATGAGGTGGAGGAGGGCCAGACATCAGAGCAAAAAGGTGAAAGCTCAGCGGGGGACTTGCCAGCTTTTTAGGAGCCTGGGAAGAGGCAAAATGACAACACCCGAAGTCCATTATGGATAAGAAGTATTGTGCAAACTAGGGCTCTGAGGTTGTGGGATTTGGTTTCTCAGCTGCCATATAGGATATCGGCCTGTAAATGGAATCATCTTTCCATGGCAGCCTTGTTGCATTCTGTTCAAGAGAGTTCTCACTTTCCAGCCAGAGGGATTTATTTTTTCCCACTTACCAGAGACATCAAGATTATTTAAGGACAGTAAATAAAAGGTTTTTTTGGAAAGGGTACAATTACTATTTCTACTAATTCAAAATTAAGACTCTCATATTGGAGGAACAATATGAGTTTTAGCAGTAGAATTATGATACAATATCACTTAACTTCCC
Source organism: Archocentrus centrarchus (assembly GCF_007364275.1). Classification (NCBI taxonomy): domain Eukaryota; kingdom Metazoa; phylum Chordata; class Actinopteri; order Cichliformes; family Cichlidae; genus Archocentrus; species Archocentrus centrarchus. The sequence goes on from NC_044357.1 coordinate 20,771,464, forward strand.
TTGTGGCCATAAAATGTGGATGGTGCACTTCCCATTATTTTGAGAAGAAAGTCCATGTGCTCTATTTGCCCAGCCTCCACAAATGTGGAATCAATAGAAAGCCCAGGATGTCACCTTACAATACAGTAGGACTCCTATAGAGTGCATAAATGGTGCTTTACATAGAGGCTTCAGACTCAAGTCCCTAACAGAGGGCCAAAATTAATTGCTGCATCTTAGGAGGCTAAACAACTGTGTGCATGCTTTCTTTAGGGCTGAACTGGTGAGGGACAGGGATGGGTGCATGTCAAGTTGTGGTCAGAGGTTTACACGTACTGTACTCATCATGGGCATGAATATCATGGTAATTTTAGGCTTTTAATGATTTCTGAACTGTTCTTTTTCCAGGGTGGAATGATTGCACAGCATACATCTTTAATGACTTTCAAAAAAGAATTGGGTGCACAAGTTTAAATTTATTTTGGATTTTCTGTGATCCACACAGGGTCAAAAGTAAACATATGTTCTCAAATTTACCCCCCCACACTAGTATTTGGTTAAATGTCCCGTAGCAAGTTGCACCTTGACCAGACGTTTTTGGTAACCATCAGCAAGCTTCTGGCATAATTCTGGCTGGATATTTGACCAATACTCAGAACAATGGGAAAGTCCAAGCAACTCAGTGAAGATGTAAAAAGGAGCATTGTAGATTTACACAAGTTGGGAAGGTCTCTTGGAGCCATTTCTAAACAACTGCATATTCCAAGATCGTCAGTTCAAACAATTGTACGTAAGTACAAGTTACTCGGATGTGTCGCAACTTTGCCGAGGTCTGGAAGAAGACCCAAATTGTCACCCTCAGATGAGAGGAAATTGGTTAGGATGTTCATGAACAACCCAGGAACAACCAGTTCATGGCAGGCTCAAGCCTGTCATGAACTGCAAGCTGCTGGAACACCAGCGTCACTGTCCACAGTGAGGCGAGTTTTACATCGCCATGGACTGACAGGGGGCCAACCAAGAATGAAGCCCCTGCTCCAAAATCAACACCTTCAATCTCGACTGAAATTTGCAGCTGCCCACACGGACAAGCCAAATGCCTTCTGGAGAAAAGTTTTATGGTCAGATGAGACAAAGGTTGAGCTATTTGGCCACAATGACAAGAGGTATGTTCGGAGAAGTAAAGGTGAGCACTGCACCAACTGTTGAGCATGGTGGTGGTAGCATCATGCTCTGGGACTGTTTTGCTGCAAGCGGTACTGGTACATTGCACAAAGTGGATGGATTAATGAAAAAGGAGGACTACCTCTAAATTCTTAAACTTCACCTCAAATCAACAGCTAGATGGTTGAAACTTGTTCCAACAGGACAATGATCCCAAACACACACCAAACCTGGTTTTGGAATGTTTAAAGCAGGCTACCATTTAGCTTTTTGCAGTCTTTTTTTTTTTAATACAATAGATCATAAACATTTTTATTTGTTGGTCATTTTATCATGAAATTCTATATTTTATACTAATATTTCTGACCTTTTAACATCATTTCACTTTAGTAAGAACACTCGAGTCGTTGGCAGAGCACAGCATCTTTATCTGCTAAATCTGGATCTGCCTTCAAAGTGACCCAACCCCTGGTAGTGTGTGATACTTTGGACCCATTGCAAACGTGCACTGAATTAACAGTCTCATCTGTTACAATAAGCAGGACTGGATGCTTTTAACTGTGGTCCCCCATGACCCCACTACATTATTATTTTTTTGTCTTTTTGAACAAAATTATTGACAAAGTCATGAAAATAAAATGAAGTTCCTGTGAGATTTAATGAAACATATACATGCTTGGGTGCCCCATTCAATAGGATTAAAATCATTTCTGCAACAGTCTTAATGTTATAATTTAGCACTCAGCATGCTTTGTTGAGGCTCATGATCGATAGAAAGACTATCCCTCAGGTCAGAAAAGGTTTCTGAGTCTAGACAAACCGTCAGACTGACCTTGCATGAAAAATGACAGCATGTCTTGTGTTTTTTTTTTTTTTTTTTTTTTTAAACACATCCATTTCCTGACAAGCTGCCTCTTGTGGTCATACAGTCTAACATTGACTATTGTCCCTGCCCTTAAAAAGTGGAGAGGCTGTGTCATTGCTGTAAATCAAGGAATGTCAGGGTGGAGATGGATGGATGTTTGGCATACAAGCACAGTAAACATCTGTTTGGTGATGTGCATGGCAGATGATTCAAACTGGGCAAGGAATAGCTAGGTTGCCTATAACCACATTTAAATCTATGTATTTTTTTAAATAATACATAGTAACATAGTTCCTAAATGCCATTTAAATTGGAGTCATGTGAACAAGTCAGTACATGTTTATTGTTGGCATATTTGGGCAAGCAAGCATTTGATCCTTTGATAGCAAGCCGAAAGAAAAAGGTGGTATGCTCTCACTCTTGAGCAACACCACAAGGAAGATTAATATTTAATTTATAACTTTTATTCAGCAAAAATATCAAAAGATATGATTTTTCTGTAGAAACAGTAAGTACATCCTAATCCACAGATGCTAGTAAGCAACAATAACTTCTTGCTGGTGCTTTATGTATCTTTTAACCACTCTTGCATGCAAAGGTCTTGTAGTTCTTCCTATAAAAAAATAAGCCATCTATTAAAAAGTCAGCTTATGTTTCAACTTCAGCTTTCTGGTACTCTATATACACAGTTGAATTAATGTTCTCTACTGCCAAGTTCCTAAGGAAGCAGTGCAGCCCCAGTCATAACAACTTCACTATAGCTGGCACATAAAACAGACATTTTGTTGTAGTTTTTCTGAAAATGACTACACAATATCAGGAATTTGTCTATTTAAAAAGTCAACAGTTGCCAGTGTTGGGGTCATTACTGAAAAAAGTAATGTATTACACATTACTTACTACATTTCTTTAAAGTAATGTAGTATGTTATTTAATTACTGACTGGAGAAAGTAATTTGTTACACTACTTGTGCCATGCTACTTTCACATTACTCTGTAGCATGACCTAAAATGCATTGTCATGTAATTATCAGTTGGCAATATAAACCTTGGGCTACAGTCCCACAGACCAACACAAACCTGTATCCTAACCTGTAACCTGTTTACACAAATGCTTGCAAAGAGCAGATGTTGTGTTAGCAGTATAGTGCAACTCTTTTTGTCCTGGATGCGATTTGCACTTTACCATCATGATCTTGTCCTTTTTGTGAAATGTTCATATCTTCACTCCTCAAAAGTTGTAGACCATGCCACCATTTCCTCCCTGCACCATTTCCTCCCATCACACAGATAATTGAAGAAACTTTGTAACGCTAGTAATGACATAATTGTAACTGTAGTGTTATTACTGAAATTAGTACAATGTAATTACTTTGCAACTCATTACGCCCAATGCTGGCAATTTCTGTTGTATTCATTTTTTCTTTATAGTATATCAAACAATGGTTAACATGGACATGTGATCATATCTTCTGGGCTTTGCATCATCATGAATGATTACCAAACATGTCAGATCACAAATAGCTGATAAAGGTTATGCTTTGACAGCTATATATGTCATTGCTGAGTGAGAAATAAAAACTGTAATACAGTCTTTTACTATTAACTGATGCTGTTTTCTGTTTTTTTCTTATTAACTTAAACATGGTTAAGGTTCTTCCATTGACACGAGTAGGTTCTTCCAGCTGCTTTGTGGGCAGGGCTAAGCCTTACTTTAGTAGTTGTAAGTAAAGTAAAATTTTATTTACATGGCACCTTTCAAGATAAATATCACTATCACTATACTTGACAACAAAAATGCTAAAATATAAAAACAAAATTTTACTAAAAAGCAACTTCAACACTTTAGAAACTTTGTAGATACATTCATTGCAAACATCAGGTGTGATATTGATACATACAGTGCACCTCTTCATATGCGTGCATACAGAGTAAAATCCCATCCTCAAAACTTTGTGCGTATTGCATTTTGTGTAAGATGAGAAGCGGTTACAGAGTTTCTCATCTGTGGCTGTTTGCATGTCAATTGTTCCTCAAATAAGCCTCTCATATCCTTTAACAGCCGTCCATATATCATGGAGGTTATTTGCAAAGTTGTAAACAGCCGTTTTGATTCTCTTAGTCTTACTTGGTGTAAACAGATGAGAGGAAAGCAGAGTGGCTATTACAGAGTCTGTGCAGAGCATTATCTGATGTGTCCTGATTAAGCTACATGGCAGCTCAGCAGCCCTGAAGAGGTTGAGAGTGGCATGCACGGAGAAAATGAGTCATCAGAAAGCACCTCCTCCTGAAGGAGGAATCTTGTTTTATTTGGGAGAACTTAGAAACAAAAATGCTGCTTTAGCCCAGAAATCAAGATTTTCCAGATAACGCTATTTTGGGTTTGTTTTCATAGCATGGACACCAGCAGACAAGTCACAAGGGCTCCGATAACAGTTTATTCATTGTCATATGAATTCAGAGCTGCTTTCTGCGCAAGTTTTGAGTTTTCACTCAGGCCTCAAGCGAAGGCACACACAAAAGAGAGGTTGGTGGAGAATGGGGGAGGGGAATCAAATAACTGGGGCTGGAATGAGCTCTCATTGCCTGCTTGTTTGGAGGGGAAGGGGTGGTGGCTGGGCCCACAGATGAAGGGGTGCAAACTGACTGAATGCCAGTGTGTGGCGGGTGGCAGACACCTCCCTTCTTCAGCATGCCTGTGACTGACCACAAGTCATGTGACCAGTTCTATTTAAGCTGTGTTGAGTCAACAAACCACCCCTCCTTGAGTCACTGTATCCAGCGTGGAGCAGCCCTGAGTGGCGAATGCTTGTTTTAGTCAGCTGCTGCCCTTCATACAAGCAAAAACATTTGTATTTGTAAGAGTCTTGTTGTGCCTTAAACTTCATTCTCTAACCTTTTTCCCTCGTGTAAGTTTTCGCCTACGTTTGTTCTTTTTCATTACTGGCTTTGAGTCTTCAAAGGTTGCTCAGATGCTGAGTGTATCCCCTCTGATGTTTGCTTTATTAAGTCAGAGGCAGTACCTAACCCTAGGATGAAACGGCTCTGATGTGCAGAGACAGACAGAACATTTCTCTCCATCAGAGGGGAAGATCACAGTCACAGCCGGTCATATTTATTTAGAGCCACAGAGATTATGATCTTCAGAATATGAAGGTGCACACAAGGGATACTGTATTTTCCACAAGTGAAAATTTTAAGAAGGAAGATTACTCAGCTGTTGCTGAATGAAAAGTCTTCTTTGGTTATTAAGGAAAAGCAGCTTTATTATCAGGCGTGTTTTGGAGCATTCACAGTGGGGACCGAATGGGATTCATGGGTACGTTTTCATGAAACGTACAGCCGCTAGACTAGAAGGCTAAACATTTTTGTACTGACCAGTTTCAAGCACTAATATTCTCTTTAAGGGCGTGATTTCAAGTTAAGCTGTTTACAAATTCCTGAGTATGTTGGTTTAATTAAAGAAATGCTGTAGCATTGCACTCAAAGCAGAAGTCTGATTTATTATCAGCTGCTTGGGAGCACAATGTTTTGTTTGTTGCCAAGACATTCAGGAAGTGGCAGTTTGGGGAGGATGTGGTTACTTCTTTGTTTAGATGCCTTTAAATATATGTATATAATTGTAATATATGAATTACCAGATGTGGTTGTGTTTTTTGTTTTTGTTTTTTTTTTTGAGGCAAATAAATTTTTTCTTTCTTTTCAATCTGTAGATGACCTGGCAACAAGGTGGCAATAAACCACTTAGCATAAAGAAAAGAGGCCAGAGGAAACAGCAAGCTTGGCTCTGTGCTACAGTGAGCTAATGATACATTGTAAAAGTGTCAAAAAGAAAAATTTGAGGTTTTAGGAGCGTTACGGTGTTACAGCCACTGAGAGTACTGGAAAACCTCAGTGTGGGAATATGACTTCAGGAAGGTGCAGCGCCTTGCAGTTTTAATTTGGTCAGAGCTAAGCTAGCACCTTCTATTGCTTTAAGGATTCGTACTGGGCCGGGATTCTTAGTTCCAGCTCCATATTTAAATAACATGCTAAATGCAAGTGCTCTCCAAAGTTTTTTTATTAAATAAAATATATGAGATCTTTAGTCTACCACTACATATCATGCACCAAACCACTAATTCTTGTAGATATGCCGTCCTGAGATCGTTATAACTATCTTTCTGTGTGTTGAGGCTTTCAGAAACTAGCTATTTAACATTGGTAATTTTCACCAAGTCTTAGTTAGTTCTTCTTATGTGGTGACAGAAGTGTCCTTTCTGGTTTTTAATGGCCATCAAGCTTCTCATGAGGGGAACTTCACAAGGGCAGTGGATAATGCTGTAATGGCATCGCCTCATGGCCTCAGATGTTTCCCATCCAGCCAAACCTGTGTGTAGTCACGGAAGGTCAGATGGTGCCTGGCCTCGTATGACTCCAGGAAGTTTCTGTTTTGACTGCATGTATTTCACTGTGAAATTATCCGCCTGCTTTTCCATGCCAAACCATTCCTTAGCTACAAAGTAATGTGCACCGAGTCTGACATAAGAGGAGAGCACAAATGGGAGGGGAAAAGAATCCTCATATGTGTTGGCCTGGTCGCATGAATTCTGAGCCACTTTCCGCTTCCAGGGTCAGGAGCAGATTCTTGCCATGTTTGTGGGCAGACGCTCCGCCTAGCAGAATGGACGAGTCTTACTCCACTGTGCATGCAAATTGAAAGGCAGCAGGTCCAAGCAGCATTCCTGTGGAAAATTGGATTCTGTGTTCATGTTGAACTGCATGACCTTCAGTTTATACAGTTTTTATAACACAGATTTGATATTTTAGTTTAGACCTATTAACTGATAGTACAGGGGTGGGGCAAAAGAGGAGCTGGTGCTCAGCTTAGATATAAAATAATAAATTTTAAGCTCTGAAAAATAGTGTCCACTGTTTAAATGTCTTCTATGTATTTCATACATAAATATCCATTCATAAATATACCTGATAAATGTAGTGTTTAGCAAAACTGCACCAGGAAGGGTGACAGGAGCTCCTTTGAGAGAGCTCAGCCTCTTATTTGAGAGCAAGACTCCAGTGCAGAGACACATTTTTCTCTCTGTAGTGTTTACTGTCGCAACAAGCTAATAGGACAGGATGTTGAGACTGTGTGGGCTGCTATTTACTGCAGAATCTGTAGAAGCATTTATGAAATTTTTACCTCGTGGTTTGAATTGTGTAACTGACTTTGAAAATTTTAAGCCTAACAACAAAACATTTGTGAAACGTGACAAACTATTCAGATTTTACCCTTTTATTTTTACAGAAAGCCCAGCTCTCATTTTAAGATCTGAAACCTCCGCTTGCGCGTTTGAGAAACCACAAGACTGTAATCTTATACGGCACAGGCGCCTGCTTGAAACTCTTGGTTGGTGGCACCATGTCAGATATGACTGTAGGTGCATGAATGTTTTTGTGTGTTTGTGATTGTGATTGGACAGACGTCTGACAGCAGATTTGCCCATTATGTAGTTACCTTAAGGCACATTTAAAGGCTTTTTAATGGCTCTGCTTGCAATGAAAATATGAGGAACTCAATGATCAGCAAGATCAGCTGGGAGAGTCGCTGAGCTTAATGGTCAGCGCAGAACTTTCAAGTTATTTTCAAGTTATGTTTATAAGATTTGAAGTCTGAATTAAGGCTTCAGTTAAAGCTTCGATTAAGATCTAATATGTGAGATTGTCTCTATCCAAGTGGCTGCATGCATTAGTCTTTGTGCCATTACAAAATATAAAACAGTCATAAAGCAGCAGTCTGTATATAAATACACAATGTGTCTCTTTTGTCACCGTCACTAACAGTTTATAACTATGAGTCATAACTGCCAGGGCTTCCTGTTGCAGCTCTCTGGAGGAAATACCCTTAATCACACCGCTCTGTATTAATACTTAACTACAGTTCTAAACTATATCTTTGTATCCATGGCAACAGCTCAGCCTTAAGGGGCGTGGCTTTATGTTGAGCAGATGCCTCATATGTGGGCAGTCTCTGCCTCACTTTTTGAAGTTATTACAAATCTCTGCAAGTTTTATTGGTGCAGCAGCCCATTTGACCAACTGAGCTTATTGCTAAGATCACAGACCTGCTTTTCTTTTTTTTAGGCCTGTGGAGGAGAAACGCTCTTAATCTTTGGTCTGTGATTTCCCTGCATGCAGGATGGCAGCGCACCACCCAGAATTTGAGCGAGCCGGACAGCAGCCGGGCCTCCAGGTGTGGAGGGTGGAGAACTTTAACCTGGTGCCTGTTCCTGAAAAGCTTTATGGGGGATTTTACACCGGAGATGCCTACCTCATCCTCAATACTATCAAACAGCGCTCTGGGAACCTGCAGTACGACCTCCACTTCTGGCTGGGTGAGTGCAGTGAAACGGAAAGGATCTCTGGGTTATTACTGACAAATAAGCATGCAAGCAAAGGGAAAATATGTTTTGACCACTGGAACTGGAGGGGGTGTTCTTTCTTTGGGATTGGGCACAGCAAATAAGTAAAGGTTATACTGAAATTCAGTACAAAACGCCACAAAACATTTAAAAAAACACATTTCAGTATCTTAGTAACACATGGGAAAAATATTCACAGATCCAGTTGCTTGCCTGTTTTTTTTTTCAGTTTGTTTCCATTGAAATGTGGCAAACAATAAAGATGATCTCAGTTTTCCAGTGTGATCCTGTTTGACTTGCAAAACAGATGAGGAACAGCGCAAGGACAGAAGCCCTGGAAAATAATTATGCTTATTAGCCTTGTTGCTGTGCTTTATTTACTGCAGAGACTGAAATTAGTGAGGGCAGTGAGCCATGTGCCATAAAACAACAGTCACGACATAAAGAAAATCATATGGCTTATTGGCAAATAGTTTCAGCAGATGATGATAATAAAGTGTGCTGTATTGTTTTTATCAGATTGTGAAAGGTATGAAGAGTCGGTGGAGTTTAATAGAAGACATTTTTTTTTCTTTCATGTGACTAAAACCTAATAAGTGCTTTTGTCCAGACTGATATACAACAAGATTCAAGATATTGCCAGTGACGAATGAAGTATGCAGATCCTTAAAAAAAAAAAAAATCAGAAACAGAATAATAACGTGGGAGGCCGGGATAGGTCAGAGGAGTGAAACAGGTGGAATGTCTCTGTGCAAAGTAGATGTTGAACACCATGTCAGGATCTGGTGCACGGGACAATGAAGTTACTGGAAAGTGAAATATCTACCCGATAAATGCCTGATAACCAAAATTTGAGCTTGACTGCATGCTACGAGAAATTTGCCTGTTAAATTACAGCACAGTACAGTACTGGCAGCTAGATGTTCCAGCTGTTAACTGTGTGTAACTAATGTAATCTAGAACGACATTTTCCCAATTTAAAAAAAAAAAAATCTGCTGTGTATTATAACATAGTCAGCTACTTCGCGGCTATTATACTGTAATCACCATACATATTTTATAATTCTAAGATACAGCTCAGTATCCTTGCCCATGCACCCAGTTTCATGTCTTGCTTGAACTATTACAACATATCAGCTTTCCTGTGATTCCCGTTTGCCTTTCACTGCAATGTTTATGCATTCAACATTTTAACAACCCCTGAGCTATGATAAATCACTGCAGCAGCCTCGGTCTTACTGGCTAATTAGTTAAAGCTTAACCACATCACACAACAGTCAAAATAAATCGAACACAAAATAAGTAAAATAACCATCACAGCAGTCATTAATGATTTTAGCATAAACATCTACATTACCAGGATTCTTTTTACTGGATACTGGGCTATTTGGACACGCATGGAGTGAAAAGCAAGGGAGTGTTATGGGGAGATAAGCCGCAGGTGTAGCTTACTGCCACGCCTAGAGTTTCATAAACACACACACGGAGGGAGGGAGGGAGGGAGAGAGAGAGAGGAAAAGCAGGAGAGGAACGAGGAGGAAGTACTGTCAGGACTGCAGTATAAGGTCTCACATTAAAATGCTGAAAAGTTAAAGCTTGCATACAAACTTTGTGGATTGTTTCAGTAACATCTTACCCAATACAGTTTAATGTATTATTATTTATTACATTTTAAAATAAACTTGGAGGTATACACTGATAGCTTGCATAAAATAAACACTAATTAAGAGATGGTATATACGTAACGAGCATCTGATGTGTACATTGTGAGATGAAAAATAATTTTTTTTTTTTGTTTTTTTATCTAAATATCCAAACCAACATTCAAGTTCTGGTAAGATAATCATCTTCATCCCTGAAAGGTTTTATTTATTTGAAACCTCAACTTTACCAAAATAAAAAAGCACTGCTGAGTCGGTTCATTCATTTGATTTGGTTTTAGATAGCTTGATTGATCTTGGCAAAAAAGAGTTTCCCAATAAACAGGATATGATGTAATCCACCCACATGCTGATGGACTACACTGTGTGCCCAGAAATGGAACAATCCTGCATGTATTAATGTGTAGAGATATGCTGCCCTCACATATTGATCTCCTCACTCACTGAATGAAGTCCTCACTGGGAGAACTGGTCAGACAGACTAACCGGTAGGTTTACAGCATAACTGTAAGGGCCAGATTTAAGATGCAGTGCTGCTGCGGTTCTTCTTGCACAGGTGATTTCTGTACCCAGGATGAGAGCGGCTCAGCGGCCATCTTTACAGTCCAAATGGATGATTTCCTCGGGGGGAAGCCCATCCAGTACCGGGAGGTGCAGGGCCACGAATCCAAAACCTTCCTGGGCTACTTCAAGTCTGGAATCAAATACATGGTAAGATGTCACTATTGACCTAGCAAAAACATTTGTATTTATCCAAGAGGAATATGAGACATGATTAGAGTGGTTTTGTTTCTTCTGTGTTTTTTGATTCTTTTAAAGGCTGGAATCACATAAAGAAATATTATATATTTATCATATTTTAAAACAGGATCTCACGTCCTTTATTCACTCACTGTAACATGAAACATCTACTGGAAAAGTAGTTTAGTTACCCAAATGTTTTCTCCATATTCTCCAAAATAGAAAATCCCACCTTTTCATGCCATTATTATTATTTTAATATCTAAATCTTTAAAATAACATTTTATTTGCTATTTCACTTTGTTGCTGTAGGAGTCATTTACTTTACTTTTAAATGTGACCCTCATCTGTCTTACAGAAAGGAGGCGTGGCATCTGGGTTCAAGCATGTTGTCACCAACGAGGTGACGGTGCAGCGGGTGCTCCAGGTCAAAGGACGTCGTGTGGTCAGGGCAACAGAGGTGCCGGTCAGCTGGGACAGCTTCAACACAGGAGACTGTTTCATCCTGGACCTGGGAAATGTAAGTCAGACTGAGCTGATCGGAGTCTGGAGATTAGCTCAGTCTGGAGATTAGCTGTAATTTCACTTTTTTAGGGCCAATGAGACACACTGTTAGACCAAAGGTACAGAAGTTGCATCATTTGGCAACCAGAAGTGATTAAAAAATGTTTGTCTTGTAAAAGTTCTTCTTCATTCAATCCGCTGTCCTTCCTCTCACCCCACAGGAGATTTACCAGTGGTGTGGCTCCCAGAGCAACCGCTTTGAGAAGCTGAAGGCTACTCAGGTCGCCAAGGGTATCCGTGACAGCGAGCGCAGTGGGAGGGCTCGAGTTTACGTCTGCGATGAGGGGGCGGAGAGAGAGAAGATGATAGAGGTGCCATCGGTGAATTATGAGATCAAATTTAGGTCATAAGCTAAGCCTTTTTTATTAAAATCGCTGCCTCTGTTCTCAGGTGTTAGGTCCCAAACCAGATCTGCCAGCTGGAGCCTCTGATGACATCAAAGCTGATGCTTCAAACAGGATGAGGGCTAAACTCTACAAGGTCAGAGCATGGATGTGTTATAAAAATTAGATACCAGACTCAAACAGGACGTCCAGTCACTTAAACATGTGCCTGGCACACGAGTGAGAAAAGTTTTCTTGCTTCTGAGTTAGCACATGGACCCTGATTCTGTGGGTTCTTCTTCTAAATGTTGTTTGCTGGAAATGGGCTTCTGCACACCTACACAGATATCCCATTATAAAAAAATCCCAAATTATTTATAATGAATGATTACATCAGTCATTGATCGCCAACAACAATATGGGTATATGTGTTCAGCTACTAACACAAATATCTAACCAGCCAATTGTATGACAGCAACTCAGTGCATTTAGGCAAGTTCAAAACAAGCATCAGGATGAAATGCTTGGTCTACAGAGAACGGCCTGAATAAGAGAATAAGAGAAAATATTTGGGCTAATGGAGGACAACACTAAATCAAATAAGCACTCATTACAACCAAGAGATGCAGAAGAGCATCTCTGAAGGCATAATATGTCAAATCTTGTGGTCTTCTGGGCTACAGCAGCAGAAGACCACACCAGGTGCCACTCCTGAGGCTACAATTTGCATGGGCTCACCAAAATTGGACAACAAAAAATTGGAAAAAAATTGCCTGGTCTGAGGAGATTCGATGTCTGCTATGACTTTCAGACAGTAGGGTCAGTTTTTGGTGTAAACAACATGAAAGCATGGATCCGTCCTGCCTTCTGTCAACACTTCAAGCTTGTGCTGGTGTAATGAGTGGTGTGGGAGATATTTTCTTGGCACAATTGAGGCCCCTTTAGTACTAACTGAGCATTGCTTAAATGCCACAGCCTATCTGGGTATTGCTGCTGACCAATTCTTTATGGCCAGCTTCCAGCGGGATAATGCGCCACGTTTCAAATTTCAGATCATCTCATTGTTGTTTTGACCATGAAAATGAGTTCACTTCAAATGGCTAGCAAGGTGTACCTAATAAATTGACCAGTGAGTGTAAATTGAAATAGTCCAAAAATAGAAACTCACTATCATTTAGATAATAAAGGCGAAAAGCTGATTTCTTTCTTTCTTTTTTTTTTTTTTTTTTTTTTTTTAGGGAGCCGGAAAACTTTTGAGGTTATGTTGGAAAAATGGATTAAATAGCCTTTCTTTTTCTTTTTTTAAATGTGCATTCATTAGTGGAAATCACTAAAAATACAAACTGATGAGCCTCTTATTTTTATGACTTATAGGCAAAGATTTCCAGCTGACATCAATTAAGAAACTTGTATCTTTCATGCTCATATTTGCCTGGCTGAAAAGCCCAGGCGGAGGCAGCGTCAGCAGCAGCCTTTCAATTTGACAGAAAGCAGCACTTTTCTCTGACTGGCAGCTCTTTCAGTCTCCTTCCTATCTTCCCCTGCAGGTGTCCAATGCCACTGGAACCATGTCGATTGCTCTGGTGGCAGCAGAGAACCCATTCGCCCAGAGTGCACTGGAGTCTGGTGATTGCTTCATTCTGGACCACGGCTCTGATGGAAAGATCTTTGTCTGGAAAGGTCGGTGCAGGGTGTCGCAGTGGATTCAAGAAATGTCTCTGGGCCTAGAAGCTTGCTTTCACTCTTTGTGCAAACCTAAGCTGAAATGAATTTTCTTGGTTTACAAATTATTTCTCCCATCAGAAATCTTTGAGTTGTAACTGACTTCCTTTTTTGATTTTCCATTAATGTTTCTTCACTTCAGTTTAGTAATCTTTAATATCTTTTCTCTTCAGGCAAAGATGCCAACATGGACGAGCGGAAAACGGCCATGAAGGCAGCGGACGAGTTCATCAAGAAGATGGGTTACCCCAAACACACGCAGGTCCAGATCCTGCCTGAGATGGGTGAGACGCCGCTCTTCAAGCAGTTCTTCAAAAATTGGCGGGATAAAGATCAGACCGTGGGTCTGGGCGTGGCCTACATCGCTAACAGCATCGCGAAGATCGAGAAGGTGCCTTTCGATGCGGCCACCTTACACGAATCCTCGGCCATGGCCGCCCAGCATGGCATGGTGGACGATGGCAGTGGAGAGAAAAAGGTGAGGGTTTGATACTCAGATTGTGAGTATGCCTTTTAATACTGTCTGTATGAGCTGGAGGTTTCTGCAGGGGAAAAACATTTGGCAATTCTGCCTAGATTTATTCCAGGAAAGTTTCTCAAAAATCAGATGAGGCATTGAAACCCACTCCAAGGGCCCAACTTTGACTGTCATTATTTTCCTATCCAGTAGGGGGAGCAGGTGCACTTTGAACTCAACAGCCTGCTAAATGTGCTTTTTTCGCCCTCCTGTTCTTTTCTGTCCTGATAGATCTGGCGTATTGAGGGATCCGACAAAGTCCCGGTGGATTCATCCACTTATGGACAGTTCTATGGAGGAGACAGTTACATCATCCTCTACGGCTATCACCACGGAGGACGTCAGGGACACATCATCTACATGTGGTGAGACATGAATTTGTCAAGATTTTGGAAACATAATTACAGCCTGTATCATAAAGTTAGGTGTCATCAAATTATAGCAGTAAAATATAACCAGCTGGGGTGGAGCTGGTTCCGATCAGATTTACTGATTCATAACTCAAGATTGAGGCAGAGGAGTTGGAGCTAAATTTGTAAATACAGAATGTTTCTAATATTTTAGTACAAGTACACAGTATAGCACAAAGGGATTTCATGTGGAAATTTATACTTCATAAGGTATTTATTATGTACTCTTCATATTCCCCCTCAGAGCTAGTTCAGTTCCCTGCAGCATTAAAATTATTGCCAAAGGTTTAAGCATCAATCATGCAATACTATAAAAAGAACCTCTAGAGGGAGTTTTTTTTTTCTTTTGATGCCACTGAATTCTATGTAATAGTCACTGGAAATAAGCAGATTTTTGGTTTAGTTTTACACTGTGAAAAGTTCATCGAGGAGTGATTGAGGAGGTAAGGTTCAAATAAAAAAAAATCAAATCAAAAACCAGTAAAAAAAAACAATGAGAACGTATGGAAGTCGGAGTTCAGAGAGAAACACAAAGTTTTATATTTTTAAATTAATCAAACTAATAAATCTTACCCAGCATATGCTTTCTCCCAGTTAGTTCCTCTTTTTTATGTTTGAATACCGAGGTGATAATCTTGCCTTGTTTCCCAGGCAGGGGATGGACTCCAGTCAGGATGAAATCGGGTCTTCTGCGATCCTCGGCGCACAGCTGGACGAAGAGCTTGGCGGCGGTCCTGTGCAGGTGCAACGTGTTGTTCCTTTAGTGTGCTTCTGTTTTTTCCATATGCTCATATTAATTTTTATCTTCCCTGTCATTAATGTCGCTGCTCTCATCTGGCTTCCTCAGCACATCCTGTCCGATCTTTGCATCCTTTTACTCTTTTCCCTCTCCCTCATGGTTTCCGTGCTGCCGCTCATTTCCTCACTTCCTTGGTTTGTGGCCCTTTCTGTCTCTTCAGGTTGTTGGTGCGCCTATAACCACTCAGGTATTTTCCCTTCCTTCCCGGCTCCTCATCTTCCCAGTGTGACTCGTGTTTTGTCCAGAGCCACAGACAAAATAGAAACAACAAGCCACATATTCTCTCTCTTCTCCCATTCTTAATGAATGTCTTGAAGGCATCCTTTTATTCGCTTTTGGGAGGCCCCCTTCAGGTTTAATAAACACGATAATGAGCGAAATGGAATTTAAAATGAACCCAGCTCTGTCAGACACAAACAGGATATTCCAGTGTGTATTTTAATGGGAGTCTCCCTCCTTCTCTGTCACCAACTCAGTAACATAAATACGCCGCCCTATTTTTTTGTCCTCAGTCCTGACCTGATGCTACACCAACATTATGGGCTAAATATGCACGAGTGGCTCTGTGCTTATATGAGTCATCATTCATTCACTGCTCACTGCCCGTGTGTGTCATCACTTTGTATGTACCACGTTCTTATTGTGCATGTGCTGTGGCACGACTCTGTCTGTGTTTGTGTTGGTGCGGCGGCATCAGCAGCAATCCCGTTTATTTGTCCATATGTTTGTGGTTCCTTATCTTGCATTTAGAGGACACTTTTGTATTTGCTCATCTGTCAAACTAAACTGGATCATAAGACTGTACATAAAGATGGATGTAGCAAGCGTGATGTCAGACCTGAAGATACTTCTTTCCTTTATATACAGTCTATAAACCCAACTTTAACTTACTCAGACTGAGTGTCGACTGGAAATGTCTGGGTCCCGTATTGATATTCAGATATGAGGAATTTAGGCAGGTTTTACTGTGAAATCAACTTTTAAATCAACATAAGGAGAATATATCAACTTTTAAATCTTTTTAACATAGATATGAAATTAGAAAATGAAGTGTACAATCAGTTAGTATCTAAGAAAAATTAGGAATCATTTTTAGTCTGTATTAACTGTTCAGTTTTTGGTTCAGACACATTTAGATATACAGTACATGATAACCACCAGAAACAAAAATTCTGTTTAACAATCGCAGCAAGCCACAGACATCAAATGTTAAATATTTGACGAAACTGCAGAACAGAACAAAGTGTGTTCGTTTCTATGTTAAACTCATATAATACAAATAATTTTCTCCCTTTAAACTCATCAGTAAATATTTATCTTTGCTCTGTTTGCTCTTGCAAGCTCAGGATTAGTGTAATGTGCAGTGCTTACTGAATTAGGGGAACAACTGACTGCAACACCTCACGGCTCTGAATATTTATAACAAAAAGCTGCAGACGGCTTTGGACATAACTTGCACCGTCTTCACCATGGTTACTAATTTCATTGATCTTGACTCCTACGCCTCAGGATATGACATGGCCCGGCTCTGTGCTGCCATCTTGTGTCAGTAGTCGGAATTGCACGAGGTTTTTTTCACATATTGTTGATGCATATTTCACAGGACACAATTAGGGAGGATGTGTCTGCAGTGATTTGGTGGCACTACTTGTAACATCAAAATGCATGAAGTATTTTGCGATATGAATTATTGTAACAACAACTTCATTAGATGCAGAGTTTTAAATTTGGTGTTTGTGTACCAGGTGAGGGTGGTGCAGGGGAAAGAGCCGGCCCACTTGATGAGTCTGTTTGGAGGAAAGCCCATGGTAGTGTACAAGGGAGGAACGTCCAGAGAAGGAGGTCAGTCCGCTCCAGCTGAGACTCGACTCTTCCAGGTGCGCTCCAACTCTGCAGGAAACACCCGAGCTGTTGAGGTAAGAGAAAATATCTCATTCATTACCAAATATTAATTCTGTTATTCTACTATATTTTTCTTTTTTTACAAAGCAGTTCCATGAAAAGACCAAGGTCAACAAATAAACTGTCTATGTAACAACGCCCACATTGTAGTTAGTAGTCATTGTAGTCAGTCAGTCTTACACACATTCCATCTTTGTGCAGTATTTCCTCATGATTATTAGACCACCACAATGTGACGTTTATGCCACAGCTGCCCTAAATTAACAGTACTGGTATAATCATTTATGCTTCTGTAATGGTTAATCCACCATTATGTGCAAGTTCTTTAATTTAAATGATATTTATAATGCTAAAATATAATTACTGTTGTTATGCACAAATTTTCAAAGTTACTGTTTTACAAAAAAAAAAAGCAGAACAAAAATAATAGAGCACATTATTGTTTATTATATATTAAGATGCCAAATTACAGTTATTTACCTTGCTTGAGTAATTTTTGAGTTCTCGGAGTCCAGCTCAAATTTTTTATTTATTCTGTAATTTTTAGTTTTAAACACAATTTGATGGATTTCTAAAATATTTGTATTTTCTTGTTTTATGACAGCTGGTCATAAAAGAGCAGATTATACTTAAAGTATTTTATATATTCAGTAAATTTGGGGTATTTTAGAGGAAAAAAAGAAAAATTATAATCTTAGTAACTTAAGCAGTGAATACATTCTAATTTATGTAATTCACATTCACATATTAGCATAGCTGCAGTCAGTTAATGCTTATTTAAATGTAGATTTTAGGTTAGGTCTGTAGTTGAACACATTACTGTAGGTTTGGCAAATGCATCTGGATTCTGCCTAAAAGAACAGAAAAAACACTACATTTAGCACCCAAACAAAAATGAGTGCAGGAGGGCAAAAAATGTAAAGACCCCTTTTCCTTGCATGAATATTGGTCAAAATGGAAAACCACCAGCAGCTCAGGAGGTCACTGTACAACAGCTCTGCCATAGTATTAGAGCCTCACGATAACCTACACAATCTCTGTTTTCATGCAGCTTGACGCAGCGGCATCCAACCTGAACTCCAATGATGCCTTTGTTCTGGTGACCCCCGGTGGCTCCTTCCTGTGGGTGGGAGTGGGTGCCAGTGATGCAGAGAAGCAGGGCGCTCAGCAGCTGTGCAAAATCCTGGGAGTGTCTGTCTCCGAGCTGTCTGAGGGAGGAGAGAGTGGTGAGGGGAAAAAAATGAACACAGTTACCTCAACTATCATTCTCTCTCTCACTCTTTTTTTGTTGTTGCAGCTTTTGAGTCAAGCTGAAACCCAATAGCTGTTAACATACTCAGAGCAGTATCTGTGTCAGCTACAAAGTGCGGTCTCGCTGTTAAAATAGTGCTTTAATGTGAAGCTAAATAGCTCCCTTTTTGTATTTCGGCTAAGCGCTTATGTTCATCCATATTGAAACAAAGCAGACTTGATTGCATCACCCCTTCAGATGTTGTCAGAAGTCTTGTAATTTGCTTTCCAAGCTCAAGAAGAAGAAGCTCACTTCTAACAATTTCACATATAAAAACACCTTAGGCTACAACATAACAGATTCAATTTTTCATAAACACTCTGCTTTTGAGGACTGGCCTTGGCTGAGGGCTGCTAAAGACAAACGAGAAATTCACCATTTTATTTCTGATGGTTGAAAAGGTTTTCTATTCAAAATTCATGCATTAGTGTGCAAGTATGTAGTATTTCACTGGTGGTGGGTACAGATTTACATTTACACTTTGTTTAAGTTGCCATTTTACCCTTAAAGCTCCACTAACAGTAATTTTATATATTAATAATGGCTCAAGTGACTGCATAGTGTAAAAGGTATTGATAATTGTAACAAACTCACTCAATATTGCAACCACTTGTGCAGGTTAATTAATCTTTTAGCTTCTGGTTTGTTTCATCCCTTTTGTACTTCTATAAAGAATATCAATTTTACATTGACGTAGGAGTCTTGACAGTTTCAGTGCTCTTATTTGCCCTTTAAACCATAGCTGACAGCACAAAAAAGAGAGAAAAAAGCCCCAGTATAATCAGGCTGCTTTGAGCTGATAGGAAGGCCACACCAACTCAAATAACCACTTGTTACAACCAAGGTATGCAGAAGAACATCTCTGAATGCACAACATGTTTATCCTTGATGCAAATGGGCTACAACAGCAGAAGACCACACTGGGTGCCACTCCTGTCAGCTAAGATCACGCGACTACATTACGCATGGTCTCAACAGAATTGGACACTAGAAGACTGGAAAAATGTTTCCAGATCTCAATCCATTAGAGATCTCAAGAGACCTCAATCCTTTGGGATTTGGTAGAATGGAAGATTCACATCATGGACATGCAGCTGATGAATCTGCAGCAACTGTGTGATGCAGTCGTGCCAATATGGACCAAAATCTCTGAGGAGTGTTTCAAGCACCTTGTTGAATCTATTCTGCAGTTTTTGAGGCAAAATGGGGATCCAACCCATTACTAGCAAGGTGTACTGTACTTAATAAAGTGACCAATGAGTGCACACAAAACTGCGTTAAATAAATAATAGCCCAGCTTTTCTTCATTGGCGATACAGATCTGATAATGTAAAACCATTAGATCTATTTACCCCGTTACTTTCCCCCTACTTCCAGGTTTTATGCTAAACTAATCAGCTGTTCTGGCTTTATATAGGCTATTATGCATTTTAGCACCTAAAACAGAGTAGATTTACCAAAATATTAAACTATTGTTTTTCCTTTTTAAAAATTCTGGTGACTATGATAACTTGAAGTGTGTCTGTCATCTTTACAGATCAGTTCTGGGAGGCTCTGGGTGGAAAGACAGATTATCGCACCTCCACCAGACTCAAGGACAAGATGGATGCTCATCCACCCCGACTCTTTGCCTGCTCCAATAAGACTGGAAACTTTATAGTAAGCCTTCCTCTCCTCCTGGATCTGTTTTGTACTGTTCTAACTTGAGTTGTCAAGTCTTTGGTATTGTACAAACTACTGTAGTTTTATACGTGCAGGATTTTAACACTGTTTTAAAGAAAACAGTGCACTAATACAGTAATGCAGGTCTCTTTATTTGTGCTGTACATAAAAATAAAGCCCCACTAAATCCCCCTTCTCCTTCTCAGATTGAGGAGGTACCAGGTGAGATGACCCAGGATGACCTTGCCACTGATGATGTCATGATCTTAGACACCTGGGAGCAGGTAAAAACAAGCTGACTGCCTTAGCTGTACTATGTGCATTCAGAGCAGAATCAGTGCCCACAAAAAGAGAATTTCACAATAAAACTTTAATTTTTTTTTTTTTTTAGGTGTTTGTCTGGATTGGAAATGAGGCCCAAGAGGAGGAGAAGACTGAATCCATGGCATCTGGTGAGGAAAATCAAAAGAAATATCAATGTCCAGTGGAATAGGAGAAGAGAACAAGGGAAATACCATTAGAACGATCCCTTGGTATTGTAAATTATCTGACACAACATGCCTAATGTGCATTATAATTATTACCCATTAATCATACTTTTTTCAAAATAAAAGTCCTTCAAAAATACAATTGACCAAGAATGGAAGCACAAAGCATCTTCAGCAACACTTTTAATCCCCTTGCTAATTCAAGCTCGTCTTCCTCATCTCCCTCAGCGGTCCGTTACATCGAGACAGATCCGGCCAAGAGAGACCCCAGGACGCCCATCGTCAAAATCAAGCAGGGCTTTGAGCCGCCCACGTTCACCGGCTGGTTCCTGGGGTGGGACCACAACTACTGGACCACCGACCCTCTGGAGCGTGCTATGGCTGAACTGCAGATTTGAACACTCCCTTGATCCTACCCACCTTTCTGCCTTGACCTTTCACCACGCTGCAAGACCTTTTTTTTTTTTTCTTTTTTTTCAGTACACGTGTGCCCTTTTTTTTTTTTTTTTTAATGAATCACTGCTTTAATTCACTTTGTCTCAAATGCTACAGTCGTGCCTTGACACCAGTTATGAAACCAACCAGTAGAAATAGAGCTTTAACAGACACACAGGCTTTCTGTTAGGATTTGCACTACATGTAGCCTCAAACTAGGACTCTCATTCAAGACGATTTTCTCATATTTGACAATAAAACCCTGTTTACTGGCAAAATATAACAAACATAGAGGAAGACAGTTTAAAGTTTGGTGTGATGTAATATTACAAAAGCCACTGCCAAGAAAACACAGCTTATAAAAAGCAATACAACCAATGCCTTAATATGATTTCCTTGAGCTTACAGTAAGCTTGTTTTTTTAAAGGGTACTGTCTTTATTGATGTTCTTTTTTTTGTACCTTTAGTTCAGATGTTATATTTATTTTTAAAAAGGCCACAGATTGTCACCCAGGAAGCTTGTGTTCTGCTGCAGCATCTTTCAGTGGGAAACCACCGCTTTGCTGCTTTATTAATTAGTTACACCTTCTGTGGCACTTTCTAAAGTTTCCTGTTATCATTTCAATAAACCAAATTAAAACCCATCAGCTGTTTTCTGTCTCTGCTTTTGCAAACTTTTTAAAACTTCTCACACTGGCCTGAAATAAATGAAATTCGCACAAACTCAGATTGCATCTTTATTTTAAGTCATATATATATATATATATATATATATATATATATATATATATATATATATACTTCTCTCAAGATTAAACCATATCTAATCAAACCACACAAAATAAAACAAACACAAGCATTAATTCTGAAGGAAACGTCACAAAGATATCAATGTGTTTGAGGCTTTTACAAGGCAGAAGCAGCTTCACATGAGCAAAAAGCAATAAACTGGAAAACAAACCATCACACGTTCTTTAGAGAACAGCTGATCAGTGATCAGCACAGTGTGGTCATGCTGGGTGTGCCTGCATACGTAGCCACATCCCTTTTTTCTTTGGTTTTCTCCCTAAAATAACAACTATTTACATCCTGAGATTATATGATTAAAAATCATAGGAAAGTGCGTGGAATGTGATATTAGTGTGTAAAATGAATAGACAGCATTAAGTTGAGGCCCTCCTAAGCACACAACAAAGCCAGACAGGGGCTGAACAAGGGCGTCACCGCTGCTGGCTCAAGCCAACCACTCAGCTGACCGAGCTCATGAAGCAAAGCACACGTTTAACTCCAGCTCAGATGAACACACGAAATATGCTAAATTTTAAAGGTTTACAATAAAATGTAAATCCTGAAAGAAGGCCTGCGGGCTAAAAGATGATACCTTAGTTTGTGTTACTTTTTTCTTTGATTATGAAGTAAAGGAAAAAAGCGATGTGAAAAAAAGCCGGCCACTTGTTTAACCCTCTGGGTTGTGTCAAATGTAATAATGGTGAGGCAATGAGGTTGATTACACAACCTAAATACATACTTATGTGTTCACTGACAAGCTGTGTGAGTATGTGCTTGCGAACCTTTTATTTTTTTTTGGACTCCTCATCCATTTACGAATTTATGCAAAATCTTCATTGGCAGTGGGAAAACGATGGTGGAGTTCTTCTCTGCAGCGATGGTGTTCAGGGTCTGAAGGTAGCACAGCTGCAGGGCTGACAGAGACTCTGCGATCACCAGGGAGGCCTCCTTCAGTGCCCGTGACGCGTTCATCTCCCCCTCCACTGCGATCACCTTAAGAGGAGAATCAGGAGGAAAGAGATGTGAATGAAAGAGTCCCCTGATCTCACAGCCCAGTGGAAGAAGCCTCCACACCCACAGTCACAACTATTCTTATTACAAAATCTTGCAGAATTTCTTTTTTCTGGGTTGCAATGGATTTCTTGTTTTATTTGAAAATCTCCTCTAAACTTAATTTTTAATCTCCAATAATCAGATGTTCAGTAGGAGCAATGTGTAAGCTTGCAAATTACATAAATCCCACAATGCTGACTTTTTCCTTATTTCATGAAGTTGAAGTGTACAAAAGCAAAAACAATCCATAAAGGCAAAAGAAGGAAACGAGAAACTGGAAGGCAAAAACCTGAACGCTGTTTGAATCCTTTCAAAATAGATCAGTGTTTCCCACACATTAGTAAATGGCTGCACAAACACATTTTTTCCAACTCATTTGAGCTTTTATTCATGTTTCCACTGTCAGAAAATCCTCTCAGTCTTATTTTGAAAGTTCAGTTACACAGCCCTTCCTCTCTCAGATGTTGCTGTTCTTGTGGTCCGTGATGACGTTTCCCTTAAAAACTTGTCTTTAGATAGAGATGGAGATGTAAAACCACCTCACCTTGGCTCAGGCCTCACAGGTGGCCTCAGCCTCAGCTGCTATGGCTCTCTGGAGCTGAAGGAGCAGCTTCACATCTTTGATCTCCACCTGCTCCACCTTGATTCCCCAGTCATCTGTAACACTGTCCAGAGTGGCCCGAGGAGGCAGACAGGCAACACACTGTCTGTGATACCACAGCTGTAAAGACTGTTCAGGACTGTTTCTGAAGCCTCTAATGACTGCATTTCACATTAATTAAAAAAAAAGTTTTTAAATGAATGAGAAGGTACAGCCCTCTTCTTTCAGATCCTATGTTTTGCATTTTTCAAAACTGTCCAGCAGATGGCGCTGACACAGGCAACATGTTTCATAGCTGCATGGCTAATTTTCATTTTATATGCCAAGTGATTTATGAAAAGGTGTCTTCAGATCAACTTTTACATGTTAGGAGACACAACCTGGATGAATATAATTAATATGGTGGTTTATTCTTGTTTTTATTCATGTAAGCCCCGAGAATAGAAAATAAAAAATGAACAGGGATAAAAAAAATAAAGGGTGTATAACTCATTTACACAGTAGTTTAAGATTTAAAATTTTATATTTGAAATGCTTTGAAATTGATATGTATGTGTGGAACGATCCAACTGATCCATCATCATCATCATCACCACCACCATCAAGTCAGAGGACTGCTGGTCTGATTGTTAAATTAGAGCATAATATTCACTTTGAGAGACACTCATTTTTCTCATGTCCTTAACTTTCAGGTTTGTCAGCACAACATTCACATGTCTTCGTGCACTTCGCTTTCTGTACTGGGGCACAGTCATGCTGGAATAGAAAAGGGCTTTTCCCATACTATTCCTACAAAGTTGGAAGCACAGAACTGTCCAAAATGTCTTGGTAAGCTGAAGCATTAATATTTCACTCCACTGGAACTAAGGGGCCTGGGCCAAAGCCAGAAAAACAATCCAATGGCATCGCTGAATTCAGTGATTAGAGGTGTGGCTTGATACGTTTGTCCACCTCCTGAAGCACCCCCTGATTACTGTCAAGCCTCCTCAGTGACTCTTGAATTAGAAATAAATATTTAATCGTTTACAGCAGCTCAGCATAAACTGGAAGTAAAAGTTTAATGGAAAAAATAAATAATTAAACTCAAAGGCACACTAAAAGCTGGACTCTTCATAGAAACACGGGATTAGCTAAGCTTTTCTCAGTTTACAGCAGTTTGTTAGTTTAACAGTAACACACAGTTCGGGTGACAGCTGCATTATGCACCTGGTAAACAAGGCTCAGAGCAAGATGGCATCTCAAAATACCTTAACAGTGAGCCAATAGAGACAGAAGGGCTTCACAGAAATGAGGAAATACCTTTAGCGTACACCAAATGTAACAAGTCAAATGTCCACGGGTCATACCAAACACAGGAGGTGAAAGCTCAAATGCATATTAGATAACCAAAACTGTGTACAAACTGGTAAATTTTTGGCCCACAATAAGAGCAGATCTAAAGGACTTTGTGCAATGCCTTCACAGTCAGACAGAATCGGTCAGATTCTTCCTCAGGGTGGTCTGGGCCAACAGCTGGATAGCAGCACTGACATAAGTGACATTAGCCACAGCTAGAGTTGGATTCTGGACCCAGTAGTAGACCACGCCGTCAACACACACTGTGACAGAGTGTCTGGTCAAAACCTGAGAGCAGAAGAGTGATTACATATGACATAACAGCCAGATATCATTAGGGTCATAGAAGAATTCTAAGAATTAATACTGATTTACTGGGTAGAGAGTGTATCGCTATTGGGCTAAGTAAAAAATATGCAGAATTATTTTGATGTCGTGTGAATTCCAGTGACAAAATATCTGCTTAATGTAACTGGAAGGGTGCGTGTCATACCTCTTGTGGTGGGATGTCGAAGGTGATGGTGCGCATGTCCACATTAATAAAGTTGTCGGTGCATGGCAAGATGAAGTACAAGCCTGTGGAATCACAAGAATGCAAATAGTTTCAACAAAGACTAACGCTACGGTAAACACAATAATGAGGAAGCTTCCTCACAAATGTTTGAAAAGACCAGGATGAATGAGATCCTGGCAGGAGGCCAAGTCAAGCTCTCGCTTTATGAGACTGCAGCTGTGCTGACAGCGAGGCAAAGCCGTGGATATTTGCAGCTTTCATTAGCCCGTTTCAAGTCACTATGATTGAATTAGTGCATCAAACAATACTAGTGAAATAGACATGTGCTAGGTGTGCAATCATTTAGCAAACATTAACACCACACCAGATAGAGAGTGGTTGGATGCCATTCCTGTCAGGATATTGTAAATTTAAATGGTGAGATCACAGACATGTGTTCAGGAGGGGCAATGAAGATAACAGCAGTCTCTCGTGCCGCTTCCACCGTGATATCTGCAGCAGTCTAAACCATCCCAGTCTCAGTCAGACAAGTTAAAAAGGTCCCAGTTGCTTTCATAGAGTCTGAAAAACATCTTGTGACACACGTAAGCATGTTCAGCGATAAACATCTCAGTTTTGGGCAGGATGTTGAGATTTTATAGCAAACTATCTCTGTGAACCTGTTTGAAACAAAAGACATGGAGAAGCTAATAGATGAAGAGGGAGCTGGGCTGGAAGGGACAAATCTAGAAAGCAAATGCTGAACTCAGCTTTGGCAGGGGCTGCTCCAGCGCTTCAAGAATGGGAGGTGTGCAGGCAGAGTGCTATTATTAACCCCATGCTGTCATAAACGGGGGCCCGGGACTCTCTGAGGAGTCACATTTCAGCTTTTTGAGAGGACACTGCTTGGTTTTTTTTAGATCTAGTAAAACAAGAAATCAAAGATAAAGAGACAGTGAGTTGAGAGATGTATGCAAATCATACCTCGTGGGAGTCTGTGGTTTTTACTTCTATCCTACTAACAAATGTGCTGCCTTTCAAAACAGAAGTCACTTCACTGATCGTAGGATGGATTAGGCATTCAGACAAATATGCAGTAGCGTTACAAAACAGAGGAACGACTCTTTAGAATGGGATCCCAAATTAACAGGGCCTGAGTAAACCTGCACTCATGCACATCTCTGCACAGGAATGTCTTTAATCTTGTAGTTACGATGACTACCAAAAACTAAAATTTCAATTTGTACCACTGACATGCCTTTTGTCATTCAACAGCAGGAAAAAATGTTTTGGTAAAGTACCACAGGGTTCCCCACCCCCATGCTTTTCTTGGATTCTTTCCATTAGTTTCATGGCTCTAGCAGCCGAAATGTTGGACTGTCAATCAGTGTCTCAATAACTACACTATGGACTGTCACAAAATAATAACAGAAATTTTTACACCCCCCCCGATGAGGAATCCTAAGAATTCACTGCAAGGATTGGCACCACATTTGGTTACCAGATGATGCATGGTAATGTTTCTGTGATCCCCCAAAATGAAGTTGGCATTCGCGACTTTGAGCTGAGTTGTTTAAAAAACATTAAAAGGATTTCCATGAAATTTGGTACACGCATTAATATGCCCCAGGAATCAACAACAATTGCTTCTGTGATTTCCTGACTCTTTTTTTTTTTTTTTTCATCTGATGCCATCATCGGAGTGCATAATACTTTGGTATATGCACAAAACGAATGACACCTCTAATCAGTGCTTTCTGCAAGTCAGCATGTTAACAACCACACTGCATGAAACTTGCATATATATTATGTGACTTTTAGTTAGTCTTTCACAGTGATAGAATTTAAGTTTTTGTAGTTAAAGTAAAACCAACCACACAAATGTATGCTCCCACTGCTGAAGGCAAAAGGTCATGTACTGTCAGGTACTGCAGGACACAACTCTGGTTCCTTTCCCTTTTTCACAAAGAAGCAGATGTTAGACTGTGCTAACAAGAACTCTCAGCCAAATTGTGACTTGGGTTTTTTTCTTTGGTTCATATGCCCAAACTGAAATTTACAAAGAGATGTCAGGACATCTGAAGGCTGATCTACACAGACACAGCTGAGCATTTTGGTATGAAAAACTTTTATCTATGAATTGAAGAAAAATAACATTTCAATAAAGAAACTGAAGATTTAGCTGACTATTAAAACAACCTGCTGGTGCAATGAGGAAAAAAAAAAAAAAAGAAATAAAAAATTACTTCTTACCTGGTCCTTTGGCTCCTCCTGACAAAAGGCGCCACAGGCGAAAATAATGGCTCACTGGTGCTCCTTCACAATCTGTATACAGAGAAAAACAACATTACCATCATGTATATGAGTAATTTGAGTCATATTTAAACAACCAATGAGTCTCCTCATAAAATAGGATGCATTTTTTCTGGATGAATGCCAAAAAATGTTTCCCCAGCTTTTTAAAAGCTTTAAAATGAAACAAATAACACTGCATTTTAAGTAGCTGATACACATCACCATACACATCCATATGGAGAAGGGCAGTGTAAGAATGAGGGTGAGTCCAACCAGCAGCCTGCCGCAAAAGCCAATGTCAGTGTTTGGGTTCTCCAAAGCATGCTTTCAGCAGGTTTGTACCATCCATAAGAATACATAAATGCATACGAATTTTGTATATTTGCCCATATCTGCATGTGTGTTCCTATAGATGCAGGATATCCTCTTGCTACAAACCTGGATTTCATCCTATCATGCATCAGATCAGCTTTTATCCATCTCATTTTGGCAAAACTGTTTGGTTAGTTAGGTTTAGTCTCATTTGCACATGTACTGTAACTGCTATTTGGCATTTGTTAAGCTACACACAGAAGTATTTACAGTGCTGTGAAAAAGTGTATTTGCCTCTTTCCCAGTTTCTTTTTTTTTGTTTTGTTTTTGCATATTTGACACACTTAAATGTTTCATATTTTGATGCAAAAAAGTATTTGCCTCCCTTGTTAAATCATGAATTAACTGCTATTAATCACACTTTTTGGAAACCTGACTAGCCACACCTAGGCCTGATTACTGCCAGACCTGTTCAAGAATCAATAAATCGCTTAAATAGAACCTGACTTTGTTGTTCTTATGTCTACTTTAGGCTCACAAAAAGAAAACACAAGTTAAATTTAATATGTTCACATTTGATGATTCTGATCTCTGAGTCCAAGGGGACATTTTATGCTCGATGTATAAGCCTCCCCTGTGCTTTGTATTTTGTAACAAAAGAATTCCTCACATATAGACTTTCACACAGGTGGGACAGGTGTGAGGTTGCAGTGACCTTTGACCACCAATATCTAATACTTTTTGAGTCCAAAGGAACTTTGACCCAACATTTATACTGCATTTCCAGTATTATACTGTTTGCTAATAAAGTATTAATGACACCACAAATGTGTTTGACTTAAAAATGTGCATTTAAAAATTAATAGTAAGGCTAAAATGAATAAGAAGTCCCAATGTTGGTGATTATATCTGATGTTAGAATGCAGTCAAATATTAAAAAAAAAAAAAAATTTACCACAGGCACTGAGCTCAGTGGTTGGAGCTCACATTTTTTTTTTAATAAAGATGGTCTGGTACACCAGTAGACCTTGAGTGACAATTCAACTGCAAATCAGCTTGAAAACATAATGTAGTGTTCCCCTCCTCATGACGGTCTAGGTTAGGGAAATCTTCAATCTTGACTTTTTATGGCTTCCCCACATACAAATAATGCAGTTGGAGTAAAACAGTCTACTCAGTGTGGCAGCTGGCAGCTAAATTCATCAGCAATTTAAACTAACCTGCTATTTATAGGCCACTGTCAAGGGCGTATTAACAGCTGAAAACAGCTTCCATTAATAACTCAGACTATGAAGGATTTTCAGTGAATTTATTGGACAGCAGTCAGAGATTTTGGTCCATATTGACATGATTGCATCAACAGAGTTGCTGCAGATTTGTCGGCTGCACATCAATGATGCGAATCTCCTGTTCCATCACGTCCCAAAGGTGCTCTGTTGGACTGAGATCTGGTGACGGTGGAGACCATTTGCAGTGAACTCACTGTCATTGTTTAAGAGACCACTTTGAGATTATTTGAAATTTGTGCTATCCTGCTGGAAGCAGCCATCAGAAGATGGTAGACTGTAGTTTGAAAGGGATGGCATTTAAACAATGCTTGAATGATGCAAAGTGGCCCAAAGGGTGGCAAGAAAATATCCCACACACTATTTCGCCACCAAAAACCTGAACTGTTGATACAAGGCAGGATGGATCTACGTTTTCATGTTGTTCACACCAAATTCTAAGCCTACCACCCAAATGTTGCAGTAGAAATCAACAGATCAGGCAGCATTTTTCCATTCTTCTACTATCCAATTTTGGTGAGCTTGTGTTGATTGCAGCCTCAGTGTGGTTTTCTGCTGCTGTAGCCCATGTGCTCCATGGTTTGATGTGTTGTGCCCTTCTGCATACCTTGGTTGTAACGAGGGGTTATCTGAGTTACTTTTGCTTTCCTATCAGCATTTGGGCCATTCTCCTCCGACTTCAGCATTAACAAGGTATTTTTGACCACTGGATATTTTCTCTTTTTCAGATCATTCTCTGTAAACCTTAGAGATGGTTGTGTGGGAAAATCCCAGCATATCAGCAATTTCTGAAACACTCAAATCCACCCACCTGGCACAACAGCCATGCCAAATACAAAGTGACTTATTTCCCCATTCTGATGCTCAGTCTAAAGTTCAGCAGGTCGTTTTTGTCTACATACCTAAATGCATTGGGTTGCAACCATGTGATTGGCTGTTTGGATAGTTGCATTAATGAGCAGTTGAACAGCATGTCCTCCATGTGATATGGTTTAAGTATTCCAGCATTTTGGCACTGTTCTTTCATTAAATAAGCCCATAACAGACTAGACCATGCATGCTGGTATATCTCAGTAGGTTGAAACAAGCCATATACCAAAAGGCAACTGCAGGGGCCCAGATTTGATTCTGCCCCCTTTCCTGCATGCCATTGTCCCCACTCTCTGTCCCTCCTTTCCTGTTTGCTCTACTGTCATGTCATCATAATAATAATAAGGGGCAAAATAAACCTTTAAAAAGACCATACAAGCTGGCCTACAAGTCAAATGACTGGACAAGATTTTATCCACAGAACACCCCTGATATAGTCTGTGAATGAGAATAATGCTTGTTATTTTTTAATGAATTTAATCCTGAATTTGGCAATCAAGTTTGCTTCCTTTCTTTTCTTACCTTTATTTTCATTTTAACACTGAAACACACACCAGTTCAATAGTGAAATGTT
Organism: Archocentrus centrarchus; assembly: GCF_007364275.1. Taxonomy (NCBI): domain Eukaryota; kingdom Metazoa; phylum Chordata; class Actinopteri; order Cichliformes; family Cichlidae; genus Archocentrus; species Archocentrus centrarchus. The sequence continues at coordinate 20,801,996 of NC_044357.1, forward strand.
GAAAGAGGTGAAGGCATATTTTTCTTCTCTTTTGCTCTAAATCAGAGTGAATAATTATCAAACTGGACTGACTCAATTAAAAAAAAAAAAAAAAAAAAAAAAAGGTATTGTGAGGAATAAAAGAGTAAGCCCCTGTATTTTAAATCCCTTTACAGATCTCTACAGAACATGCACAAATGAAGATAAAGCCATCAGGATTAAATTTTACAATCAGTAATGAAATACAACATTGGAACAGATTTAAAGCATATAGACCATATGTAGTCACCAGTTGATGAATTGCCAGTGTTTTTTTTTTTTCCCCTTTTAATCAATCCATATTTGTAAGCCCCTTCTGTATTAACACCAATCATTTTAGTGACAGAGCTGTTTGCTGAGTTCAGGTGGTGGCATGTACAGAAAACCCAGGCAAAGTGCAATTATCCTGGGTAAAACGAAGGGGCAGTGGCTGTGCGTGTGTTGCAGTGGTCTAGAGCTCCACCTCACCTAATCCTCTTTTAATTAGGGTGAGAGAAAATGTGGAACCCCTCCTGGATTAGTCACAGCACATTGACAAAGCACCAAGCTGGGACCAATGTACAAGACTGGTGGCCAATGTGGCCAGTTAGGTACAGTGAAGACCCTCTCATGTGTGAAAAAAATACTGCTCCATCTCCCCGAGGCTACCTGAGGTTTGGCCTTCCTGCAGCTGAAACCAAAGTGCATTTGGTCTCTGGTGAACTGGGAGGATAAGTTACAGCATATGATTCGCTCATTTCCAATCCTTCCCCCATTTTCTCTCCCACTCGATAGGCTGTTCTATCTGCAGCCACACTTGCTCCCTATTATCCACCCTTTTTGCTAATCCTACAGGGTACTTTGTCCTCCTCGTTATCGTTCCTCATCCCTAACTATCTCTCTTCATGCTCTATCTGCCCGTTTCTCAGTCTCCCCTTTTCTTAGCCAATAATAGAGGTTCTGCCTCATGCTGATGGGGATTAAGGTGAACAAAAGAATCAATTAGGAGCGAAATAGTCCGCACAAGTATTTGAAATGTCTAGATAGGGCTGACATTGGCTAGTTTGATGTATCACAGTGTAAAGTAATGCGATTATTTATAGATTGCAGAGAGTCATGTCAGTATCCTGAAGATTGCATCCTAAATTAACGTAGGAGGTGTAAATACACATAAATCCACATTTAATGAAATGCAGGAAATATATTTAACCCATATAGTTTTAATGTTTAATGAATCCATGTCTTTTGTTGTGCTGTTTAGATAAAAATACTCAAACAGAGACACTTGTGTGGAAATATTAAATCTGCTACCAGTAACACTTCTGTTTTCTTCAAATAAACAAATAAATGAATGTAGACTACAGATGTTTGGTGAGTGATTTATTAAGTGACCACTAGGGGTCATTGAGGTGGTTCCACTAAGAGCCTCATTCATGGTGTCACTATCAGCAGACAGCCACACTGAGCAGTGAGTGAAGTAATAAGACAAATGTACTGAATGTGGATATGAATGGGCAGATGTACAACTAAGAAAAAAACAGCTGGCAAGTTTTTATAATACAAACCGAGGAGCCAAACACAGATTTGTTCAGCACAAATGGAAACGGACTGATGGCGGAGCACAGTTTGTTTGATGTACTGCACGGGGTAATTGCTCCAGGCCTTATTGTACAGAGGTTCCTCTCACTGATATATGGGTATTTACGTAGTTTATGTAGAAATGTGTAAGAAATAATACTGATAAACAACTGGAATTAGTTGCGGATTGATAACGTGACTAGACAGCAGTCATTATTTTTTCCATGAATAATGTCAGTGTCTGATCCATAAAGTATATCAACTTATTTCCAGCTGTTTATATTCCCACTGGGGCATCAGTTGTCAAGTTTTAATATTTGAATGCAGCAATGACAAACAGTGTCAACATCAACTCAGTACCACCAGAAAGTTTATGACCAAATAGAAATGAGTAAATAATGATTTTGATCAATTGGGGTGAAATGAGGACCAGGTATTGAGATAATCACGGTGGGGGTGGGGGGTGGATGATGATCATTCACTCATTGCAAAATGCTGAAATTTTATGTCTTATCCTGGCCTGTGATGGACTTTAGCCTTTAGCCCTGTGTCAGCTGGGATAGGCTCCAACTCTTCTGCATTTCGAAGCTGGATCAGCAGTTTTATCTTTCTCACAGTGAAACTGACCATATATTAATTTTCTAGTTAAAAAAAAAAGATGTTAAATTTCTTCATGCATAATTATGACTTTAGTACTTAATCATTACATCACCCATAACTACACAACGGATTGTGTTTGGAAAAACGTGAGTTTTAAATGATCCAGTTAGGATGAGTTACGTGAGGGAGGAGTTCCACAAAAATAACAGTTCCACAGTAAGACTATAGAACTGTTCCACCGTGTGTGTGTGTGTGTGTGTGTGTGTGTGTGTGTGTGTGTGTGTGTGTGTGTGTGTGTGTGTGTAACAGCAGTGTCTCCAGATATGACAATACGAGCATGTGACGCAGTTATGGTAAACTTTAGTCTATAAACTAAAGAGAAGAAGGATATAACCCTGTGAGATTTCTGTTTGCTTGTTTGTTTGTTTGTTTGCTTGTGTGTATATTTATCATCCCTGATGATAACACACTTTTCAGGGTTACAAAGGTAAGTTTTAAACCACTGTAGAGTTTTGCCATGGAAGCTAGAATGTCTAGAAACAAGAATGTTACTGTTGGAATATCTTTTGAAAATAGGACATCTTATGATGGAATTCAGCCAAAGTTGATTAAAGTGTGGCTACTGCATCTTTCATAAATTCAACAATATAAATGCATCCACAGGAGGACACAGAAACATATCAATGTGATAAAGTACTGAACCCCACGTTTGTTGTCACTGACTCCTAAAAAGTGGGCTGAGGTCCCCTGTTGGGCCGTGAAGCTGCTGCAGATCACCAACAATCAATACATTTTCCCAACCAACCAACCAACCAACCAACCAACCAACCAACCAACCAGTTAACCAAAATTCTTATATGGTTTTACATTTTTAAAATGACAGTTTTTTTTTAATTATACATTTTGAACTTTTATATGACCTAATCCTAGATAAATTAACTTATAAGATAACAAGCACTTACATGAATATTTGGTTTAACTCTACAGGCTAAAAAGCTTCAGCATTGGTTCCTAAAGCAAGTGACTTTTTTAAAGTGATTTTTCTATTGTAATCTTAAAGTGTTTTAATTTAGTTTAAAATGGCAATGAAATATTAACATTTTAAAAAGTACATTAACTGATGAAGTAAAACCATGGGGTTTAAAAATGAATTACTTACTCTTATTCTTCATTTTTCTGACCTACTTTTGATCCTAAACTCCTCTAATTTATCTATATATCTATATATATTCAAGCTGCCCTGTAAAAACAGTTAGCACATAGTAACAAGCAAACAGCCAAACAGTAATGGATGGAGGTAATTAAATTAACTGCTGAGCTACATTTTTTTTCTCATACTGTCAGGGAGGAAAAACTCATGATTGCCTCCTAAAGGTCACCTTGTTTCTTTTGTCCAAAAAGAAGGCAAAGACTGATGAAATGATGTGAGGCAAACTTGCAACATTCCCATTATCAGATTAAACCATCACAGAATCATATATTCTTGTCAGGACTTGGCAGACTAATGCGTGATGTAAACCTTTGACATTGAGCTTACACGTCTGTTGAGAGAAAAATACTCAGAGTATAATGTTCAATTTAGTAGCTTTTTAATGCACTCCAAAGAAGCACCACACAGTCAGTTTACGTGGACTAAAGAGGAATATTAAAACAGAGACGGACCAGACTGAAGTAGCGAATAGCACAGTGGACAAACTTCAGTGGACTTCACCTCTTCCTGCCTTAGACCCGGTAACACTGGGTGGCAGTGTATACCTCTAAACAAGCGAGATTTCACTTTCTGCTTCCAGCAGAGGAGCTCAGTTTGTGAAAGGCACTGAGGTTCAACCACTCTGAAGCTTAACTGAGGCAAAGACACTCCACAAAAGGCATTACCACAGGGTCTGAGTGTCTGTGAATTAATCTTCTTCCCCTGCCTGTTATTGGTTAAAAAAAAGACAGATTTTTGTCTGATTTCATGACATATTATAACTGAAGGGCTACAGTTAATGTTTATACAAGTATAATTTGTGAAGCTGTCATGGGTCATTTCAAATGTTTTCAATATTTTGTTTGCCTTTTGTCACCCCTTTTCCCTCTGAAAATGCACCACCTACTGTTTAATTGATCCTTTAATCTAAATAATGTTAAGAATCTTAAAACATCCACATTTCAGCATTATTTACATGTTATTTAATATTTCCCTTATTTATGTATTTATTTATTTTGTTTACTGGCAGCAGATTGGCATTAGCAGCAAACAGAAATGTGAACATTTTGTACAGACAGCACAGAAACTCATTTCCAATGCAGCCTAATCTCTCAAAGACTTGTAGTGAGCTCTTCCATATAAGCAGTGCATTATTCCCTGAGCCGGAGGGGATTTATCAACTCTGCATGAAAGAGCAAGTAGGGTCAATTATAAAATCACACTATATGTTTTTTCCTCTTAGTTTCTACCTCTCTCTCTTTTTTTCTTCATCTGATCATATTTCAAAAGAATCAAATGCAATATGAAAAAAAAAATCTATTTACTTTTGTATATGTAATACCAGATTATCTTAGAAAAGTCTACAACAACTGCGAATAAGCCTCGAACATACAAATTTTACTCCAAAAGTTGACAGCGAAGATAGAGGTCATGGGGGTCATGGTGAAGATAAGCTGAGAACTTGTAAATCCTGTCAATCTGTTTTCAAATTACTGCAGTAACAGCATGCGAGGTGTTGTTTCCGTGTATTATGGTAATGTAATAGTTGAGGCAGGCCTTGGTCTGCAGCTCCTGTTTGTTCGCAGGTACTGCGCTCGCTGCGTTTGGCATTCTGCTCCACTTCTCCCACTGAAATGAGTTCTCTCTCTCTCCCTCTAAACTTACAGAGGATGCGGCGCCCACACAGCTGTTCTCCCCTGAGCTGGCGTACATAAAACATAAAAGGCGAGCCTATATGAAAAATGCACAGAGCGCTGGAATATAATGTGCTTGATACCCTGCTGCTGTCGGGCAGGAGAGAGATAAAGAGAGAGGCCTGCCCTGGATAGATTCCTTTTCTGCAGAATTCGTTTGACTGCAGGCTTGGATGGATGCCTGTGCAAACATTTTACTCACCACGCTCAATCCATGGATCACATTACAAAGATTGATTGTTCACTTGCCTCTCACCCTCCACTGTTTCATTGGACAATGTGAAATCAAATGGGATTTTTTTTTTTTTTTGAAAGAGGAGTATCTGAGGGGTAGAGTTGTTATGCACAGAATAAGTGCTTCTCAAGGAGATGTGAACGGGTGTGTGTATTTTTTTGAGCAAATTCCTCCCATTGTTCTTGTGTATTCCAGATGAATTGAAATGCTGAGTGCCAGACAGCGAAAACAAATCAAAATGATTGTTCGGGTTGAAAGAGTGGCACATGGCACCTTGTTTCTCTTCCTCATGTCGCCATGCAAATTAGCCGAGCTGCCGTGTGAACTTGTAAAGCAATTAATTTGTAACACACAGGTGCCTCGCTACCTACTGCTGCGTAATTGCAAAGTTCACAAAAAAAGTGAAATTATAAAAAGGGGAACACTTGAATTGTACACACTCTCTTTGGAGAATTTGTAGTCCAATTAAAGCTTGGTGCACAGACACTGCATCCACGTGGTCGTGCCAAACCATAATCATCATTTCAAGCAATTGCCAAATATTGACTCAGTTGTTTTTGGGGCCTCTGGGTACTGCATCAAGGAGCCTAACTAAGAAAACAATTGCCCAGGAGGCAGGGAGCAAGGAGTGGAAACTCATAACAATATAATCTGAAAATGCCTCTGGTCCCTCGATGCACTACAGAGAACCAGATCGAAACAGACATTACTCTCAGTTCAAGGTGACCCACAGCTTTTACCCCAGTCTTTTCCAACCAACTACACCAGCCAAAACGAATCAGATATAAAACATGTAATTCAGTGCAGCAGGCAGACGTGCTCCCCTAGTGTTTTAATCAATAAAAAAGTCAAAGTAGGTAAAAATGAGCACAGACACAGTGGAAGATTCTAGTGTTGGTGTGTCAAAACTGCTCAAGTGAAAGTAAACAGCGGCAAGCAGGCGGTCTGACCCCAGGGATGAAAGGTCAGGATGCAGGACACTGGTCTCTCTCCTCAGCTAACCTGCTTTCAAAATAACCAAACTGATCCAGTGCTACAGCAGATTAGCCCCCCTCTGCTGCATCTTGTCCTCTCCTGCCAACACATCCGCACTCTCTTTTCCATTTCCCCTAGGTGTCTTCCTCCTATCATCATTTTCCTACCCTCCCTCCTCTCTCTCTCGCCCCCTCACATCGTTAGCATTTAGATAGTTGAGAGCAGAGGAGCTTGGGTAATAGGCTTTTCCCTTCCCTCCATCCCTCTTTCTCCTCTTGCTCAAATCAGCTGAAGTAAGAGGGATTAAATCAAAAGAACAACAATGATGATGAGAGCAACTGTGAGAGAGAGAAAGGGAGAATCAGGGGATGGTGGGGGTGGCGGAGCATAATGCTTGATCGGCTGTGAGCTCATTAACCCAGGCCCTGACAGAACTGATGTTAGAGGTGATTGGAGATTATCACATTTAGGAGATACTTCATCCCCTTATCTCATTTGGCTCCGCCCCCCCCCCCCGCGCGCTCCTGCTCACCCTTCTTTTGCTGTGGCCACTGTGGCTCTCTTTCTCTCAATTTCATCCAGGTCAGCTGTCCCTGGTTTGATTCTCCTGGGTCCTGGGAGTGGGGAGGGGGGCTCGCAGATACCATCGACACCGGTTCCTGTGTCTGCTTGATCTCCTAATTCTGCTTCATTTAAACTTCATCAACTGTTCCACTGGACCGGAAGCGGAGAAGAATGGAAACAGGTTGCGTGGAAACAGCTTTCTCTCCCCAGCTCCTCTTTTGTTGTTCGATCTGATATGATATCCCCAAAGCTGCTGCAGCAACCCCTACACACACACACACACACACACACACACACACACACACACACACACACACACACACACACACACACACACACACACACACACACACACACACTCTTCACCTCGCCTTGTGAAAGGCACATTTTGCACTGCAAAAAATGTCCAGGACTGTTAAGTACATACTTCTTGTTAATAAAGTCTTAAAAGTTAAAAGGATTGATTTTTATTATTGTTAGCATTGTATTATGTCTTATGAAGCCTTATCTAGCCTGAGATGTACTCTGAGCTTGTAATGGGGTCTTTCTCTTTAATGGGCTAATGGCATCTTTTCTTTTCTAAAGAAAAGATGCCATTAGTTCTGTTATCTCATGCCCCTTAGGTTATCTGGAGATTCAAAATGGGCCACAGGTGCATATGATTATCTGTCTCAGCTGGGGTACTCTCCAAACTCATGCAACCACAGTTGGTTATAGTGGTTAGCAAAACTGATGGATGGATAGTTGATTATGGGAACTGTATATAGTATTGTCTGAGACTGAGTCTCATTCTCATTAGTGTGTCCATCACTGATAGTTATGATTCAGTCCTTCTCAACAAGCTTATTTCTTGGATGGTAAATGAAAACAAGTAACACATCTAAGAAAACTGTGCATGAATACAGAAGGTCAGATAAGTCAAATTTAAACTACGTATCAGTCTGTGCACTAAAATATATATATTAAAACATATGGTTTTGGTAATAATTTCACTCTCATCTCATCCCATCCCAATGTGTCATTCAACACACTCTCATTTCTGTGGCATCAAATACAACAATTTTGTCAGAAGTCACTGGTGTCACACAGATATGAGGTCCTTTGGCATTACTGGACACAAAAGGGACCTAACTTTTTTATTCCTGGATATTAGGGTTGGACATTGGATTGGTGGGGGTTAGGTGGGGTTTATATATATATATATATATATATATATATATATATATATATATATATATATATATATATCTATCTATATATATATATATATATATCTCTCTCTCTCTCTCTCTCCTCGCGTGTGTGTGTGTGTTTTTGCTACAACCCCATCCATAAACTCAGACACACACACATACAAATTGGGAAAAGTTCCTAATCCTGCTGGCCCTGAACGCTGTGCATTCCCCTCCCTCCTCCCTTCACACTGGGAAATTTAGCATGCCCCCTCGGCTGAGGCAGAAAATGAGATTACTGTATTTAAATGACTATGGTAATGGTGAGCATGCTGCCGGGCCCCCGTAGGATAAGGGATTTATACCGTGCTCATTGTTAGCAGTTTTGCAAAGTGCCATCGTCCTGCTCCAGCTCACAATGGGAATGTCATTTAAAAGACATTTCTCTTTCTTACTTGCTCCCCCCCCCCCTTTGCTTCTTTTCATGCCCCGCTGTTCCCCCATCAGCCCTGTGTAGCAGTCCCCAGGAGGGCCGGTCTCTGAGCATGTGTGTGCGCGCGTCAATGTTCTCGACCCACCAGTCCAGACATAAGGTGAATATTCTTCATTCAAAGATGGACTAGAGTGATTGGACACGGTCAGTCTGTTTTGGAAGACATAATCCAATCTATGTTTGTAATGAAGTGCACTCTCTAAGGACACATAGCATGTGTATGCTGTAGACACAGAGACCAGGTGGCCAATAGGTCAAGTGCCTCATGTACCTGCGCAACTTTCAAAAGTGAGGATTTATTCTGTTTCCTGAGGACGGAGGAGTCTGGTGTAAAAACTCAGTTCAGTGTGATGAACAGGGCTGACTGATACACTTTTAACCAAACTGTAATGGATGCAAACTGCAAAACTTCAGGAACAAAATAGATGATTTGCAAATAATGAAACAGTTTTATTTACCAAAATTTGACATTTATCGATTCTGTAATTTGCCCAGTGTTGATGTGCAGCCACTGTTACCATTACTTATAAATGTTTAGTCTCAAACGTTGCAATTATACAACCAGTAAGCACAAAATTTTTGGGTTTATTTAGGATAATCAGCAACTAACTGATCAAGAAAAATAATGATTATAGTCACACACTTCTATACCAGCTATAATTACTGAAATGCTCTCAGTTTAGTGTCACGAAAGTCTTTGGATTTTTTTCAAACAACAAAACAATTTAGGAATTTGTGGTGAGCTCTAGTTTCAAAATGTTACACTAAGGCTGTCAAACAGATAGCCAAGGTGGCAGAACCAGCTCCCTCAAAGGGTGCAGTCTCGCCCACCGGGTGGCTCTGCAAAGATTGCAAAGAAAATTGCAAAGAAAGGCGACATAATGTTTTCACTTCATTTTTCATCTGAAAGCATTGAGTTGCAAATTGTTATGTTATTGTTAATTTCATCTGAGATCTGATTTATTGTTTCAGAGTTTCAGAGTCGGAGCTGCTGATGAGTTCCTTTACTGACAGTGGACTGACTTAATGTGGAGAAACAGTTTTTTTTTTTTTTAAACTGGCCATTATTCAAACTCACAGATGATTTAAAATAAAAATAATAAACTCTGCATTTAAAGCACTAACTTTACAACTACATGCAGAATTAAACTGAAAAATAAACAATGCACTGATGAGAGTGTAAAGTCATAGAGGCGTCTGAAATTGTGTTAACTTTGGCTTAAGCTGTCCTAAAGAAGGATGAGATTTTTAAAGGCTATAATAACATTATCATTCCTTCTTTATTTTGCATTTTTCATCCATGTCTATCATGTATTACAACATATTTTTCACTTTAGAGGATTTACAGCTAGTAAAACTATGATCCAATATCACAGGGACACTCGAAGAACAACACGGCTTACTGAAAGGATAAACATGTTATCAGGTTTGATAGGTGCCTTGCTTGAGTAGATCTTTGGTGACCTTGTGTTATGGTCAGTGGTTGATTGTGTGGATTCATGTCAAACAGCTGCCATTGTGAACACTGAGGCCATGTCCTTTCTGAGAACTTCAGGGGTTTTATTTGGTTAAATCACAGGCGGGCTGGGGGAGAGCATTTGCACTACAATCTTGGCCGTGGCCTTGTTCCATATCAGTGATCACTGAGGACAGGCCGCTGATCCAAGCTAATTGTGGAAATTATCCATGTGCTCCTTATGGAGTAACAGTGAGGGCTCTAACAAGAAAGGGGGGGGCTATCCGTAAAGAAAAAAGATGAGAGTAACACAGACACAGAGGAGGACACTGGAGAGAGGGCTGCACAGAGATGGAGTAAAGGAAAGAAAGAGGAATGTGCTCATAGGAACCAAAGGACGCCGACTGTGAGCTGTGATGTTGCTCTGCGTCACAGAGCACTTCATCTTAGGTGGGTTTTTCTCCAGGTCCCCTCCACTTCCATCCGGCCCCCCTGCCACCAACCATCCCCATCCCTTGTCCCTCTCTGCCTCCAGGGCTCCCTGCTGCACGCCTGATCTATTGGTTCTCGGCAGCGTGTGGAGTGATAAATCATGGGAATGGAGGCCGGCGATGATTAGGTTGCGGGGTGCAGAGATGGAGGGAGAAGAGAAAAGAGAGGACGGATGGATTGGAGGCAGAGGAGGAGGAGGAGGAGGGGTGAAGGTGGGCCCAGCAGCCTCGTGTACAGCAGACAGGTTACTGATGGTGTTTGTTTCTCCCAGGCCTGTACCTGTGCAGGGGGGCAGATTCTCCTGGGTGTTACATAAAGGAGCTATGGGTCTGCCGGGGCCCCGACGCAGCTTCAAGAACACATAAACTGAGCTGGAATTACCCAGGCGATGAGATATATATGGGCACAGTAGCATTGCTTATTCTGGCCAAGACCATTATATCAGCCCTGCTGCTGAGACGAAGAGGAGAAAGAAGAGGAGGAGGAGGCGGCAGAAGCGGCGAGGGATTGAGATGAGCCCTTGGGAGCAGAAAATGTAGATTAATACTGTTGCATATTTTAGCACAATTAAAACTTCATTTGTCTAAATGTGTGGACTTTAGCCTCATTTAAGCCTTGGTGGCTTGGTAGTTTTTTTTTTAAAGGGAGAAATTAAGACATTGACCAGAAAACATTTGCAGCTCATCATCAGAAATAAAACAACTTTTTTTTTTTTTTTTGTACTGTGACATTTTAAAAATGGATACTTACACCTTATTTTGCCCAACTCCAGGAAACTGAGCTTCCTGTCAATTATCGATACCCCCTCCAAATCTGATTATATAAACACTGAGAGGAATGTCGATGAGATTTGCCTGGAACTTGAGCAAAACTTGAGTTTATTGCCTCATTGACAGAGATTTGCCAGTCAAGCACCCTTTAGCCTGTCACCTTTTCCCAGGTAACAAATCCCCCTCATGCCGCCATGTCTCAGGGAGAGGAGTCGAAAAACACAAACACGAGCAGGGATAATAATGAACAAGCTTTTTGTGTGTGTGTGTGTGTGCATGTGTGTACGAGAGACTGGGAGCGGGATGTGCCACAACAAGCCCCCCTCAAATTGTACAACCCGATTTTACTGCTCGCCCATTTAATGGCTGTTCTCTGTTACTGTATGTTTCATCAGCGGCGCAGGGTGGCAGGTGGGAGGGATCCTGCCTTTGGAGGAGCGGAGAGGGGCTTTGTTTGCTTTAGTTTACACGCTCGCTCGTTGTTTGTTGCATGTTGGTGCGCCAGCTCTGTGCCGTCAGCCTCGCTATCATCACGTCTGACAGCTCCGCGGCCATGTTTTGAAGGGAGAGGAGGAATTAAAAGATAGGGATGGGTGGGAAAAAGGAAGAAAGGATCCAGGTGTTGTGGTTTAACCTCACCTGCCAAGATCTTACAAACTGTTTTTCTTTCTGGATCGCTGGTTTGAGGTTCAGACTGAGGGTACAGAAGGCACTTTCAGAGCTAATGTGGGTGATTCTCTTCTTTTTCTTGGGTGCATGAGGAGAGGAGGGGAGGGGGCTCGGGATTACAGAGATGATCCTGCCATTCATCCTAGCTCTAAACAGAGCCCCGTCTTCCCTCCCCAAACCCTGCTAATTCCCTTTTGATGAGGCGTGCTAAATAAATCCTATTTCCACGCCTTTATTCCCCACCGACTCCTGGAGCGTAGATCAGGGACGCAGATTTTAGGGGCTTCTGCCGCCGTTTGGGACCCACAATGGAGCCCGTCTGCATGGCAGCCCACTTCGTCCAGTCAGCCTCATTATGATTTCACCCCAACACATGCCCAGTGGCCCACAAACACACACACACAGACACAGGCAGACTGACACATTTACACATATAGTTCCACAGAAATACGCCATGATGGCTTTGTGCAATTGCTAGGACAAATGCTGGACATCATGTCATGTACTTCAAATTTGTTGTTGGAGTGTAAAAAGATACTCCAGGTGACTCTGTGTATGTGTGTATGTGTGTGTGTGTTTGTGTGTGTGTGTGTAGGTGCGTGTGTGTACTGTACATCTCCCTCCTGTCCTGTCGGCCCTTCCACTCTCACATGCTGAGCCCCTGCGCTCGGCTATGACGCTAACAAGCTCCTCCGTCTCTCCGGCTCTGTCTACACCAGGGCCCTGTTATTAATGGGGACCAGCTGGGAGTGGTGAAGGTACATGCACAGCCAGACAAAGCCCCATATATAATCATAAAGTCATAACAAACGACCTGATGTAAATGAGGATGGGGGTGTTCTGAGAAAGGCTCAGTTTGGAGAGAATAGGGCCACGGAAGCTGGGGTGCAGTAAATGAAGAGCGGAGGGCGTCATCTTCCATCAAAATGACCAGTGCCCTCTTGGCTTACTGGCAAAGACCAGCCTACCTGACCTTTGACCTCACCCTGGACATGGCAGGAGGTCAAGCCTTAAGAGACAGCGTCAAGTACCTCTCGGACGGCTCATTTCTCTGCTGATGGGGCAGTTAGCTTGAGAAGAATGCTGCCTCCGTACGTGTCAAGGCAAACAAAAGACAGCTTCCCAGACTCTCTACTGATAGCTTGGCCTCTTAGACATATAGCACCACTACAGTGCACACTTTACTGGCTTGTAGAGTCATGGAGAATTTTCTTATTTTGAGGTGAAGTGATGATTACTATGTTATGTTACAGGCGGTGAGAATCCTAGCCTGCTCATTTGCAGTGTGCCTCTGCACTGGTGAGGCTTACGCAGACACATGCTTCCAATTAGCCGGGCTTCTTCATGTAAATGCTTCATAAATTATCCTCCCTGCCCCGGGATTAGGTGCTCATAAAGAGAGTTAGCATCTCAATAAACAGCGCAGGTTGTGTATGGAGAGCAAATTAGTGGGACGGAAGAAGGGTAAAGAAAGACGTATGAACTGGCACTGGGTGAGGTTAAACTATGAACTATTCAAACTGTACCAAATTGCAAGTGACTGTGGTCTATCAGGGCAATTTAAAAGTTGACATGGTATCTCCTGACATGCAGCCTCTTCATACTTTTGTTTTAGGGGTTGTACAGTGACCTTCTGGTCAGAGATACTGACTTAGAAAAATGACAAACCACAGTATAGATGATATACGTTCTTAGTGTGGATCACTGTTTAAAAAAATAATGAATTTTTGTTATTACTGTGGCCAACCAGGGGGCGCGGCCCACACTTTGGGAACCGCTGGTGTAAATAAAGAAATCAATTTTACTGATGTTACATTATAGGAGTACCAGTGTCCCCAAATATGCACACCATGTAAGATGATATGTGTGTATCTAACATGATGATTCACCTAAATAAACAGCACATATGTTATTATTCTGCTACATATATGAGCTATTTTTGGACTGAAAATTTGATAAGTTCTTGTTTAATGATGCAAATTATTCAAATTTAACCTTAGTATATTAGCATATCTATATAAAAGACTGACACAGCTTCCAGGTCTGAAAGCAAATCCAATGCAGCCTTAAAACTGCAGTCTTTCTAATAAGCAATAACAATAGACAACAATAGCATCTATTTTATATCCATAATGCTTAAATATTATATTCTTATCCATATAACATATTATAATGTTTTCATGTTGACTAGCAACCACCTAAAAATGGCATTCATATAGCAGAGCAGGGTAGGAGCATGGGCCTGTACTAGTATATAAAACACTATGAGAAACTGACCCTACTGCTAACTTAATCTCTAAATATTTTCCTGAGGTCTTTATAGTCACTAGCTTAAAATCTCATCTAATACAACATGAAGTTCATTTTGTGCAGCACAATGATTGAATCAGAGTATGATTTAGGGTGGGCCTTCACTTCATTGAGAAGATGGAGGCATACACGCGTGCAGCATGTCTTGGTTTCTTGCCATGTATGGTTTGCAAAACGCCATAATGGAAACGAACATCAAGGCTCAACTTGAAGCTTCAAAGCTGGACTTCAGTGGGTGACATCACAGTGGCTATGTCTCTCTTTTATATAGAGTCAATGTATATTACTCATAAAGTGAAATACAAACAAATGGATTAAATCTGCCTGAGAATACAAATTTTGGGGTGAGTGCATCTTGTATGGATGACAGCCTAGTGGTTAGAGTGCATACCTCACTGTTCCAGGTTCAGTTCCCAGCCAGCAGGACCTTTACTTTATCTCATCCTCCTACTCTCTCTGGTCAGATATTGTTTATCTTATAAAGGGAACTAAATAAACAATGTAAGAAAGGGAGTTGCAAGGGGAACTTCCAGGTGCAAGAGTGTGTTACACAATGATTTAATTATGGTGAAGGACAATTATTGCCACTGAATATTTGTAGGAACATGTAGCCAAGAGCCAATTCCCTCACTTTTTCTTATAATCAAGAATTTTTCTAATGTATTGCTAAATCTTAGGTGGACTGTAATTAATTTAGTTTAGTGTCATATAGCTGTTAAATTAAGGTATTATTCAATCAAAAGAAACTGAATTAAAAAAAAATCAACTTTACTGAGTAGAATTTCGAGGTTTCTAGGCTGTAGTGCTCCGTGCAATGTGAGAAAAAATTATGTAAAATGTTGATTTCATCTCGCCCACTGTCTTTAACCTTACAGTGATATCAAACCGAGAGAAGCAAAAGCAACTCCAGACAAGTGGGAATGAGTGAGTGTTTTTTATTTCTCTTAAAGAAAAAAAAAAAAAGATGCCCACTGTCAGTTGAGGTGCGCCAGTACGCCCGAGTCTCCTCTGCTAGTATGGCAATGAATGTGCTTTTCCTCTCCCTCACAGCACAAATCAAACCTCTATCACAGTGCAAAACCAGAACTTCTCCTAAATGGCACCGGCTGTCTGGGAAGTACGTGACAGGATGATTTGATAAAGCAACGTGCTTCTGTTCAGTCTAACAGATAATAGCAGAGGCATTACGAGAATTAGGCCGTTTGGTTTGTGCAAAGGTGCGGGTGTGCGAGGGGCTTTTGAATTCTGTCGGCGACATAAAGCGCCTGTAAACACAAAGCACAAAGAAGCCTTTACGCACTAAACCTCAGGCCACACTGGCCATACAATGGACTGTCATATTGAATTGGCCCAGAGCTGTGGGAGAGAGGCTGGTTAAGAAGACGCAGGGTGGGAGTTAAGCTGAGAAAGAGAGCCCAGCATGACAGACACTTGTCCATGTAACAGCACTGCAGAAACTCACACCGGGCTCTCAACAACACTCTGCTTTACTGTCGATCACCAAGACACTCAGCAACACCGCCTGTCACCTATGCATGTAATATAAATGCAACCTCACTTTTTCTCTGTGATATATATCAACCAACTCAGAGGAGCAGACAGAGACTGACACACATGCGCACACACTCTCACACACGCTCACTTTTGAATACAGCACCACACAGACAGTCAATAACAGAATGGGGTGTGAGATTAAGCCTAAGCCCACCTTCTTTTCATGTGGCAGAGCAGCCGCTGCCCCGAGATCTGGCACCAGATGGCGCTGTGCCGGTTGGTGCCAGGAGATAATCGGGACAGATCGGGCTGCATTACTACCCATTATCTTCTAATTATTCTTGTGTGCAGCGCTGATCCTGCCGTTTGTGTAAGTGGATGGCACAGAGAGCCTGTCGCCCCCGGCAGCACAAAAATCCTCCCTACTTCCCTCACCCCCTCTGGGGAGGGAAGGAGAGATCAGCCAGGGGAGGGAAGGAAGGAGGAGCTGCTGGGTAAGGCAGCCAACCTGAGAGACGAGAGATGCGTCTTTGTGAGATATAGCACAGGCATCGGTTTTCATAAAGTGACACTCAGTGATGTCAGAAAGAGGAGATCCTAGTGACCTTTGACCTTTGTGCCGGTCTCACAAAAAAGCAGCATCTTACTCCTCGATGATCATCTCTCTTCTGTGATGACTCTACAAAAACACGATAAGGATACAGTTCATGTCTCCCAGGCTCCATTTGTACTGTGCCTTTGTGGAAACAGGCCCCAACCCCCTCTACCCCAAAGGATAGCGCTAACTGCGCAGAGGCATATGGCTTACCATGTGCTGGGTCCCACATGCACACTCTTAAGCGCGATTCTACCCAGAACATCTTCGCTTAATTATCAGCATTTTGTTCAGCATCCTCCTATTTTGCATATTAATATCTGTCAGCTCGGTATGTAATATGAGGAGATGAAGGCTTAGGCTACGCTAAAGTACAGCCGTAAACACAGACTTCACCGAGCAAGAATATACATGTTCAGCTGCATCAACTCCCACAGGGTCCAAGATGATGTGTGTGTTTTCAATACCTTTTAACCAGGTCTCAGGTGTGCCGTGTGTATATACGTTTGTCAAAATCTTGAAGTGATATATGAGCTCTATGCAGGGTTTTATTTGTGAGCATCACAACCAACACAACATGCTTACCCACCAAGATGCACATTTGCATGCTCTCACACACAGCGTATGGTACCCATCTTTCCGACTGACGTGTAATAAAACACGGCGTGGCATTGTTGATCAATCTCGCCAGCCCACGGGCCGCACAGCGAGGGCATGTACATGCAAATGAGAATAGCTAAATGCCACTGAGGGGGTGGAAGAGGGAGGCAATCACTTCAGCTGACAAACAGCACAGGAAGGGGGAGATGCAGTTAGATGGGGAGGGGGGGGGTATCCAGGGGGAAATTTTTAATGCAAGGTGATCCAAGAGAAATAAAAACAGCGAGCTTAATTACAGGAGGCACTGCGAGAGATTAGTTCATCTTCACCACAGTTTAAAAGTACAGGTTAAAGAGAAGGAGCACAACAACTGCCGCGCTGATAATTTCACTGAGTAAAAACAGCAACAAAAAGAAGTTCTGTATGTTTCTGCGTGTGTGGCAGCGGAAAACCGGAGGGCTCTGATTAAAATGTAAGAGAGGCTTCAGCTAAGACCTGAACCATTCTATGCCAAGCCGGGGTCAGGTCAACTGATCTGGGGGCCACTTGGGCAAATCCCAAACACAAACACAGCAGAAGAAAGGCACAGAAAGCACGCCGAGGCTAGCGGTATAAAGAATGATAGAACTCGTCCATGGGAAGATGAACAGCGAGGGAGATCATGAAGGGGGGAGCTGATTAACCGGCTTTTAGATCTCTGGGAAATATCCGAAGGATTGTGCCTCTAGCTCCACAAATCCTGACCCTTAACGCTGAATCTATCAACCCTGGGAGCCCCTGTGCAACAATGGGAAGTCTATAAGCTGGTCCAAGCTGCTCCATTGATGGTTCATTAAGTGACAATGAGGACAGATATCTACTGCATTGCTGCACTGTTCACTTTACTCTCAGTGAGCGCTTTTATCTTACGTCAGCCCGGCTCTGAAGAAGAGGGCATTCCCCCTTAACGCTTAAGCCGGGCAGGCGCACTCGAAAGGCAAGTAGCAAAGATTGAAGCACATGTTTTTTCTTCTCACACATGTGGACGCTTCGGGTGTCAAACATGCCACAAGCAATCGGTTTTTATCTACCTATGACGATGAAAACGGCCAGAGATGGAGGGAAATTCAATAATAAAATATTCTATATTCAATATTAAAGCTCGAGCCCGGGGCGTCATCCCACTTCACGCCTGTGCCTGATCAAAGATGGAGCACTAGGTCAAAAATCAGAGAGCAGCTGGGTGGAAGAGAAATAGACTGTCCTGTAAAGGAAACCTGCAGGTTTGATCCCTGTAGTAGCCAGCATGCCAGCACCTGTTAGCGACCACTTTTGGAGTGTCTCTGACGTGTTGAGCCAACAGCCTTGTGCTGTCAAGCATCTGTAGTTTTTGTGCTTGACTCTGGTCATCAGCCTTACTAACTGAATTGGCATTCGCTCCGTGCAGCCATTTGCAGCCAGGTTGCACGACAGTGAACGTACTCAGCGATCACTGAATGAGAATCAGATTTTATTTCAGCATCACGGCATTTTCATTAAAGAAGAGGCGTGATTGGCTAGTTACATTTCTGAACCACAAAAGAAAAGCACAAGGTAGTTATATTTTATAGCTCCAACAGCAGTAAAAGTCTCTGACTTTCTCCAGGTAAAGATTACTTTTACTTTCAGCCGGGTGGTTAGCGATGACAAATGATTTGCCTTGAAATTCTGCAGCACAGGATGCCAGTGTCTACACATTCAGGGCGAGAGTGTTTGGAGTGGTTGTTCAGCTCATCAAATCATCGATTTCCTCCATGCAGTTCGGTTTTTCCCTCTTCTGCCTCTGCTGAAGACCACAGGTTTCCATCACCAGAGTAAAGTTGAGAAAAACTTGTGCCAGTGGCTTTTTTTTTTCCATATTCAGATGTTCTGCAATTTGTAATTCAAATTTATTACAAAACTTTTAAATCAGAGTCAGAATCACAGAAAAGGAAAAGGAATTAATCAATTTGTCTTTTTAGGGAATAGCTATTAAGGTTAATATGCACAGAAATATGTTTTCTTGATTGATCCAATCAGTGGAACTATAACTGAAAGTAAAGCACCAGCGTACACGGTCATGGCATTGGAAATCTTATCATTGCAAAGAAATATATAAAAAAAGCAAATATAGCAACATATTACAGCAGAACCAGGAGCATTATCCATCACCAGAGGAAGCTGTGGTAATTAGAAGAGTACTGATGCAAAAGGTATGTAAGACTACCTGAAATGTTTCAAGTGAACTTTTGTAAATCAGTGCTTCTGAATCATTGTTCCTGTAGATTGCATTTTTGGCTGTCCAGACTAAAACAAACATGCAGTTTTTTCTAACTAAAATATGGTCAGTAACATTTACAACAGCCACAGCTTTTGGGCTTCTAATAATGCTGGAGTAGTGTGAGTGTAAGGTGTAAAAATAGTAAAAGTTAGCTGAATAAAAATCAAATGTGTCAGAATAGATGTACCCCAAGGGCAACTTGGTGTTCAGGGGCTTAAATGCTGCCTGTTCATTAATCTGGCTTGGGTATTTTTTATTTTATTTTATTTTAAAGTAATTTATCTGAACCTCAGGCGCTGGACCAAATTTCATACACTCCCCTTATGGTTATATAAATAGCTGCTTATCTCATTCCCTCCCTCTTTTTCATGCTCTCTCATTAGTACCAGGAGAATCTGCCCAACCTGGGAGCCAGTGAGGCCTGCAACAGAACTGATCACCATCTATTCCTCATCTGCTATATAAAATGTTGTTTAATCATGTTTGAGGTCATGGTGTGCTTGCTAGTGAGCTGGTAATAAAACCGCCTGTGTTTGTAACAGTCGGTAAATGTATTAATTAAATACTCACACTAAATGATTGTACTGGTTGTTTGTTACCACTTAAACAGAACCAAGTGGGCATTCCTGAAATTGCACATAGAAGTGTTTCCAATTAAAAAAGTTTTAAAATTTGTGTGATGACATAGGCGTGGTATTTCACTCAGTATTCACTTTTGTTTTCCCTCACAGTTTGGTTGCGTTTAGGTACCAAAATACTTGGTTAAAATTCGAAAAAAGATGATGGTTTAGATTAAAATGCATCCATTTAGAGCTTAATTAGATGGAAAGCTCCTTTTTTTAGGTCACTTCTAGAATTAAATAAAGATTTTGACAGTTTTTGAATATTTTTAAAAGGAAAAAGTTTCCGCACAGAATTTTGTTTCTAAACTAAAGCATCACAAAAAAAGTATTATTTGGTATTTTGTATCCAAACTTCATATTCCTAAGTCTTTCCAAGTATAGTTGGAGACATCCTCAACCCCCACACAAAGGCACACCAGTGTATGTGGTTTTAGTAGAGGTTGAAACTTCCCGTGAGGCTTTGTGTTCACTCTTAAGATTGAGGTTCAAGAAAACAACGGGGTCACTTTCACAACGAGAAGTCGCCCCTTTTTTCTTTCTCTCTTTTTTTTTTTTTTTGTTTCTAGGCTGTGAGAGGCACTCCGCGGTGAGTTATGACCCGTGTGACGGTAATCAAAGTGAATGGAAGAGTGAGCCAGGTGGTAATTGTGTATTATTCAACTTACCGGGAGAGCACGCCACGGTGCTTTAGCCTGTTGATCGCTTATGTATAATTTAACGCAATCTGTGCATGTATTATGAATGAACGGGGTTTGCGAAGTGGCAAACAGAGTGCAATTAATGTCTCGGAGCTCGGAGCATGCACACCGACTGTCTTTAGCCTATTTTTGCTTTGCTCATTTCACTTCTTTGGTACTTTTAACCCCCACTCCTTCTCTTTCACTTCCTTCTTTCCCTCCTCTGTTCCCCAACCTCTGCTGTCTCCCTCTTTCTCAGGGAGTCAACTTTATAAAGGAGTGTGACTGAGAGTGAGTGAGTGAGCACTCTGGAGGCAGTCAATACCTTATCAACTCCTGCCGAACACTGACACCTTGACGTCCTTGACAGCAAATTATTACTTTTTCATGACGCAACCAGGTGCAATTACAGCAACATCTTTGCGCTGTATCCTGCTGCTCCTGCAACTGTCAAAAGGCGTTCCTGGTGGGATCCTGGAGGAGCTGAGACATCAGTCTCTCAGTCCCTCCCAGATCTTGCAAAGACAGACTGACAGACAGCAATGAAATGGGGGGACCGAGTGCAAAGTGAAAAGAGAGGGAGCCATTCAAGCATGCCCAAGATTCAGTAAATAGTTGCATTCTACTCAAATTCCTTTTCTGGGAACACTCAGTGGTTTGTTTAGAGGGCTGTTGACTGACAGTGAGAGTTTTGTTGTTGTTGTAGGGGCAGGTAAGTGAGCTAGCTGCAACTGCTGCTTGCAGCCCAGTAAACAACCGTGTTTGTAATGTCATCACACGCTCCTCGCTTCAGCGCTTCACACCGTAAACCCTGTAGGCTTGATTATAAAGTTTAACCACACTTTAACGCACAACAACACTGAGGAAAAAAAACAGCAGGTAAACCTCAATTAAGACTTCAGAGTGTCACTTTCTCCCCGTAGCGCTGCAGCAGAAGAAGAGAACACAAAGAGCCCACAAGCCTGTGATGCCACCCCTGTGAATATGGGGATGCTAGGTGGTGGGGGAGAAACTTTGCCATCCTGGAGGTGGATGTTGCCTCATGTCTCTTTGTGTGTTTGGTGTGTCCCTCCCGGTTGGGAGCGTAGTGGGGAGACATGAGGGCGGTGGTGGCAATACCGTGAATATGTGTATGTGTGTGTGTGTGTGTGTTTGTCTACCTGTATGTGTGTTATCGAAAAGAAGGACAGGTAAGAGGAACAGAGCAAACCATGAAGGTGCTACAGAGACACCTGAGAGGCTCGTCTTTCATCTCAGACTCATCATCTACTGATCCTCACCCCCTTTTCCTTCCTTCCTCCCCCACTCAGCCAATTTCTTCAGTTTTCCTTTAACAGGCCATGTGCCTCGCAGAAATATATATATATATATATATATATATATATATATATATATATATATATATATATATATATATATATAGATATATATAAAAAATAATAATTTAAAAAAAAGCACACATGCACACCTGACTTATGTAGGTAATGACACCTCTGTGAGCTATTGGTTTTTCCTCGGCCCTCTGTGTGTTTTTTCTTTCCTGCTGTCACCCCTCCCTCCCTCCAGCCCCCTCTCTTCAAAGCACTGCCTTCTCTCTCTCCTTTACTCCCCCAAGGCTTCCCCCCCACCCAACCCCCCCTTTTTTTCCTGTAGTGTCAGACACAGATTTATTCTGCCTGTGATGCGTGTAGAGTAGAGGAGTGTGAGTGAGCAGGGAGGGGTGGAGTAGGGTCAGCAGGGGGGGAGGTGTGTGTGTACAATAAGAGATAAGATCATGGCTCCCCAGGGGCTTGTTTGGCCCTGTACCCGATCCATCAAACGCTCGCTCCAAGTGCCAAGGTCACTCTAATGAGCATTTTCTGGGGGTCTTATTCTCAGCACCGAGCGCCCCCAACTCATGCACTCACACACACCGGCACGACCAGCGTGTGAGCACATGCTTTCTAAGCACACCTTGGACATACCTGCTTAGCTGTAGGATGGATGCTTGTGACAGGAAATATAGCATGCTTGCATGCATCCCAACAGGTATTTTACACAGAAATCAGGCATCCCTGCAGGAGAGCAGGTGCAAAAGAGTGCGGGGACGAGATGAGTGATCCGTGTCAGGTGTGAACTGTGGCAGGTGCATCCAACTTCAAAATTTTTCAATACGTCTGTACCATCAGCATCAAAAACTGTCAAGTATAGAAAGAGGGCACCGGATGATTGGTCGCATTCTTGTTTACTTCTTTACCTCTTCTTTTGCTTGTTTTATTTCAGGTTAAGGTCTATGGATGCTTGTGCAAAGACAGCATTCAGCCTTCTTAACATTTTTTTTTTCCTTTTATTTTCTCCACAAGTGGTTCCAAGATTTAAAAAAAAATCATCTGATTTCACACTGACTGTCACTGTTGTGCAGAAGATGTTGTATTTGTTTCTGCGAATAGATGCTGTATGATTACACAGAATTATATATTTAATCCCAAGATGCATCATTTTTTATAATTTGCTAAAAAAAATAACAATGTTCTCAAACTATGGCACCAAAACTTAGTCATTATATTGGCACCAGTACTGAAAAAAACTTCAAATACAGCCCACACCTCTAGTCCAATCATCTCATCTGCTATGACTTTTTCAGATGTGACACCTGGAAATAGCCTCACACTCATTTGCCCAACTGTTTCCCTTACTTTCTGCATCACCAGGTTGGCCGCACGCTTGTAAAAAAAAAAAAAAAAAAAAAAAAAAAAAAAAAAAAAAAAAATGAGCCACTGCGCCAGGTAGGTGGGCTTTTAGTAGAAAGAGTCCCTCATCATTCCCTCATCACGTGCTGATGTGCCAAAAGTTGTTAAGGTTTGAAGGCTCTCGAGTGTGGTGTGCGGCGGAGCATGTGGAGCATACTAATGAAGCAATAAAAGTCACGGCGGGAGGGGTGAGGGTGGGGGCTGGAGGCATGTTGGAGGGGAAGGTAGTGGCGAGTGGAGGATTGGGAGTCGCTGACAGGAGGTGTGATAATTGAGATGTTGCGACCCACATATTACCTGCATATTGGCCAAATTAGAGGCAGGGAGTTTAAGGGCGGGACAGAGAGCTGAACCCCCCCCAAGTGAGCCACCTTTGTGTGTGTGTGTGTGTGTGTGTGTGTGTTGTCTGTAAGTAAAAGAGAGCCTGGCATTTTTTTCAGTACTTCTGGTTAGTTGTGTAAGTACGGAAAATATTTGAGTTTGGAATCATGGAATTAAAATGTGAGAGGCTCAATAGATGGGCTGTCATGATATAAGAGTATTCGTGACAACTGTGATATTTTAAAAATGAAATATTGTCATCATGTTAATATTACACACATGACAATGTCACATATATTCCAGTGGTAATAACTATCTGGTTGAATTTGTACAGTTAGAGATACGCACCAAGTTTCTGGGTGTAATTAATATGATTTTTTTTTTCCTCAATAGAACTTATCGTAGATACCATGACATCCCTGTAAATTCATGTGGTATAAAGCTAAGAAAGAAAATAATAAAATTCATGTGAATTTGGGAAAAAAAATCCCAGAATAACTGAGAAAATGTTGCTACATGACTTGCATGCAAGTGCAGAAAAAGGAAACAATTGGTTGACAGCAAGAAAATGATGATTAGTGGTCCAAATTCACATGTTGCTAGATTTACTTTAAAGTCTGTTTTTAATTTTAGCTTGTAAAATTGTTTTAGGTTGTAACCATTAGTTTTTTTTTTGTTTTTTTTTTTTGTCCATTTAGAGTGGCCTAGATTAGTTTGAAAGTTACACAAACTTCTTTACAGTGTCCATGTTGTTTTCATTTTCCAAGTTAAAAGTGGCATGAATACACCAAAGTGCTCCACATTACCATAAATGTCCTAAAACTACGAATGAGTCTAATGTAAGGTAAGGCCCAGGGACAACATTTCTAAATTGACTAATGGTTAACTAATAAAATAGTATAAGAACACTTTTCAATGGATGGGACCAGTGGTTGAACAAAATGATTACGTGGGTCTATGGGAAAGCCATGACAGGAATGTGCTTTGACATTACAAGATAATGATGAAATAACTAAAATAGTTTGCAGGAGCCAAAGTCATCTGTCTCCTGGTGAAGCACACCATTACAGGTACTTTAACGGGTTTCTGCAGCATCTTGTCAAGCACTGGATTTTAATTACTCGTGCATGTGCCCATTTCTGTGTGTCTCTCTGTGGAGGGGGGATGTTCTGAGTGACAATCATGATGTGATTCATGGACGTAAGCACGGCCTCTTCAGCGCCCCCCATTTCCCCACATGGAGGGAGAAGGCCAAGGGCCCGACCCGCCTGTGCGTTCCCTGGCGGGATAGGGGGTAGGGGTGTGAACCTGGACCTTCTGCCTTCCCTGAAGATACAGGAGCTAGAGGGGAATGTCTCCACCAGCTCTCCACCAGATTGTGTGTGTCTCCCTGTGGCAGCTGCAGGAGACCCCCTGCCCAATGTGAGCCCACCAATATACCATCACTCAGGAGAAGACTACATGACAGATTAACATTGAACTATGACACATATGCATGTGGAAAACCCCTGTCTCTGACTATTACTTGAGCATGTTTGGCTGCTGAAATGCACTAATCCCTGGTTCCACAAATGTGAAACTTTCCTGCTTTTCTCTGTGTTAGATCAATGTAAATGTGCACTTTTTGAACAAAACAAGCTATTTGAAGACATTGCCTCAGGCACTGGTAAATTTACACAAGCATTTTTTAAACTTTGTATGTGTCTTGGGCTGTGTGTGAATGCAGTGGGCAAAAAAGTGTATAATTGTTAGTTGCACAAGCTTGGGAAGTGTTACAGGTGAATTAGTCAGTGAAAAACTATTTTCTGCCCATTATTTTAGTAATTATGCAAAGTAAATACATCAGATTTATTACACAACTCTGCTTTGAGTAACTTCATTGCATTTTTTTCTATCTAGCACATGTGGGAACAGAAAGCAAGACTGTAGACTGGCTGTGTCTACAGTTAGAAGGCATTTACTGTGGAAAAACAGCAAGAAAGGAAGGCTTACAAGTCAAGTGTAGGCACAACTGCTGCTGGCTGCCTGTCAGCTAATAAGAAACAGCATGTAACAGAATGACTGTGAGACACAAATACTGTAGTTTGTGTATAAAAGATGGTCATGAGCACCATGAATTTATTCTGTGATTTGTGAATGACCAGATTTAAGCTAGAAGGTTAAGTGCTAATGCAAATGTTAGCAAGCCTGGTGAGCAAGGGGCAAACAGTATGGGTGTGTTGCACTGCTAATTATTACTAGGTAACATACAAATAATGAGAGAGAGAGAGAGATGAGAGAGACGAAGAGAGAGAGAGAGGAGAGAGAGAGAGAGAGAGAGAGAGAGAGAGAGAGAGTGTGTTTTAATTACCAAAATTGGAGCACAGATTTCTTGAAAAGGTATTAGTGCAATTTACTACAGTAACACCACAAAGTTGAGAGTTCCAGTTCAGTGCCTGGAATTAGTGAAGGTGAAGCATGAACATTGCATAACATAAAGCTTTGATACAACTTTAAAAATTAGGGGAAATTAGACCAAAACAGTTTTTTTTGTATCCGGCAGTAAACATGCTTATTTCTGCTGTACAGTTAGTCTTTTTAACATGCTATTGAAACTACAGTTTTTGACAGTTGAGTGCTAGCTTCATTTTTCAGCCCTGGAAGATGTCGATTAAGAGGGTTTAGGGTTTTTTTTTGCCTGTTTTGTAAGTGGGGTTTCAGTTTCTTAAGTGTATTAGACATACAGACTCATTGCCTTTACTGCACATGGTTCAATCTTGCCATGTCATGTCACCCCAAAAGGCCCGATACTTCTACATGTTCTGATCATTTACACCACAAATTACTGGAACAAAAGTAATCAGATTACTGCTTATGCACAACAAAATACCTAGTTTGGTTTAGGGGGAAATCTTTGCATGGGTTATTTTGTTACAAAAATGCAGCATTGTGGTTTAAGAAGACATTAGAGAATCCAAAACATACTGTGAAAAGATAATGTGAAACAAACTCTGACACGCTTTGATGACCCAACCATCAGCCTCCATCTTCTCCTCCCAGGAAAGTTTTATATCCTGATACTTTTGCTGTTGTTGACACTTATTTGCTGAGTTATTTATGACTCATCACTGTCGCACCTGAACACCTGGGAAGATTAACAACCATCTAAACTTGTGAATTAATGAAATAATACTCAGTTGAAGTTTTACAGGTTCAACAAAATATCAACAAAAGCACTAAAAGACAGAGCTCCTTCAGCTTATGTGCCATGGTTTAGGTCCTCTGGGTCAAAGGTCGGGGAAACTTGGCCCTAGCCTGAAAGAGCTGGCATTGCTCATGAGGGACAGCTATGATGAATGGTCGTAGGCCCTCGTCCTCCACCTCCCCACACCCTTCTCCATTGGCTCCTCACTCACCTCTCTGCCTCTTGGCAACATCCCTCCATCGCCTCTTATCCTCTGACCAGATGTGTTCATTGAACTTTGTCAAGAATAATAAAACACTAGCTGCAAGAGGCATGCACGCCGAGCCAGCGGAGCAGGACAGGAGGCTGGGGTGCATGGTCAGATGCATGTGTGGACATGCAATTATGAAAACAGATTAGAGTGAAGTGAGGCATCCTAATTATTATAACAATTAATAGTGTAATGGTGTGGGGCGGGGGGGTGGGGGTGGGGGGGTTAGAGGTGATGCGGATGAGAAACACATTCAAAAATCATTTCGATTATGATACGCTGAAAGTGTACAGAATGGTCCCATAGAGACGTGGCTTGGAAAGATGATCTGTTAATAGAGAACTAACATTCAAAGCCAATAAAACACTAAACTGCATGACAATGTACAAAATATGACTTTGCAAAACAGCAGAATTATGCATGGATGGAAAAAAAAAATCCTGATCGCATCACATTTGGATGGAATTTCATTTAAGTACACCTAAACACCCTGAAGACAAAAATCTTTTACCACAATTCTGTGCTAAACAAAGTTTTTTTTCCACTCAATCCTGCCAAGAAGAGAGTGCTTCAGTGAGCCAGTTTGATAATGAATTAAGAAAACATGATGATTCACAGCAGACTACGGTCATTACTTTGCTAAAAACAGATGGCTAAAACTATGCAAACACCTGAACATTCGACCCGTAGGTGTTTGCTAAACATGCCACTTCAGCATCACGGACATTAATCTGCTGCTTTCCTCAGTATTTTGGAGACTGGCTGTCACTGATGTCTGTGACATTTACTTTCACGGGAGAAGGAAAGTTTATGATGGTTATCTCTAGTTGTGTGAGTCTCATTCGACAGAGGAGCAGAAGAAATGTCAAACATTGCTCATCCTGTACTGAACTCAAGTCTATTGATGGAGGGAGAAGATGAAGAAGGGAAGAAGAGGAGGAGGAGGAGAAACTGCTTTTTTTTCTGGGTTTTTATTTTTTTTTGCTCTGATGTTGCTGCTCAGGAAGTCCTCCTGGGACAGAATCAAAACCCTGCATCTCCTGATACCCTCTCACCACAGGCGTCCGGTGACCACTCGCTCCCAAAAGCGCGAGCCGGGATAAGAGTGAGGACAAGGAGTAATGGCAAAGATGGAGGCAGGGCTAGCAGCACATTGATGGCTAGAGTGATGATTTCCTTCACACACAAATGCCCCCACTCATCCTCACAACTCCTCCCACCTCCCCATGGCCCTGGCCCTGCAGGCAACACACACACACACACACACATGCACACACACACACACACTATACCTCACACATACACACCATGGTTAGGCCTCCAATTAAATCAAAAGTGGTTTGTTTTTATTGGTCTTTTGCGCTGACAAGTGGGCTATCATTCTGACGGCTCTACCTGTCAGTGAGCAGCTGAAAATCCTCCGTTGACAATGCCCAATGCTTCCAATTAGGGGAGAATCAGACTCCTGGTGCGCTAGCCATCTTTCCACCCCCCCACCCTCCACCCCAGGCCCACCTTCCCTCCCTCTTTTCTTCTGCACTCGATCCTCTACCATTCCCCTCTTTCCCTCTCACTCTCCTCCATAATATCTCCCTCCTCCTACTTTCCTCTTTCTCTCCAGGAGAAGGGGGTCTGTCTCTGCTGCAAATTACAGACACAAAACGAAGGTGGTGGCGGTGCAGGCGCTGGGAGCTGCCGGTCCAGGGCCCTGTCAGCATTAATGAGACGATGAAGGTTTATTTCGCCCGCATGCATGTGCTAAATTCTTTCTTGTGTGACAGCTGACTGGGAAATGTGAGTGTTAACCTTATAAAAGATTCAGCGGGTTCTCATTATTTTCTGTCAACTCCAGTACCTGATGGTGTTAAGGTGCATCATTTGCATCCCTGACTGGTCCAAGGTGCAGCACCAGCACCAGAGCAAGCCTTTTTTTTTTGTTTCTTCCCCCCCCCCCTGCCTTTTTTTAACACTGTTTGTTTGTTGAGAGGAGTCATCTTTTTACATATATCCCCCTCGAAAGACACGCTTTACTCGATGTTCCGAAACAATAGAGGTGCCAAAGTTTATTCAAAGGCGACATATATTTTTACAAAACATATCTGGATATATATTTAACGCACCTGCTCAATTGAGTGAGTAAATAAAATGTAGCACAATGTTTTCTCTCCAACCCTTCCTTACAAAAGCCTGGAAAGCTGAGAAGGCCCAGCAGGCATTATTAGTAGCAAAGCTTATGGACAGGAATCCAGTAATGCACATGGGGGGGGAAATAAAATAAAGCACATATCTGCAGATAGATTATTAACACTGACAAGTCAGTATGGACTATTATGATGAAACTGCACTTGGTGTCAGTTTATCTTGTCTTAGGATCTAGATAAACCTATTGATGCTTCTACACAAAAGACTGATCAGTATGAAATATTTACATCCATACTGGCCTTGAATAATCTGAATTAAATTGAACTGTACAGCTGTCACTCCAGCCAGAGGAAACCCAGTCTACACTTCACTGAAATAGCCCAAGGGTGCCAATTTTGTTTTCTAAGTGGAAGGCTGTTTAATGCAGGTCAATTATAAAGTATTATTTAACCAGGTGAGTGCTGAAGAGACAGACAGCAACTGACCATTCAGTGTCCATTTCCTGAAAGCATCCCCGTTTCCTCCCTTTAACATGGATCAATAACATTCTCCCACAGTCAGTGTGTGTGTGTGTGCGTCAGAAAGAGAGAGAGAGATAGACAGGGAGAGTGTGCGTATTTGTGTATCAACACCAGGTTAACAGTTGCACTGGCCCTCAAATTCTGACCATTTCCTGAAGGGGGAAAAAAAAAACAAAACAACTCTACTTGACCACAGGGACACTTGTTCAAAACCAGCAGTAGCATGAGCCAAATCATTTCACTACACTACACACACAAAAGCACACACACATACACACACTTACAGTTACAGTCTAACTCCACTGTCTCCTGCCAAAAAACACATATTCCAGGATTTAGAAACTTAACCGAAAGCCTAAAATGTTAAATTTAAACTCAAAAACATATTTTTATTTTGAACCAACATGCTTGTGTAGATAATATCAGTGGTGAGAAAATAATTTCTTAGATACAAATAGGATTTAATGAGAAAAAAAAAGCAAAACTATCTTCTGATTTTGGTGTTGTTCCTGTTTTATTCTGGTCTAAATTCATTGTTTGCATGGTGACACCAACCAAATATAAATGTCTGAAAACATGTAGTGGTGTGTATATTTAAAGTCACATTTCAAAGAATTAACAATTACAAATAAAAACTTTAAAAAGTTGCAAACTGTGTATATGATGTAAAATAATTTTTGCACAAATGGAAGGTTTTTGGGAAATCTTTTAAAATTAATAATGCTTTGAGTTTTTGGCTACCTACTAATTGAATTCTTTGCATAAAAAAACTTTATTTCCATTAGAAATTATTAATTTGAAATTATTACTTTTATTTTTCCAAGATTTTGACAAATATGGGTAAAAAAAAACACAGTGCAACTGAATAACAAAAAATTAAAATTAAATCAAACATAGCAGGACTTTGGGGGTGTTTAAAGAAACAAACAGGAATAATTAAACCTTCTCTAAGTTTTAAAGGCCATATGATGATCACAAAGAGGAAGAAGTCAGTTTAATCACCTTATGATTAATTCACTACAGCATCGCTGGTGCCTGTGGATGCAGGCACTGTGAGAATAAAAGAGGAAGTAAAAGAAAAAAATGTGAGAGAAGGCACCAAACCACTGCTCCTTTCATGCACCAGCAGAGGAGAAAGAAACAGCTAAGTCAGGGTGGGTGTGTTGCCTTATATCTGTGTTGTCCCCGCCTCATATGTGACAGCTTGCAGCCGTGATGGGACCCCATGGGATCGGGGAGCGGATTCACTAACCTGCCGGTGTCTGAGACCGACGCGCGCCTCCAATCTGGTGGTCACATGGGGTAGAGGACGAGGGGGAGGAGGAGGAGGAGGTATGGGGTGTCGGTGATAATGTGAGGGGGGTTAGTTAGATTATTAGGGGCTGTCGAGGCCGTCGCGCGGGGCAAACTGTTGTGCAGGATGGAGCTCAACACAATGGTATTTCACGCATGTTAAGGTGAAAAGTGCGCACAATGGCACTTGACGCGCCTTGAAGTTTCAGCGTCACGCTGCTCGGACTATTGTGCATAACTACCAATGACAATTAGATAATTATTATGCTCTAAATGATGACCGTTCATCCTCGAGAGCAGAAAACCAAACAAAAAACTTTTACTATGTTTTATATTTTTGTCCTAACGTAATTTTTAATGGCAGCTTAAAAATAAAAGTTGTGACTTAAGGTAAATGGAAAAGAAAAAAAAAACAAAAAAACAAAACAAAACAAATCAAAACAAAACACTAGTGGATAAATAAATAAATGGTGTTTGATTATAAAAATTCAAAAAAAAATTTTTTTAAACAAATTACCACCAATACTAAATAATAATAATAATAATAATAATAATAATAATAATAATAATATGGCTTTGCTCTAGACTAATTATGCAATATCAAAACCCGCTACACGCAGTAATCAATTTTAAACCTGATAAGCCCATAAATAAATAAAACTAAATACAAGTAAAATTAGTGAGAGTAAAATCCAAAACGTGGAGGGGAAGAAAACTATAAATGGAAGCTGTGGAGGTGGGAAACAAATCCAGTCAAAGAAAGGGAGTCGAGAAGAAAAACACCGAGCCGCCCCACATAATAACCCCATTATAAGCCTCATCAATGATGTAATGAAAGCAAACAGTGTGAAAATTGCCTGTAAACAGTTGGATCTGAGTCTCCTGATGAATTCAGTGTCTCTTTTATCAAAGTGAGGATGAGCCAGGATGGGGGAGTCAGGGAGGAAGGGTGGGAGGCAGAGAGAAAAAGAGAGAGAGAGTGGGCGTGTGGGGAGGTCCACTTCCAGCTCCCCTCAACCAATGAAGGCTTGTCACAGGGGACTCACGTGGACGAGGCGCTCTTAAAACCTAGCTCCTGACTTTTCCTCAAGTTCAATTTTTTGGGATTCCCTCCCACCCCGATCCCATCTCGTCCCTTTACTTGCCAGATGTGACTGTTTAACCCAGTTTATCGCTGCTTCTTTTTTTTGCTTTTGCGTTGCGCATCCCATCAGCCCGCGTCCCCCCGCTTCTTCCTGCTTTCCTAGTCTCTTTTCCTGCAGCAGCTCTCGGACGCTTCTCTCTCACACTCTACTGGGTTGTTTTTAAGGTTTGGCCGTTCTCTTTCAAGGAATGCGAACAGTTTTCCTCTGTCGCCTGCGAAGCCACATGACCAGCTGCTCTGAAAACTGTCCTCGGGTCCTGTTTCAGGTCTGAAGCGCCCGTACCTGTCCATGGTGCTGAAAGGCATTTTCCCGAAGACACCGATGCGCTGCGGCTGCTGCTTCAAATTTTCCACAAATCTTCCTTATTTCTGGGTCTTATCGGGTTCTGCAGGTGAGATCATTTCAGCAATAATTGCTTCATCTACCCGGAGAGGCTTCTGAACTCAAAATAGGAGTTGATCCTGAAGGAAACCAAAAGATCGATTGCGACTCCTGCGGCTGTATTTATTTCAGAAAGACTCCTCTTTTTAGACTTTTCCAAAATACGAACATCGGATTCATGGACGATTCATGTAACTCAGCTTTAGCGTGGAAATATCTGGCCTATAAATAACGAGTAGGGGGGGGGATTGGAAGTAGCGGATGAATAATCTTCATTTGTAGTATATCCAAAAATAATTGTGTTGATGCGGGAAGGGGGTCACTTCTATTCTGGATCAGCTGAGACGAAAACAACCCCTTCTGCTCTAAAATAAAACTTGTCCTAAATACCAAATGTCAGTTTGAGGAGGCCGCATCAAGACAATGGAGGCGTCCGCCAATGGGTCCAGTTTTGGCATCGACTCTCTGCTGTCCCACAGGCCTGGAAGTCCGGTGTCCAAAGGGGACAGTTTGGTGGGAGAGTGCCGCTCCCCTCTGGAGTTCAGCCCGAGATCAGACGTGGAGAGCGGCTGTTCGTCGCCTCCGTCGCCGAGGAGGGAGTGCGTGGATGAGGTAGCCCAGAGACAAGGTCACGGAGTCGGCCTGCCACCGCACCTGCAGCACGCGCAGATATCTGCTGGGTCGCAGCAGAGGACCGTGACCTCGTCGTTCCTCATCAGAGATATTCTCGCGGACTGTAAGCCTTTGGCTGCCTGCGCTCCCTACTCCAGCAATGGACAGCCGACTCAGGAGGCGGGGAGGCTGGCCTCGAAGATAGCGGACGACTTTATGGAGAAAATCCACAGCAACTCATCGTCAGACAGTGAATATAAAGGTAAGGGTACCACACTGCCTGTCAAGAAGCTGTTTTACTTTACAGAGGGGAATGGAGGTCAGACTGATTTGTCATAGCAGATTTTTGGCTCATGCAAAAAAAAAAAAAAGAAAAAAAAAAGTTAAAAATCACAGAATGTGTATATCAAATATGTATTTTCATGCTTTAAAAAAATAAGTATTTTAACACTGAGGGGGGTTTTGTATGTTGTTCGGCTGCAGTTTCTCTGCTGCTGATGTTTGATTTATTATTGTTTGACTTTAACTTTAAATTTTGTATAAGATAGTCATAAATAAAACAAAAGGGTCATGCAGAGGTCTGGTACAAAATTTGTAAGCTAGTGCAATATGGGAAAAGATTGAATACAGCATGAAGTTGGAACAACAGATCAGCTTTTCAAAATAAAGGCTAATTTAGATGTTTTTCATCTGGGTGGTGATTATAAAATAAAATACATTTTCAATTAGATTTTTTTTACATTTTAATTATTTTACTATATATTTTATGGTAAAACAACAACAACAACAACAAATCTGCCTACTGATTTTTCTAATGATGCAGTGGGAGAAATGCCGAATATGCAGACACAGGTGATCACTGTAAATATACTGCTGCTGCTATGCTATGTGATTAGTAGCAGGTCACCGGAAGCCATCAATAAACAAAATATCGACCTGAAAATCTCTGCTGCTGAATCGCGGCGACAATTTCGTGATTTGTCCCGAGGACGGGGACAGACCAGAGGATTTTATAAAGTTATTATAGGTTTAAAAAAACAAAACAAAACAACAACAACAACAACAGCAGCAACAACGCGCAAACACACGCGGTCCGTTTCAAGCTCTGCATTAAGCAGAATATCCGGAAAGCATCTGTTGATGTCAGGGAGGCACGAATGGAAGAGATGACAGGGTCGCCTCCAGATAAATGCCATCAAGGGCCTCTCTGTTTCCAATCATGTCAGCCATAACAGACATGTCACCTCCATTGACAGTTTAATGAAGCAGTGCCTGGAAAGAACACCACCGCTGTAGGCTACAACAGCAAATATTTAACAATATCATTTTTAATACGAGTACAAATTATTATTATTATTAACAATAATAATAATAATAATAATAATAATAATAATAATAATAATAATAATAATTTAACTTAAGTTCATAAATTTCTTTAATAAATTCCGTCCGTGAGTCCGTACGCTCACTTGTGTCACAGAGCGGATGGAGACACTTACCGACGCGCTGATTGATTGACGAAGCCGCGGGGCCCACACACGGCTCCCGCCACGGTAACTTTGATTTCCACGAATCCGCCTCCTGTAATATATCAGGGATTTGATGCAATTTGTCCCCGGCGCTAATCAGATTTGTAACCGCGCCCGGCCGCCCGGCTCTTGATTTCCACCCATTTCCACGGTCCTGTGAAGTTTCTCCGGTCGCGGTTGAAAGGCTCGTTCTTTCCCTTGTGACTCAATTAGGCGGATTATTGTGCTTCTTGAGACGACTCAACTATTCAAGTACCAAGATCTCTCGCCTCACTCGCTTCTATCCTTTTCTTCTTCTTCTTTTTTCTATCAGAGAATTGACTATAAGGACTGCATATCAATGCTCGTCCTGACACGACACCACGCGTTAAAAGAACAAAGGCTGTGGGTCTGCTGACAGAAAAATATCAGATTGGAAGTGCGAATATTGGAAGAGCTTTTCATAACAATTTAAGGCCAAATCAAACAGCTCCATAAGCCTATAGGCACAGTTTCCAGTGGCGTGATTTCAGTCGAAAATGACAGCTCTTCTAAAGTTCAGATAAAACCCATTACTTGTTTTAAAAAAGCAAATTATTTTAACATTAAAATTGTTTTTATTGATTCCTTTAGATATGCAGCTTAAACTGCACACTTTGAAGCCCGCAGACAGTGATTTTATGTTCATCAAAAATAAAACATCCAGGAAAAATTTCTAGACTTTTTTTTTTTGTACTGGCGCAATAAAATACATTTAAAAACAAATAAAGCCTCCTGGTCAAAAGTTAGGCTTAATAGTTGTTTTAAAATAATAATTTTAATTTGTCTGTTTTTTACAGCACAAAGAAAATGTTTACAAATAAAGCCAAATTTAATTTTGTATTTTGTGGTTTTCGTCTTCAAATCTTTGAAGCTTTAAGGTCATTCAGTTTGTAACAGGGCGAACTCATTTATTTCCTTTATGTTTACTGATAGTTTTCCTTGTAGGACAGTGATGCAAAGATTTATACCCCCCCCCCCCCCCCCCCCCCCCCCCTTCTTCTGGAGGCTGCGCGCAAAGACGGATGTGTGCTGTATTGAATGAGGGGCCTTGGCTTTGGTTTCAACTTCTTCTGTCCTTTTTTGTTAGTTTGTTTTTTAATTTCCCCCTCTGGTTTCCGTCCATCAGTGAAAGAAGAGGGGGACAGGGAGATTTCAAGCAGCAGAGAAAGCCCTCAGGTCCGGCTGAAGAAGCCCAGGAAGGCAAGGACGGCCTTCACAGACCACCAGCTTGCCCAGCTGGAGCGCAGCTTCGAGCGGCAGAAGTACCTAAGCGTCCAGGACCGCATGGAGCTGGCGGCCTCCCTCAACCTCACCGACACGCAGGTCAAGACCTGGTACCAGAACCGGAGGTAAAGACACTAACTGCTGCTTCTTAAAAGGGAGATGGGGGAGGAGGAGGAGGAGGAGGAGAGGAGAGGAGAGGAGGGGAGGGGAGATAATCCCGTTTCTCACGGCCGGCTCATGACCTGGGGACGCCATGTTTTCTAATCAGCGTCACCCAAAAGGTGGCAAGAGTTCACTTCATATCTGAGTGACTGCGGGACGGCAACGAACCATTAACTTCGATTATTGATCAGTCTGCTCTTTGCCTATTAATTGATTTATTGTGTGGTCCATATAATGTAAGAAAAAAAAAGGGGGGGGGGGGGGGGGGTCTGAAACACATCTGACCCAGTCCCACAAATCATAAAAACAGCATTCACGTTTTATTTTTAATCTTTTTGCAATTTTTAGATAATTTAATTTTTAACTTTTACATCTGCAGGAGCAGTTACTGGTCGGCAGCACCCCTGTGGTATCCTGCCGTATATTTTATATTTTGTGTTCTCTTAAGAAAAAAAAAAGAAAAAAGAAATAAAGATCACATTTTTGAGACACCATTTTTTTCACTTTCACTAACTCTTGTGGCTGCTGGAGGGCTGGCTCACCTGTCAGCTTTGACTTATTATTATTTTATCATTTTATTTCGGGTTTCACCATCACTGTACAAAAATATGACTTTTTTTTGATAATTAAAATATATACTGAAAACCAAAGTGTCAGCTTTTCAAAAAAAATTAACTGCACGAGGAGAAGAGAAAACAAATGTAAAGGGGAAAAAAAGACTTTTGAGTTGCAATAACTTTATTTATCTGCAATCTGTCTCTGAGGCAGCTACATGACATAAATAAATATAAAAATAACACTTTGGACTATGAATAATGCATCATTGCATGTGTGCATATTAATAATTCAAACAAACTACTATAGCTACTCAATTATCTTTATTATGAATTATTCACCTGCATGGAGTGCATACTGGCAACCTAACAGACATCCCTGGGTGTGAATACAAGTGGCAGGTTGGAGAGTTTAGTGATTTTTAAACAGCAATAATAATAATAATAATAATAATAATAATAATAATAATAATAATAATAATAACAACAACAACTCTCTTAAGTGTTAATTGGATTCCAGGTAAACAGATTGGATATATTTTGCTGTGTCAAACACACTACTCCTATTCAGATAGACATATGTTTCACACTAAAAAAAAAACAAGACAAACATCTTTTATCTCTTCCAGGACAAAGTGGAAGAGGCAGACAGCGGTGGGACTCGAGCTGCTGGCCGAAGCTGGAAACTACTCCGCCCTTCAGAGGATGTTCCCGTCCCCGTACTTCTACCCGCAGAGCCTGGTGTCCAACCTGGACCCCGGAGCGGCCCTCTACCTGTACAGAGGCCCCTCGGCGCCCCCACCGGCACTGCAGAGACCCCTCGTTCCTCGGATCCTGCTGCACGGCCTGCAGGGGGGCAGCGAGCCGCCGCCTCCTCCGCCTCCCCTGCCTCCTATGAGCGGAGTGCTTCCCCGGCCAGCTCAGCAGCGGTGAGCGGGCCCCTGCAGATGTTATTTTTCTTTTTTTTTCTCCCTACGCCGCTCCCGGCAGCTTGGGACTTGTTAGAATAAACGACACAAAGACAGAAAGAGTTTTAAAAAAAGAAGAAGAGGAGAAGAAAAAAAAAAACTGTTCGGCCTTTAAACGGTGAAATCTGATCCATGATGAACCCTGATGGACGGAGCTTTGTGACCGACACCCCCACTGCCTGTATGGAGGATTTTTTTTTTTTATTTCAGTTTTTAAGGGGGGTGGGGGGAGGAACTTTATTTATAACTTATTTATTTTTCAATATGAATAAAAGTTTCTAAGTTATGTTATTTATTTGAACCCAGTTACAGTATTCAATGTTTTTCCAAAAAAAACAGACAAGCTGCAATTGTCGGTGGCACTTTGACCTTCAGTTCAATGCTAATTAGACCTTTTATTATTATTATTATTATTTAGAGCGGACACGAACAACCTTCCCTGTAATTTGAATAACAGCTTATTTGAGTATCCAACGGAACAATGAAGGAATTTTCTTTTCTTTGCTAATTTGTCATTGATTTTTCTCTACTTGTGAAGCAGTCATGAACCTGTAAATAAGAATATTTTGCATTTTAATCGAAAAAAAATGATTTTAAAAGAAACCTTTTTTTTTGTTTGTTTGATCTGTTAGTGCGTCTCTTTCAGACCACGGTGATCCAGTATAACAGAATAGGCTAGATTAGCCATCAGAAACTATACAGAAAAAAATAAAACACATATAGTCTGAGAAAGGATGGACTACCTGCCTGGACCCACGTGTAGGCACATATACAGGAGAGCTATGGAAAGAAATAAATCTATAAAGTCTTCTTCTTGTTCTTAGTTGACGTTTTTAGCTGAGTACAATTGTCAAGTAATTTATTTAAAAGCTGTTTTTATCCCCACAGAGGGGACAGCAATCACCTCAGTGATTATTAATTTTGTATTTTTTTTTTCGATAAATCCTTGGACTCGGGTCTGCATACAGGTGTAACCGCCTGTTGATTTGCTATGGATGTATTTGAACATTGTGGATTACTTATGTTATTTCATATGAAACCGTGATAACCCTTAATTGTTAATACTCTCCTTTGGTGAAAAATGTATATTGCAGATATCAAACTTGTGGAGTGGTTCTCGTATATCTCCTGGATCGTTTTTATTATTATTTTTTTTTAATTATTACTATAATTATTATTTTCGTTCCTTTAGCTTTCCTCAAATCCTCTCCCCATTTCGTGATTTTTTTTCTTTTTTTTTTCTTTTTTGTGAAATTCACAGCAGAAGTTGGACAGAAAAAAAAGGGGGATTTGATGAATGATGAATTACTTTTATAAATGTGGAAATAAAAGTCTTTCATTTAATCACGTGGCTGCTTCAGTATGTGACGGTAGGGCTTTTCAGATGGAATCAACACGTGGACAAGAACCTACAAAGAGTGGACAAAATAGCAGCAACACTTGATGCAGTCTGATGCAACCAAGAGGAAACCGATGACCGAAGCTGTGATTTTTTTTATTCTGATTTTTTGGGTCGTGTTGTGCTGCATTAGCTACGTTTTCCTCCTTATTTGCTTTGCGCCGTGTACATATGTACATTTTAAAATTACATATAACAAATGTAGCTTATTTAACACGTAAAACCATTTTAGACATTTTTTTTTAAAGATTATTGGATATGTTGACACTAACATTTAAATCTGTGTCTTACCAACTTAAAATAATCATTATAAGAACAACAACTTTAAAGTCGAACCAGAGTCCTGCTTGATGTTTTGTGAAAAGTGAGTGGGCATTTATTATAAAGAAATTTGAAGGAACGTCATTGTCAATGAGCAAAGGTTGAGGAGATGCATTCTGCAGCTTTAAACCACTTTCCTGGAGGAAGTTCGGAAATAAGATTTTTTTTTGCCGGGTTCCCATTCGAGGAAAACGCATTTGAGTGAATTTAAACAGGCCGGTCAAAGCGACTTTTCCCTCCTCTGTCTGGTTTGGTGGTGTTGATTTTATTTAACGGGAAGGTGGACAAGTATGACTTCTCTTCCTCTAATCTTTTCAAAAAGAGGAGAATTATTTGCCTTTATTGGGTATTTAGTTTATAAGGTTTACTGAAAATTAACCAAGAACAGTAAACACGCACACGGAGGATAGTGCATGTGCAGCTAACCCCCACCCCAACCCCAAAACACACACACACACACACACACACACACACACACACACACACACACACACACACTGAAAAGTGCAATCAAAGATCAATTCCAGCTAATGTCTTTAAAGAAGGGCCAACAAAGCAGAAGGGTGTTGTGTCCAAAATGGAGCCCCTGTCTCCTGTCACCATCCCTCCCTCCCTCTCTATTTATCTCCCTCACAGTTCCCACTTTCCTAAATTAACAGCAGCAACTCCAATTCGTTTTCCATAAACAATGCAGGAGATGAAATATTAATGTCATGTGCGCAATTGTTTAAGTGCCTTAAATGATCCCCATTTGGAAATTGATTGTTTCCATCCTTCTTTTTCCTTGAGGGTGCTGGATGCGCGCTCCTCTGCCAAACGGTTCCAACAGCTGGTGACCGGGCTGGAGCTGACTGCAGACCGGGGATCAGCGTGGGGACAGCTGGTCAGCGGCTCCACCACCACCATCACCCCTCCCTTCGTCCTTACAAATTTCACTCAACCACCCGTGCACCAACCTCACTCTTATCCTCCAAGTCTGTGTGGACCCAAGTTATTCGGCCATGGCGCTTTGGGGGTTAAAGGAGTTCAGGCTGACGGACAAGACTTGGCATGTAGGATGTTAACGATTAGACAAAAGACTTTAATAGGTTTTAATTGAAAGTCGATAATGGGTTTGATAGCCAGCTCCCCCTGCTGTCCTCCACGCATGGCACCTGTTATCTGGGGGCTCCACTTAGTGGCAGACCATGCCGTGAAATATCAGACTGACGGCCTGATAACTTGCGCTTTCATGATGCGTAAAATTGCATTAAAAATACAGTTAGCCGGCCCGCCGGGTTTTGACGAATGGGAAAGTGAAGAGAAGGAGGGAAAAAAAAATCACCTCCCAACTTGCCAAAAGATCATTATAGTCCCATCACCAGGATCCGTGACCGATTCAGTTAACAACGACCCATTTTATGAAAAGGGGTTATACTTGCAAAGTGCACAAGTGATTATATAAGGAAAAGCCTTGTGTCTTGTTGGATGACTCGGAGATTTTTTTTGTGTGTGTTCTATTCTTTGCATGTGAAAGGCTGGTGGTAAATCCCCCGGCTCTTACCGTGGATTGTCCCCGGCTCAGGGTTAATGAAGTGCGGATGGAGTCTCGTTGAGCTCCCGACAGACAAAAAAAAAAAAAAAAAAGGCTTAGACCCAGAGGATCAGTGACTCTGCTTAATCCCATAGACTCCACTAATAATAATAATAATAATTCAAAAGAGAAAAAAAATAAACAAAAGAAACCATCAACCTCTTGATGAAATTAAAAGAAAATCAAAGCGTAATTTGCATTATGCTTGTGGTGTTAAAGCTTTTATATTTCCTTTTATTTCTTTCAGTGGACCAATGAGGCACATGTGCAGCTTGCAGTAAGATTGTTGCGATGCACTGCCAGCGTTTTGTTTAAAAAAAAAAAAATCCGCGAGGGAAGATGAAAAATAGATCAATTAAAATGTTCAAGAAACGCATGGCCTAATTTGCCGTGTCCCCCCCCCCCCCCCCCCCCCCCCCCCGAACAATAGCCATAAAAGAAAAGATCTAATTTTACAGTTTCGTGCGCACAAGCGAAAAGTGCTTTCATATGGGCTATTATATCCACACTTAGTCACATAAGAAATTATATCAATTTATTCCCACATCCCTAAAGCCTTCATCCCACATGCTATGTGCATTTAGGTCATTTTAGAATAAGGTTTGAAACCATCTTCACACACAAGTGTTTCAAAACAAAGACAAACCACTTTATTACACACAGATCCTCATGTGTGTAATAATCCAAACAAAGTGTTTGACTTTGGTTCTTAAAAAACAAAGAAAGTTAAAGATTCTTCTTGCAGTTTTTCCACAAAGGCCTGTGTTTTGAAGCCCATTCTTCATAACATAAAGAGAAATTAGAAATCTAAAAATATGCATTTGTATCTTTCCAAAATATGGCAAACTATTCTATTCTATTAAAAAAAAAAGGCTTATAATGATTTAGTCTTTATGGGAAAAATGTAACTGAACCACACCTGGATGCACAGATCTTTTATGTGCGCTGCATTTAGTACAAAAAGCAGGCAGAAAAAGAGACACACTTTAGCCCCAGCCAGTCATCATTTTCCT
Source organism: Archocentrus centrarchus (assembly GCF_007364275.1). NCBI lineage: Eukaryota > Metazoa > Chordata > Actinopteri > Cichliformes > Cichlidae > Archocentrus > Archocentrus centrarchus. The sequence goes on from NC_044357.1 coordinate 20,843,799, forward strand.
CAAATTTTATTTCTCTTTCATATTAAAATCTAAATGTACAAAGTCACCCACAACTTCATTCAGTTCACTAAAATTCCTTTGGCCCAATAGCTGAAGACAGGGAGGAGAAAGAGAAAAGAGAGGTTATCGTTAAAATGAATCTGACTCAGCACTGAACAGAGACGCTCAGAGAGATGAAGTACATGATGAAGTATCAGCAAGTGTAAAGAGGGAGTGTGAAGGAGTGAAAGGAGAGCAGCAGCCTCCCAGTTAGAGATCCGCTCCTTGCCTGGAGGTACAGAGGGCCACAAGGAGGAATGAAAGCCTCGTTGAGCGGAGGGGAGATAACCCCACTAATCATTTCCCCAATATGACGGGGGGAGAACTACAAACTTGGGTCAGGGGCCCGGGGATTGACATCCCAATCTCAGCAAATAATGAAAGCTTTCCTCTCGGATCAGAAGGAGGGTTAGGAAGGAAGACAGGAGAGAAGAGGAGAGGAGAACTGGGGGATAGACTTGGAGAAGAGGCGCACACAGTCTGCAGTCGAAACCTCTAATTTTTGTATATTTTTTTTTTACTGGACTGCAGAGGAGAAAGAATATCTCACACATGCCAATATGTTGACTAAAATTGGCACAGGTTGCAGCTCTAGGATGATGCATCCTGGCCCCATTAAAACCAGCAAACACTTCAGTAACTGATAAAACATTTCATCTCTATTTTTTTTTTCCCAAAAAGTGGATCAAATTTAAAAAGCAAGTTAGAGATACAAAAACGGACTGATCCAACAATAGGCTAAAATTGGCCAGTTAGCACATAGGCTGATACTTACCTTTAGCACTGCTCTGCTTGTGAAGCATCAATTTTGCAATAATTGTACACCCCAAACACAAAGCTAAATCAGCTAAATTGTTATTTTAAACATTGCGATCAGTATCAGCACAAAATTTCACAGTCACAATCATGAATCAAACATTATGGCGGGTTTTTTTTTTTTTTTTTTTTTTTTTTTTTTTTTTTTTTAAATCGCAGTTTGGTCAGTATATCAATTATTCTGGTGCAGGCTACCAAGCTAGCTAGCTAGCTATCATTTCCGAGGTGTGCTAATCAAAAATGCAGGCTAACTAATGTTTTACTGAAGTACTGTTGGTTGGACATCAATAAAGTACCTTCTTTTGCTTCTAGCTGAATTAGCATTGTTTGATGCTACATACAAAAACATAAATCAATAAAAAAATAATGTAGCTAAGATGTGGAAACTGGGTTTTGTTTGTAAAGGTCAAATATAATTTTCAACAGTATGCCATGGATATGATACACTTTTTGCAAAATAACTTGAAATCGCCATTTAGACATTCTTTATTTTATCTTCTACTTCTGTTGAAAAGGACAATTTCCACAACCTCAGCATGCTCTTGGGTTAAACATCAGAAGAAACAAGTTCTACAAAGTTAAAAATAAAGACAAGCGTAATTAACGATGATGTGATGGCAGTTTTATGGGAATTGTAGTTTTTCTGTGTTCACAAAATATTTTTTGCTAAAGTTTATACAAATCATGCAGTTTCAACTTTTTTTGAGAATCTTTTTTTTTGTAGAACATGGAAACACAGAACAGTACAACTCACTTTAATCACAAAGAACAATGAAAGAAGTGCTAAATCAGACCTCACGGGGTAACAAAGGCTAATGGAACAAAGGCAAGCCGGGGCATGGAGTCAGCTCTTTCTAGCAGCTTTTTTAAAGGCGCGATTGCATGAATTACTGATAATGTTGGCTTCTATTTATTTCATTTAGTCAACATCTTTGTATCTTTTCTTTTTTTGCCAATTGAAAATATTAGTGGAACCACCTGAAAATGTTTTTAATGGTCCAAAAGTAAACAGAACAAACCTGTTTCAAAATGTATTAAGTCTGTTATCATAAAAGACAGATCATGATTAAACATTCATTAGCTCATGACACTTACCAATAATAACTAGCATTAATTTTATAATGCTAGGTATTATTATGATGATCATTTTATGAAAAATGCAAGAACATTTTTGTACATTGTGGACGGCAATTATGTTTCAGTTTTATTTCCAAAAAAATGTCATGTAGATTTTATATATTGGAATTTAAAAAATATTTTTTCTTGTTCTAACAATGTAAGCCATATTGCAAATTTATCTGAATAATAAAGTTGGACAGTAGTAAAACTGTTACTTAGATTATAAATAAATAAATAGTAGCAACAGCAGTACACAGTAGCAGTAAATATAAATAGCATTCATGCTAACATTTGCCACTTTAATAGGCACAGATAATGCTAAGTACAAATTTTAGTCTGTTCCTTTTTTGAAGTTTAATAACCTGCCCTAAAAACAGGAGAAGTCAAATTTTAGAACATATTTCTTCTTGAAGGGATTTCCACTTTTCCCATACAGTCTTTAAAGCAGCGGGGGGTTGTTGTAAGCCACACTGCTATCAGATGACACCGATTATCCAATCAATACCTTGTTATGTCAGGCTTCGTCACCTGCCACACTGCCCTCTCTGCAACCACTCTGGTCAAACAACATGGCAAAGGAAAAAAAAAAAAAAAAAAAAAGAACACAACAGCCTGAGGCCCTGACCCCCAACAGCCAGCCAGCGCTGCAAATGCCTCTGGGACCAGCCGTGAGTAAATCTCACACTGATCGGTCTAGACAAAGACATTTGAGAAAATTGCAAAAATCTCAGCACAAATTATTGGTAATCTTTTTTATTTTTTGTCAGTCTCGGCATGTTGCACATCTGCACGAAACGCAATATGATAAACGAAAAATGCACGTAGAGAAATAAGATATGCACTTGCCAGATAAAAGGAGACGTTTACCATTTTCATATTTGTAAACTAAAAAGTTTCATGGTCCTGATTAGGTGGGAAGAATTTAATCACAATGGTTAGACCTTTTAAAAATGTATTTTTCCCCTATTTAACAGCCAAGGTCAGCAATCTCATAATAAAGCTGGTCCTTCAAATTCCGAAAAAGCAGGATTTTTTCCCTCAGCACAGTATAAATGTACTTATACATGTGGAAGAATGTGCACAATGTGGTTTGATTTGAAAGTGGGCTCAATCAGAGGGAACAGGCAGTTTCTTGCACACCCCAGTGGATCCTCGGGGTCACTGTCCGGGGCCATAGGGAGGCCTCTCACCTCATAAACATAAAGGGAGGAGAGGCTATCAATAAGAGATGAGGAGTGGTATACATGTATTTTTCAGCGCTGCTTCTGTGTGATGTCTGGCAGCTCTCTCACACTCTGTCTCCTGGTGGAGGGCACAGAGCAGAGCAAGACCATGCATTTTTTTTTGAATTAGGCCTTCCTCCCTCCCTCTCTGTGTGTCGAGATGAGGACAAAGAAGGGGCGAGTGAGGGGTGGAGGCAAAACCCCCAAAAATAAGTAGTATGTTGCCAGATAACAGGTTCCCACCTTTGCCAGTGGGCTGATTGCTGTTTGTCAGTGTGCATTAGTGAAAAGATGGGAATTTGAGGGGAATTTGGAAACAGGGTTAATAGGAGAAATTAAGCCATCATGATCAAGTGTTGCACCTACAAGGTTTCTATTATTAAGCCTTTGAAGATAAATTATAAAATCTACTGATCTGATACGTTTTGAACATCCAAATATATATCACGATAATGTGTGACTTAACATGAAGCTCTTCATGCGTGTAATTAGAGGTAGAACTTATTATTTGTATTATTGATCAACCTGTCAGTCATTACCATTACTGAACTGATAGTTCAATCAATGAAACGACAAAAATGTCAGTATATTCAAAGTGCTGTAACTACCTCACAAGGAGCCAAAAGTCCAAAGAGATTATATATATATATATATATATATATATATATATATATATATATATATAAAGAGAGAGAGAGAGAGAGCGAGAGAGAGAGTGTAATAAATCAGAATGGCAACAAATCTGAAAATCAATGAAAAATAAATCTACATCTAAGAGAACTGAATAAGTCAACATGTGATGATTTACAAACTAACATAAAACAGCTGATTTTTCTTTTTAAAATTTAGTTACATTGAACACTCGAGTGTCTGCTGTGGATAAATTATGGGAAAGTTGCAGAAATGCCGAGGGAGCAACGCTGTGGTTTCAGTCAGGAGTGGAAATGATTGATGTTGCTTGTAGCCTACAGTGGAGCGAGCGAGCGCACGACAATCGATTCAATCTGCGACGGCAGGCAGGAAAACCAGCACAGCCTCGGTTTGATTTACATGTGAAAAGATCTGGCTGAATTATTGTCATTATCAAAGTGAAGGCAGCTGTTAGACTACTAATACATCACTACAAGGACAATCATGTTAGTGTTCAGCTGTAGCCAACCGAGAGCAAACAAATTAACAGCAATTTATATATCAGAGTTCAATAAATGTATAATGTACAAACTCGATTCCAAAAATGTTGGGATGCTGTGTAAAATGTAAATAAAAACTGAATTCAGGGATTTGCAAATCTCTTAAACCCATATTGTATTCTCAACAGAACAGAACATATGCCAAGTGTAAAATTTTAGTTAAAAAATGAGGTAATTTTGAATTTGATGGAAGCACCATGCATCAAAAAAAGTCGGGACAGGACGTGTTTACCACTGCGTAGCGTCCCCTCTTCTTTTAACAGCAGTCAGTAAATGTCTGGGAACTTCTTAGCCCAGTTGCTGGACTTCTGTTGTCCCATCCTTGTCAGATAAAGGAGTGGTTGTGGGTCTTTGTCATAGCTTTAATTTCATGATGCACCAAAGGCTTTCAGTTGGTTAAAAGTCTGGACTGTTGGAGCCAGTTCAGCACCTGGACTCTGCTACTGTGAAGCCATATTGTTGTAATAAATGCAGTATGCAGTTTAGCATCATCTTGCTGAAATGTGCAAGGCCTTCCCTGCAAAAGACAATCTGGATAAGAGCACATGTTGCTTTAAAACCTGTATTTACCCCCCCCCATACCATTAGAGAGGCAGGTTTTTTAAAGAAAGGGCTGATAACAAGCTGGATGGTCCCTCTCCTCTTTAATCCAGAGAATGCAGCGTCCATGTTTTCCAAAAAGAATTTCAAATTTAGATCTGTCTGACCACAGAACAGGTTTCCACTTTGCCTCAGTCCATTTTAAATGAGCTTTGGCCCAGAGGAGACAGCAGCATCTCTGCATCATGTTCAAGTATGGCTTCTTCTTTGCATGATAGAGCTTTAACCTGCATTTGTGGATGGCACGGTGAACTGTGTTCACAGGCGGTGATTTCTGGAAGTGTTCCTGAGCCCGTGCAATGATTTCCATGACAGAATCATGCCTGTTTTTAATGCAGTGCTGCCTGAAGGCCTGAAGATCACTGACTGTTTCTTGCGCACAGAGATTTCTCCAGATTCTCTGAATCTTTTGATGACATCATGTACTGTAGATGATGAGACACTAAAAACTTTAACAATTTTTGACACTGCCCATCTTTACTTCTAAGATGCTCTTTTTTTCATACCCAATCCCATAACTGACCTGTAAAATGTTCCTCCAGCTGTTTCTTTTTAGTACTGCTCACTTTTCCAGGCTTTTGTTCTCCCCGTCCTAACGTTTTTGAGATGTATTGCTGTCATCTAATTCAATATGAGCTAATAAATTTCATGCAATAGTAAAACGTCTCAGTTTAGAGATTTGATATGTTTTACGATGTTCAATTGTAAAAAAATTCTGTTTTTTAATTTACATTTTACACAACATCCCAGCTTTTTGGAGTTAGGGTTATAAAGAGATTAGATTCAGTTCTAGTGACATAAAACAAAGAAGCATTAAATTTTCACACCTAAGAAGCTGGAATTAGTGAACATTTGCAACTCACATGCTATTCCTCTTGGGTTAATTTAGTGGTATTTATGTATGCATAACATCCGCTGTCTGTAACTATCCCATTCATGTGTATATGTACCCATATACATGTACAAACAAGAACTCAGTGCACTTCACTGTGTTTCCACTTGTCTGCCCACACAGAGAATTTATGTGTATTTCATGTGCTCATGGAGGGTGTCAGGTGTGTTCATCTTGGGGTCAGTGAAGTTGGAGAATCAGTCAAGAGTGGACGGGTCAGGGACTTAAAGGGGAGCCAAAAAGCCCCTAATTGGACAAGTGAGACTGGTGGCGCCAAGGCTGATGACGGGGAAGACAATCTACCTCAGTGACCACTCCTTGACATGCCATTTGCCTCTGAGGACCCCCAAGGCTGGCCAAGCAGCTGCCCGACAGAGCCATAACTCCAGGCCACAGCGAGGACCTGGGGCTAACAAGCCAATAAGGCAAGAGTGGTGGAGTGAGAGAGAGAGAGAGACAGGAAAGACAGCAGAGATGAGTAAAGAAAAAGTAGGAATAGGCCGAGAAGTCAAGAGGAGACACTTTTCTGCTTGCAGAAACTTTATTCTCTGACTCGCGCGGAAGCCGGAGATCTCACACTGCCGAGAGGATGGCTTTAATCGCAAAAGAAGCGCTGTGGTTTCCCTGCCTTGCTCTGGATCGTAATGCTCATTTCATCATCAGACAAACTGACACTGATATATTTACATGGAGAAGGAACAGCAGAGGATTTTGGAGACATCTTGCCTGGGAGATCAGAGACCCGGTTTATAGAATGGAGGCAGCACAAACAAACAACAGCAAAGGCCCCTAGCTCTGCACACACACTCATAAACACAGACGCCCACATACACCCACACCTGTATATATCTGAGTGGGGGGAAAACACACTCTCCTATTTTGAAGTTTGTCTGGAGTGGCAAGCTGAATAAAGCATGTGAAGCGTGATGCCAGGTAGGAGAGAAAACTAGCTTCAAACGGTTATCAATACAATTGGCTGTGCCAGGCGCAGCAGTTTAACCTCTTTAGCAAGCTGGGTGTCTGCTAACTGGATGTGACGCTTTCTCTGGAAGGCGCCTTCTGTGGTGTTGTCTTCACAAAGACTCACAGGGGCCTGATGGGTACTGAGAGTCCCAGTTTAACTGCGCAGCGCCGTGTCCCTTTGACAGTCCCCAAACTCAACCATAATAACATCCCAAGAAAACACAACAAATTCTCCCACTTGGCTGAGAATAAACAATAAAAAAAACAACACGTTATGATGTGCAGCAGAAATTTGCAAAACAGTAAATAGTGATTCAAGTGCTTCTCACAACAGATGTCTCAAGTTAGCCTGTTTATGGGAATCAACTTTTCCTGACAGCTCTCATAACACTTTTTCCTAAGAATATCAGCATCCTCTTACATGCAGTAAAGGACAAATACTATGAGCCATACAAAATAATTCCAACATATTTGTAAACACTGACACCAGTACAAAGATAAACAGGCTCCCCATAAAAATCCATCACATCAAACATTTTTCTCCACAGCTCTGCAGCATAATTTATAACCCAGCTCTATCGTGCTCGATGGGATTTTTTCTTATATAGATTATGCAACTATTTACAGTGAAACTACTCAGAAATACATGATTTAAGCAGATTTAAAGGCTGAGCAAGAATCAGGTTTCATCATGCGCCTGCTGGTCAAACACCCTCATCTAATAGACTAATGTATGTCGCCTATCCTGAGGTGTGAAGAGGAGGAAGCGGGAATAAAATAAATTCATAAGAAGCCTGGAGGTTGCCAAGATGTGGAGTGGGGAGGAAAAGGGCAGGGGAGCAGTCTGCCAAGGATGCGGTGGAGGCGTTGGGGATTGCAGCTGGCGTGCAGTCAGGCTGGCTGGGTGCGGCAGCAGCCCCTGCACCCCTTGATCCTGCGCAGAGGCAGGTTTCAGCAGACCCGAGGGTGCCAAGATGCCGCCATCCAAACCTGGAGCCATCATTCTCCACATGGACTCATGAAAACAGAAAAAAATGCAGAGCGCACACATGTCTGCAGTCTGTGTATGCATGCAGCCACACAAGCACAACACACACACACGCACACACCTCTGACAGGCCATACACAGATGTTCCCGTGATAACTATGACAATGTCAACACATACTGCTGCCTAACTCACATCCTGAGTCATAATGAACTAGGGGCACAGAGCCTCCTTTTCTTCTTCTGGGCTTCTCTGACAATTTGTAGACTGCTTCTGGCTCCAGGTTGCTTCCTGACCCCCAGGAGGAGAAAGAGGAGACGAGGCAGACAATAACAGCAGCAGAGTGTGTGTGTGTATGCATGTATATTGTATGCATGTATATTGAATGCATGTATATATATATATATATATATATATATATATATATATATATATATATATATATATATATATATATATATATATATATATATATATATATATCTGGAAATGCCAGAGAGAGAGAGAGAGTTTGTGACCTCACAGAGTTGCTGTCCCCTTCAGTTAGGATGGGGAGAGGATTAGCAGGAGGAGTGGGGAGATGGATCAGGGAGATAGCGTAATTGGCGCGGCTAACGCAGTATTAAAGAAAGAGGACGTTGAGTCATAAGATGCAGCAAGGGAAAGGTGAGGAGTCAGTGGGGGGTGGGAAAGATAGACCGGCTGATACGAGGGCCCAGGCAAAGCCAGTACAGTGTGGCGAGGAGGCCGATACACAAACACCACAGAGGAGTAACGATAGCTCACCTGCACCAACCTGCTGAGGCTCCTACAGAAAAGTGACTGTCATCACTGTCTGACTTTAGATGCACTCAAATGAATTATTTTCTTAAGAAGTGACTTTTTGAAAATTTCATGTAAAAAAAAAAATGATTTGGGCACTTTTAAGCCCCAGAGTAAACAAAAGGTACCAAAGGAAACTGGACAGAAATCTGATCCAATCTTTCTATACTTTCGAGCTGCACAGTATCTGAGGAAACTGAAATGTGATTATCACCTTCTTTTTTTTTTTTTAAAAAAAAGCTTGTTGTTACTGCTTGATGTTGGAAAAGTTTTGTTTATTTATAGTCTTGATTTTACCTCTGAATGTGCAGTTTTGAATCCATTATTCATTTGAACAATAGATGAGGGAATTTTAAGGGGATTCACATTATTTTTTTCTCTGGCCTTTCAGCATCCTTGTTTTACTGTCAGTTGCCTAGTTTTTGTTGCTTTCTCTTGGATATAATGATACTAACTACACACTAAATAACTACAATTTAAAACCTCAGCAGCAATATTCCAGAATATTCCAGAAACTATGAACAGATTGGCCTAAAAGAAAATCCACAATCCTTGTTGTGAGCAATTTAATGTAGGAACTATTTTCTTTTGGAAGCACGCGCCTATCCATGAATAGAGGCTCATACTCGTGATAGATTGACAGGATGCAAACACTGTTGTGATGAGTTGTGACGTTAACTAGCTGCACACTTCCTTTTGTTTGCAGGTGGATGATACTTACTGTGAACTCTCCACCCGATAGCTCCAAAACTGGACAACTCAAACTAAAACAAATGTGTGTATTTGATATTGGTGTCAACTGTCCCTTTAAACATTTACAGTGAAAGCCAGGCTCTCTAAGCATGGCCTGAGATAAGGGGGGAAGAGAACTGTACTCTGATGTTACTTTAGATTTAGATCTACGGAGTGAAAAGCTGTGAAAACGCCATCTTAAAAACCAGACTAAACAACAAACCCGTGTCTCGCTTTGCTGCTGCTCTTCTCCGTTACAGTGAGCCTCAACCACAATTACCAACGGGGGAGCACTGCAAGCCCTCAGCACTGAGGAAAAACTGGTCTGACAGCTCTGCTAAATGAGATGGAGAGGATGAAGAAGACGGGGAAAGCCACGAACTGTGCAGGTCCTAGTGTCTGCGTACACACAGTTAAATCAACTGCTGGCTTTTATTTTGGATGCTTTTATCACTTTGGATTGCTCACCTGAGCTCCCCTCAAAGCTATTAATTCTAAGCCACAAAGTTTACTGCAAGTGCCTGGCCTCACATTTCTGCCTCCGCTAAAAGAGGAGAGGGTAGAGGAGAGGAAAAAAAGGCAAAGAGTAACTTATTGTTTTTATATGAGATCTATTCCCCTGGTGTTCTGGTCAATAATGACTTGATATATCAGTGACTGCCTTGCTATTTGCACTGTTTTCGGTGTGTTTTCTCTGCCTGTGATTGAGCGAAGCTATTTTCACGCGTGGAGAGAGGTGGTTGAGGACCAGGGAGGCTAACGTCTGTTTGATCAAAGTTTATGTGAAATTTCCCGGGGCCGCCGGGGAGCCGCTGTTTATGAACTGTAATAAAAAGAGTCATTTTGACGGCGTGACCCCGGTGCACAGGCGGATGGCGGAGGGGAGGGCGGTGGGATGGGTGGAGAGAAGGATTTGGTTATGTCTCTGTTTGCAAGGAGGAGGTGCTCTCACAGGCCTTGGAGAAACAGAGGAAAAGGAGGTAGGGAAACGGAAAGAGAAGCACAAGGTGAGAAAGAAAGTGCAAGAGAGTTGCATGTTTTTTTTTGGGAAGCAAGGGTTGAAAAGACAAAATGAGCTCCTGCAGAGGATGTGAGAGAGAGTGATGAAAAAGGACAGAGAGCGGGCAGAAAAGGTGGAAAAGAAAAGAAGGATGGAGGGATTGCGCCCTCCCATGTTGTCTGAGCAGCCAGGCAGCAGCTCTTAATGAAACACATTGGTTCAATTCCCGATTCATCTCGCACAGCACGATCAGCTTTGTCCCCACCAATCCTCCTTACATCTGAATCTAATGCATTGTAAATGAGAAATTAGAATTCACACACTTTTGCAGACGACTCTCAAACAAGAGGACAAAGAGAAGGAAACGAATTGCGCGCGATGTTCTCGAGCGCTCAAATATGTTACAGGAAAATGCCAGTCGATAAATGGGTATAAATAGTAACCTTTGAGAAAATCAAATAGTGTTGACCTTTTGCTAAATCGATAGTGTAATCCTCTGTGCTTCTGGCTGCCTGTGGAGACGCTTGAACAGTATCGCACTTTTTAATGAAGAGATGATCAGCCTCCAGGTTGAGAAGCTTACAGCTGGACTCGGACAGATGCTCTCCAAAAGCATACTAAATGATAGGTTAACGTCACATCAGCTGTGCCTCTCGCAGGATGAAAGCAAATCTTAATTTAACCCCCCCCCTCATGTGACTGCTCATACACATCAAGAGCACCTGCACAGCTGCCATTTACCTTAACTGTTACAAAACACACGTGAAAATTCTGCGAAAGAAATTAGATCAATCAATAACCCCTCAAATCTTTCCATTTATGTCCAGTGGTTTTAAAATATTTAGCAGTAGATTCAATAAAACACTAACAGACAGCACCTTACAGCGCCACTCTGCACTGCTTCTCTAAATAAACCTCCCCAGGTCAGTGAAACTGCAGGAGAAATCACTGCATGATCCAGGGAAGCTTTGCTGTGACAACACTCCTGTCTAGTTCCTGTCTGAGATTTATCAGAGGTTTCACAAAATCAATGCAGCGCACTGTAAGAAAGATCACAGCAAACACTAGAGACCCATCAGCGGTAATAGCCATCTCAACACGTAATGGAAAAAGAAAAAAAAAACATCTGTCAGAAGCGGTGAATTACAGAAAACACACGAGACAATGAGTTGAAATGTACAACATGTCATATTACAAGGCTTCTCTCCATTATTAAGATCTTAAATGTGTGTGTGTGTGTGTGTGGGGGGGGGGGGGGGGGGGGGGGGGGGGGGGGGGGGGGGGTCATAAATTCCTGGATGTTAGTCCTTGTATAAGATTGTGTTTTTCCCATATATATGTTGCACATCCATGATTCAAATTTGTGTAATGTGTCCTGGATTTCCTGCCAGCCCAAACACAAGCACGCACATCCATCATGCAGCACACCTATGGGTCTGTGGCTGCATGCCACACTCACCCACACCCACACCCACACCCACACACACTGACACACACACACACACACACACACGCACAGACAGGCAGAGGATTATTGAGGTAGTATCAAACAGGAATAATAAAGCAGGTTCTTAAGATTTTAATAAGAATAAAATGAAACAGTAACCACCAAGGGGGCAGCAGGGTTAATCCCTTCTATATTACTGAAAATAAAAAAAGGATAAAAACAGACAGGAGGGCAGAGCTGGTGCCGGAGGAGAGAGAGAGAGAGAGAGCGAGGCAGGGAGAGACGAAGAAGAGGAAGAGGAGGAAGAAGGGGCTGGAAGAGAAATATATGAACAGTGGTCGTCTGCTATCCAAAGTAGAGCCAGTTAAAAGGGATTGAAATTAACAAGCGGGTTTAAAATAGCGCAAGCAGGCTTATAATTTCTCTGTTATTCTCTGACACACCCGCTCACACACACTCTGACAAGCACACACACACACACACACACACACACATACAAAGATGACACTGTTTGACTGTGTTTAGACTTGATGAAAGCTCGGTTCATTCCCTATGCGTTGTAACATCCGTGTCAGTTCAGCAGCATATTTCCAATGTCAAAGCACGTGCGCCGGCAGCAGATGGCATGAAACAGTTGGCAAGAGTGAGCGAGCGTGAATATCTGTTTACTAATAACCCTTTAATTACTTCAGATGGGCAATGGGATCAAACATCCAGACCCACACAGGAATTAGCCTTAAATGAGACTGGACTGGAAATCTAGGCTAACCCCTTATGTTGCCATAAAGACCTTTGCTATGAAAACTGGCGCTTAGAAAAACCTTTATAGACAGAAAGTAGATGAAGATTGAAAATTCTCTTTTCCACTTACTGGGCTTTATTTATAATCAAACACAGCAGATGCTGCAATATGAATTTAAGCGGCGGGTAGAGTAGAAACTGATAAATCATTTAATTTATAAAATGTCAGAAAGTGGTGAAAATTTACCATCACAACTTTTCAGACCCCAAGGTGACATCTTTCATTTTTTTTTTGGTTTCCTTTTACATGAACTAAAAATGCAAAATCCAAAGAAAAGCAGGAGATCTTCGCATTTTTTGACACCTAGTTTCATTTTAAAATTCATCTGCTGATTATTTTTCTAATTAACTGAGTAAACAATGAGTGTCATAAAACTGATAAAAATGCTTATTGAACTAATTTTATCCAACAAATGCTCCATACATTAAATTTCACATGACAAAAAAAAAATCTCACAACCTCAGAGTTTGACCTTGTAAATTTTTACCTTTTTTTTTGGAACAAAAGGACATAACCGAGGTTTTATTAGTCAAACTTTATGCATTAATCAGCCAAAATGATTGCAGGTTAATACTCAACCAATAAATGAATTTATTAATGAATACACATTTTTACCATTTTTTGTCAGAGCAGCGAAGTTCAGTATATTTTTGTCGTACTCACTTATCCTTTCATTTTTACTCGCTGGTTTTGGCACCACAATCTACTTGCTTAGGTTTAGAAAAAGACTGTGATGAAAAACTCTTCTTCACAAAGATAACCGTGCATTTTATGAAAAATTACACTTATCCTCTGTGCTTAACTGAGATGCCAAGAGGTCCTTTAAGCTTCCATATGTCTTGAGTATGGAGTGGTACACCAAGTCTTGCGGCTCTGCGAGGCGACAGCAGCTTTGACAAAATGGCAGTATTTGATGCCCTGGGAATAGAAACAAGCTGGTACATCAGCTGTTTATTGTTAAATATAAACAATGATAGAGATTCCTTATTCTGCGCTGGAGCAATAGAAAGCATCCTAACTGGAAACATCACAACTTAGAAGGAGGATCTGCACAACTTAGCACCAAAAAGCTCTGCAGCAGGCAATCAAAGCTTCCTAGAACATCACTGGTAACCATCTACAGAAGTTTTATTCCTGTGAATATGAAACTACCAAATGTGTGCCCTAAAATTGATCATCAGTTTTTATAAAAGTTTTCTATGACTAAATTATTTATTAATTTTAGTTATATCTATATTTTTGGTTAATAGCATAGAAGATGTACAGATCTGCACCTTGTACTGCATAATTAAAATGAATCCTAAATATTTGCTTATTATGCCATATGTACTGAACAGCGCAGCTAAAAGCAAATTTTCAATTCAATTTAATGTTATTTATATAATGCCAAATCACAACAAACAGTCACCTCAAGGCGTATTATATTACAAGGTAAAGACTATACAGTAATTACAGAGAAAACCCAACGGTCAAAACAACCACCTATGAGCAAGCACTTGGCGATAGTGGGAAGGAAAAACTCCTTTTTAACCTCCGGCAGAACCAGGCTCAGGGAGGGGCCGCCATCTACCACAACCGGCTGGGGATGAGGCTAGAGAAACTGGACGACAGACATGCTGTGGAAGAGAGCCAGCTAATGAATAATTTCCGACCTAAAATCAGTTTTCTTCCCTGTTTTTGTGAGCATTGGCCAGTTTTGGAGATATCAGCTGTAGAGATGTCTGCAGTCTTAAATATTCTGGAACTAGATGGCTCTTAGCTTGTGTTGCTCAAAGTAACAAAAAGTACAACAGAAATGTCTCTTTCCATTAATCATGAGCCATGAACTAAAACAAAATAATACAACCTTGTGGTTTAATGTATGAACTATATTCTTTCTACTGTCTACATTCACCAATTTAAAAAAAATGTGAAGCTAGCTAAAATTTCCAGCTCAGCCAGGCAGGGAGGCCATTTATGTTTATAACCTGTCATGCTGTCATGAGTGTAAGCCTCAAAGAAACCGTGCATCTGCTTTTTTTTTTTTTTTTGCACAGGTATTTAATAGAAATAAAAATTCCAGGTCACTAACTGCTCACACCAAGGTGGATATTTTGGGTCCAAATGCATCAAGAGCATTTTTAAACTATAAACTAAGATATCACTGGTGAATATCTCCAGAACTAGCAGGTGATTTATACTTCTGTGTTAAATCTATGCCATAGGTACATCATAACTACGGACTCCTCTGAAACTGTACAACTTAACCTACGCCACAGCCTACACAGTAACCCGACGTGCACCTCCCTGGAAATGTAACTACAGATTGCGTCAATGCAGCCTGCAACTACTGTGATTGGCCTATTCGGTACTGTTGATTCCTCTGTTGAGGGAGAATAACAATCATCCCCTCAATATAAGGAATAATAATCATAGCCTCCACATAAGCATTCATGTATGTTGGCAGTTTCTTGGAAGGAGATTGTTGAACATACCAACATGGACACGAGGGAATGTACGTCCTGGAAAAACTTGAGGGACAAATACGGTTACCTCAAGAAAAAAAAGAAAAAAAAAAGAAAGAGTGGGCACCCAGGAGGGAAAAAAGTCCTAGGATTTTATCTGTTTCTGTCTTGGCCGGCATCACATAAAACACTGATACATGACCATGAGGTACGTAACACCAGGCACAAGTATGAATGTTGGCAATGGGGTTGGGCACTTAACATAGGTTACGTATATTCACCACAGAACTCTTAATCAGCCTTAAGTAACTCACACCAAAACAATCATGGCTAAGACTACAGCTCAGAGTTAAAATCTGTATATGTTGTGCATTTATCAGCTGAAAAATAAACTTGTCCCTCCTCTCTGGCGGCCAGTCGTTGAATTGGCAATACTGTTTCCTTTTCTGCAAAGTAGTAAAATTGCCAAGCCAAATTTCAGGACCCTTGGTGGAGAGCTGGTACATATGCAAAGGCAGAAACCATTAAATCTTTTTGTGCACATCTGAATCACTTTCATTATGTTGCAAAACAGAGCACTGGCCTTGGCTGAGGACGTGCTATCCGAGTGCCTTTACTGATTACCAACATGTACACCAGTCTGAATATGTTAACTATTTTCTCCAAACATCTCTTCGCTATAATTGGCACAAAGTAGTACATTAAAAAGTGTTTATACCTTCGTCTGAAAATGGGCTCCGTCTGGAACACGGAGGCACTTTTAATATTTTGTACACTTAATGCATATGCCACAGCTCATATGCCGTGTACAGAGTGTTATGAGGGTGCTCCCACGGAGAAAATCCCTGCTATGTGTAAATGTCAGGAAAAATTCCTTCATCTGCCAGAATAACCTTCATCATTTTGTTCCACTGAACCCACCTCACAGGCAAATGTGTTACAAAGATGTGAGGCGTCTCCATTGCCTGCAACTCGTTCTTCTGTTACGCCTTTCATTATGTGCATGGGGGGGGGGGGAATGCTGTTCACTAGCTGCCCTTTTCTGGTCCCAGTGTATTGAGAAAGAATTCATTTTAATGATGGGACCTTTACTTTTAAATAACAGTGAAGAGAATAAATTGCTCTTCAAAAGGAGATAAAACTCTTGGCATTGTGGGATTGCAGAGAAATGGGCAGCTGTGTGGCAGGGACCCCTATGCTGAGACCAACCTGTATAAATTAAGACATAAATGGCCTCATCTAGTGTAGTATTACCATGGGTGTGCTTGAGTGCTCAAGCATATGCTTAATATATGTGTGTAGGTGTGTGTGCACCCTCATGAGGAAAGCAAAGATAAAAAGAGCATGCATATGTCCATAGAGCAATCTGGTTGCATGACGATTGAGTGTGCGGGCACGTGTGCTCGCACACACTCTCGACAGAGTGCTGGGGAAGCCTAAATCCTGCTCAAGTGAAAGGCAAACAGTGGTGGCAGTGCGTGGTTATTGTATTTTCTTTGCTTGGATCCCAGTAAAGACCCCCAGGCCTGCGCTGCCTGCCTGTCACTGCGGCCATCCTGCCATCAGCGGCCAGCTTCGCTCTGCAGCCAGAGCCCTGGCGCAGGCCCCACAAGGAAATTAAAAGGGGATTAGGGCTGGCTGACACTTTGTGGCCGATTACTCATTTATTTTTTGTGTGCGAGAAGCGCGGGGCGGTGGGGTGGGGGGGCATCTTGACTTGGCTGGGAAGAGCGGGGTGGGGCCTGGGGATGGGATACTCAAAGGTAATGCTGCTAGCCAAGTGTGATAATTTACAAATGCATCCCACAGTGACTTCAGCATCCTTTCCCAGGACAGAATGGCTGGGTATGATCAAATTTTCTACAGTATTCCCAAAAAGATTTTGGGCATCAAATTTTCACTGTCTAATAACATAAAAGAATGAGCATCATTTACAGAAGAAAGACAATGAAACTGTTGACATAATCTCTCCAAAGAATAAGTGAAAAGTATTAAGAATCTTCTTTGTAGAACCAGTAATAGATGAGTTTTAAGACAAATGCATTTTTGGCAGTATAAAATTCAAATTCAATCAAGTAGCTGCAAATACAAATACTGAATTTAAAAGGTTACTAAAGGTAAATAAGCAGCAGCAAAATCTAAAATAGTTATTGAGAATCTTTGTATTTCAAAACCCTTTCAGACATCATCCAAACTGTCCAGCAGAAATCGAACAAATTTCTTACGAAAAGCAGCTAAGGCCTAACTAATGGTATGGTAAATGAAGTAAATGCTTTGAAAATTCCTCCCCCTATTTATTAATAATCAAATCAAAAGGACACTTTACATAGCAAGGTAAAAAAGAAAATATGACAGAAAGAAGCTAAACAAAAAACATAGTGTGGAAAAACTGCATTCAGTTGTCCAACTACGAATTTTACTCAAGCCATGCTTTTTAAATATTTTGTTACCTCACAACTATGAACTTTGCTGATCTTACAAGTCATGAACCATCTCACTGTTATGAAATTTGGCTTTGTCCTCTATTTGACCACTCTGGTGCCTGATCCTGGCATTAAGTATGCTTAGCAGCAAGTCCCCTTTGATTCTGATGAGCATCAGGCAGCTCAGGTTTACTGCCTCTTTGTGTTAGAACTCAATATCATCGCTGCAGGGAAAAACAAACTGTACAGATGCCAGTGTTTGGTCTGCTAATTAGCAGTTTGTATTAGTAATTAATAGGCATTACCAGTCAACCGGGCTCCTGCTCGGCAGCCTGTGAAGAAGATCCAGGCAGCGCAATCCCCCTGCAGTGCCACAGCATCATGGCCCAAGGAGAAATTTCAACAATGTAGTCGCTCTTAAGTCAGACTGCAGAAGGAAGAATGTAGCATGAAGCCTTAGACAGCCTTCAAACTGGAGCCGGGTCTTTAACCTCAGTGCTTGTTCTGGACTGTTGCTTATAGCATCAGTTATTGAAAACTATTAAGTAAGAGTTTCTTTGATCAGGAAATCAAAGATTTTGCTTCTTTTAGCTGTTGGTGGAGTTTGGGTCTGTTAATGTTACTGTGTTCTTTGCTAAAAGAAAAGACATCTTAAAAAACACTCAGATTCTTAAACTAAGGTAAAAAAAAACAAACTTTGGCACAGCTAAATTATGTATTTGTACCATTATTACTATTTCTAGTTATACTCATTCCTTAAAAACAAAAACAGAAATGAGGCTCCACTCCATACATGCTTTTCAGTTTATGACCCTGCTTCTGGACTGTAAATGCATATTTTTATCACAACCTAAGAAGCTTTTAAAGCTTTACAGTAATCTGTCCACCATTTGGATCATTGATGACCTGAAGTGTGGTGGGTGCGAGGTGAAGCAAGGTGTGGAGGGGTGGCAGAGTTATCAATTATCCAGAGCGCAGTGGCACTCTGGCTTCCTCCAGATCTGGTGTTAAATTAAGTTGTCAGCGCTGTCTCTCTGATTTCCCCCATCACATAAGCAGGCGGTGATAGCGCGTGACGGCCGCTTGCCGGAGCTCCTCTCCGGCTGCCGCTCCGCATCTCGCCTGCAATTCATCAGCTTCTGAGCACACTGGCCCAGCCCGAAGCCTCCACGCCAGCCCACGCCGCGTTGCATCAGAGCCAGCCAGCCCACTAAGCACCGTGGCAGAGGAAAAAGGATCGGATCACCTTCCAAAAACCCGCCGTAGAGGACGGGGTGCAGTGGACTTTTGCCCCCGTGTCTGGAGCAGGAGTGGACTTGGTGCAGTGTTTGAACTTGGGATGTGTTTGTGTGGGTGTGCTGTTGTGTTTGTGCAGCATCACAAGAAAAAGAGCGTGGAGGAGAAAAGTGCAGTAAACAGTCGAAGGGCATCATCTTGGGAACTGCAGCACACAATACAGCCTCTGGCCCTGCTGTCCTGTTGGGGCAAGGCCTCAGGTGAGGGCAAAGAATATGGGACACCAAGCAGGGAGGCTTGGCACATGGGCACTTGCCACCAGCTCCCTCCCAGCACACTACAGAGTTGAAGGGCACTGGAACATCCAGTCACAAAAGAGAATGAAAGGGAGAGAGGGGAGGAGACAGAAGAAGGACAACCAGGTGACAGAAATAATGGATAACTGTAAAGCAGCGGGGTGCTAAGCTCTCAGTGCTTAAGTATTTATTTCCGATGAATAGTAATGACGGCACACTTACAAAGCACTTGTTTAGTATGGAGAGGGCCCGAGAGGGCCTGAGAGGGGCGAGGATAGTTCCTGCACTTCTTTTACAGGGCCGGCGGGCTCTGAGGCGACTGCGGAGAGATGCCAAACTCTGCCCAGCCCTCCACCTCCCTTCTGCATTCAAAAACACTTGCCGTCCCTTTACACTGTCTCTGCCTCAGTGCTGAATAAAACATTAAACACCATTCTGAGATATTAACCTACTTATTAAAAAAAAAGTCAGTGATTTATGTCGATTTGGTTGGCTTTCAATGCTGCCCAGCTGTCACCGCCGAGCCTGTAACCTAAATTATACAGTGATGCTCTTTCACTCCAGTTAAGGGAATAAGCAGTCCTTTAACACTTCAAAAGGCCTGACTGTGCTAACTCTGAGTTGTTGTTTTATTTTTTTTCTGCACTTCTTAAGTTCAGTAATTATTCAATCTGGGTGATAATGAGCGCCTATTTGACCTTGTGGATAAAGAATATCTTCTTTTATCTCTATGCTTCATGTTTTCCAGGCTAATTTAAGAAAACAGTGCTTAATCTTTCAGCAAAAGCAGCAAAACACTGGGCTTCAGCGCCACAGCGGGAGGACCCCTCCGGTTAATAAGCAGCATCCAGGCCCCGGTGTATAACTGGCAACGGGTCCGGCGGCCATGGATCAAACAGTCATAACCTCCTGTTCCAAAGATAAGCTGCAATCAGATCTGTGGGGGATCTTTAACCAGAGAGGAGAGTGTGTTTGTGTGAAAAAGAGGCAGAACAGACGGGGGAAGTGAGCATGAAAAAGAATGAGAGGGTGGGAGGAGTGTGTTTATATGCGAGTGTGTGCGGGGTTCACAGGGAATATGGCAGCACGCTTATCGGTGACGTGCCTGAACGGAACCCGGAGGGGGGCGCGGACCGAGCCCCTGCGCTTAATTGGGCACTCAAATGTTACCAGGTCCCTTCCCAAACGACTTGGAGGTGACACATGGCCAAGAGAAGGAGTGGAGAGGAGCTGGTGGAGAGAGGAAATGGAGCAGAGGGTTTAGCACCTCCCGTGGCCAAGTATTTTTTCTTTCCCTCTGGGTTTTTTGCTCAGGATGGCCGACTGCGGGACTGATAGTGCATTTGGCCTCTCGCTGTGCCAAGGATGACAGAGCAAAATTAACCCCTCAGTGGTGGGGACAGGATAGAATTTAGGCTAGTTTCACTTTCAGTTTTACAGTTATCTTCCTAAAGTGAATCTGCTGCAGAGATGAGTGCAATTTGTGAAAATAATCTCATGACTGATTGGCCACCCTAAAACATAAATAGCCTCTTTGAGAATGGTTTATTTTATCATATGGAAAAGCAAGACAAACACTGTAGCATTCTTTTTTTTTTTTTTTTTTTAAATGAAGACTTCAAACATGCACTACAGCATTATGTGAGCAAATTCATCCTTTTTTTCAGTTCATCAAAGCCTCCACCAGCTAATCCCTTTCTTATATAAATAGCTCTTTTGGTGGAGAGGGTAGCTGCCACATAGAGCTCTAACCCTTCTGTCCCTGAAGCTACAGCCAGGATAAGCTGTGTGTTGGATTGGCACATCGGGCTGCCTGGGGCCTGCTGCTGCGCTGGCCGCCAGTACAGATGGAGGGCAGGGCTGGGCAATGCCAGCTTGTCAGTCGGATTAAAACGACTCATTTATTCACTGAAGTATCGTGCAAAGCGACCGGGCCAAAGCGGGGTGAGGCGAAAGGGGGAGAGGAGGGTCGAACAGTGGCAAGATGAGGGCAGCTTGAATATGAGGAAGGGTCCTCTGCTCTCTGGCCCTCAGTCCTCCCGCCCCTCCTCACCCTTCTCTCCTGCCATTTTGCCGGTTACTTATCTTTCTAGGGCTGCCAGAAGCCATTACCGCAGTGTACGGAAGGCTGACGGCAGGGTGGCATCTCCTAGTGCCCGGGTGACAGATTGCCGCTCGGCATTGGTAGCGAAAAAGGAGTGGGGTGGAAAGTGATTGGCTCTGATGGTCAGGAAGTGGGCACAGAGGGCTGGAGAAGGAGGTGTAGAAGGAGTGCAGAGCGTTAAGGAAGAGGATGACAAGACCTGGCTGCGCGACCTTTCGTATCGCACGAGTTATCTAAAGGGGCAGAGGCCCTGCTTTTAAGAGCATGCTTGGCAGTGGTGGCCGCCGTGGTGGTTGCAGGCCGAACACGGATGCCAGGGCAAGAAGAGGTGGCCCTGATGCTGACTTCTCTGGTTGTGCCCAAGACCCCGCTGTCCCTGAAAAACCTCAGTGAGGATAAGTAGAGGACGAATGGCAATGCCTGCAGATCCATCCAAGATAGTTCACTGTAGACGGACTCACCTCTGCAACTTCAGGGCTGGTGCCAACATCGATCTTGGAGTCCTCAAAGTCATGAAGTATACTGGGGAAGGATGTCAGACTTTGACCCAAAAGAGAGATAACATCCTTAAACCAGAGAAGAGTGGTGAAGAATTTAGAGCCATAATTAAATTTTAAAACTGAGATGATAAAGATGTACAAGTTTTTTTTTTTTTTTTTTAAATGAACACAACAGTTAAGGCCTGCACCCTTATATCTTCAGATGACACACTTAGGTCACTGACAGGCCAGTGCTGTGTGTGCGTCTGTGTGTGTGTCAAGGGGGGTGAGGCTTGGAAGGGTTTTATCAGGTCTAATTACTCCCGATAGCTGTAATTTACAGGTTGACAGCAGGGAGAAATCGGCAAGATTCACACTTCTGTGGGTCAGCATCTGTCGCCATTACTGCGTGGTGCATGCAGCCGGCCAGTCGGCGAGCAGGAAGAAACAGTAAACAACAAACGCCGTGTGACAGATTAGCAGCGCGGGCTAAAGGACCTTCCACTGACACATCATTTCTCTCGCTCCGAGAGTCTGTTTCGCGGCAGCTGTCACCAATAAAATGGAAAAGCAGGAGATGGGGAGGGGAGGTGGCGGCAGCGGAGGTGGCTTTTGTTCCAGATCCAGAGAGGTGGGAGGTGGAAGGAGAAGAAGGAGGATGAAGATGGGGTGTAGGAGAGGAGGGGGGAGAGCAAGAGAGAGGTGGAAGAAAATGGAGATGGGAGGGAGTGTTAGCAAAAGTGACCCGTTTTAAAAGTCAGGCCTCACTTTTTAATGGAGTATTAGCATGAAAACCAGGGCAGGGCAACGTCAAGCTGCATTTTTCCGCTGACTGTAATTACCCCAGCTATTTTTCTCTTTTTAGGTCTGCAGTACAAATTGCCAGTGTCACCCTGAAGAGGTAAATTTAGTTCAGTTTGCATCAGTTTGTGTGGTACAGTCAGCAAGGAGCACGGACTTGTTCTAGAGGGTAAGCATTATCTCGGTACATCTTGTATGAGAACACATTTGTGAAAACTGCAGCATTGCAGTCCAGCCCAACTCACTTTCCTCCAACCTCCCATCCAGCATGGCTCTCCTTCCCTTGGTCCCATGCAGTTCAGAGAGGAGCCAGGTCGGTCCCATGCCAGAGAGGGCTCGTGGACTACATTGCTCTCCCCCTGTCCACCTCATTGCCTACACACAGCCCTATCTGGCCAGCTCCTAATCACAGAGGTAGCAACATGTATATCCTGGCAAACCTATTTTTCCTTGACCTCCAACTAGAGGACGTTCTCCAAGTTGCTGTCTTGTTAACTGGGATGGTTTTGTTAATCGTCTCTTCAGAAAAATTATGAAGACTTCTCAGAGTAGTGTATCCTATATGTTTTGCCCATTAATGGCCCATTAATGGCTGAGGATTTAAGCTTCTGCCTCTGGAGCAGTTGTGTCTCCATCCCCATCAGCTAACACATCCATAATGCTTGATGGTTGTTCACTGATCACACAGGTCTGGCCCTGTCCTGTTTAATATCTAACGGGAGACTGCCTGGTGACTATGTGTGCCAACCTCCAGAGCCCCCAGTTTTCACAAGTGCCATATGGGCGGCCCAGCCCTGTTCCATTAGCGGGGTCTAAGCAGAGGCAAGAGTAGGCCTGGACCCCAGCCTTCTTGGCCTTCCCTTGGCACAGCCACAGGGCATGTCGCCCCACTGCCAGCTGCCCGCACTAGGTCAGAGGACGCAACAGCCGCTGCCTACCTGAGTTTGGCAGAAGCCAGCTGCTGGTTGCAGTGAGTCACACAATGTATCAGTGTGACGCAACGATCATCAAAATGCTTCCTCCATGCTGTGAGGTGTAGGGGTGGGGGGAATACATAACAGAAATAAAGTAAATTAAAATATCATTGGCATCAGCTACTGGCCCAATTGCTATTTCAAACACTGGTGTCTCATTCACAGTCTGTGTATTTTGCTTCATCTACACGAGTTACAAATTTGAAATCTTCTGAAAAACAATGTAAACCATGAAAATTGTTACCTGACCCTCTCTGTGTTTTTACATGATTGCCAGGCACTTTCACCTCATGTATTTGTGAATCAGGTTAAAATGTTGGGTGCACAGGCATGAAAGATGTGCGAGAGGCTCTTCTGTTAAGACGTGCAAAGGAGAGCAGGAGGAGGGCAGATGGAGGGTGCAACATCCAGCACATCACATGGGAATGTCAGTGTGTGCCTCAGCAGCCTGTACCTGCCACAGGACCTGGGGCCTTTTTTAATTAATCATCATACAGGATGAATAATTCAGCCATTATCACTGGGAATAAATAGCGAGGCTGGTTTTCCTCTTGAGTTCCACCCGTTCTGTTATCCTGTTTCCCTTAATAACCTACTGGTAGGGCATGGCCCCAGGTTAACACACCCTATACCTAATAGGATATTAATAAATAGCATATTTTTTGATTCAGCAATTTTAGAAAGTTTCTTCTTGTACACTGCAGTCCTGTGGGTAAACGTTGTCATGTCGGGCCTTCTACACTCAAATGTAAATGATGTTAAACTGGTCAGTGGGGAGCACTTTTAGCTGTATTCTGGACAGAAGTCCCATTCACAGAAAATGCATCTGATGCCCTATCACATCTGGGTTTCTTCTTCTGACCAGTAGTTCACTGAGCAGCTAACAGTAAAACCACCCAAACAGCTCTGACCTCTCCAGAGGACCTCTGGGGCTGTCCTGTTGTGCCTGGCCTTGAAATGGGTGAGCCCATCTTGAATTGGGCTTCTCCCTTTACATCCCTCAGCTGCTTGATTTGCTTAAATCTGGGGATTTTAGGGGTCAGATCCAATGCCTTAGGCTTATTTGTGTTATACTCAAATTGTTCCTGAACAGTTTACAAGACCTACAGCAACTTTTAGGTGGGTGGTATGTGTCAGTGAACTGCAGGGCCCAGCTCATTACAAAGAAATCAGTTTTATATCTGTTTACGTGCAATGATCTTAAAATTTGAAGGCTATTTACTGAAAACACAACTGTCATAGCCAGTTTAGGTCATAACACTAACACTCAAAGTATTTTTTTTTTTAAATTTTGTGTGAATAAACACAATGAAATATCTTAGTGCTAAAACAAAAGCAAGTGAAGAAAAAAAAAGAAACTCAACCAAGGGCCATGTGTTGCTGTGTGGTACGAAGGGACTGGGCCCCAGTGCAGGATTCAGAGACAGAACTTCAACTTAAAAAGTCGCAGCTCTATTGCTGATAACACACTGAGTGCACAAATACAGAGCAGGCCAGGAACTAAATACACTGGGAACTCCACCTAAGAGGAAGAACATCAGGGACCACACAGCAAGGGAAGCTGGCAAGGACACGGCAAAAAACTGAGGAAGACACAGACGATATATACACAAGAGGTAACGAGGGAAGAGTGGAGACAGCCAGGGTGAACAGAATAAAACTAACAAGGCAAGAGGAAGCAAAACTGAACACAATACACATGGAACAAAGGACTGTCAAAATAAAACAGGAAATCACTAAACATGACAGAAATGCAGACTTGACACACAGGGAGGCTGGCACACTGAAGGAAAAGCACAAAACATTGTAATAGAAAACTAAAAACTAAAAATACAAACTCAGAATGCCAAAGCCCACCATAAACTATGACTCTAAACCATAAACAAGCAACTGAAGAAATGTAAGAACAACAACCAAAACACTGGGCAAAAAGCCCAGGGCCATGACACCAAGTCTAGTTGCCTTCATTTTAGCACTCAGATAAAACTAGCCTGGCTTTGTACACATGTGAATTAGTCTGGAACCTCTTAATGCGGGTGCATCTACCAAAATTCCTGTGCATGAAAGTGGACAGACCCACAACCAGTCAGAGCATTGAAACCTTGTGAAATAGCTACTATATGACCCAGTTGCAGCACAGATTGTGTTGTGTAGTGAAGTAGGTGTCTTACAAAAATGTGAGCATGGTATAAAGTGGGGTTAAGTTTCTGACAGCAATCATTTGATATTCTATGTAAATATATAGTTTACAAAAAATTATATTGAAAATGGTAAAATAATAGGTGATCATTGTTTAACTTTCCATCACAATTTTACACAATTAAGTTAGCAATATTCAGTGAAGACACTGACTCCACACCTACAGTACTCTACTCACCTGGGATGCTTTTTTATTTGACTGCTGAACAAACTGCAGTCATGACTTGATGATTTGGGCTTGTTCTACAGCCACAGGACCTGGGCACCTTGCAGTCATTGAGTGAACCATGAACTCCTCTGTATACCAAAGTATTCTAGAGTCAAAGCTAAAGCTTGGCTGAAACTGGGTCATGCAGCAATGATTCTCAAGCACACCAGCAAATCTACAGCAGACTGACTGAAAAAAGAAAATAATAAAGGTGTTGCGATGGCCCAGTCAAAGTCCAGACCTCAACCCAACTGAATGCTATGGTGGGACCTTAAGAGAACTGTGCATAGACAAAATCAGCCAATTATAGAGCCAATAAAATACCACAGAAAACACAGAATTAATAGCAAAAAAAAAATATTTTTCATATTAGGCACTGTGCTACATGTGTTCAACAGACTCATCACATTATAATAATATGAAGGCTCAAGGCCATCAGCTATCATTAATTTTTAATTAATAGTGACACTTTTTTTTTTATGGAAACAAAAGTCCAAGAAAAATGTCTGAAACAAGCAAAGTCCAAGTCTGATACAAAGCTCAGCACATGCAGCAATTAAGCAAGCTAGCTAGCAAGCTACTTACCTGCTCAGGTGAACCATAGCCTGCTCTTTACCCCAGGTTTTCTGCACAAAATAGAGAGCCTCCAAAGTTTCTTCAAGCTTTTGGTTTGAAGATTACTGGCAGGATAACTTGGTAATAAAATCCTACATAAGCATTTTTTCATAAATGCTTTCAGGCAGGGGCTGCACATATCCACCTTGGCCCGGGCCTTTCTGTAAGGAGTTTGTATGTTCTCTCAGCATACTCTAGTTTCCTCCCACAGTCCAAAGGCATGCAGTTAGTGGGGTTAAGTTAACTGATGATTCTAAATTGCCCATAGGTGTCAGTGTGAGTGTAAACGGTTGTCTGTCTCTCTGTGTTAGCCCTGTGACAGGCTGGGATAGGCTCCAGCCAGACTCCAGACTTAACTGACAAAAAGTGAGTTCAGACCCTACAAATATTCCCTTATAAATATATGTTTAAAGAGAGATTCTGTGTAATATCAGGATTTTTCAGAGAGGTTGTTCCAAAACAAAAGCCCTGGTCACCTTTGCTCCACAGCTGAATGTGGAATGAATTATTACCTCTTTGCTACCGAAGCGGTGCTGTTCCTGAATCTAGAACCAGCTCCATCTCAGAAAGCTGGCACCTGTGCAGAACCTCAAAATTACTGCACCCAAAGTGGAACCAGCAATGTCAAAGACTATCAGAAGAAATTAACAGCTGATTCTCAGATCCAACCTCCAAATTCTGCCCACATTTCATTTCTTCTAACGGAAATTATGGCAACTCCTGGTGGGTAATGCTTTAAAATGTTCAGTCTGTCAAAACTGTTTCTAATATAGCTTGGTTATAAGGCTCCAAGACAAGCCTGGTTCTACATTTGAACCAAGGGACCTGGGCAGGTATGATCTCAGAATAATTACCAGGGCTTGAGTCCAGGTCTTAAAAATGATCAATAATATTTTTTTTTCTTGGGAGCCAATGACGAGAGGCTGAAACTGGAATGATGTGTTCCCTATTTTGCTTTTTTGATGAGTGTAGCTGTTGCATATTGGACAAGCTGTAATTTATGCAAACTCTGAATACTCAGACATGTGTAGAGAGAGTTGAAGAATAAATACAAAAAGCATGTTTCACAGTCCTGAGACGTGCACTGGATAAATTTCAAGTGATGTTGGAGAGTTTCTTGAGCTGCAGAAAACAAGACGGGACAAATAAGTTAACAAACGGAGTTTGTTTAAAAAATGTCACAAAGGTTTTGGAGATTTTTTTTTTTTGCAGTTGTGTGCTATATTTTGGCACAAAGAGCACAGAAATGTCAAAGTATAAGCATTAGCTGTGGCTGGATCAATAAGGCCTCTCATTATTTAACCAGGAAGGTCTGAGCCGTCCATCATTTACACAGCATGCAGCCTTCTATGCCATATGACAGTAGCAAGTGTAACTACAGTAACCTGCAGTACTTTAAGTAAACACATGTGCCTACAGCATTTCACATGAATTTCATAATTTAAAAATATTCTATATCACAATAAAAACTCAAATGAGAAGTTTTAAATAGAACTCTGATTTAAAAAACACTTTGGGATACTTCACAGTTGGTGAAGTCTGGAAGTCACCTGGTCCTAATTTCCTTATTTATCTTTAAACAAATAACAACCACCTAGAAAGATAGTTATTGGTGGTGATTGTTTAAGTGAAGGCTGACAAGATGACCCTTGCAGTATTGGTAAAGGATGTTCCCATCCTTAGACAATTCAAACTTTACAGTGACAGTCAATATTTAGCCAGGAAGGTCTGGACCATCCAGTATTTGATGTCATGGATGCACCTGCCTTGTGTTAATTTGATACAAATTATTCATGCAGAATGCAGTCTTTTGTGCCATGCAAGAGTAGCAACTACAATAACTTGCAGCTCTTTAAATAAAAACTTTATATTATCTTGTATATATTGAGGAAATTGGAGAAAATTGCACCCAAAGTGTGAGAAGACGTCAGTTTGGAGGAAGGAGAGTCATTGTTTGGGGGATTATTTTATGCAGTAGTAGCTGAGGTCCCAATACAGTTGCAGTGGAAGCTGAATGGCGATGCTCATCAGAAGCTCCTTTACGTACCTCTGTTCCTTTCCAGCCATCGCCTCCTAATCAGCAAGCAGTTGTTATGCAAGACAAAGCACCTTGTTGCACTGCAAAACAAAGAAAACACTGAAGCTGATAATCTTAATAATCTGATCTACACCTAACGGTGAATAACATCCCACAGTCATTCCAAATAATATCCTCTAAACCTGCTCCAATTTGAATGCCGAACCATTTGTAAATCTTTATCCTGCAGCTTCTTTGCAACACTTTCTCATGTAAGTTTATTATATTATGATAAAGAATGTTTTCCAGTTATAGAATACACTTGAATTACAGCCCTCTTATTATCTGAGCATAATTTAAAATTGGAATAAGCAAAAAGCTCAAAGGAAACCTTGTTCTTATTTCATGCATTTACAGCCTTTATATTTTATATGTTCAATTTGCCAGAAATCTAAACATAGTTTCTCTATTTTCAAAAACAAAGATTTTAGTCATCTGCTATCATTTTAACCAGTGCTCACTGTTTTGTTTAGGATTAATTAAAAAAAGTTCTCAGCATGTATTATTGTTCACGCAGTGAAGCCCCCTCTGATGCTGAAATCCTATCGCCTTGACCTTTAACAAAAGACTGAGCATCCCTGAGGGGAGCTAAATAAAAGGCCACCACTGTGTTTCCTACTGATGCCACTGATATGATATCAATGGTTTTTTTCGTTAAGGGGGGGTGAGGGGATTTGCTGTTGCTTTTTTTTGATGTATGAAGCCCTGCATTGCTTGATAGAGGCTGTCAGGATGCATAAAGTGTGGAAAAGAGACTTGCTCATCCCTTCTTGCCCCAAGGACAGTAAGGAGGGCAGCAGAGGAACACTGATTGAGAGCAACACCTGTCAGGTGAGGCTTTCGCAGTTGACGGCACAGAAAGAGCGCCAGGTCGACCGCTATGACTGCTAATCTGTGACGTGGCAACCTGCCGGGCTCTGCCAGTCTCCAGAGAGAGAGAGAGAAAGAGAGAGCACCAGGAGCCCCAGCACTGAGGCTTTTCTGGGGCTACAATCCTGCTAATGTCTCCCCGAACAGAATGAACCACGCATATCTGCTCTAAATACATTTCATTATCATCATCATGATTATATCACTAATTGTGTGCACTCGGTAATGTGCTGCAGCAGCCTCCTCCAGGGAGGTGTCTGAAAGACTGAATGATTAAAACATGTATGGTGAACCATGCATCAAAACGTCCCTGCGGGCCTCCTCACAAGATACATGTAAGCAGCTCCACTGACACTCTGAGGCAGCAAACAGCAGAGGATGTGATCTACTGAGGGCTGAAAGGCCGGGGAGAAACCTGCAGGCAATAACAAGACAGCAGGTGGATATTAGAGATGCAGAGGATTGACCTGAGCTGACCCGTCCATATCCATAAACCCACACTGCCTAACCTGTGTACCTTAAGACATGGGTCCAGAGCAGCCTAAATAATTCCACTACCACACAATGAGCGAAGCAAAGGCTTAGGTTCAATTCATGGCTGGGCTTCTTTGGCCTGTGCCTGAGAATGTTTCCATCTTTATATGTGGTTGACAGGAGCGGATAAAGTTTTTGTGACAGCATTTGATGAATGTTTAATCCAACATTCATACATTGCGGGCTGGGACTGGGTCCCCAATCAAAACCCACCAAAGACACACAGCAGGTGTGTAAAATATTCATTCACTACACGCTTCATTAAGAATGAAACATACCATGGTCCCCGTTCATTTATTCATTTCGATTATCGAAACAAAAGACAGAAAAATGAGAGAT
Source organism: Archocentrus centrarchus (assembly GCF_007364275.1). Taxonomy (NCBI): domain Eukaryota; kingdom Metazoa; phylum Chordata; class Actinopteri; order Cichliformes; family Cichlidae; genus Archocentrus; species Archocentrus centrarchus. The sequence goes on from NC_044357.1 coordinate 20,874,029, forward strand.
TAAAACATGGTGGGTGCGCTATTCTGTATTTGTCTCGCAGATTTGTAACAATTTGTTTTGTGACAAATAACTCTGCCTGTTGAAATCCTGCTGTCATCTTGCTGAGAGTCAGGCAGCTACTGCGAGCGAAGCTTTCATGTGAGGGGTTGTAACAAATTACTGTCTGCCTGGGACTCTCCAGCTCCGCATCCGAGTGCAGCAGCTTGACCTTTGACCAGTCCAGGAGTGACCGGTGACTCACCGCACACGGCATGCTGACATATACCTGAGCCATCAAACAAGAATGGGACAGTTTTCATATTTTTTATTAATTAATGGGAATTAATGATCTCTCCTGGTGACGAATGACCGCACGCAGACAAATGAAATGACTAATGTTGTGCCTGTCAGTGCTCGGACTAACTGAATGAATATGTCACTGTGGCGAGCCAGCTCTGTTTCAACATACCCTTTTGAATGAATGTGTCACACACGTGACAACATTTCCCCATGGAGATCATTAAAGTTTCATCTAATCTAATCTAATTAGTTCAAATCGTGACAAACTGTCCAAGCCTGCGAGTCATTCGCAAGTCAACACAGAACAGACAAAAAATAAATAAAAAATCTAGATTAGAAATTTAAATAATCTTTATCAAGCACTATTACAATGGTAATGTAGATGTGGTGACAGCATTTCAGCAATCGTTATACTGCTATTTTTTTGATTAGGTTAAAAGTCAAAATCTACAACAATCATAACTCAGCTTGTTTAGTATGCATCATCCTAATGTAAGTCTGTGTGTCACCTAAAGATGACTGAGGATGTTTAGATGGGTTTCATTTAAAGATGGTTTAAAAGTCTGTAGAAGTAAAAATTGCAATAAGCAAATATTATAGAGAAATCAAAAACAAAATAAAATTTTGTGTTACTGATTTTTATGTATCTTTTTTGTCACCTTGTAGATTTATCTTCTGATTGGTTTGAAACATATATTAAGACACTTAATGGGTACACCTTACTAGTACAGGGTTGGGCCCAAAGCATGCCAAGAACACATTCTGATGCTTGGTTTGACCTTCAGCAGGTTACCTTGCATTGAATTGCTGCCATGTGATTGGCTGATAAGATATTTGCGTTAATGAGCTGTTGAACAGATGTACCTAACAAAGTGGCCAGTGAGTATATTAGACACGTAGGAGACAATTTTGCAGTTCTTCAGCCCTCTTAATACCTTCAGTCAAGGATTCTTACAGTCTTTGCAGAGATTAAGTGTATCATTGTCACTGAAAGCTCCCTCTGTAAGTTTAATAAAATGTATTGATCTGGTTTAAAATAACAGGCTTGCATTCAATAACATGAATTTACTTTCCAGCGAGAGTTCATTTTACTCCCTTTTCCAGGAGTTACATTTTCACCTAAGCTTTCAATTTGAAAGAAATTTTATTACTAACTGTACTAGCCAGATAGTCGACTTTTATTTATAATTACATACAACATGGGAAAATATGAAAAGGATTAATGTACATTTTCTTGCGAGTTTTTTTAAAGAAAAAAAAAAAAGATATAAAAGCATTTTCATCCATCCATCCACTTTCTTCCGCTTATCCGGGACCGGGTCGCGGGGGCAGCAGCTTAAGCGGAGAAGCCAGTTTTCCCTCTCCCCAGCCACCTCCACCAGCTCATCCGGAGGGACCCCAAGGCGTATGAAAGCATTTTGAATAGTTAAATTTATTATCAATGTTCTAAAGCATTTTGGAAGAATAGAAGAAAAAGGCATGTTTTTGTAACAATCACCAATATTATATCTTTTCTATAAAGTGAAATTTTTTTCTGCAGTTTTACGTTATGTGAAATTTTTTATTCCTTTATTTATGTTTTTATTCATTGTTAACGTTGCTGAATTTTTTTATAAAAAGTTTTATAAAATAATTTTTAACTGTTATTTTTTGTTTTTTACAGTAACATTTCAGTGTTACTGAACACAAGTAGGCGTATTTTTTATTATTATTATCATCGTTATTATTATTATTATTATTATTATTATTATTATGTGTTAAATGGCCTAGTAGAAATATATTTAGTCAGCGGAGGAAGTCCCACTTTTCTCTGCTCCCGCGCTCATCTGACGTCACTTCCGCCGCCCAGAAAACATGGCGGCTGCCAGTCCGTGTGATTCGGTGCACTCGCTACCTAAAAATATAGTCATTAAGACTGAGCCAGATGCGGAGGATGTGCTGCTCAAGCGGGACCCCGTCGTGCCTCTCATTGCCCCTGTCAGCGGACTCCAGCCTCTCTCGTGGTCGCAGGACCACCGCCTTGCTGTGTGCACGTCCAGCTCCCTGTCGGTGATGGAGTTGGTGTGCGACGTTCACAGCAACAAACAGGAGCTGACGCTGCACAGGACTTCAATCCCCGTCCCAGCTGAGGAATACAAACTGCGGGTAAGCAGCCGCCTATAGTCACCTGTTTTCTGCTAACACCAGCACTTTATAAGAGGGAAATATGTGAACCCGTGCAGCTCTGTAGCTTTAGCTTAGCCAGTGCAGAAATGGAGCGACACTTATGGCTCAACCTGCACTCAGTTGCTGTGCTGTTTACCAGTCACGTGCTGCACTGTTTTGATCGGAAAACAATAACAAGTTATTCTGCGGACAACGCAACTTTATTTTATTTTGTTTTCAGTTCAGTTCAGTTTAGTTTGAGCTAATTTAGTTCCTCTTTTAGCACATGTGATGGGCTACCAAGAGAGAAGTATGTGAGGGTGGTGCACGACATGTGAGGACAGCGAGACAGTGGTGAGGTATGCAGTAGGAGTGACAGATAGGATTTGCTCTTAGCCCTTTCTTGTTTGCCGTGCTGATGGAGATGTTAACAGACGAGGTCAGGCAGGAGTCGCTGTGGATTATGATTTTTGCAGATAACGTTATGATCTGCAGTTAGAGTAGGGGGCAGTTGGAAGAGAGCCTGGAGAGGTGACTGTATGTACTGGAGAGAAGAGAAATGAAAGTCAATAGAAGCACGACGGAATACGTGTGTAAGAGACAGTGAAAATGCAAGGAGCAGAGGTAGTGAAGGTAGATGAGTTTAAATACCTGGGGTCAACCGTCCAAAGCAACAGACAGTGAACAGGAAAAGTGAAGAAGGTAGTGCAGGCAGGGTGGAGTGGGTGGAGCCAAGTGTCAGGGGAGATTTGTGACATAAGGATAGCAGTAAGAGTGAAAGGGAAGGTTTACAAGATGGTAGTGAAACTTGCTGTGATGCATGGTTTGGAGACAGTAGCACTAACAAATAGCCAGGAGGCAGAGCTGAAGATGCTCAGATTTTCAGTGGAAGTGACCAGAATGGACAAGATTAGAAATGAGTCAGAGGCATCAGTCAGGTTGAGCGGTTTAGAAGCAAGGTTTGGACATGTGCAGAGGAGAAATAGTGGGTATATTGGACAAAGGATGTTGAATATGGAGCTGCTAGGCAGGAGGAAAAGACCAAGACCACAGAGAAGATTCATGAATGTAGTGAAGGAGGACATGCAGAGGGCTGGTGTGACAGAAGCGGATGCTAGGGATAGGGTGAGATGGAGGCAGATGATCTGCTGTGGTGACCCCTAAAGGGAGCAGCAGAAAGAAAGAGTTTAGTTATTAGTTTCAGTGGTATAGTTTTTTTTAATTCACATAAAAACACTGACCACTTATTTCCACTAATCACAGTAGTCTGTCAGTCATTGCTGTTTGTAAACAAGGTTTAATATGATTTGGTGCTCTCCAACCTCTCCTTCTGTGATCAGAACTGCACACAAAGTTGGGTCCATAAGTGATACGATTTTTGTAGTTTTGCCTCTGTACACCAAGGTAGTGGAATTTAAATTAAACAGTCAAGATGTGGTCAGAGTGCAGAATTTCAACACCCATCCATCTCCCCGATACACCCGTTACCTGCCTTTAACAGCATTTAACACCGACCACGTCATTGCTAAGAGGTCTGATCAAACGTACTTGCATTATTGTAATTACGTGACCGTTTGTCCTGTCTGGAAAAATTCAAATGCTTTCTGAAAGCTGAGAAATTGCGCTTCACAGCCAACATAGGGTTGTTATGATAATTGTTGCTGGATGTCCACGAACGGCGGGATAATTGAAATACGTTGTGATGCTGAAGACACGTTCTGTGTTAAAAGGTTAATGGGTTTAATAAAGATATTGCATTAACTAGGAATTATAGCCATTTTTATACATAGTACCCATTTTCAAAGGATCAAAAGTTATTGGACAGTCTAACATAGTTGTACATAAGAGGTTTTTTTTAATACTTGGATGAAAATCCTTTGCCGCCAATGACTGCTTTAAGTCTAGGAACCACGGACACCACCAAACGCTGTGTTTTACTGGAGCCACCTTTAGTTGCTGCTTGTTTAGATTAGATTATTAGATTAGATTCAACTCATTGTCCTTGTGCACACAAGGCACACAATGAAATGATCGTTCACTCATCCAGAGACGAGCATCTGCGGTCATGCAGCCAGAGTTTAAGTGTCTTGCCTAAGGACACAACGCAGCACAGTGACAGAGATGGAGGGATGGGCTGTTAATATTCCTAAGGGGCCACGTGAGACTATGATTGTTGTGAAAGGTTGCACCAATATGCTTCTAACGTTTTTTGTTTTTTTCCTATCTCTCTGAATTTTTTTTATTTTTTTTTGCACCATAATGATGGTCTCCCTCACTTGCATTGATACCACTTTGCACCTTATATTAAGCAAATAAAAGTTCAACACTCTAACGCTCCAGATCCTGTATTTGCTTATTTCATAAAATAACATGGGAGCAAGTCTCACCTGGCCATGGAATTGTGTGCCAGTATGCCAATAATTGTATGTCTTTTAACTTTTCTGGAATGCTAGCCACGAATAAATAAATCTTGTAATTGAATAGTTGTGGAGCCCAAAAATAATATTGGCTCCTTTGAAGTAAAATGGAATAAGTCTGGATATAAGGGTAGAAGTCTGTCTTACAGCGTATTCCCAGTTGTCTCAGTCTGCAGAAGTAAAAAGTAAATCCCTGACTCAGTTACCAGTTGCATTTTGTGTTCATTTTATCATTTACTCATTAACTTTGTACAAGACCTTTCAGAGCATGTGATTGACACTGCTCATAAATTATTAAAGTCATGCCACTGTTAATAAGTAACATATACATAGGTGATCACAAAATGACATCTGTGACTCTTGCAATAGTATTACTGTTTGTTTTCTTGTTAAACAGCTTGTGTACACATGTCTTAGAAAGAGAGCCAAGCTAATATTCACTTGTGTGCTATTAGTTTGGCAGTGGTGGATGGTTCTGTATTTTCATTATTGACTAAAGTGAAAGGAAGATAATTAAAGTGATAGAATACAAATGCTTTTTTTTTTATTAAAGAGAGAGAAACAATTTTGCGGCTATAAATTTGTCTCTGCGCAGCTGCTCTTGTGTATAAACATGAGTGCTTTTAGGTTCTTCTCCAGTCCAAAAATCCACTTGGCAGATACAGTATTGGACGTAGCTGAATTTTATAATCCACTAGGCACAGTGGCAGACAGGCAAAGTTGGTTTCCAGCTGTCAATGGCTGATATGAATAATTGCTTTTAAATAGGAGGAACTGAGCTGGAGCAGTAATACGTTTGGACTTGTGTCCTTGTTGTGTGGGTGGTACGAAACGTGAACACATGGCGTTGCTATATCTTTGATACTGAGATATGACACTTTTATATCACATAAAAATTTATACTGGTATTATCACAGATAGTATGACATAGCACAGCCCAATTCCTCGTGCTACTCGGCAGCCTCAGCGAGCTTGGCGTAGCGGCGCATGAACCAGTTCTCCGCCTGCAAGTAGGTTCTGGTTAGAGTGGCCCTCCAGCTCAAAGCTGTGCTGTAGAGCAGAGCAAGTGCAACCATCATCAGGTGCAGTCCAACACTGAAGTTTGAATCTGTTTGATAGCAGGATGAGAGGTTCTTGGGTGAGGCAGCTGAATAATAAACAGGACCTCCACAAGAGCGACCTGGCCAACCTGTAAGGAAACACAAAACGAGAAGGGCCAGGGCAAGCTGGTTAAATAGTATAAAAGATGGATATAGTTTCTGGACATGAGAGGTAAGGCCAATGCAAAAGTGCTTTAAACCTGTCTATGGGAAAATGGCCCTCTCCTGTCTTTCTTTGTGACCTGAGTTTACACTTTCCTGTTGATTTTATGAGCTTGATTACCAGTTTCAAATAATATGAATTAAAACATGGAATCAGTGTTGTCAATTATGGTCATTATCGGAGTCAGGGGCATTATCCAGGGTATACTCACTGTCTTTTCAGATCCACGCTCACTCTTAATATCTGGCCAAAGCTCAAAAATGGCAGTGGCAAAAATACACTGCTTGAATCTTCAAATGTATGTACCTGTATAATTTTGAAGTTGTTTATATTATCAAATTAAAAAAATTTTTGTATGTGAAATTAATAGTAGACTTCTTTCTTAAAGCTGGCTTTTTAATCCTTAAATATGTTGTTGTTTTTTTTTGTTTGTTTTTTTTTCCTCTTTAAAGGTGGGCCCATCAGTAGAGCTATCTGAAGCGATGGTGAAGTTCGCTACTCATTCAGACCCCACAGTAAGGCAAGCATTTTTGGCTGACACTGTGATCAACCCATCAGTAGGCGTGCACAAAGGAATAAAGTACGCTAGCTGGTCTCCGTTAGGTTGTGACTCGAGTGGACGCTGCCTGCTCGCTTGCCTAACACTTGAGCACAGACTTACCATTCATAACAGCCACAAGCATCTCGAGTGGAACATGCTAGTTGACCTCACTAAAAAGTACAGCGAGAGGCTAAAAGAACGAAATTATGCCAGAAAAGACAACAAGCCACCGCAGGCTAACCTGCTGGACTTTGACGAGCTGCAGCGGCGTTTCCGCATGCAGACGCCTCTGAGAATGGAGTGGTCAAGTATTTACACTATTAAACAGGTTCAGCCGGACAACACGGGTGTAGACTTAGAGATGGTCCTCCTCGCTGTCTTAATGGAAAACGGTGACCTCGTTTTGTGGAAGTTTGTGTTGCCTTTTACGGATGGTGCAGATGTCTCGTTTTATGACATCATTGAATCAGGTGTGACCAGACCAAGTGACTTAGCGTGGTGGGAGTACGAAAATGCTGATCGTCGCATGAGTGGCCTAATCGTCGGCAGTGAGGTGGGACCCGTCAAGATCATGCCGGTCAGCCTCTCGGGAGTGAAGGGGTACTTCACCCTCCGACACCCCGTCATTCTGTGGAAAGAGTGCGATGAAATTGCTGTTGAAAACATCAAATGTGTCCCGATGATCCACCCGATCCATAAATCCAGCTGCAGCCTCATTGTCGCGTCACGCGGCTGTTACGTCTTTTGGTGTTTGCTCGTGATTTCGCCAGCTGGACTAAACGTACACAACTCTCACGTGGCAGGGCTGCACTCACTTCCTGTGGTCTCGCTAGCAGTCAGTCAACAGGGTGTCGCGGTGTACACGTGTTCCACAGACGGGTGGATTAAAAAGCTGACACCAACATTTACAGAGAGCACTTTAATATTTAAGCAGGAGGAAATGATGCGACCTGAGAACCTCACTGGGAGGAGAATACACGGGATTGTGGTGAGCCGCAACGGTGCATATATTGCACTTGTCAGCACACAAGGCATGGTTGATGGCTATCATCCAATCAACAGGACTTACCAGGTTCACTTTGTTACCCTAAGAACTCCAGAAGCTGCAGCAGCACTGCTGCTCAGGTCGCCTACACAGAACTTGTATAAAATGGCCGACCTGCTTGACCTTGTGAGGTGGCAAATTTTGAAACACAAGTCCATCCCCGCATCACTGCAGGAAGAGCTTGATCAGAAGATCCGGGAAGCGGACTCGCCTTACTTGTGGCGGTTCAAGCTCTTTTTGGTGCGGATACTTTACCAGTCATTACAGTCACCTAACACAGATCAGAATTGGAAACCTGCAAAAGAGGGAAGCAAGGTGTTCATAAGAGATGAAGAAGAAGAGGAGGAGGAGGACGGCGAAGACAAAGAAGTTGCTGTGAAAGAGGAAGGTGAGCCTGGTGGAGAAAAACTGGAGGAGGAGGAGAATCAGGAGGACCACAGGACAGAGGTGCAGGCTTGGATGAATACTGTGGAGACCCACCTGATGAGAGAAAACATGAAGAAGGTGTTGGGGGTGGTGTACCTCAACACCTGGCTAGCAGAGAACATCAGCATACCCACCTGTGGCCTGGTGGAGTACCTCTCTAAAGATACCAATGACCGAGCATCAGAGGTAATGCCCACTGACTCACCTGTTGTTTGTCCTTCTTAAGCAGCCATTATTAGGTTTAGGGAGCAATTTTTTTTTCATACAGGGCCAGGTAGGTTTGGAGAGCTGTGAAATCATAATTTAAAAACTGCATTTTGTATTTACTGAGGTTATCTTTGTCTAATATTAAAATTTGTTTAATCTGAAACATGTAAGTGTGACAAATGTGCAAAAAAAAAACTAAGAAATCAGGAAGGGGGCAAATACTTTTTCACAGCACTGTAAATGTAGTGGATTAATCTTAGTAACAAAGAAACCATCTTCCTTGTGCTGCCTTCTTTGCCTCAACTATAAAAACTGGAAATGAATTCAGTGTTTTCTTTCAGCCTTTGGTTCTGCATGCTTTGTTCTTCTCAGGTCCTGATTGGCCACATCAAGAATAAGATGAACAAGCAAACGTTCTCGGAGCGCTGTAGCCTGTGTCAGGACGTGCTGCCCTTCACGGACCACAAACAAACCATGTGTAAAAATGGACACATGTGGCTCAGGTATGCAGAACATTTTTGAACAACTTAAAATGAAACTTAAAATGTCTAAAGGTGGATGTTTCTCTTAGCTTTACCCCGACAGGATGAGTAGGCGCATTGTTGGTTCAGACGCCACAGCCGAGCCCGACTGTCAGGACATGAATTGAATCTTAATGCCGAATGCCTTCTTTGACGGTTTATTTATCTTCTCGGAGCAGTAATCAAGGCTCCTTCCTTCTGATATTTACCCATGCAGCACTCTCATCGTCTCATAAATATCGTCTGTCAAACATTTCTCCTGCCTGCTCTCTAGCTTGAACGTGGTGCCTCTGGTGGGCACGGAGGGGAAATCTGTGCCCATCAGCTGCACCTCAGCGCTGTGTCTGCTCTACTTTTATAATGTGTGTGTGTGTGTGTGTGTGTGTGTGTGTGTGTGTGTGTGTGTGTGTGTGTGTGTGTGTGTGTGTGTGTGTGTGTGTGTGTGTGTGTGACTGTCCCTGGCAGCCAGCTCTCTAATGTATTTCTTTCGGTCTCCTCCAGGTGTGCGTTGTCATACCAGGCCTGCCAGACGCTGACGTTCAGACGGTGCCTCCTGCTGGATAGCATCGCCAGACTGCCAGAGCCTGAGGGTAAGCGCCACTTTCCATCTCCCTCCACCTCCATTTCACAGCCGCACTCTCGATCAGCCGTCTTCTCCTGTCACCTTCAACATCAGCTGCTGCCGCTCGGATCAGCATTTGACACGTTGGATGCTGAGCCACACAAACATGATACTTATTAATTGTGAATAATTATAGAAATTAGCACGTCGTCTTTTCTTTTTTTCCCTTTTTACCTAATGTTCAGTTGTATTTTCTTATAAGGCAAGAGTTGAGCTCCTGGTCACTAAACTCAGTCTTGTCACTTTCTTGGCTGGGACTTGAAATGTGTGCCTCTGTGGCTGGGGAATTCTAAATGCTGGTGCAGGAGTAAGTGATCTGTGCATTACTTCATTAAGGTCGGTCAGCTCAGTGGGAGGGTAGAAATGTGCACCGACGTGCAGTGCAGTGATGCAATTAACAGAATGGGTGACTTTTTTTTTTTCTTTCTTTCTGCTTGTGAAATACTGGCTGATTGTATGTTTTAATACTCAAATGAAAACAAAACTGAGGTTCCAGTGAGGAGGAGCAGGAGACACATTGGTCCTGATTTCTTAAGTAAATGATAACCCGGATTAGAAAAATCTGTTTTTCCAAGCTAGTTGGGGAAAAAGCCGATTTCCGCTGCTGTGTGTACAGTTTCGATGGATTTCTAATCAGCCTGTTCACAACAGACTGTAAACAGAAACACAGGTGTGACAGCAGAGCTGCAGGATGAAAAGGGAGATGAATGCATTGCATACATCATTACTATATAATGCATGTAAACATGTTTTCTGATTGCCTGTTTATCTGTAGGTCTTGAAATAATGATTGCATTCTGTTTCCTCATAAAAGTCTTTAAAGAAAGAATTAAGTTAACATAAGCCTTCAATATTGTCTCGTGCCTGCATTCGACCGTGCAGGGAAGTTGGAAAAAGGTTTGTGTATCTGTTTGGGGGCGTTCCGACTCCAGTAACAGGTATTGTTGCTGCTGCTGGCTAACAGTTAGTAAATTGTATTCTTTTACAGTCTGCAGGAAACCAGGAGGTCTGTGACTCTGCGTAACTTTTATTGTAGTAATCTGATTGTCAGAGATGAATGTTTATTGTTACCATTTTACTCAAGCTGATAAAATTAAATCTGTGGTCATTTTGTCCAATATTTCACTGTTCGACTTAAATGTAGAAATCCCTCTTAAATATGTATTTTCAGACACATTTGGCCTGTTTTTTTTCTTTTCTTTTCAGAGATATCTGCTCTACATTACATCTGTCCATGACATGTAATGTACACATCATCATAATGGCATATAAATGGGTGCAAGCAAGCTCAATAATGACACAAATGGCAAAAAAAAATATTATTCTACATAGACACAGAAGAGGTATAGAGCAAGCTGTGGGGTTCAAACCTGCCTGAGGGGGGCAGCTCTGCTGGTCATCCCAGCCTATCTGAGCTAATGAGTGACAGGTCTGTGCAGCTGTGGCATCTGTCAACATCAGCACCCTCCCTCCCCCCACCTGTCTGAAAACATCTTACAGATGTTTGCTTTCTTTTTTCTTTTTTTGTGTTTCTGCTACAGCAGTTGCTATTTAGAATTAAACTCTTTTACTACATGAAATTCTTAACTTGGGGAAAAAAAACAAAAAAACGGTAAAACAGTTTAGCAGCTCCAGGTTTGACAGTAAAAGAGAAAAATGCACATAAATATTAAATAACGTTAAATAATTAGAGATAAACAAACCAGGCATTCTGCAATCTCGAATATGTTAAAGACACTGCAGGTATTCAAACCCGGGATCTCCTGTGTAGCAGACTGAAGGCCCTTTAAGTAACTGAGCCGCAGCACCGTGTGTCTGAGACTAAACTTTAGCTGTGGCTGTGTAGAGGGTTCAGGATCAGAAAGAAGAGTCTCCTCTTTCCGTAAAGGCTGAATCATTGGGGGAATTTAAAACTTCACTTGTTTTACAGTTAATGATCGTCATGTGTGAGATAACTTGCTTTCACAGTAAATTTCCTAATATAATAATTTGTCATCTTTATCAGAGAACTCTGTCCTATACTTCTAATGTCAATAGGGCCCAAAGAATAAAACAACAAAGTGCAGTCATTTATTTCCTTCTTCACTTTTATTTATTGTAACTGAAGGACTCAAACATGAGGCCAACATATAGTTTTTTTCTTCTTCAACTAGCATAGAGGGATGTTCAGTTCATCCAAAAAAGGTTTTACTATATGATAAATTGAAAAAATTTTTACCCAGTTTTGCTAATTGTGGGTTCATTTATTCAAACATGGTAGGCATTTCTGTTTTTCTCCAAAAAAAAAAAAAGTTTGCACTCTATTTTTGCTGTATGTGGTCAGCACCTTATTTTTTATAAATATCTTTGTGTACTTTAAGCACAGTTTCTAATCTGAGGCTCACCGATGATCAGGTTGTCCTTCAACGCCTCCACATTTGATCTCTTTTCTTTCTTTATCTGAGTCTATGTCTCAGGGGGCATGGTATGCACCACCACCACCACCTCAATTGTTTCAGTTCAGACCTCACTTTTTTTTTTTTCCTTTTTTCATTAAGCCTTTGCCTTTGCTGAGGAAAAGTTTGGATTATTGGCTCGTCCTGCTTTTCCTGCTTTAGCGGCCAGGTTTCAGTCTTACAAGAACATTACCACTTTCTGTGTTTGCTCATGTAGAGAAAAGGGGTGTGGCAGTATGCAGATTGCAAATAGCAAGCACACGCCTGTGAATTTAGAATGATTCTGATTCAGTAACACATGCGTCTCAGTGAGAACAAATTGGCCGGTGTGCACGTTTAATGAATCCAGTGGTAATTCTGCATGTGTGCTTATTTCATGTGCACAGTGGCGAGTGAGGCCTCATTGCTTTTACTTAAACTGTACTGCTGTCACCCTCCAAAGTCCCTGATGTTAATTTCTGCGTAACTAATCTTTTTTTTTTTTTTATTTTAAGTAAACTTGACACAAATACAAACACACATTGTTTTGTTTTCCCCCGCAGATCCAGAGTGGATAAAGAAGATTCTGCAGGCACCTTGCACGCTCTGCGACGCACCGATGATCTAGAGCTTAACGATCATTAAAACCTCAGGGCTTCCCCGCGTCCTTCAGAGCGCCCCGCTCTGACACCGGGTCCAATCTTGTCAGACATCACTGCTATTTTTCTTTTTTTTTTTTTTTTAATTTGATGTATTTTGTTCAAGTTTTTCTTACTTTATATTGATATGTTAAAAAGGCAAATAAAAAGCATTGAATATTTGTTGAAACTCTTATTTCACTCTAGTTACAAAGTGTACAGGGTGTGCTTCCTGCTGCTGTAGTGTTAAATTAATATTTTACTGAGGTAAAACATTTTGGAGTCAAACTTTACAGACACCCCCCCCCCCCCCCCCCCCCTCAGTGCGTTGTTTGGACAGGGATGCTCAGAAACAAAGTTTAAAATGTGGTTATAAGTGGAGGTTTTTTATTATTCAGTAGGACTTCAGGGCGCCATAAATAAGCTCCCTCATTTTCCTCATGTTGACTCTATTTCCAAACCTTTGGTGTAGTTTTTATTGCAAGTAAGTGGAACTTACTGTGCAAGTCCTATTTTAGTGGGTCTTTTTCTTCTCTTTTTTTGAGTGCAACAAATAATACACTCTGAATAATACATACTTTGGAAGAAACTCAACATACCTACTTTAATTGGCACTGTAAAACAATTTCCAAGCTCTGGAAGAAGGGGGGGGGGGGGGTGCTCAGTCATTCTCTCAGATGAGGACTTCCGCTAATGTAAACGCAGAAGAGAAGAAGCGGCGAGGCAGATGAGATGAGCAAGAGGCAGGAAGAAAGCGAAAAGTGTGCTTAAAAACCCAGCGCGTCCCTCCCTCGGGAGCCCGTTGTAATGAGATTCAGCAGTAATGAGGGACAGAACATGGCGCCAGATGTGATTCTAATTCTAATCAAGGACGGGAGGGTGGAGGTGATGGAGCGGGGGTTGGGATAGAGAGCATATTGTTAAATACAATTAACCCTTTTTTTTCATATTTGGAGAGAACAAGGGCTGCAGGGTGGGGTTACAGGCTCAGCAGCATGTTCTCTGGCCCTCCCTCTTGTTGTGGAGACATGGAGGTTGGCTGCTGGTGATCAAAGAGGAAGCTGGACCTGAGAGACTGGGCCAGCAGCAGAGCCTCTTCTCCACCGCGGCCTTACATCTCCAGGCCCGACGGGGGTGGGGTTGGGTTTGCCCTTCCTCTGGTGTCACCGGAGATGATAGCCTGCCCCGGGGCGAGGAGAGAGGAGGCAGCTCTGCTCCAAACTCTCAGGAGCTCATGAAAGGGAACCTTTTTACTTTATTTTTCTAAGTCCATATTTCTCAGTTCAGTGGTGGCATTTATTGGCCCAAGACTCAGAAGATTCAACACATCTGTAAAAAAGGACTGTCTCCCGTTTTGCTAGAAACTGAGTCGTTTATCACATTATCCTGTGCAGTGCTGCAGGAGATGCCCTGGACTATTGTATGATTAGTTTGCTCTTAAGCTCCACTTAAATGAATAGTGCAGAGGCTTAAAAACACAACTAGAACTCTCTTTAGCTTCTGGTGTAGCTGCTACTCCACGTGGGGTTCACAAAGGTATAAATCCCCTGCTTTTACCCCACATTTCCTTTCCCTGTTCCCTGCTCCTATCCCACAAAAGTATAAGAAAAATCTTGACTTTGGTTAAAAAAAAAAGTCAATTTATTAGTCTTTTCTGGCTCTTTAATCTAAATCTCATCTTCATCAGTTTGCTTCAAACCATTGTTTATCTCCCTGTGATGTCCTTGGTGATTTCTTGTTTTTATTTGTTTGTTTTTATATCAGACACTCATAAAACCACACATAAAAGATTTTTTTTCCCCACTTTTTGATGTCAGGTATGATGTAAGTTGCACCACTCAGCATGATATGGCATTCCCAGGTGCAAACTGATATACACAGAAAACACTTCCCAAGTTTTAAGCAACATGTAAAAATTAAAAAAGTTTATTCATTTTAAGTGCACCTTTTATGCTTTTCCATATTTGTTGTTGCATGTATGCCATCCAAGTAGTATGGTCATGCTAAACACTGGCACATTCAAGATTCAACTAATCATTATGAGCCAGAAGCCTGCTGTTTTGATAGTAGATGAACTGAGGATCCACATCAAGGCTCAATATAAGATATATAGATAAGGATTATTTTGAACTTTGCATCATTCAAAGCTAATCTAATAGTCCAAAAATAAAAATTTTGATCTGAAGACAAAATAAATTTGCTTCTGCCTTTGTGCTGTTGGTTAAGACCTCAGTCACACTAGAGTAAAACTAGGATGGGAGCCTCCATGCGAACAGGAAAAACAGTGGCTGGTGAGCGGTTGCATTGCATTTTTTTTGCTGTTTGGGATCAAATGCATGGAGTAGTGGTGAGCGACTGGTCACTCAGAGGTTCAGCAGCACCATCAACCTCTTGGTTGCAAAGCAGTTGCACAGATCGCCTGGTAGGAGGCAACCTGTCTCAATCCAACTCGGACTGACTACAATCACTAAAACACAAAGGCAAAGGTTTGCAATTAAACGCAGATTATTGTAATCAATCCGAGTCAGTCTATGCCGATGAACACAATGGGTCTGCTCTATCAAAGAAACACACAAACCTGAATTACAATGTTTTGTGGCAGGCAATTTACTATAAATTGCCCTAAATTTAACATTAAAAGGGATGCGTGATTTGTGTGCGATACTTGTTACTAGGAGTGTTTATTTGGAATGAAAAGTGGCGATGTTATTGGAATGAGTGCGCAACTGGCATAGCTATAATCACAGTGCCAAAACTTCCACTGGTGGCAAGTCCGCCCCTGGCTCCAGTACAGAACCACATCTATGATGTAGATGGAAATATTTGCAATTTATGAGTTTATTGCCTTATTATGGCACTATTGCATGTAATTGCCAATCAAATGCTCACTCAAAAACTGATAGCAGACTGACTCCATCTTATTGCTGTACTGGCGCACCAAATCGATTTAAAGACAATTGACTGACAGTGGTCACTGACCTGCTTCCTGTCTTTGGAGTGACCATTTTAGAGGCAACGAGATTACAAGTTGATTGCACATGGTCACAATGATTTGGTCGTGCTGCAGTCTCCAACCAGTTTTCCCTAGAATGACTGTAGCTGAAGTTAAAGTCACTAAAAGCCTTGTATTTAGCTTTTCATTAGATGGCATGGTATGCTTTCTGTATACGGTGCCTTCATGGCAGTCAGGTTTCTTTTTATCAGCCTGGGGATTTGTTGCTCGTTGTCTTGTTTGTCAAGTGCAAGTGGCTCCTCGGGTTGTAATGTTCCTGTCACTGATAGGTGGAGACCAGCGCTGTTAGAGGTTAGCTCTGTTTGGTTGATCCTCCTCCTGCTTTAATATAATAATCTGTCAAAGAGCATCTCCACTAGTAATTACCTGCTTCCCCTCCCTTTCTCTCCCAGTGTCTTTGCTCTCAAGACTTCAAACGGGGGATTTTTCTCTTTGCATACAATATTTATATCCTTTATGTCAGTGGCTGGAAGGCATAAAACATTCATGGCACCTTTTCACACCTTAATTTCATTTGATACTCCTTTTGTTTTGTTTAGAATGGATTTTGAACATGAGTCCCAGTGTATTCTCTCGAGGGTATCGATTTGTTTTGTTGCTTCAGAATACTCCAATTTAAACTGTAGAACATGGCAGCTGCTTTACTGTCTCAGACATATGACTGCATCACCTGTTGGGATCACAACAGTGTGTGTCTGTTGATTTTTATTTATTTGTTTTTAACGTTTTGTCACACTTCCTGAGGAATCTTCAGGAGTTGATAATGGGGTTGTTCAGTATTAAAGTATACACTAAACCTTTTCTTGTAATATTTCTGGTTGATTAACATGACATTTTTCTTCATTTGCCAACATTACAAAGTACATTGTACATTTAGTTTACTGTTGAGTCCTAAAATTTATATGAAAACTAAATTTTCATCATTCTTATTCTGTTGCAGCACATTAGTGTACAAGTATGAATCGGAATTATTGAAATTCACTGGATAATCTTGGGGTATGGGTAAAAGTATCGCCAGGTGTTGGTAGTTCTTAGGTGACATGTAGAGCTTTGTTGTAGATCTGTACTGTCATTGGGGATAGAGTCAAAAAATGTGGAACAAGTCATAATGTTGGTTACTCTTGTTTATGTTTTTCCTCTCTTGTCAGGCCTTTAGCTCATGCTTACCTCAGATGTCGGACCTGGAAATGATGTCACACCTGACTTCACAGCGTTCCAGTAGTCAGAAAAACGGGTTTTGTTTTGCTGCACTGTACTGTTGGCTCTTTGGCTGGCTCCATGGTATGGTTGACCCAATGGGGATCAGTGATGGGGACAGCTTCCTAGGCAAAATTTCCTGATTAATGCATTAATGTAGTGGTATCCCATGCCGTCTACAGAATTTAGGTTGGACTTGGACCAATGCCACACCACTCCTGCCATTTATATTTTTCTCTTACTTTAAGTTGGCAAAATAGTTCTTGTTCTAGTTGAGTATAAGGCTAATGTTGCTGTGCACCATTCTTTTCACCGAGTCACTTTAAGTCTTAGCTAAATTACACTGTAAGACTGTGGCTTTAGCTTGCTAGCCTAGCTAGCATAATTTCTAGTTCTAATTGTGTTTTTAGGGTATGTGCTCTGTTCCATGTCACCTACACATTGAAGATCCACACTCAAACAAGTAGTGGGAGCCATTCTGTAGTTGTGGAGTCTCGTAGGGTACCAGTCCGATGGAAAACGGAGGGGAGATTGGTAGAGTTTTCAACAAATAGTCTTTTAAACATGAGTAAATGTTTGTGTTTATGGAAACTTTAGAAATAGTCATCAGAATGTCTTTATATTGTATTTGGGTGGAAATGTCAACTATGCCAGTAAATTCATGCTTACGTGGTTTGTTCCTGTTGGAAGGGCTTAACCTATAGAGGGTTCTCGGGTGATATCGTGCTCCTTGCGTGAGAGTTGTCCACCATATTCGAAGTGATGCAACTGGCAGTGAGTCATGAGGAATGTGTATTGCCTGACTGGTTGGCAAGTGATTCCCGAAGATTGGTGGGTGCCACTAGGTGAAATTAGTTGCAAAAAGATGCTGCACTCAAATCCTCATTATGATTGCTTTGGTCACTAGCAGATTGCCATGGTTGCATGTAGTTTGCATGGAAGATGCCAGCTTGTCTGCAAACACTCACTAACTACTAGCTGGATGGCAAAAAACTTGAAAAAGTACGAATGGAGAAGGTTCACCTTCAAATGTCTGAAATTGTACAACTTTTACTCTGAAGGCAAACAGCCTTCGTTTCTGGTTTGTGTCACACTTCTCACAGTAGCAGGCTTGAGTGTGGCTGGCTACGGGCAACTGCGGCAATCTGCTGGTGACCAAAGCAGTTGCAAGGTTTTTGCCAACTTTTTGGGGAATACACATTTTTCCTTCTTGCCCGGTGGCTGCCAGATGGTCATGCACCGGTCTCATGACTAGGACCATATTCACTTAACCCTCTATTGTCAGACAAGTTTGCGGACAAGTTAACATTAGTGGGCACACACAAAACCTCAATATTGCCCTGGAAAAAATATCCCTGAGGGAGAGTTCACTGTAGTGCTCCATGGTCATTGTACTGGCTAACAGCCTAGTCTCAATTTTCTTTTTTATTTTGGTTGATTAAGTTTCCTTATGTTCTACAGTCTACTAAGTTTGTTTTTTGTATAGTTTTTCTTTTTTGCGTTTTTGTTTTTCCACTCAAATCCATCCTGAGCTGCTGTGTTTGCCTGGTAATCACTGTAAATAAACCATGTGTGCTTCCTCCATCACTCCTCCAGCCAACTTGCAGGAGGGCACAATGAAGAGTGAAGTGGAGACACGTGAGCCACTTTATACATAAAAACAGACTGAACAAGCACAAGTACAAACCTTAAAGAAAAAAGTAAGGCAAATGTTATTACTTAATGCTGTTTTAGCTGTTCAGCTGATATCCATCCACTTACATTCATTAATTATGGTAGGTTAAATTATTGATCGTTGTAGGTGAACAAAGCTTTCCTGCATGCATGCTCTTTCTCTTCATGTCCATTTGTGTGCTTTTCTGTCACCAGTGCTGGTGAGAGAGCTGCTGTGGTTTTTGTGTTGTGGGCCATACATTGTGCATTATGGCGCATAGATAATGCTACCTTAATGGATGCACTTTAACTACTTCCCCCATCCCAGTGCTGATTTTATCTGTGATCACAGAGGAAGACAATTGGACTATGGAGCAGATCACCCAACACTACTGCACACCAAGTATGCCTTTATAGCCTCTGTGTTGGTTGTGTTCCCATAATCTCTCTATCTGTGTGGAAATGGACACAAATGCGTGACGATGAATCCAGCTTCAGATATTCATAATTTAATTCACTCCTTTGGTTGCCCAGCCCCATCTGACAAATCTTGTTTCCCTTTTCTTCTATAGTTACTTTATTTACATAGCATCCAGACAGGAAGCGGATAGTCCCTGAGCAGTGAAAAAAACATGGCTGTCTATAGAGTCTGGGCCCAGAAATACATCACAATAAACACTTTGGCACAGCAACAATCCAGAGCCACATCTGACTCTGTCAACACCCCCACGAGGCTCTCCTCTCTTCTGTTTCTAAAGTCTTCTAAACTGAGCCGCATCCCCCCAAACTTGTCAGTGCTAATGAAGTCAGTATGCAAGGTTGTCTTCTGCTTTCTCCAAACTGATGGAGTGAATGCAGTTGTCTAACTACCCCCATGCTATCTCCAGGGAAGGTGGAGGGAGGGGAGCGGAAGCAGGGAGGGCAGTGACCCGAGACCAGCCGTGAGACTGTGCGCGGAGGATGGGGGGGAGGTTGCATGTCCATCATTAGCGTCACTATTTGTTCGAGGCTTTGAGTGCACCGAAGTGTAACTAATACTGAACAGCAGAACGGACATGGAGAGGGAGGGACACTTTTTACTGCTACATTAATTAAGCTCATTCTCAACATGCTCCCCAGCTCCTCTTCTTCTGCGATAATTAAGTGGAGGGGTTGCATCGTGTGTGCGGTTGGTTTAACCTTTTGTGATGGTTAGCGCAACATCTCTCACTTTCGGAGGTCGGGAGTGACTGGAGCACTGCATCTGATCTAAAGAGCTGTGCTTTTTTACCTTCACTGTTTCATGTTTAGAACTCAAAGGTGTTATTCTGCATTGTATGCAAATCACAAAGTTGTCTGTGAACCGATGCTTCCTAAATTACTACTGAGTGAAGCCAAGTTGGATTGCCAACTGGGAAAACCAGAGCAATTGTCCCAGGCACACCAGACCACCAAGACGCTCAAAGGCTTCAGTTTTACTGCGTGGCAGTCAGTTTGTAGGGATATTATTAATTATCATTAATTATACATTTGCAAGGTAAAGGCCCCATACGGCTACTTACTAAGAATGCCACATATTTATGTATTTATGTACACAAATCAAAGTTTAGCAACACCAAAGTTATTTGGTGTGTTGGGTACACCACTATGGGACAAATGTAATCAAACCACATCTACATAATCCTGGTCAAACTTTTAATAGATAGCAAAAAATTACATAAGATTTAAGTGACTTTTGCCCATGAAGATAACCATCTTGAAGCTGCTTCTTGGAGGTGGGCTCTGAATTAATGTCTAGATTTAAGGCCAATGGCATTTTATCATCTGGTACAATTTATAACATAGGTGAAGGAACTTTACTTTAATTCATCCACCCATTAACAAGATTTGGGAAGTGGCTTCACAGAAATGGCTTTAGTGTTTATAGTAATTGTGACTGGAAAAAATGAATAACTCAGGTGATGCAGTGATAAATTTACCACAGGGTGGGTCAGCAAGATATTGGACTATAACACGAAAGTCACCAAATTGCCTTTTTACCAAGATAGGAACATTCCAACTAGCCACCCTCAGTCCAACTATATATTTACCAGTTTTGCACAGATTTCTGTGATAGCTGTATGGGTGGGAATTTGGGATTCTTTTAATTTTAAACTAGACAAAACCAGCAAGCTTTAGGATCTAAATGATGCTTTAGTTTTATATAACTGCACATAAGTTGGGGGAACAGCATGGGATGATGCTTCTTATCAGCAATCAGTTGGACAGTAACCACTGAACACCTTGTTTTATGAAAGAAAACTCATAGTATGAACCAACTCTTAAATGCCAGTTCTTGTCAGTACACTCGTTGAGTAATGCTTCACAATTAAGTACTTACCAAGTTGAATTCTCAAGGTACTGCATTAAATCCAGCCAATATATTCAGAAGTGACCAACCCTGTGCCAAAAAAAAAAGAAAAAGAAGAATAAATTAAAAAAGAAACAAAAATTTGGACTTTATTTTTCTCCTGTAGGTTATCGTCAGACACATCAAAATATTCAATTATGGTCTCTAGTATATAGTGCTATGAAAATGTATTGGCCCCTTCTAAGGCTTTGGGACTCCACTGAACCACAGCCATTATCCACAAATGGAGAAAACTTGGAACAGTGGTGAACCTTCCCAGGAGTGACTGGCCTACCAAATTTGCTCCAAGATCACAAAGACAATTCATCCAGGTGGTCACAAAAGAACCCAGAACAACATCTAAAGAACTGCAGATCTCACTTGCTTCAGTTAAGGTCACATGATTCAACAATAAGAACAAGAGTGGGCAAAAATGGCATCCACGGGAGAGTTCCAAGGTGAAAGTCACTGCTTACCAAGGAGAAAACAAAGGTTTGTTTCACATTTGCCAAAAAAAAAAAAAAAAACCCCAAACCATCTTGATGATCCCCAAGACTTTGGGAAAATATTCTGTGGACTGATGAGATAAAAGCTGAAATCTTTGGAGGGTTTGTGTCCCGTTAGATCTGGCATAAAACTAACACAGTCAAACATGGTGGTGGTAGTGTGATTGGTCTGGGGCTGCTTTGCTACTTCGGGACCTGGATGACTTGCCATAATTGATGGTACCATGAATTCTACTCTTTGATCCTGAAGGATTAAAATGTGTTTGATGATATGAAACACCAAGTGTGACAAATATGCAAAAAAAAAAAACAAATAAAGGAAATCAGGAAGGGGAGCAAATACCTTTTCACAGCACTGTCTGTTAAGTTTCAGATCACAGGACATTATATTTTACAATAGCATCTTTTTGTTATACTCCTTGCCTAATAAATACCATCTCTGAAGATCTTGTTAAGCTTTTTCCCAATGACACAATCAGTTATTTTTCAGATTCACCAAAGCCCCTTACAGTGTGACTGTTCTCACATAGAGAGTAGCACTTTCCACACTGAGCAGTGGACTCAGCAACACTCAGTGTGCAAAACCAAGTCAAGGGCAAATTTAGACACAATAATCATCAGTGAAAATAAGTGTGCAAAGCTGAGGACCTAAAGGATTTCAGATATTATGTCTAATATTTAAAGCAAGTAGATGATCCCAGTTAATGCTGGTTATCCTGCTCTATGAAAAAAAAAAAATGAAAACTTTTATTTATTCAGACTTTCGAAATGGCTTTGCTTTTTTTGTTTTTTTGCTTCTTGTCAATTTATGAATAATTAACCATTTTAAAAATTACAGAAATAAAAAGATTTTAAATTTATCAGAACCAGTAGGAGCCAGAAGGAACTACTGGTTTCTTTGTTTTATAGATTTTGACTGTGGATGTCTTATCATCTACCAGTAATTTACAGCCATGAAAAATGAGTTCCTTTGATACTTGAACGGATTTTTCTGCTATAAATTATACATGCCATACAATTCTAATTCAGAACTGATTGCTGTATTTACACAATGGATCTGACTACATTCCAGTTTAATGAGATCTGTTTGATACAGCTTTTGGTGTGATTGATGGACGGTTGTTTCTTTTTTTCTTGCCTTAAAATGCTGTATTTTCTTTCTTAGTTTAAGATGACAGTGATACGCGAACAAAAAGCTCTCCTAGCTCTGCACGAGCGTGTTTCTGCAGATCATAAGTGAAACACACTGTTCAGCAGGCCTGCAAGACATCGCGTAGTGTTCGTGACTGCAGCGGATGACGGATGTCTGTCTCCATCAGCGCTGGCACCGTGAAGTGACAGCTCTCTGTAACGGTGACAAGTCAGGTTCCAGCGGAGACAGATTGCCTTCAGGTGGCTTCATTTTCAAAATCTCAGCAAGAATGTGGAGCGCTTAACTTTCCTTTTGATGGCTGAAGGGCTCTCGGCGCCTTTTATTTTTCAGATTTCAGCAGGAAGAGAATGTGGGGAGAGAGGGGGGGGAAATGGCTCATTTGAGAGTTTGCTTTAATATCTGTCTTTCGGAGATCAGAGGGTGTCATATTCACACACCTCATATTTCCTAGCATCTATCACAGGCTATGTAAAATTCCCTTAAAAGTGCATTATGCAATATAATAGCAGGTTTGGATGACATTTAGCTGCCAAGGGGAGGAAGGCTAGTTACAGACCTATTGCCTTTTACAAAAAGAATTTCATCACACAGTGGATCTTTGGGGAATTTCTCTGGTTTGTCTTGCGATTGCAGCTGATGACAAAAATTAGACATGAACTTTATGCCTTTCCCATAGACAAATATGTTTCTTCAACAAGCTTTTGGGGAGGATTTTCATAATAGCTCTAGTGACTTGCAGTTGAAATACTATTTGACTAGTTGATCTAGATAATTTCTGTGTGCCTGCATGGGAGTGGGAAATAATTTCAGGGCCTGGTTATGCTGAATTTTAAATGAGTATTTTTGTTTTGTGTGTGTGTGTGTGTGTGTGCGTTTTTTAAAGAAAATACCGGTAATAACTATGTGCAAAACCATTAGAATGAATATTTATGTGGTTTGTTATGAAATATTCATTAAGTTGGTATAAAAAAAGAACAGCGAGTGAGAATGGGGAGGGAGATTGTGTTTACTTGTGTGTATTTGTGTGTAAAATGGGGGCAGCGGGGCCCTCATCACCTATTACACAGGAGTACTGACAAAACCCCCGGATTGAATATCCGACATCTCTTAACACAAGCGGCAGTAGCATCTTCACTCTTGTTTTTTTTTCCCCCCTTGACTATCTTTCCCTCTTTCTCTTTCCCTCTACCTGAGGTGATACGAGTCCCTCAGTTCATCCGATCTCCACAGCTCCCTCTCTTTCTCCACCTTTCATTCCCTCACTTCCCCTTCGTTCCATCTACCCAAATTAAGAAATTAATGAGGGATAGGTTCTTTACCAACTGCCCCCGCAATGTTTACCACTGATGAAATTATAATGTAGGCCCTGCTGTATTATTTATAAGCCAATTAGGGGAAGTGTTACTTGATTTGATGGGGAGCCGACACACAGAGTACATTTAACTAATGGAGACCAAGAGAGTAAAGGGAAGGAGGGGAGGGAGGACAGCTGAGGCGGACTATTCCGTACGATGCTCTAGGATTACGTGGCTAATTGCCCTGCTTTATCTGTCTGTCACGGATAGCCATGCATATTTTAGCGTTCCCAAAGACTTTGATTGTTTGCACTCGTGTTGGGGCTGTAACAAGTAGAGCAGAGGCCAGAGTGGAGTGTAGTTAAAAACTGGCAGCAGGGGAGGCAGAGACAGGGGGGCGACGGAAAAGAAGAGGAGGGAGAAGAGGGTGGGGGTGGGGGGGGGGGGGACCATGCACAAAACTCACACACTGTGACAGGTGGAGGAAGAGTTTTGACAAGAAGCAAAGGGGTGTTGAGGTGGGAAAATCTAACAGCGGGGGGGGAGAAAAAGTCTTAGCCGTTTGTTGAGAGGCTGCAATTAGACGGCAGCACAAACAGTAAGTAATTTCACTTATTGTAGCCCGAAGGCAAGTGCGACTTGTTGACTTCCTCTGCATGATATTAAAAAATTATTTCAAATTGTGCTTCCTGATTTGTGGCTCATTTGCACAGTTTGTCAAAGCAGTGACATCTAAAGAGATAACATGGAACAAAAAAAATCGGCATGCACCAGCAGCTGGAGACCGGAGGCTAAAAATCAGAAAAACAAATATACAAATATGGTGGTTGAACAAACTGATTAGTTGAGTAAACTATTAGTCAAGAAAAAGTATAGCTCAAATGTTCGAGTCCTTGCAGACTGAGGGGATTAATGAAATCTAATCAACAAATACATCCACAGTGGAAATATTAGTCTTAAAACAAACCCCAGGCTGTAACTCTATTACAAAACAATATCTATCACTGATCCTTGAAGTGTCTATTCACTGTTGGCTGCATCTAGCAGAGTAATTTGTTGATTTTTTTTTTAATTTAAATTTATTTGCACCCCACTGGGCGTGCCAGAGGCCAAGACCCCCTGGTACTGCACTTGACTCACATCCTGGAGGAACCTGCTACAACCCCTGCAGTGGAGCTTCAAGGACCAACTCTGACTGATGAGCTTATTGAAAGTTGATCAGACACTTATGCTAAGAAGGGGAAACTGGAGCAAAGGAATCCTTAATTATCTGATGAGGGGAAGCTTATCTGAACGGCTTCTTTTTCTCTCCTCTTTTATCCTAACGGATCACATGGCAGATCTTTACATAACAAAAGAGCTACCTGGCTGGCCCACTTCATTTAAAACTCCATCCTGATCCAGGGACACTGCATGTGTGAGTCAGAGTTCTGGTCCAAGGGTGATCCACAATAAGCGCTGGCTTTACATTGCATAAGGCGACACGTTCCGGAGTTGCTATTTTCCTGAGATATTGCGCAATAAAGATTTCAGGCTTGAGCATATTGGAGCATTTATGGGCCTTCTCCCTGCAATGAGTGTGTAATTAATTCACGATTAAAAGTATTAGTGCAGGCTTTGTGTGGTGATTTATTTAAAGGCTGGTACTAATGCTGGCTCCGTTTCCTCCTTTAGGAGATGGGTAATAAGATCCGATGCCAGGCCTTCTTTAGCATCCTTCTTCACACACACACACACACACACACACACCGTATTAGTGTGTCTCGATTAAAAGCCCACACATAGGCACAGGAGCGCTGTCACCACCACGATCACAGTCACCATGTTAACTTATTCATCCCTGTTAAAGCCCATGTAACTGGATAGCTGTTAATTAATATAGCTGTCGGGTAAATGGTTGCCGCCGGACCATTGCCACCATCCATCAGTAACATAATCTCGAGGTTGTTTTCATGCCAGGCCTCGGGCTCAATTAAGATAATGCTATGCAAACGAGGTCTCTCGCCATTAGCCTCATCACTGAGGGGCCGTTAATGGCATAATTGGGGCACTCCAAAGAACAATTAACGTGGCACCTCTTCACCACCTATGAGATCAGCAATAATCTGTGAGCATGACTGAGGAGTCACGAATTGTGACCGCCGAGCGTCGAGTCGTGGCTGCAGATTGACCCAGGAGGTCCAACAGGAGCAGGTGGAGAATGGAGAAATGAGAGTTGCAGCCAACACTGCAGGTCCGTGACTGATGATCTGTAATTAGCATAAAGTGGTGAAATTACACAGAGGTACGAGATATGTTCATTTCTATAACTATAAATGACCGAAAAAATAAAACAAGCCTTCATTCAAAGGCTTGTTTGGCTGTCTTATAAATTATGCATCATACTGTGCGTGCGTGTGTATTTGTGTCTAAAGACGTATCAGTAATTTGCCTTATCTGCCTGCAGGGGGTCAGGGGTTGTAGCTAGTCAAGACATGGTTGAACTAACCACGAAGAACTTTGTGAACTAGTTGAAGTCAATTTCAGAAGCACATTCTGATCAGCATTGTTGTATGAGTGGGGCGTGATACTCTCTGATCCCACTGCCACTCTGTCACCTCTTGTTAAGTGACCTTATGAAAGTACGTTTTGGGATGTGAGTCTTTACTACACTGGTGGAGGATCTTCTCTCCACCATGCTTCAGTGCTATGTCTCTGAATCAAAAGAAAAGTTATTTAAAAAAAAGTTAAAACTGTTGTTCAGCCCCTCTTCAGCATTTTAATAGCACTATTCATTTACAGCACACCTTTTGCTAGGCTTTTAAAAAGTCTCAGTGTAAATCTAACTAGTTAATATCTTAAGATAGGGAGATATATGAGCATTAACTGAAACTGCCTATATAAAAGATCAGTTTGTGAGTCATGAGGTAATGTGTTAAAAATATCGTGTCATCTTTTCGTCTTACCACCGAGTGTGCTTAGAAACAATGAAACAATAAAAAGGGATGGGATTCAATGCTGCAACTACTCACTGCTGTAACAGTGATGCAACTCCTTAATCATGCGGGGTACAACATACTCATTCATTTCATGGATGAAGCACTGTTTTTCTAAATGCATCAGCATACATGCATAAAAAATGATTAAACAGTGAAACAATATCAACCTTAGCTACATACTCACAAACTGCCACAAATCCCTATATTGAATATTTTTCTTTTAGTGTTTAAGTGTTAACACTATGCTGAGGATAAAGTTGAAACCCAGCCCAAGAGCACTTAACAGAAAAATATTGCATTCCATCAAGTTCTTGTCCTTTCGTGCAATGAAAATTCACAGAGTCACAGAGCAGTCAAGTCTCAAGTACTCATTTAGTGCGACTCAAGCCTACAGCTCGGCACGGACTACCCCAACTCCAGAATAGTTGGTACACTGTGTAAAATGTAAATAAAAACAGAATGCTATGTTTTGCAAATCTCATAAACCCATACTTTCATGCTCCCAACTTTATGGCAACAGTTTGGGGATGGCCCCTTCCTGTTCCAACGTGACTGTGCACCAGTGCACAAAGCAGGTCCATAAAGACATGGATGAGTGGGATTGACCCGATAGAACACCCGACAGAGTAAGAGTGGAGACTGTGAGCCAGGCCTTCTCGTCCAACAACAGTGTCTGACCTCATGAATGCACTTCTGGAAGAACGGTCAAAAATTCCCATAAACACTCCTAAATCTTGTGGAAAGCCTTCCCAGAAGTGTTGAAGCAGTTATAGCTGCAAAGGGTGGGACAACATCATATTAAACCCTATGGATTAAGAATGGGATGTCACTCAAGGTCATATGCGTGTAAAGGCAGATGAGCGAATACTTTTGGCAGTTTAGTGTATCAGTGCTCAGTTCAAAAAGTCTGCAACTCTGGAGGTATGGGGCTGCATCAGTGCCTATAGAACTGTCAGCTTGCACCATCAATGTTGAAAGTTATATACAGATTTTAGATCAACATATGCTCTCCATACTTGTCTTTTTCAGGGCAGTCCTTGCATATTGCTGCAAGGCAATGCTAAACTGAATACTGCATCTATTCATAGGCTTCATAGCAGAAGAGTCCGGGTGCTGAACTGGCCTAGTCCAGAGATTTTACTAATGGAAAACATCTGGCCTGTCATGTACAACAAAATACGACAAAAACCACGGACTGTTGAGCAGCCAGAATCCTCTATCAGAAAAGAATAGGGCAACACTCCTCTCCGAAAAGTCCAGCAGCCAGTCTCCTCGGTTCCCAGATGTTTACGGATTGTTGTTAAAAGAAGGGAGGATGCTACACAGCAGTAAACATGTCCAAACTGTCCAAACTTTTCTGATACAATGCTGCCATCAAGTTTAAAATGAGCTAATATTTTTCTTAAAATGGTACAATTAATATGTTCTCTATGTTTTACTGTGAATAAAGGAGTTGTGAGATTTGCAAAGGGGGTGATGTGGCAAGGGGGGCAGTGTTCTGACAGTGGCCCTGGAGGGGGTGGAGACAGGATGCTGGTGCTGGCAGAAAATTGTAGTTGTGGTGAAGGTCAGTGAGGCAGGAGGGGGTCTATTTCTCAGGACAGCGGTGACATGGTCTCAGAATGGGAGTGAGTGTGCGAGCACAGTTTTGAATGCAGTGACTGTTATTTGTAGTTGTTGTTCTGGAAACACTGTCACACTCCTTCAAAACTTTGCACCAAAATTGAGCATCTGAATAACTTTCAGGTGAGAGATTGACAAATAAAGTTACCATTCGAGTTGTTAACAAGGTGAAAAAAAAGTTTCTGTGGCTTTGGAGACACAGCCCTGCGGTGCTGTTTGATTAACTTCAATTAATTCATAAATAAATATACACGTGAATCTTTTCGCTGTTTTTTTCCTCACTGTTTATCTTTTCCTATTCAATTCAGTATGCAACAAAAATACACTGCCCTATTGAATTTATCCATCAGCTGCAGATTGTGTCTTTATTTTCTATAAAATACAGCACTGATGTTCCGCTTTGCTCGACATCAGACAGAAATGTCTACTCAGATGGAAATGGAGCAGCTGGAACAGGATGCCAACCAATTTCTACTGGGGAGGGGATTCAATTTTATCCACCTGATAAAAAAAAAAATGTTAGAAGAATCAGTAATCTTGGTGAAGTGGATGGATTTATAGAGTCGGACTGAGGAAAGGTTCTGTCTGCTGCTGTCAGCATATGTAACTGAATTTTAAACCTAATTTTATGTATGTCTTTTTGGCAAAGAGCCAGATATGTGATAATCTTCTGCACTTAAACAAAGGAGGGCTGGAGGTGTTCCAGCTGTCAGTCATCCAGCCCCTGTGTAAGCTGAAGTTAAACAACTTTTACCTACAGAATCTCAAACCCTAAGAACAACTGTGACAGGCTAAAAAAAGGGTTGAGATTTAATTCATCAAATAAAAATCAAAAAATTAAAACTAAACACAACAATATGAATATAGCAACAGGCAAACTTTCTTATCCCTCAAACTGTGAACCTGCCATCCAAATTTGTAAATTTCCTGGACACTTTCTGTGAGCTGAGTCACATTCCCACACATTTTCTTTCACAGCAGGTTTGTTATTGATTTGCAGGTTTTTCTCTCTTCAGCGGGAGAGACAAAAGCCACATCTCTGCAATACTGAGGCCCTTCCCATCTGTTGTCTGCTCACACCTCCACTTTGCTACATGACTCTCGCATTCCCTCTCTCTCTCTCTCTCTCACACACACACACATACACACACACACACATATGCACACACTCAAACACCATAGGCGGGCTTCAACTCTAGCACTAGCTATAATGATTCCTCTGACACACATTGGGGCACATCATTCCACAGCACAGCACAGCTTTGCAGCTCAAGGCCCCTAAACCTCCCTCACACTTCTCACTAGCAGGATGCTTTGTGTTTGTGTGCGCGTGTGTGTTTATGGCCATGGGGCTGAGCAGTGAGCGGCTTCTTGGGAATTTTAAGAGTCAAGCCCCCCTAAATCTTCTTGTTTCAACTTTAGAAAATCAATAGGATAAATATCCTGTTTGCCCCTCTTGTCCTTAGCCGCCCACCTCCAGCTCGCTGTGGTTACTGGAGCGGAGAATCTCGCTCTCACCTCAGGCTATGTTTAAAATAATCCTTGGTTTTTGAGCTCTGAATGGCCAAGGATCTCAGGTGCAGCTTTTTTCTTAACGGCGAACAAGAGGGAGCATCGTGTTAACATATGCTATCAGAGAGCGCCACTGGCTAAGTCCTCCAATCGACCTGCTCCGTATGTGATTAGGCTAGTGAAGCTGAGCCCAGCCCAGACACAGATCGAAGAGGGTACACTCTCAATATGGATGTGATCCGCGCCTGCCGTGGCCACATCCAGCTGCTTCTATTGATTTTATTTCATTTTATTTTTTTTGTCCTCAATTATATAATAGAAGCTCTGTTCTGGATTTAAACTTAAATCACATAGTTTGGTGAGCGAACATGTCTCTCACTTTCAAAAAAAAAAAAGGCATTTTCACTCATATGAAATGGGAATTTTATCGACTGCATTTGGTGGCCCCTCTGGAGACATTTGCGTGGCTACATTGTGAATGTGCGGTACAAAAGTGTATGTCTGTAGGCTTTTGTTTTTAAAAAGTGTTCCAGGTGATTGGACTAAAGACAAGGAGGCATTGACACAAAACTTTGAGTGTGCAGTTCAGCAGGCCACAACTCAAGCTCCCAGAAATCTGTTTTGAAAAGCCCCTGGATTAGTTCTCCCAGTACACAGCTGACTCTTCTAATTGGAAGACATCCACTTTTTTAGCCATTTGATCCATCGACAACTTTGCTGGAATACATCCGTAAATTCTCTGTCCTCCCAGGCATATCAATATTGACAGGAAAATGCAGGGTAGGAGTGAGTGAAAACATAACTAGACACTTACCCCTGTTTCACAGACAAAGACTGTTAAATTCAAACACCCTTTTAAAGGTCAGTCCACTCTAAGAATCATCCAAAAGCTCTTAATACATACAAGGATCTGCCAGTAGGGGAATGTAATTTATATTCTAGTTCATCTAAAATAATTTAAAGGAATTCTTGTGGTCACAATACACTGAAATGACTTTAAGTCTTCTTATTTGAATCAAAGCATTTTGTTTCACTGCCACTGCCTGCCATGACTGGTTAGCAAGGTGTGCCCATAATTTAGTGTGGCATTAAATGGGACATTCATCTTGGCTAGCAAGGAAACACATGAACATAAACCTTAAAGGGAGCGCTTAAACAAGAACCTACCACCTGTACAGCTGTCACGAATGGCAAAATTAGCTTAGACTGAACACATGTTGGTGCAGTATTAACCACAACACACTACCTACTAAAAATAACACAAAAAGCAAGGAAATTTGTGTTTGGTCGGTTATTATCGATTGTTGTAACAATGCTTCTTGTGCCACATTTGTAAGGAAAATGCATTTGTGGGTTGAGCAGCAGAGTTGAGTATGTGGGTTGGGCCCATAAAAACTTGCCAAATCTTCTCTGTGCCAAACAGCTTACTCTGCTATTGACTCTTGTTTTGAGCTTCTGGTACCCCAGGTGCCGACAATCAGGCTTGCTAGTATTGGAGGCAATCTCAGTGCAGATCAATGCATATTGAGATGAGATTCTGCAACCAGTGGCACCCCATATCTCCACAGTCTGGAACCGAATTCTATCCTCCAAGATGTCAACGCTCCCCCCCAAAGAGCGAGGTTTATCAGAGACTACCTCCAGAATTTGGGGGTGGACAGGGCAGAATGGCCTGCCTGCAGTCATGACATAAATCCCATTGAACACTTGTGGGATCAGCTTGGGTGTGCTGTTTGTGCCAGAGTGACCAGCACAGCCACACTGGCTGACTTGTGACAAATGCTGGTGGAAGAATGGGATGCCATCCCGCAACAGTGTGTGAGCAAGCTGCTGAAAACCACGAGGAGTTGCCAGGCTGTTGTGGCTGTGTATGGTTTTTCCACACGCTACTGAAACCCCTGTTTGTTAAATGAATAAATAACCAATATGTCTTTTTTCTTCAGACTTCAATCATCCAATCCAATAAACGACACTAAACAAGATTCAATAGCAGAATTAGATGTTTGGTATTGGCAGAGAAAATCTGGCAAGTTTTTCATGGGGACAACCACATACTCAACTCTGCGGCTAATTATCCTCATGATAAGGAAAAATCATGAGTCGATAAATCATCATCCTTTTAGCCACTTTGTAGCGTTCCAATGCAGTGCATTTCAATTCAGTAACACCTCATCATCCATTTCATAAAGCTTCCTTTCATCACTGAGTGACATGGCTGTCACTGTAAACCAAAGTATTTCATGCCTTATAGACCTGGTAAACTGACCCATCATGCTCCACTCATGGAGCACAAACATCAACCTAATTTCAAGAGGCATGTCCTTCCTGCAAATGAGAGCACCGTCATTATCACCAAGTGCCATCAGACACCTGGAGGAGGAGGAGGATGATGCAGAGGCAGTGGCTGAGAATGGCAGAGGAGTTCGGTTCAGTGGGAGGCAGGGTAACCTGAGCCTCAGATGCTAATCTTGCTACGCTTGGACATTTTGGGGGATAATTGTAGCCCTGGCTGAGCTCAGGTGATGATACAAGTGATGTACTGGAGTTGCCATGTTGTACTTGCCAGTTTGCTCTTCTTCCCCTCACCTATCCTTTGCCATCTGCTTGGTCTTAAACTCTTTTCCCTTTCTATATTTTCCCATCCTCCCTCTATATGAATATTCCCCAGAATACCAGACAAACCCACAGTAATCGGTTGTGGGGAAGGGTCGTGAGCGTAACTTTAGCTGGAGTAATGAGGCCTAATCCCTTGCTGACTGGGGCCTGTTTAAACAGCTCTTGGCTGAGCCACCCAGTAATGGAGTAATTAACCCCGCTGCCCTCTTCTGCCCAGAAGCTCTGGTCCTCCACAACATACACCCCTCATATTCCACTCCAGTTATATTTCCTGCTCTGGCACTGTGCTGGGTGGGATGTGAAGGAATATGGGAATTGATGGAAAAGCATCAAACTGGCACTGATGGGAAATAAGCTGGAAATAGAGTGCAGAGTAATGCAAAACCACCTTTCTCTGACATTGTCTTTGCAGTGATTTGTCTTTATGTGAGGAAGCAACACCATAAGCACTGTGTGAAGAAACAGTAATGGGAACAGTTCAAGGTTCAAGGGTCATTATAAGCTCCATGAATCACTCAAGGCACATGGAGTTTTCAGGTGCAAAACATCTCTCTTTCCATTGATCTGATTTCCAGACAATCATACGCGGCAGATTCCCTGTATTTGCTTTAGGTGGGCTCACGAAAAACAATCACCACAATCAAACAGCATACACTATACACAGGCATCCCATCAAGCCATGAGGAAAAGCCTTGTGTGTTCATGTCCTGGCTCTTGCCGTCTCCAGCCGGCTTAATGCGGAGAGGCGCTGAAGCGTTTGAAGTAAGCAGCCACCACACATTATGCCAGATGAAATGCTATCATGCGTGGTGGCTGAATGGTTTGTGTCATTAAGAGAATAAGGCAAACAGGGAGCCGAGTGTGCTCAGAACCTGCCTGCTCGCACGCCTTTCTGAGGGGAAGGCAAGATTAAGGGGATGTTCAGAGGCTCTCGTCTGTCAAGACTTCAAAGATGCCATCGACACTCCTTGTTTCTGCCGACGCAGCGACCAAATCGCACACACTCTGCTGCCTCTGTGGCTGTCAAAGCTCCTCTGACATCCCCTTTATCAGGTATACAGGCTTTAATCCAGACACAGATAAATAAATCAACACACAGGGGTCCCGCTCTTTTCAGCGCCTCCTGGTGGCAGGGTATTTGCACAGCCAACAAAATATAAAGAAGGCATTAGCTGTCTGTTGGGGACTACAAAGAAGGGCCAATTACATGGTACAGAAAGGATAATTAATGCACTATTTTCAAATACAGAGAAGACAAGGAAAGAAGGGAATTAACCATTAAGCACTGTATTTTTTTTCTCTCTGCAATCACGTCAGAAGACTCAAGGCAGATAACAAGCAAAAAGTGAAATCAGCAGTGGCATCAAGGCGTACTCTTGCTGAATTGGGCTCATCTCCTCCTGCATGCCTGAAATGAATTTCAAAGTCTATCTCTCAGTTTCTACAAACAGAGAAATATGTTGCTTTCCACCATTTGTTTTTTTCTTTTTTCAGGAGCAGAGATCCATTTTGACACCCAGCGCAACATCTGGAGCAGACAGATGAGAGGGGGGAAACAGAGGAGCTTGAATTAGAGTTGACACGTCGACATGCAGGCAGACATAGCGCACATCAGAGTGAGCCCCGTGCTGGTGTGTCTGGATGGACACATCAGTCTGTTTGGATATTGGCGTATCCTGAGTGTAAAAAACACACAGCTGAGCAGGGCTGTGGGAAGCAATCTGAGATACTGACAATGAAATAAATACAGAGGAACAAACCAAAGAAAGAGCAGTGTGTATCCAATATGAATGATTTAACTCACACAGAACTTCCCAGGAAGGAGGCACGGAAAAACACATGCAAGGAAAGGCAGCGTTGTACCTGTCTGGGTGTGTTTCCGTTGGTTCTTTTCATTTTATTTTAACAGCAAAAGCGAAGCAGACAGAGATCACCACAACAGAAATATGATGTCTGAACTGAGAAGAGAGATCTGTTGCTCTATTGTTCTGTTTGTTTGTTTTGAAGACCAGTCTGGCAGCAGAAAGCACATCCCTTTCAGAATACAAAAGATGCCTTAGAGGCAACATAAGTGAAGTTTTATGCTGATGACTGACTGTTTGACAAACATCGGGGGTGAAACTACAACTCTCTTCAGTGAGGAAAAGGAAGAAAGCGCAGGGAAAAAAAATAAATAACAGGGGTACCTGGGTAATGTGTAAAAGAGGAAGAGAAAAAAGGGGTTTAAAAATGAGGGAGTGAGAGGACAAAAAAACTAATTTATATCCTATAAGAGGAATGTGAGGCACCCAGGGGGGCCCTGTAAGTTGTGAAAAATTAAAGGAGACGGATTCAAACTGTCCAATTTCCACATCAAACAAACCCTAGGCTCCATGCTCCTGGAGAGGCTGCCTCATATCCAACACATAGCCTCAGAAAAAGGTGCCCCCCCGCCCGTCTCCTCCTTCTTCCCCCTCCTCTTCATCCCCTCCATGAGTCCCCCACTGCAGCCGCCACGCTTTTTTTTTTTTTTTAATACGTTATTTTATTTATTTTTTTACTGGTACTCTCCATTTCCTCAATAACCCCGCTCTCTAATTCCCCTAAGCACTGTACTGGTTACACTAGCCACTGTCTCTCCCCTGCCTAATTATACCCTTGTGAGTCTATTAATCAACTTGTGAATTATTTAAGAAGGAGAGCTCTTCTGTCTGTAACTGGCTTTGACAGTGTGAAGGGGAGACAGAGAAGAGAAAGGCAGCGGGTAGGTGGTGGTGGGGGGGCTAAAGCAAAGGGGGACAAATATTAGGAAGGAGAGAAGGAAGGTGGTAGGTGGGTGGATGGATGGAAGGGAGGAGAGAAAAGAAATGAAATGAAAAGGAAGATGGAACCATGGGCTTCTTGAATACGTCCCCCGAGGACCAGGCTGCCTGTGCAGTGCGCTGCACCCAGACGATCAAAATTCACCCTGTTTGTTTTTTTTTTTGTTTTTTTTTTTGGGTCGTTGTTGTTGTTTTTTTCCTTCCCACCCTCTATTTTCATGCATAAGTTTTCATGATAAACAGGAAATTCATGAATATATGGAGTGATACAGTGAGAAATGGAGGAGGAAGGAGGTGGGGGCAGAAGGGTGAGGTGCAGGAAGAAAAAGAGGAGTGAACAGTCAAATCCAAAGAGTGAGGCGAGACTTGGGGAGGATTATGTAGACAGAAGGAGCACACACACACACACACACACACACACACACATTTATACATATGTACATACACACATAAGCAGATGAAGTCACATACATTTATATACCCACACACATACGACTTTGCATTGCAGGCAAACCAGGGTCCATCTGCTGTTTGACAGGTTCCCCAGAGCAGCAGGTATGCGTGGCGATGGTGATGATGGTTGTGGTTGTTAGCGTGCCGGAGTATGTCCTCTTCCTGCTCCCCTGGTCCCCGCTGCTGCAGCCGCTCCTCATCAGTCGAGAGGCGAGGCCGACCCTTCTAATGACTCCCATCGACACTGACACCGCTGTAAGCAGCCAGAGACAGAAGAAACAAGCGTTAAAGTGAGATCATTATTATTTTCAAAATGTTTTGTGCTTGCCGTTGGACCCCTCGGCGCATCGCACACTGCCCGCAGAATCGTAATGAACTCGAGTCTGAGGAGAGCTTTAAGGGGCCGAAGAAAAGAAGTTTACTTCAAAGACGGCATGCCAGTTTAAAAGGACATTTCACCCAAAGTACAAAAACAAGATATATATTCTCCCCTGCCTTTACTGGTAACTATAAAAATGTTATTTTTTTTGGCCAGATTTTAAGCAATATGCCTGCCCAGAGGTGAATGGAATTTTAATTTTGGTGGTCAAAGCAGTGAAAACTGATATTTAAAGCCCCCCATATCTGGATTTTTCTTTTAGTGGAACATAAATATAAAATTCTGTGATCATCCAGGGTAACCAGGACACTTTCTAAAAAGTGGAGTGCAAGTTAACAACTCAAATGATTTGAAAGTTTGCACACCTTGTCAACATATGCATGGGTATTTTGGGGTGCATTCTGGCCTTTCATCCACAGGTAAACACAGTTTCAGGACACTGAAAATGATTAGGAATATTCCCTGAAGAAAGATTGGCTACATTGATGCACGTTGGTTTTGGCACATTCTCAGCAGCACTACAGTTATGTTTTTATGGTTTGAGAAAGAAGGAGGAAAATTTTTATTTTCAAAAACACCCATGCACATGTGTGATGAATGGTGGATGTATGAATAGAGACTCAACAAGATATAAATGGGTGCAAAACGCAGAAGCTGGCAAAACCTTTCAGGTTCAACTGAGACGCTTCCCCATCAAAATGTACACACAAGTATATAGTAGATAGTGTGCATAGTGTGATATGTGTAAGTATACAAACTGAGTACCCCAATTGAGACACTGATTTTGTATTTGGCCACCTTTACATCAAACCTAAAGAATATTCTGAATTTTCTTTGACTGAACCTTAATAATGATGTGAACCATCTTTCTCCCCATTGAAATATGTTTCTCTTCTCTGTTGTCTTTCGATGGTGTTATGCAGACGATCCAAAGCACCAGTGTTTCCAGGAAAAAGATATTTTTAAAAAAGATTTTTTTTTTTTTTTTTTTTAAATCTTGTAACCACAAATAAAATCCCACTCACTTTCACTGCAGTGGAGTAGAGGCAGAAATCTCAGGATGTACAACTGAAAACTTTGGCAAATAAAACCAATTTCACGGCTAGAAACCACAATATGTAAGTGACATTTTTTTGACATATTTATTGAGCAACTGAGCCCGTGGGCTGCACGACTGTGTGTTTTCAGAAAGAGTGTGCCCACTTTCTGTGTTTGTGTGAATATATATATATATATATATGTGTGTGTGTGTGTGTGTGTGTGTGTGTGTGTGAGAGTAGCACATCTCTTTAGGCCCAAGCAGTGCTGTTGTCTGCAAGGGTACGTAAGTCCACATCGCTCCGTCTCTGTGGGATGTTTATTAAATTAATAAAAAGTTGCTCAAGGCGAGCTGTACCGGGGAATGCCCAGGGCTCGGCCGTGATTGGCACTCTCCGCCGTCTTGCGTTTTCTCAGGGGTCCGCCTGCGTTTGCTTTAACTAACTGGCCGTGACTGAGGAGAGCGGGCTGACATAAAGCTCCTCTCTTCTCCCTCCTCCTCTGCTTCTTCTTCCCATCTATCTCACCCCTCGTCTGACTGGCCTCTGTTTGCTTTGAATTGGGTGTTACAGGAAACTAGTGAAACCTCCTGCCATACTGTGTTTTTAGAATGAGTTGCTAATTTATTTTTAAAGTATCTATTAGCCAACCGGATAATTTGGCCAAGTAGATCCTGGACAGAAAAGCTTATGAATATGTATAACTTACAGAGGAGTGCTTGAAGGGTGTTAGGTGAAATGTGCTGTCAGTAAATCATGCTTTATTTTATTCTTATGACACTTCCTATGTTTCAATTGTTATGTTCTGTTGATGCTTTTTAAAGCATAAACATCATAAACATCAGCTCATGGGATTAAGGCACGCTGAACACAATTGGTTGTCAGAGCACGGATTGCCACATCTTACTCTCATGCACTTACCTCAGTTTTGCAGATAGTATGCTTTTATGCCCTGTGATGTGATGTTAACACCCAACTCCTCTCTACGTAACTCAACAAGACAGCTGAATGTCTATAGACAAAAAAAAGGAGCAGAGGTCACAGAGAGGAAACAATATTTATATCGACAGAGAATCGTCAGAAAAGAAGGGGTGGAGGAGACTCCTGTGGGAAAGATGAGTCTTGTTTGTTGGAAGAAAAACAAAAAAAAAAATGAGTCATTATACAACCACTTCTCACTTCACACAAACACTTTATTTAGACTACCGGCATTATGTTCCAATTAAATTCAAAAGAAAAGTCTGGCATTTCAAACTCTTCAGAGAAGCTGCATATCGCCTTTCAGGAAAAAAAAAAAAACTGAAAAAAACAAAGGAAAAAATTAAAATATATTATCATCTTTTAAAATCCTTTTAAAAATAAACAAGACAAACACAAACAAAACAACAAAAAAGCCCCACTCTGTCTCTTTCACTTTCTATCCCTCTGTCTATCTGGCTCTTTCCAGCTCGGCTGGGCGACTCTCTGAGGAGGAGGCGGAAGCTGAGAGAACTCATTTGCATATAAACTGTGAGAGGCAGGGATTGTCATCGGCGGCACATTAGACGCAAGGAGAGCGAAGGGAGAGGATTTTCATGTGCAAATTTCAGCCTCGCCAACTCTGTGCATTATTATTTCATCAGTGCCTCAGAAGGAAACCCCTCCGATCCCCAAACCCCCCCATCATCCCCATGGACGCTTCAAGATTCAGACCAAATCCCTCCGGTTGCGCCACTTCCCCAGAACGCCCCACTGCTGAGTAGCTGTTTACACTGGGGGTCCACAACACAGGAGGAGTCAATCCGCTTCTGAGACAGGCGTGAGATCAGATAAGAGGGAGCTGCAGGAAGAATGAGCACATATACACCAATTGTGACCAGCGATATTGGTGTTCCCTTGCATTAATTGCTTGTAAACTGCGAGGTTGGAGGCTTGCTGGCTTTCAAGTTTAAAAAGGAGATTACAGCCAATTAGCAAGTCCTCTGAAAGCCCTTTACTGCCTGGGGAATAGCAGCTGATCCCTAATATAGGACAGCTGTGAGCAACAAAAGAACAGTCGCAGTCTCGATTCTGAAAACACGCTTGCGAGCAGAGCAGAGCGCTTGCAAACACACATGTATTGTATGCACTCACATACAATCTTGCATGCAAATAAAAGAAAACCTGATTGATAACAAAGGCTGCAAAGAAGTGCTATTACAGGCATGAAAAATGAATGAATGCAAGCACGCGAGCAGACACGAAGTACATACACATTCCTAAAAGTGACAAAACGGGAACAGGCAGGGAGGTAAATATGTTTTAAAAGGTGAGAGGAAAACGTTTGTGGGTTGGGAAACGTATTTCATCCTTTTAAATCAATTTGTCAGGTTCTTCTTGGAGCCGCGTTACCAAAAGAGCCGAGTGTTTCCCTGTAAACTGCCATCTTTAATTTCTTTGTCTGACATGCTCCACTGTACCACGACACACCAGAGACCGAGCGTGAGGTGAGCAAAAGGTTCAAAGCCCAGATGGGAGCAGAGCCTGTGCACCCCTGAGCACCGTGGATTACCTCATTCACTCTCATGTCAGACAGAAGGTAGGAAGAGGAGGAACACAAGTCAAAAGATCTCCACAGGCTCGGTAATCTACGATGATTTATGCCGAGCCCCACGACTCCTACATTGCGAGCCAAGCTCGCTGATTCCCTTCTTCCTCTTTATCTTTTCTCTCCGTGTTTCATTCCCAGTTTCTGTCTGTTTTCCGCCTGTGTACCTCTCTGTCACATTCGCTGTGCACCTGCACATCCTCAGCTACACCCCGCCGCTGCCACCCTGCCATCGTCTTCTGCCTTCTCTCTCGTCCCTGTACGCACATTAACAAAAACAGCTGTCTGCCAGCTATTGTCACTTCAGGTAATGAGGCTCTTAGGCTTCACATAAAAGAGTTTGTGAAACCTAAGTGTCGAGCTTCATATCACCAGAATGTGTTTTTGCTCAACAGTTAAATTGGTTCTGAAGCTTCAACCTAGCTATTGCTACTGGTTATTGTGATTATTGAGACAGGTCACTGAACTTGTACTGCTGTACTAATAGTTTAATTGCAAGCTTTATCACAAAGTAACGGTTCAAACCTAATCTTAAAAGCAGAGATGGAGTCTGTCTCCCAAATCCAAACTGGGAGCTGGTTCCACAGGAGAGGGCCCTGAAAGCTCTGCCTCCCATTCTACTTTTAGAAACTAAAGACAGCTTGTAGTCTGAGAGTAAATTGCTATTTTAGGATAATATGGTACTGTGAGGTCTTTAAGACATGATGGGTTACCAAGCAAATCGGTAACTTTCCTCAAATAGTGACTGAGAGCATCGTCACCATTATCAGCATGATCTACTGCACAATACGGTAGGTAACTTGGTGACCAACAGCTTACAGACAACACAGAAATAATAACTGATGCAAACAGTGCTACATCATTAAAAACCACCTCCCTAATATTGTGTATTTCAACCAAAACAGGTATTTTCAGTCTTGCACCGGGACACTGGCAGCAGATGTTTTGGGTTCAGTGATTTCAGGGGTGAGGCTTCCTCCGGTCGAACTTGTTCTGATGGATCCCGCAGACAATCGATTGGTTTGAGATCATCAGTTTTTTGGAGGCCCAGTCAATGGCTCGGCCTCTTTCACAGCGGTTTGTAAAATAGCCACGACATTTAATCCGCTGATTTGTCTTGCTGGACATTGATTTGATTTCTTTTATTTTGTTCCTCAACTTTCCTAAAATTATTAACACGACTTTTCATCTTTCTGCTCTCATATGTACTAATTTGTCTCCGTGTGCATGAAATAAATTTTTTTAGCTTTTAAAAGGCAAAAATACACATTTGCAGTTTGGAGGGGTGCTGATAGAGTAAGTCGTGTTGGCCTTCACACCTTCAAGGCCCAACTTTGAGTCACGCACGGCACAGATCTTCACATATCATTTGTATAATTTTTTTAAATTAATTAAAAACACATCACTTGGTTAGATTTAGAAAAAGATCGTGGTTTGGCTTAAAATACAGCGGTTACATCTTTTAAAACTTTGTTTTTCATGGTTGGTGACAAAGTAACATCTACATGAATGCTAGGGTTTGTTTTCCAGTGAAACGTTGCATTATAAGAAGCTGATCAGTGTTATTCACTGCACCTGTTGGTGGTTTTAATGTTGTGGCTGATTGTTGTATACTTCAGAGCTTTGTTATTATGGCTTTGTGTTTCTTTCTCTTTTTACTTAAACCTGATATTGCTTGTTGTCTAACTGATAAGATGTTCACATTGCCTCGTCTGCTCTGGTGTGCTGCAATAAAGTCTATTTATCAAGCTGGATAAATATAAAAAAAGAGTAAACAATCGACTGGCTGAAGTAATTTGCCACTGTTGACTTTCTGCATCCATAGGGTGTCCAGTTTTGTGGGTAAAGAACATTAATATGATGGCTGTGATCAAACACTCATTATTTTATATTATTAAAAAACAGAGATTTTTGGAGACGCAGTTGAATGCATAGTTCTCATAAATCTCTGCGTTCCTAAACATTTTGAGAAAAGCCCTATTTAAATAAAATGTGGAGACAAAGTAACATGTTTTCTTTCCAATCAAACAGTCAAATACTCCATGCCAATCATTTTGTAAGACCGGGTGTCCTGTGCTCTCACTGTGCTCAGGGGAGTATTTGTTTATAGCATGACCCTCTCTGTAAAATCAACAGCTGTTTCCAGTCGGGCTTAGTTGCAGCACCACCATCCTTCAACATGATGGGTTTCGCCTTTTAATGCATCGCAGTTAACCACATCCTAATTAGAACTAATGACTTGCTCGTTAAAGACCTCTACAGCTAATTGGCATACTGAACTGCAAGCAGGGGAAAAAAAAAACCATTAGGAGGTGAGGAATTAAAAAAATATATATGTAAGTTGTAAAACGAGGGAGGCTGACCAGAGAACGCTGCTAACCTTCTTATCAAACTGCATTTTTAATTGAGATAATCAATATTCAAGGCAACAGATTTAACACAGTTTATATATCCATCATGGATTATAAATACTTAATGATTTAAAAAAAAAAAAAATCAAAAACCCCAACACTCCCAAATTTTTATTCCCCAAGTTTATGGCAATCTGGCAAATCAGATATGATTAATTATAAATTGAACTATTACAGCACGCTTCAGAACCTCACGTTCACAAATTGCATCCACAACTGGGGTTGAACATGAATTTGCTCTCCTGGTATTTCTGCAGCTCGTATGCAAAGTCGTTGTGTCTGATTCACATGCAGGGTCTGTTCTGCACCCTGTAGTTTCATTTAGATCAAAAAGACTCAAATAGACAGAGAATCACAGGATATCCAGAATATCTGATCATCCCCCCCCCATCACACCTCACCTTGCCTCTGAGAATCTGAGCAGCTACCGAGACAATCTCATTAAATCAGAGATGTAAGAACCGGAGGGAGAAATATACAACAGTAATACTCCTTGCTGTTGAGTTCGCTGTAAGATACAGTGAATCCTAAGTGCTTCAACAATCCTCCATGTTGGACCGTTCAGGGGAGCGGTGGACATAAGTGGAAGCTTTGACAGTCACACCACATTAGTGCAGTAACTGTAAAAAGGTCTTCCTGGGATTTGTTCCCTAAAAATACTCTCATACCACTGGAAGCTGGAGCCTCTCCGGAGCCTGATTTGAAGCTTTGCAGCCTGAGGACAAGGCAGGCAGAAAATAAATAAAAATAATAAAACATGCCCCCAAACAGCTCCTATTACATGCACTACATGGCAAACAGTGGAAAACAATAGAGTTATTTTAGTGCAGAAAAGAGCAGGACAGAGAGCGACGGCATCTTGGGGCAGAGGGCTGGAGGGCTGGGTGGGGGCCGCTTGGGTGGAGGTGGTAGGAGGGGTGCTCTAATGGGCTTGGGGAGGCTGCCGAGCCCTGCTGGAGGCCCACAGGAGGCCTTAGCCTGTGGTCTTGCCTTGGGCAGGCCTGCCATAGTAGCAGTCAGGTGGGCTGACAGACTGAGGGAGAGAAGGCCCTCTCCCCATGTGGCCTGCCATCACTCCCTCCCTCTGCACAGATGTTTGGTTTGGGGAGCAACAAGCTGTGCAGAAACAAACAAAGACGGGGCTTCAACATCTCCAAGTTGCATCTGAGTGATATCTTTCACTGGATTGCTCTAATTGAGTCTCTGTGGTAGTTTTTAATTTCGGCATGTGTCGACCTCTCTGCAGCAAGATTAAAAGTTAAATGTTTGCTCATGCAACATGAAGGAGCCTGAAGTATGAGGTTTTATTAATTAATGGTCATTTACAGGCATGAATGAAACATTAACACAAGTCTGAAATG
Organism: Archocentrus centrarchus; assembly: GCF_007364275.1. NCBI lineage: Eukaryota > Metazoa > Chordata > Actinopteri > Cichliformes > Cichlidae > Archocentrus > Archocentrus centrarchus. The sequence goes on from NC_044357.1 coordinate 20,917,469, forward strand.
TTGACACATGTTAGTACAAAGTTTAGGTTTGTGGAGTGTGTCTAAAATAGATGAAAGCAGCAGCAATGTCAATCTGCCCATCAACACACATAAGTCTTTTCTCAACGATGCACTCTGGACTTGCTCTGTACTTATATAGACGACCTTTGGCTCCAGAGCTATCTGAAGCCCCTTCTATATAGCCCAATGTAGGAGGTAAAGATCAGGGCTGCCCAGCTTGGACTCTCCCCTCCTGACCAGTGAGGTGTGTGAAGCCTCTGGCATGACTCTCAGCATGGGAAAAGTGCAGCTTTATCACCGCTGCTCAAACATTCATCACACAAACCTCTTCTGCAGCACGCTCCAAAGGGAGACAATAACGCCTCCATCAATTCCCATTTGAAGCCGCCGATTTAGGGAGAAGGTGGCACAGCGGCAACTTCAAAGTTTTGGGATACTCAAAGAATAAAAAGGAGACGAGAGGAGGGACAGTCGAGGAGGAGCATCTCTCTCCAGTCAGGAGGGAGGTCATTATCAGGCCATGTTTACGCCGGCACAGAGCACACTCATACGTGCTGCTGTTTTAACATTTGAAATATAGTACTGCAGCCATCACTTCAGGCAAAATAGTTTATGTTCCTGTATTTGTCTGTGTGTCTGAGTCTGTGTGTGTGCTGTTCAAAAACTCCACCGAGAAGCCACTTTAAAAGGTATTTGCATTATTTCTGCATCGAGAGGTGAAGGTCAGTGTTTCCCCAGCCAGTCCCAGCATTTCTGCATAAACAGCAAAATAATACTTTAGAAAGTATGGCACCAGGAGAGTAGACAGCAAAAATGTCAGACTTAACAAGGCATTTGGTTTGTTTTTGGTTTTTATAGCAAAGCTAATAATAATAATAAACAGCCATTAAGGCCTATTATCATTTTGTGCTTACAGTGAACAGCAAATTGTTGGCATCAGTGCACTCACACATTATTTTATCTTGGTAAACATTAACAAGCGCAGGCAGAAAATTTTGGAAATGAGCGAAACAGCTCTCACCTGAACGGCACCAAAGTTCTGCTTCTAAGACTGAGTCTGGAGGGGCGCCGGGGTGGCTCAGCAGATGAGCATGGCGGTGCAGGTGGCCCGGGTTCGTGGCCATTTACTGCGTGTCTTCCCCCCTTTCTCTCTCCACTGTAATCTACTGAATAAAGCTGCAAAAAGGCCCCCAAAAACAGACTGAGCCTGAAGGAAAAAGGGGGAAGTGATTTAATGCATCCTGTCAGAATACAGTTACTGAAAAAGCAACAATTAGTGTTACTCGTCTCGTTTAAGGTAAGTCCTGTATTTTATCAATGATTGATGTGATGAGCATCTCAGATGTTTAATGCCTTTTAAAAATCTATGACTGAAAATCAGCTTTTTCATAAAACTTAGCACTGACTGTGCATGCTACGATGACTCTACCATCTACAGAGAATAACCAGGAAATTCTTTACAGCTTTTAATGCTGTAAGGAAAATCTATGAAATCTATGTATCTGGCATGTCACAAACTTTGTACATGTTTGAACAGCACAACAAGCTGATTTCCCAAAATGCCAGCTTTACAAACAAGTGTAATCTGTAGGGACCTAATGACATAACAAGGTCCCTACAGAGTAAACCACCTAATTGTCTCCTTCTTGAAGCCATTTGCTGCTCCGTGTTCTTCTTCTGCTGCCTTTGTCTGTTCTGGTCAACATTTCTGTGGATGTAGCCATCACGTTCAAATAAAACAGGCTTCTCTGTTAATGTTAGTATTAGCGCCCGTGTTGTGACTGCTTGATCAGTTTGTACAGTGTGGGCACAGAGCACAAACACTTTGGCTGTGCAGAAGAAACCACTTTTTTTTTTTTTTTTGTAATGAAGAACAGTTAAGAACAATAAAAGTGCAGTTATTTCTGTGGCAGAGCTGTTTACAGACCTGCTGTGCCTCCCACTGTATCTACAAACCAGTTAACCCATAATTCATTAACATAAAGTGTGACTGAAAATAGCAAAACAAAGTCAAACTATGCCACATCAGTGATGTCAAGTGAAGTATGATAACATATTTGAATTGGAAATCTGGCAAAGTGATGATAACAACCTTGTGCACTCGCTCGGAAGGCGAGAAGAGGGTTAAGCGAACAAAGCCTTGAAAAAGAGTCCAATTCTCCAGCTCCTGCCCCAATCCTCGCAGTTACCCCCACAAAGTACACAAGAAAAAAGAAAACAGTATCATGCATATCATTCATTAGCAGCAAATAAAAGAAATTCTCTCTAATAATGCCCCCAAATCCCTGAGCTCCCAGCACCACGGAGCAGGGAACTAAAGAAATGGGGGAGAGAGATGCAAAAGGAAGCCGTCTCCCTCAAGTGCTTGTTAGGCCCAAATTATTATGGCGATGAATAATTTTAAAAATAAATAAGAAAATAAATAAATAAAAAAAGGAACATTTATAGATCTAAGTATTATCAGAGGAGCCGCGGGTCTGTTGCCAAGCTCTCTGGGCCCGTTTGAAATCCGCCTTTGTTTTTCACTTTGATCTTTAACTGCTAACCTATCCACTGCTTCACCTGATCCCCCCCGTTACCGCTTCTTCACCCACTTCCTCCCGTTAAACTTTTCCATACGAGGCGCAGCGCTGCCCGCACTAAGTGGTAATCATAATCGCATGATCATCTTCATCATCCTCGTCATTAACTTTCAGTTCTTTCACAACAATAATTAACATACTGCACAGGGAGCAAGATTAGGCAGAGAGATGCTGCGGTAAATGAATATAGAGCAACGCAGAGCAAAGAGACGAAGGAAGGAAGCCATGTTGGAGGAAAAAAAAAACAGAAAGGAGATGAGAGAACACTGAGACCAGCTTGAAGACTCTTGCTTCCTCTCCTCCTCCTATCACAGTTTCTCTGATTTACATTCCTTTTCTTTCCTTGCTTCATTTCTATTCCTCTTGGTTTCCTCTACTTACTGGTTATCTTTTCTTCTCGTGTTTATTCTCTCATCTTTCTCCCCTCTTATTCTTCTCATCTACTTCCCTCTAACTTTCCTCTTCTGGTCAATTCTTGTACTTCTTCCTTTTCCTGGTTTCTGTCTCCTGCCATCCTTTACATTCCCATTTGGTTCCTCTTGTTTTATCTCTCTCTTTCCTTTCCTTTCCTCTCATGATTTTCTTTTGTATTTTCTCATTTTCTTCTCTTTTTTTTCATTTCTTCTTCTCTTTCATCCTGTCTTCCACTTTTATTAATTTCCCTTATTTCTTCTTCTTGGTTCTTATTTTCACACTTTCCTTCTCAATATTTTCTCTTATTCCTCTCCTTCAGTTAATTTTTCTCATCTATCAATTTCATCTCTTTTCTTTCAATTAATCCCTTTTCCTTTTCTCCTTCCTCACATTTTATTTTCTCTCATATATGTTTTTACACTGTGTTTCTGCCATGTGTCCCTTTCATAATTCCTTCCTCTTTTCCTTATCTTCCCCTTTTAATTCCTTTATACCTCATTTCTTGCCTCCTTGTTTCCTCACTTCTCACTACCCTTTTCTGTCAACTAATAAAATCTGATCTTACCTATTTAGGGTTCATCCTCTTGTTTCATCTTTTTTCTTTTCTAATATCATTCCCTCTTTCCTGCCCCCCCCCCCCCCCCCCCCCATATCCTTAATATGGTTTTCCATACCCACACCCTGTCTGACATCCCTCATTTTTTTTCTCTTTACTTTCATAAGTTTTAGTCTCTTTTAATCTACTTTGCTGTACTTTTTACTCATTTTCTCATGAGCCCACTTTTCCACTTTCATTGTTCCCTCTTTTTCTGATTTTATTGTATCTCTTCTTATCTAGTTGTTTTTTCTTCTCATGTTCTCATTTCTGTTCTTTCTTCACGCAAGTTCTTCATCTACTTTCTTTTGGTTTTTACGTTTGGTTCCTAATTTTATTTCCTTGTCTCCTTTTGCTTTGCTTTCCCCACAAATTCCTTTAACTGCATTTCCTTCCTGTTCCCTCTCTTTTCACTTCCTCTTCTAGCATCTCCTTTCATTTCCTTCCCTCTGTTTCCTCTCATTGACTTTCACCTCCTGCTCTTCTCCTTTCAAGTTGTTTCCTCTACTCTCAGTTCATATGCTTTCTAATTGTCTTCCCTTTTTACTTTGTCTTCGATTTTTCAGTCTTCTCTTACTTCCTATTTCTTTTCCACCTCCTTCTATCCTACTGTCCTCTCCGTTTTTATCCCCTTTTCTTGATGTTATTTCCTCTTTGATCACCTTGTTTTTATTTTTTCTCCTCTCATCCATCTCTTCTGACATTCCCCCTTTGCCCTCTCTCTAATTTCCTTTCTTTTATTCTCATCTTCCTGTCTCATTTATTTCCTTTTCTTGCATTTCTGTTCTTATTCTATTTTTTTTAATCTTCTCCTATCCTCGATTCTTTTCCTTTCCTTGTTTCCTCCCTTCTGCTCATTCTCATCCTCCTCCTGAGGGTTCCAACCCCGAGTGAAATGGCATCCCAGCCCTGTGGTCTGTGCCTGCCCTCTGATTCATATTGTAATGAGACGTATCCCAACATCCCATTTTCACTGTACTCTTCCCCACCTCCCCTCCTCCCTCCCTGGCTCTCATATTTTTCTGGTACCCATCATCAACCCCCCTCTCCTCACTTTGCTCCCCAGGCCCCTGAGTGGCTCGCTCGATTCCGTTTCATCACACATCAAACGGGCCCAACGTGATCAACGCAGGGAGGACCCAGGGACCGTAACATCTGCACGGGGAGGCATGTGTTGTGTGGTACTCCAGCGTCCGAGCAGGGGGAGGGGGGACACGCAGTGTTATGAGCAGATGTCACCGGGACCTGAGCAGCAGGCTGGGGGGATGCCGCAGGGAAAGAGAGATGTAGCGAGGGACCCACCCCTGCAGCCCAGCCTGGGGAGGGGGGGGAGAGAAGAGATGAACCTGAGTTTCTCCAAACACTCCACCTCTGCTCTGCTCTCCTCTCCTCACCTTGCAGCTCAGCTCCCCCTCCTGCTCCACGTTTTGACAGTACAATTAGGTAATTAGTCACCTCAGCGCTAATAACCTAATCATTACTTGTCTGCGTGTGTTTTCTCTCCATTTCAAAGTCTGTGTCCTCCACAGGCTCTCCCCAGAGTCCTGATGTGGAGGTGGAGGGGCAGAGGAGGCGTACAATTACCTTTGTCTGGCTGCTCCCCATGGCACAGAGAGAGCCAAGGCTCTGATCCCAACCAAAGCAAGGGGCCCTTTTAATGGAGACAGAGAGCCTGCTCTTTGGAAAGGGTCAAGATTGCTCTCACATCCATTAACACCAGAGCTATTTCATCACTGCCTTGTTCTGGCAGGCGGGAGCTGTAGGGGACTGTGATCAGCCTCAGTCGAGCACAGACGCTGACATTTCCCCTGTTAGTGAAAGTGGCAATCCGGAGCTTCTGCTGTCAATGAGTCATCAAAGGGCTTGTTTGAGAACAGCTGTTGACGTCAGTGCACTGCCACAAGCGTTAACCCTTACTGCGATATGAAGTTGTGTTTTTTTTTCCTTCTGCATGGGCATCACACAGATCTCTAAGTTCACAGTTAATCTGTCATCAAACAGGGATCGTCTTTTGACAGCTTGAGCAGCACAGTGAATATTAAAAACGTCATTTTTTTAACAGGTGTCTGATATTTATTATAAGTACACTTTGCACAACTGCCCAACACTTTTTAAAGTAAAAAATTTGTTATGTTTTTTTCCAGGAAGCTACTGAATTTATTTTTATTTCATAGCAGTGTGAAGATCAGCTTGGATAGAAATCATCCAGTAGTAATGCACTGTCTTCAAACTACTTCACCCTCTCACGCAGAGTTGCACTCACTGTGCAGAGCTGGGAAGTTGTTCCTCTGATTTTAGTGTGTTCATGCGTTTTTTAAGCCAGAATGTGGAAACAACACGGACGCTTACATATTACATATTTGTTGAATTTTAATACTCGGAGTGTTTACAAAACATGCTGATAGCTGTTTCCAGTATAAGGAATAAATATAGCTGTACTTTACCTGTTTATCAGGGTTGCTGCAATTTTTCACCATGCTACCATTTGATTTGACAAATTTATTTTCATCCACCATGTTTTTGTGTATGACATCAACAAGTTGACAAAATTTCATCTGTTGGTTTTTTTTTTTTTACAACTTGAGGGACCGTTCAGGTGAATTTCCCCAGTTGGGAATTAATTTTTCACATTATTCCAACATTATGTGAATTCACGATGAGGCTTAGACACATGGGTTACAAAAAATATGGATTTTGCTTGTGCAAGGCCAATATGACAATTATTATAATACATTTATATTACATTCACCATCTAATTGAGCAGACTGGCAAATTTTGATTAGCAATGAATTCAAAGTATAGCTGAAGCCGTGTTTCATTTTGCAAATATCTCTGCATAAACCACAGTATTGGACAGATGAAAAGGTTCAGAAAAACAATAGAAATAGTGGCATAGAATTTATGTAATAAGCAGTATGTGAGCTAAAACATTTCCTAGATTTTTAAACTGCATCTACTTTTCATTTTTGGAATATGTTTCACATCTCCACAGGCTATGCTCGCGTCCTGTAAGCACAGAAAAATCTGCTCATCTTTTCTGTGAAACCACCCTCGTTCATTCCTCATAATCTAGTGTTGTGTTTTTGGTTTGGGGGAGTTTGGATCTCCAGCTGTGCTTGCAGCGACAGCCGTCGTGTCACCCTCTTTATTATTCAGGTTTCTTGGAGCCAAACAGCTGTTTTGCATGGCAGATTGAATCAGAGCCTGTCGTGACTCCTTTACTCACTCCAGTGATGGATCGAAGGACTGAATTCTTGAATTGTGGCACAGTTTAAAAAAAAAGAAAAACAGAGCTGCTGCTGAAAGCTGATATTGTAACCCTCAGTACACTGATGACGAATTGCAGCAGACTGTTGTTTTTAAGTGTACTGCGGAGGTTGTTAGTGTGAAATCCTCACAGTATACATTTATACTTGTACATAAATTAAGTTTCACAATGAATAAAACATCTAAACTTCATATGCATGGATTTTTAGCTATGGAGGCAAGTGTCAAAAGCAGGGAGAGACAAAATTAATCGTTGCAGCCACTAACAATATTCTCCTCCATAACAAACTCCATCGAATGGATTCCACAAGCAAACGTGAGTTAGACGGGCTTTATTAGACGGAGCTGAATGCATTGCTTCGGCTTGACGGCAAATTCGATGCGCTTTATCACAGTCTGGGTAATGAGAGATAACTTCCCTGCTTCTGCAGGAATCGAGTCTGGCACCACAACCCCTATGCATTTTTTATCAGCCGCAATTACTCAGAGCTTGTTGATATTTCCCATTCGTTTCATTTGGGAAAATTTGCATCTGATAACCAGAGGCCTGCTGTAGGGCTAACCGAACTGTGCTGCAGTAAATTATAGGTCTCCAACTGTCCAACAACAAACCAGAGGATTTGCTAATGGCCAGGCTGCATAAGAGGTCATCTGCTTCCTTTTTAGATGTGCTGTACACATTAATTCTCCTGGCAGTTTAGTCAAAACTTGTGAATAGTAAAGCGCTTTACTGTTTGGATGTCCTTTCCCCTTCTCATGCCCAGTTACACATAAATGATGAAACAGTTTGGGATTTAGTACCTTGCTCGAGGTGTAAATTGTCATCCCACTACCACAAAATGCTAAAATTCCCTCACCCTTTAAAAAAAATTGATGAGCTCTGTTTTACTTAGGGGTAGGCCCAGTGTCCTCAAAGTGGCACCAGGTTGTGGAGCTAGTGTGCAGCTGCGCAATAACTTAAGTGTGCAGGGTTTTCTTTGCACTGAATCCTCCTTCTTCTTCGCATTGCTTAAAATTGCTCTCGCTGTATGTTTGGGGTTCATTGCCTCATGCATGAATGAGTTTGGGATCAATCCGTCGCATCCCAAGGAGCATTGCATGATGAAGCAATCGATGATGGGTGGATCAAAACATGTGAAAACTGTATACAGTATATACACCGTTTAATATATGCAAACAATGACAGGTGGTCGCGAGCCTAAAGATGTGAGCCACTGCCCCAGAGTAATAAAAGAAGAAAGGACTGTGTGCTGTGGCTTTTGAATTGTCTGTTTCTCCGCCATCCAGCACTTTCTTTAATCAACTCTAATTAGCAACAGTTCTGCTCAATTAATGCTGTGGAGGTAGAGATGAAGCTTTGAATATCAGTATCTCCCTGACAGGACAGGGAAGAAGAGAGCTGATTGACAGGCAGACTTCTAACCTGATCAAGGTGAGAAGACCTGGGTGGCTGCTTCCCGGTGTCTCAGATTTGTTGTAATTGACAGGTGCAGAGAGACGTTCGGGGGTCCTCGTGGAGCTCTTTGCCGTTTATGCAGATTAACACGTCACAACTACAAATGAATAAATAAGCTGGTAAGCGCGAATCAGGCATTTAGCCTGAGGGGATGCCATCATTAACAGATTAAACAAAGTGACTAATCACAAAAACAATCCGCTTCTGAAGTGGAGAAAGTCAAAAGACAGCAAAGTTTGGGGTAAAAAGCTAAGCAGCCTTAATTATTCAGCTATTGGCAAACAAAGATATGAATACATAATAAACACTGTGCTGACAGATATATATATATATATATATATATATATATATATATATATATATATATATATATATATATATATATATATATATATAAATAATTTTTTTTTGTAACAGATAATTTTGATGAAACAAAATTTGCTTGCTAATCTACATTTTTTCCATGGCATATTGAAGAATTAGATGTTTGTGATGAAGAAATTTCATATTTTATAACTCAAGCCAAAACTGATCTCTGGGCGGCTCACGGGGATGGCACAAATTCTTAAAGTAGTCAGTCAGTGTGGGCATCTGAGGTTGAGGCCTCATGGGAATGCTTTAGGTCAGTTTGAAGAAAATGATGAACAAACGAGGGTGTGCTGACACTAAAAAGAAAATCCTGCTTCCTTTGAAGCCCAAATGAGCTGACATGAGGTCTTCATATTCCAAACACACACCCATGCCACTGCTCATGAACTGAATCCTTAAGAATCAAGCAGAAATGTTTTTGGTTTTTTTACATGGTGCTTTATACATATATAAAACTCAAATGACCAGAGCAGCCATAACCTCAACTTCATTCCTGGACACAACTTGGCTGTAAACACATCACTGCTTGTAAATTGGTTTAAAAGCGCCCCTGGATTCCAGACTTCCCTCCATGCGCAGCAGACACCAGCCTACTTTGACCTTCGCACCAAGCCGTGGCCCGAAACCTCAGCTATTGATTTTTCTAACTATCTGTTTACTCCTCGTCTGCACACTTTCCCAGCTGCTTGGAGAGCATCGTTTGCCCTGAGGCGATCAGCAGGGCTCAGCTTGTTCCAGTCTTTGATCATCGTTCACCCAGCGGATTAACATATGCACACTCTCTTCCTCCCTTTGTCGCTGAGCTTGATAATAAATCTACGGCCTTCCTCTATCTCTCCCTCTCGCTCCAATATAGGACAAGCCATGAATCAATCACCTCGCTTTACGCCTCGTGTCCGACATGGATGCAAATCACAGAAGGATCTACGGGTAAAGCTCTGCTTATTAAAACCCGATGCCTGACTCATTACAACCCGCTCGTGCACATGCGTGTCTCAAAGATGAACAGCAGGTAACACTCGTGAAATACAGCAACTCTAGTGGAGATAGAACACAGACAGACAAGATTAACTGATTTCTAAGACTATTATCTCAACAGAGGCCAAAACTAAGCCTCACCCACTTTGCCAATCCAAAAAGAGAATCGGAAGCTAATGAAGTTAATTACTGAGTCATTGTGGGAGGTTAGAGCCTTGTCTAAAAGAGGCTTAATCTGAGGGAAACTGCAGTGCAGAGGCTTGAGTTCATACCTGCCCTCGCTGTGCAGTAAGTGTACTAATTAAGGTTGGTTTGAGCCTACAACCATCCCAGTTAGCTCACTTAAAGGGCCAGGGCTTCTGGGGTTTGGAACAACACTCTTAAGGACTCTGCAAGTAGGACACTGAGTAAATGTGTGTGAGACCAAGCAGGAAGAAGAGAAAGTGTGTGTACTTCCAGGTAGACAGGTGACTTTATTCTTAAAAAGCAAACCCATGTGGTTTCTCTAATGGCTACTGTTGAGACACGCCCTCACTCCCCGTTGCCTCTCTTATTTATTACGACCTAATTATATCAGTGTGTCAGCTGACACAACCAGCTCCTTGCCCTAAATGCCGCAATGCTCTCGTGGTTGAGCTCGTACTTGCAGACCTTATGTTTCCGAGCCGTGTACCATTTAACCACGGCTTCTCGAGGCACACGGGGTTGTTTAGCCTGCTCTTTTTTCTTTCTTTTTTTTTTTAACCCCGACTCTGCCCATCAAGAATGCAACGGACAAGGCAGATGAACACATGCGGCGAATGAAAATACAGCAACAACATGAGCTCGGGACTGACAGGAGGAGGAGGAGAAGGAGTGGGTCTGGACGAGTTCCCCTCCTCATCATCAGCGTGTCGGCCTGAGCAGGCCTGTGAGGTGCCAGAGCTGGGGCCCTATTAAAAAAAAGAAAAAGAAAAAAAAAAATGAAGCCGAGCTTGCTGGAAAAAATCCGTCCTCTCACCTGAGAAAACAACAACCCCACTCGCTCCGACGGTGAGACAATCAGCCGTGTGCTGCTCAGGGTGAGGCGGCGGTGACCCGGCGTGCCAAGATGAAGCCGGTTCTACACACTGATGAGCGCTTTCACGGACATCAAACGGGAGTGCCGCAGACCTCCCCACGACCTGCCTGTGCTGCCTTGTCTCCTGCTCTCTGCTTTTATTTGAGGTTGATACGGGCAGACGGATTGGCAAATATCGATCACGGCGCTCTCGGTAAAATTCTCCCTTCAGGTCTGAGAGGTGATTACAGGCCTTGGACCCAGCTGATGCAGCCTACGCGCGTGTATGTGTGCACATTTAGGTTTTTTCCTACCCCACCTCTCAGACAGACTGAGGAGAACAGCCCCCGTATTCTTTGGTTCGAATGTCTCCAATCATCTGCAGAAGAGAGACATCTTTAAAAAACACCCAGACAGACAGGCAGGCAGGCAGGCACACTGTACAACACAGAAAATAGGTTATAAAGCACGGAGAATAATGCATGTGAATCCCAATCATCGAAATTCAAATGATTTGGATGCATCCCCAACCAGCCCTCCTCTCCTTGTCTGCCTTCTGTCGAGGCCTCAGCGCTCACCAATCAGATCGGAGGGAAACAGGCTGCAGATTCAGAGGGTTTGCATTAGGAATGGCCCGTTATTAATTAAGCTTGTGGAGAAGAGTTTTTTGACAGCGGCTCCCGAGGCGGCGAGCGGTGTGGATCTTGGCGCTGACCTGGCCCAGCAGGGGTAGGAGCTGTGTCTTTGAGGTGGTGGTGGTGGAGGGGAGCGGGTGGGGGCTAGAATGGGTGGTGGGCGGGAGAGAAAGAGGAAGGTGGTGGATGAGGGGTGGGGGACTGGCTTCATGCCGACAGCCAGGCCTGCCACGTCTGCGTGCCCGCTTTGAAGTGTCACCTTGAGGGAAGAGCCGATGGCCGGGAAGCCGGGAGGGCGGGAGCCACGGAGAGGAGTGGCACGGTTGGCATTGCCAGACATGGCGCTTTAATATTGCATGGGCTCCCGTCCATCTCTGTACACACTCAGGACATTCCTTCTGCTTGATTTAGTTTGAAAGTAGATCTTTGTTTTTTTTTGTTTTTTTTTTTTTTGAGGGGGGAGTTTCTCCCCTCTCCTTTCCCCTCCTCTCTCACCATGCTGTGGCTCAACACCTGTGCTTGTTTTGTGCTTATTCCTGCCTGAACAAATGTCAAGCTCTGCAGTCAGAGGAACTTTAACAACTCCCTGCATTATGAAAGTTGACAGTGTTGCATTTGGCCTGCTGAGTGACATAGAGTTAATGTAATAAGTTATTATACTGCAATAAACAGCTCTGTCTTATTCTATCAAACACTAATATTTTGATAGAAATATTGACATTTTCTCTTGGAAAATGTCTTTTTTCATAAAACAAAACAAACAACAAAAAAAAAAATCTGTTAGTACAGTGAAAATAAAACCAATGAGTTTCCAGTGCTGAAGATAGAAAGATCAATTAAAAGAAAATGTGCAAACATCTGATACTTCCTGGTTTCTAAGATTCTCGCCAGCCCCTTAAACCCTTGGATCCTGAAACACTTTCTTAACAAGATAAAACCTGGCATAAAGCATTTTACAATTAGCTGTTTTATCAGAATAAAACCACAGAAAGTGGCATACCAATAGTCCCGTGCAGAATCGTACAAAAAAAAAAGAAAAAAAAAGAAAATTTCACTCCATATTTGCTAATTGCTAATGCTTTTATCACTTCCTCCAATGCCATCCTCCTTCATGAAAACTAAACCATACCACTGGGGACTCAACTTAAACTTTTATTATTTCTCTCCCCATCATCACTGCGCTTGCCTGACCTGCTGCCAGCACGGTTACAGAACACGGCAGAGAATTAAACATGGCGTTAGTTTGAGAGGATGCATAAGAGGGAAGTTTATCAACAGAGGCTGCAGGAAGGAGGTGTTTTGAAGTGAGGAAAAGCGTATTTAAAAAAACACTCACGCGGCACGCACTTTCTACCCACTTTAACAACCGTCCCAGTTCACAAATAGTAGTTTTAACTCCCCTGATTAGCACTGACATCTGCAGCCTTTCATCTCTCCCTCCATCTTGTTTTTTTAATCAGATTAACCCAAACGGGCATCCTTTAATGGCCTCTTTTTTAGGAAAGCTGAAAGAGGAGAGATAATTAAAATAATTAAACCGCAGGGACCGGTCTGTGCGCGCTCATCTCCGGCTCTTTTCTTTTCTTCTCGCCTTTAAGTTTTGATTCTGCCTTGCTTACCGATTCAAGCAGCACAGAAAAAGAGAGGGAGAGAGAGAGAAAGACTCATCATCCTCACTTAATTGCATTAAGTTGACTCTCGGAGGTCCAATTTTTCCCTCCAAAACCAACAGCCAATGTAGGATCTGATCTTTAGGTGCATGTCAGCCATCTAAATGTGGAAGTGTGTGTGTGTGTGTGTGTGAGTGTGTGTGTGTGGGGGGGGGGCATGCTTCTAAACAGCCTTTATGGAGCATATTTATTTAGTCAGTGAGTGTATTTTGCATAAGGCCAAAGATAAGAAAAAAAAGAGGAGGGAGGGAGTATCCTCTTTAATGATTATTTATTCATGGACTTTTAAGCTTTTAATGAGGACAAATGAAGGCGTTTTTCAGAGTGTCAGTATGTAGTATGCTTACCAAAAATATTCTTGTTTAGCATTTTCTTTTGCACTGTGTGTCCGCGAGGAATAAACACTTACATTTAAATATAACTAGGAGTTTGGCGCGATCAGTTTATCTTGATCTTGCATAAATATCATATCTCGTTTGATCAGACCCTGCAATAATGATGATGATTATGATTTAACAATTTTCAGTGTTCCTTGTAACTGAAGCTAAATCTCATTGATGATTGCTCCAAAAAAAAAAAAAAAAAAAAAAGTGGCTTATGGGAGTCTGGGTGTTTTTCAGAATAAGAGTTTTCTAATTTATTTCCAGCTAATACACATGACAACCGTATCAATCAATGGCCTCGAGAATGAGCTTGAGAAACGTATGCGCTTTTGCATCAGCTATTCACGCTTGTGTGAGTTATTCTCCTTCATGCAAACACACGTCATACATCGGTACACTGCAACTTCCACACTGACAGCCCAAAGGGAAAAAAGTAGGCTACACCGCGCCATCTGAGTTATATTCTACATTATAGGTGTACATATCTTGAATATTATAATTACACATCTTCAGATGAATTCAAACTTCCTGCCAGAAAGAATCTAATGAATTCTTGCATGAGGATTTTACTGAGAGCAACAGTCCTGACATCTTCCTCGGAGTGCAGCCCCAAACTTTACACAAGCGCCGATGTCTTTTTCCTCTCTCATACACTTTCACTTCATTCAGATCATTTTCACAGGGCTTCATTTCAAGTTTGCACCAAAAAAAAAAAGGGGGAAGAATCCCTTTGCTGGAAATACTTAAGATTTATATTTAAATTTTCATGGAATCTTTGAGAACATTGAGGAGCAATTTCACATTTGCACTGACATCTAATTTCTCAAGTAGAGTCTGAAAGCACAAATTGCCAAGGATTCCCTATGTGCCCAATTATCCTGCATCAATTTCCTTGACCCTGCGGAACGCTGGTAAATTAATCATATCACTTTTTTTTTCCCTTCTTCTTTCTTTTTTTTTTTTTCAGGACTCTCTCATGCAATACATATGCACACGTTTGATAAACTAATCATACTTGGTTGGCTGTACTCACAAAAAAAAAAAAAGATTGATTCCCTGAAGCAGGATGGGAGTTAGCAGTGAGACCCAGAGGCCTGGGAGCTGATACAACATGCAAAGTCACATATGTACACATGCAATCCACAAGCAGGAAAAAAAATACAATGCAAAAATGACAAAATACTATTCATATTTGTATAAGTAAAATCTCAACTGTATTAATTTATCAATAAATCAGTGTGGTTTGTTTTCTGACTGCAGTATTGACAGAAGATGGATAATGGTAGAAATATTAAAGAAACATTAACACAAGTAGTCATTGGCAATATCATCAATACTTATATATACATAAATACACATATATTTTTATGTATATACACACATGCTTTACGCACACCATTAACAGCCTAAAGATCTAAATCATCTTCAGTGTTTAACTCTATAACACTGTGTTTACCGGGCTGCCTTACCTGTTGATCCCACAGACTATGGTTGATCCTAACATGGCTGCAGATTCTCGCATCAGTTTTTGGAGGAACAGTGTCCTCTGGTGGAAGCAGCACAACAAACACAAGAGTGCAAGTAAATACACAAACAGGGGGACATAAAAACAACAACAAAAAATTGACCTTAGAGATGTACTCATCTTTTGAGAAAATAAATGCTGCTGAAATATTCTCAAATGTCACACAACAGAGTTCCAGCCAGGAAAAGGAATAATTTTAAGGTATTAAGGAATTTAATGGTATCGGAGGCAGATGATACACAAGGTTCTCAAAAAAATGTGTTTGCTGTACATTCTCATTTTCTCTGACTGCGGAGCTTTTATTTACTTTTATTGTCTCATTTTAGTTTTTTTTTTTGTCTCAGCTTTTTATATATAAATTCTATTACTCATTCTCAGTTTCTCATTTTTGTTGTTTTGTATCTCATAACTTAAAACACACAAAAATAAAACTAAAATGGCAGTTTAAACCCTTTTTATAAAGGCGCTCCACATGTAAACCCCTCAAAAACAGCACTGACAATTTGAGCTCTCGTTAGATTAAAATATCATGTAAATAAAATTCTGGGTTTGGAACAATGACAAAGGATGAAGATTTAATTGTTTCAGGACTAATTGCATTATTTTTTTTCTTAGCCTAAGCTAAAGTACTACTTACATTTAAAGTCACCTCATTGTATTGGAACCAGAGCCGGGGGACCATGAGCTTTAGCCTTAAGGCATAGACTGGTGTGCAAAGCCTCCTTTGATATCACACTTTTTTCCTCCACCACATTAGCATTTCTGTAGTGCTGTTTGAACAAAAAACATAATTTGCAGCAACTTGTACCACTTTTGTAGTGACTTTTACACAGTCTAAGCGCCCTAATTGCCCAAGGTAGTAACTTTGAATTTGACAATTTAACTATTAAGCCATAAAAACTACTCACGTGGCATTAAGGACGGGCCCTACCTCTCTTCACTCCTCGTTAATCCTTACAGGTGTTTCTGGTAGCTGGAACGAGCTTTCGCTTCGGACAAACCCACTTTTCCCCCACCAACAATCCTAGCTAAAGTAAGCTAATCTTATCCTAGCAATGTTATCATCTTCAAAAGCTTTTTTTTTCTTTTTTTTTAACTGCCATTTATGGAGGCTCGTTTCTGCCACTGGAAAAAGAAAATTAAAAATTAAATTAAATTTTTAAAAAAAGGTGCTAGGCAGAGCTTAATTTAATTTTGATTTAATTTGATTTCTCTTTTTAACTTACTCTGAGTAAGTCGAAATTTTGATACCCAATTCAAAATTTCAAGTAGCTCAACTGAGGAGGAGCTACTTGAGGTCACTTCCTAAATTAATATCAACAACTGTCAAAAAACTAAAAGAAATTCAAGAGTTGAAAGTAACATCCAACAAAAAAAAAAAAAACCCAAAAAAAACAAGGAAAACTCAGAACTGTAGTGCAAAACATTGATGATCTTTATTGTTCACAGTTAAACACAAGCCACTGCTTTACGAACTTCCTTTTTTGCCATTTTGTCCCAGATTCTCCAGCTCCTGTTTAGAGTCCTGGTTTCTTCAGTTTGTGCTGATTGTACCCTCTGTCTTGGTTTGCTGTAGATACTACGGTTGGCATTTAAAGTGGATTGTTGAACATGCTTTAGATAGCGAGGCAGAAGGAAAAAACAGCAGGAGTTCCCGGTGGACAACAGGATTTAGACGGACTTCCACAGCAGGAGTTTACTTCTAATGCTTCCAAAGGAGAACAGGTAACTCCGTGTTTATCAGACCTGCAGAAAGGAAAAGCCCATCGGATAGGACATGTCTGTTGTCCAGCTGAGTGAACAATTTGTGTTTGGAGATGCCTGAGGTCAGCTAGAATGCAAATGTATTGCTTGGCACTTTCAAAATAATGGTCTTAAATTGAATATCATGATTTTTATCGCTTGGGCTTGTGCAACTTGCCTGGTCAGATTCAAATATAGAATATGTACCCAAAAAGTATTTAAAAAAAAAAAAAAAAAAAAAAGTAGAAAACATTGAATTTATAAAAATGCTTAAAAATGTTACCAGCTTCTAAATCTCACTCACTTTCCTTATTTGCGGAAACACGAATCAGAATGACTGCATCGCCGACACTTTAACATTTGGAAACAAAACCAAATTTCCCTTTGACAAAACTTTAAAAGTTTGTGAGGAAATGTTCAGATTAAGCCCAAGAACAATAAAGTGAGGGTCCAAAGTGTCACTAGAACAAACCGAACATAAACTCAGTCAACTTAAGATCAATTTGAAATGTGATTAAACTGACAAAAAAATATAAATAAATTGTCTTATTTGAATTGCCGCCTTTTAAATTGATAAAAGAAAAAAATGTGAGTAAGATGCCAGTTCACCTAAAATTCAGGCTCTCTCACTCATGACAAAAAGAGAGTTTATGATTTATTAATTCAAGTTTTGAAATGCCAGACCGTTTGAATTCTACGTTCTCAGCCAATGCAAGTGTGAAGAGTGGAATTTTCACAGCTTTTAAGTATTTTAATAAACTCTCTCAATAGAAAGTAGCTCCAATTTAGATGAACTGACTCTAAACATGAACGTCATGGTGCTGTGCGTAGGTAAGATCATGATTCTTTATCACTATCAACTTCCTGTCAGTGCACCTTTCAGCACCTTTGTCTTCTGTCCAAATTCATAAGTGTAGCATGCTCACTGGTAACATGGTGACTTTGCATGTGTCAGATTATCAAAATTCTTCAGGGGAATAAAGCATTATACGGGGGGGGGGAGTAGAAATCCTGTTGTCCACCCAGACGGACACTTAGGGAATGGGACAAATAACACTGAATTCCAAAGAGTCGCTGACATGTTACTCTTGTCGATTTGTAGCTCTTCTCCATCATTAAATTTCAGTCTCCCTTCATCCCGGCTCAGTTCTGTGTCCCTAACTGTGCTCGTGATGCGTTTCATTATAGTCCATGATCTTAAGCTGCTGCTGCCGGGGGCGACTTGACCCCCCCTGACTCCTCCCGCCACTGGGCCCTGCCCCTGCCTTTCTGCAAGGACTTTCCTGGCTGGATGCCTGCTGCTTGGACTCAGAGGCGGGCTCCTTGGTGGGCACAGTGAGAGGAGTAGCAGGGGAAGGGGTCAGGCTGGGTGAAGGTGCAGGGCCGACTGGGGCAATATAACTTAGGCTGGCCATCTCCACGCACAGCTCAGTCTTCAGGCCATGGGCAAGGCCAGCAAGGCGTGGTGGCGGCTGGTCCTCGTCGCACTGGCTCTCGCTCTTGTTGCGGAACAGCTCACGTGCCCTCATGCCCAGGAAGCTCTTGGCACTGGGATAGGAGCCCACGGTGAGTGGTGTGTCTGAGGTGGGCAGGGGAGCGAGTGGGCTGGCGTGAGTGCAGGGCAGCGAGGGCTCCACAAGCAGGGGTGGGACCAGTTCCTGACTGCCGTTGATGGAGTTGGCCATTGACTTGGAAGAATTGCTCGCCTTTGGCTGCCCTGAAGATAAAGTGCTGTTGTTGCCACGAGGGGAGTCATGTGGTGGTCTGCGGTCCGCCTCCTCGTTGGTGTGAATGTTACTTGGTCCATCTGGCACCATGCCACTGTCGAGGGAAAAAAAATAATATTTCAGAGTGCAGCAGCTGGACACTAAAGTCAAAAGAAAATAATGACATGTCAGCGATTTTATGATCAGTGAAAAATAAGTCCATGGACTGGTACTTCTATAGAGCCTTTCTACTCAATTTGAGCATGCAAACTGCTGTTTTACTACAAGCCATAAAAATGTTCATAAAAATGCTTTTTTCTATGCCTAAGTACCTTTTTAACCCACCATTCACACACACACACACACACACACACACACACACAAACTGAGCTGAGTATTTGTCATCCTTATGATCTGTGATTGAGAAACCTTAACACCATCATAACCAAAGTCTCACCTGGAGTCACAAAGCATGTGTGGGTCATCGCTGCCATCTGGTGGTGAGCTGGAGGTGGTGCTGGCTGGAGCCTCCATCTCTACTCTGCTGTAGAGCTGCAGGAGTTCAGTCTGCAGCAGCTGAGTGATTCTCCTCTGAGCCTGATACCTGCTGTCTGAAGCCTGCAGTTCAGCCCTGAAAAGAAAGGGAGAGGAGGCGGGTTTGAGGTGGAAAAGACAAAGAGGGAGAGAGAATATGGGAACAGGAAACATGTGATGTGATGTGGAACTAAGGGGCCGAGCCAACTCCTAAAAAAATAACCCCACAACACAATAACCCCTCCACCAAACTTTACACTTGGCACAATGCAGTCGGACAAGTACCGTTCTCCTGACATCCACCAAAACCAGATTTGCCTATCAGATTACCACTGCTCCAGTGACAGCATTCTTTACACCACTGTATCTGCATTCTGCTTGGCAATGTGGAGCTTGGATGCAGCTTTTCTGCCAAGGAAACCCATTCCATGCAGCTCTTTATGCACTGCTCTTGAGCTAATCTGAAGGACACATGAAGTTTGGAGGTCTGTAGTGACTGACTCTGCAGAAAGTTGGTGGCCTACCACTTTGTGGCTGCGTTGCTGTCATTCTCAATCGCTTCCACTTTGTTATAATATCACTAACAGTTGGCTGGGAAATATTTAGCAGTGAGGAAATTTCCCGACTGGACTTGTGGCACAGGTGACATCCTATCACGGTACCACACTGGAATTCACTGAGCTCCTGAGAGCGAGCCATTCTTTCACAAATGTTTGTAGAAGCAGTCTGCATGACTAGGTCTTGATTTTATACACCTGTGGCCATGGAAGTGACTGGAACACCTGAATTCAATGATTTGGATGGGTGAGTGAATACTTTTGGCAACATAGTGTATAAGCTCAATTCGTCTACATACAGTGAATCTGTGTTACCCAACTTAACAGAAGTGTATTTATCTTCCTCTTATTTTTGGTCCGTTAATGAACAGAAATTGAATTTATATACTTGAGTAAAAGAAACTTAAAAAAAAAAAAAAATGGTTGAAAATGCTTTAGTTCAGTTTCTGCTTCTCTCTTTCAGGGAAGCCAAATGTTTTGTTTGTAGGAAAAATGTGATCTCGCACACTTCCACAACTAGTTCATGTCCTACTTACTCTATAACTTGAAAGTAGTGAACCCACAAAGTGCTGTGTTAAGTTATACAGAAAAGAAATTACATTAAGTTCTCTGTTAGTTTGAACCCTGAGAAACTTTTACTCACTTCGCTTGACATTTTACATCTTCGAGGAACTTCTTTTGCTCAGCGATGAGGTGTTCCTTCTTGGAGAGAAGCGTCTCCAGCTCGGCGACTCTCTGCTGCGCTGCCTCCAGTTTCTGCCCCTGAACCAGCAGACTCTGCCTTAGGGTCTCCACCTCCTTCCTGTAAGATACATGCAGCATCTGGGTCTCCTGGATGTTGGGATTTAAAAAAAAAAAAAAAGCTTGAAAAAGTGAACAAAACACAGACTAACATTTGTGGGGAGCTTTACTATAAACCTGTTGCATTCTACAAGGTAAGTTATCTTCAAATTAAACCTATCAAATGTTATATGGGCACAGTTGTGTTTTTATTTCAAAGCATTATGATTAGCTGCCTGCCTGTGACTTTATCTACCAGAGTTCATGTTGTAGCAAAGCTGAAAATGCTTCACTGGGAGAGTTCTGTTTCACACCCAACAAACCCAATTAGAGTCCATTTTCACTTCAGTACGTCATCTCTGCTGTTCTCTACAGACACACATGAACTTTCTTCCACAGTACCTTTGTGTTATTGGCGTCTGCATGCTGTAATTCCTGCATGGACAGCTTATGCGCCTCCCCAAGGAGTAGCAGCTGCTTGTTCAGGAAGCTCATCTGCTGCTGGGTGCTCTCGCTGTTGCTCAGCTGAAGGACAAATGAGACAAACAATGATGATGGAGGGCAAATTAGCAATTACGCTACAAATACCCTGTCTGAAAGCATTTGAGAAAAGATCTGCATTAAGCATGACAGAAGCGGTCATTAATGATCCAGCAAGGTGCAGCAGAATATTTCAGCATACACGTTATTTTAAAGGAGCTATTTTTGTAAGAAAGAAACCCAAAAGAATTTAACTTTGTCTAAATGCCTTACACTTTATGGCCACTCTGTGAAATCACCCTAAGAAATATCTGGACGGCTAACAGATTAGTGCCTAATGAGTGAGAAATTTAAAGAATAATTCAGATTATGCAGAGGTGTCTTTTGCCTCTGCTTTCGCCCTCTTCGTTGCTTCTGTTGCCAGAAGCTCTTCACAGAAACAGATTTTACACATTAAAGCATGACATCTTTTTGTAAGCTGTTGCTAAAAAAGAACGCCAACTTATATTTAGCCTGAATATCATGAATAAGGACTTTCGCACGACTGTGTGGAAATGCTGTCTGATCCGAAATGAATAAATGCCTCCCTGCTCGTCAGGATTTCGGTTCAGTCTGGGTCAGAGGAGGGAAACAGACTTCAGACAAACCCCATGAGGCACAAAAACACTCAGACCCCCTGCGTCGCTGACCCAAAAATAAAGAGGGTGAGACAACATCTCCAAGGCAACAGAGCCCTGGGACAGTCTGCAGCCTACAGAGAGGTGGCACGCGAGGACGGGGGCATGTTTTGTTGGCGCACCCCAAATCTGACCCAGCTGCCTGTAAGCCCGCTCGTGGTCCTGCCCTGTCCTTTCATTTAGAAAAGGAGAAGCAAGCACACAGAAATGGTTAAATTTTCAGTAAAAACACAACCTTGTGTAAGGCAGTTAGTGATGTCTCAATAGCGGTCATATAGCTTTGTTAGCAAAGACATGTTGGTCTCTGAAATTAAACACTTGCCCTGACACAGAATATGATAGACATGACACGAGGATATCAGATCTTGTCTTAATGTTAGACCAACAAGTCAACACAGACCTCTACATTGATCCAGCAGAGGCTTGTTGGCAGCTTGACTTCAAAACAACCCAATCACCTGCATAGGCCATTGGATGAGCCCTACCCATAACAAAAAAAAAAAAGTCTTAAAGGCTCAGCAGAAGAAAGCAAAAAAGATTATCTGATTTTAGTTTTCCCCCCATCTCCACTTCAAGGTGGTCTCCTTGCACACATGCAGCAGCTTCTAGCCTGGCTGCTGTTTTTAGATTGCCCATTAGAAGTCACATTCTCACCACGTGCATTTAAGCATTTGTGATTTCACCACTGCCTTGGAACTGGCGCAGAAAGCTAACCACTTCTGTGTCAGACTGACCCGACTTTTATGTCAATAACCTGAGGTGAGTGCAGCTGCTCAGAGACCAAACAGCAGTTTTTCAGTAAAAGAATCTACAGTTTTCAATCAGGTCAGGACACCAATGAGAAGCATGCTTGTTGTTGTCGACCGTCCCATGTTTGTGCACTGAGAATTTGTCTCTCTGCCAACAGAGAGTCCTGCTGCCTAAAGGTGAGCATCCACTTTTTAACTCCCTGAACTCTGGCACATGCCCACAGAGTGCTGAAAACTATTTTGCCCTTACAACCCAATCTTTGCTCACCAACAAAAGTCTGACAGGTTTTAAATGATCTCCTGTTACCATATGGCTCGGGTATTTCTTTACCTTGACAGTCATCTGGTTGAGGAGGTGACCAGTGTGACACACTTTGTTGTTGGCCCTTTGAAGCTCTGCCTCCAGTTCATCCATGTTTTTCTGATACTCCTGCAGCTTGCTCTGGACACACAGCATCAATTTTGATAAAAATGAGTTAGGTCTCATATCAGTTATACTATATACAAACCTTGGAGAATTATTATATAAGCGTGACTGTATGTGTGTACCTGGAGCTCCTGGTTCTTGGTGTAGTAGTCGTCTCGGCCCTGCTGCAGCTGTCTGATCTGACTGTGCAGCCTGGTCACCACCGTCTCCCGGTCCTCCCACAGCTGCCTGTATCGCTGCTGCTCCACCTGCAGGCTCTCCCTTAGAGACAGGATGTCCACACTCTGCAGGTTCAGCTGGTCCTTCTACACACACACACACACACACACAAAGTACAAAAGTTTTTAAACCAGAAACTGAGTGAAACATTTTTAAATAATTAACAAAAAGTCATCACTTTGGTTGATTGCTACACATATGCGAATCTCCTTTGTTTACATTTGATTACTGTAGGCAAAACAGGCTTTGTGACTTCTTTGTAACCATTACTTGTTGGAAATTAATCTGTCTGCAAACAAAACCTCAGCTGCAGTTTCATTACTATGTGCTGTAGATGACACTCAGCTGATTAGACAGCTGGTATCATGAAATGCCTGACTGCTTCAATGATCACTGAATACCTCAGATGAGTTTTGTCCCTTTATTTTCATGCGGAACAACAATAAACTGAACAGAAGAATTGAACCAGCGCACTCCCAGTGTATAAACCTTTGTACATTTTGAATATGGTATTTGAAAGGGTTCAATCTGTGATAATGAGCACATGCAAACTTGCCATGGCGTTGTTCTGCTCCTCCAGTGCAGTGGCATTGATGATGCGCCGAAGGAGGCGTCGGTTGCGGACGGCGTGTTGCTCCCTCTTGTAGCGCTCGTACAACAGCTGGTTGTGCAGCAGGAGCAGCTGGCTGCGCAGCGTGTGAAGCTCATCCAGCGGCGCTGAGCCTGAGGAAGCACAGGTAATAATAATGTAATTAACACACACAAAACTAATTAATGGAGTTCATTATTATTAGAGTGTGAAACAGAAGAGGAGCAAAGGTAATGCAATGAAAACTGTGTCTATAAATAGTGAGGTTTAATTTCACTAAGGCTTTAAGGTAGAGTTTAGGTGTAAAATTATATATCAATTGATAAGTGATGTTTTTTTCTAACTACAGAACAGTAAATTAAAAGAACACACCCCCTAAAGTAATTTCAGGTGTGCTGTTTAAGAAAAAAAAAAATCCTAATTTTGTTCTTTTTGCATTTGTTTCAATCATGATCAAACTTTCAATCATGAAATGCTCAAAATCCTGTGGTGGTCAAGACATTTTGCAAAAAAAAAAAAAAAGAGAGCTTTCTGACTCAACATGCATCCAATGAACACTTTAAAAAGAACGTGTGCAATCTAATGCAGCCAGGGGCATCCGCTCTGCCATAAATTCCACATAATAAGCTCAGACCATTTTAGATTTTGCAGACATCTTTAGAAAAATAATGATTTTACTTTATATCTATTGCTGAGATTGTAGTCAGTTGTGAAGGTGTTACTGCACAGCATTAAAGTGAGGTTATATTTTGGCCATAACAGGAAGATAAATAGACTTCTGTTAAGTTGGGTATCATCATACATGATATACATGTATAGAACCTAGTTATTTTTCCCCCCAGTAGTTTTTAAAAAAAAAAAAAAAAAGTGTGCATGCAGCACAAAGAAGTATTCAAATGTGTGATGATGTTTGTTTAGAAAAAGTCGAACCTTCAATGGAAAAACTTCAAGCACTACAATGCAACAGTCTGCAGGATACTTGGTTTCTTTGTGTCTAACGTCTTGTTTTGTGGCTCATTTTTGTCCTAAACCCTTGGCAAAATATGTAAAATTTAATGCAAATTTTGAATTTAAAGAAATTATTTAGGGATTCCTACATCTGCCACTTAAGTTTAAGACATTTTTATTGAGTCCTGTATTTAACAATTAAACATGCAAAAGCGACCGGTACTTTTGGTCTGCTCGGCAGCTCGATGAATAACCTGATGTCATTAACTGCAGGACAACAAAGTGTTTCTGATTAAACATCAACCTGACATTTTTAATCAGCAACTTTCCTGATGTGAAGCCACCTGAAGATTAAAAAAATAAAAACATTCCTAACTTTAAGGTGTTATTTTATCAGTTATTTACATTATACATGCATTTAAAATAATGTACGGGGGAAAAGAACTGGGAACTGGTCTGCATAACTCTGAATACAGTATTTTGCTTATCAAAGAGTGAGAGACTTATTTAGTAAATATATGCTGGAGAGACTGACAGAGGACCTTAACAGTCATCCAAGGGCTCCATGCCCATCAGCCACAAGTGAAGAGTGGAGGTTTTGTTTTTGATGCAATTGAAAAGACATGACTCCTATCAGTCATCCAGGGGAGATTATTAAATTCCAGAGTTGTAATTATAGACTGGCATAGAGTTTTATTCATTTTTCCTTTTTGTGAACTGCAGCTGGCGAAAATTAGTTTCTTATGCTTTGGCATAAAAAGCAGAGAAAACATGTTAACATGAAACTCTGAACTGAACAGGTTCTGCATGACTGAGGGAACGTTTGATAGTTCTGATTGCGTTTTCTGTCCAGTTTGGTATAATTTTAAAATGCTGCAGACATCTTAGAACTTGTGGCAAAGCTTAGTCATGTGTATTATTTATATATTGCTCCATCTGCAGTGATAATAATGGGTTCTTTCATCAGTGTACAATGCTATTCTGAATGATGTGAAGGATTTACCTCCAAAGTGTGTCCAGTCAGCTGATTTACTTGGCAAAGGTAATCTGTTAAAGGAGAGAATTAAAAAAAAAAAAAAAAAAAAAAAAGGCAACAGGTCAGTAACGTGATCTGTTTATTTAAGAGAAAAATATAACAAACTGTCCTTTTTGTGCTTCAATCAATCCACTGCTGCAGGAAAGAAAACCCTGTAGTCACTGAAAAGCAAAGGTTAGCACAGTTTAAAGGCTGGGTTTCTTCCATTTACAAAACAATATATGGACAATAGTTTTGAGGAACCTGCAGGAGCTTTTATGTAGCTTTCAGGACCATCCCTGAATTTTTCTCAGAAGCATAGAATTATAGAAAAATGTCTTGGTAAGCTGAAAAGCTTTAAGATTTCCCTTCATTGGGACTAAGAGGCGACCTCCACAAAAAAAACAAAAACAAAAAAAAACTCATAGCATTATCCCTCCTCCACCAAACTTTACAACCAGCACCATGCAGTCAGGCAGGCTGCCAGATAGAGAAGTGTAATTCTTTACTCCACAAAACAGGTTTCCACTGTTCCAGAGTCCAGTGGCTGCCTGCTTTACGCCTCCCCATCTGATGCTTGGCAGAGTACTTGGTGATTTAAAGCTTGCATGTAGCTGCTCAGCCATGGAAACCCATGGTATGAAGCTCCCCGTACACAGTTTTTGTGCTGATGTTAATGACAGAGGAAGGTTGGAACTCTGACGTTGAGTCGGCAGAACGTTGGCGACTTTTACACACTATGTGCCTCAACACACAACAACCCTGCTCTGTAACTTTGTGTGGTTTGCCACTTTGTGGCTGAGTTGCTGTGGCTCCTGAACACTTCCACTGCTTACAGCTGACTGTGGAATATCATTATTAAATGGTGGCATTCTATTACAGTACCATGCTCTTATTCAGCAAACTCTTTATTACAACCCATTCTTTCACAGATTTTTGTAAAGGCATACTGGATGGCTGGGTACTTAATTATAAATACACCTGTGGCAATGGGACATAATGAAACACCTCAATTCAGTGATTAAGCTGTATGACCAAATGATTTTGTCCATATAGTGTATGTCAAGATATGTCCTGGCCTAAAACCTTCAAACGGAAACAATATTTTAGACAACATGCTTTCTTTCTATGTGTAGTACTGCCAGCAGGCAGCTAGTTTATCCTGGAAGCAAGAAATAACAGTTAGCTTGGCTTTGTAACAGTAACAAGATCTACCGAGCAGAGTCTAGAGTTCACTAAATATCACGCTATATCAAAACTGTTTATGGGGGGGTTAAAAAAATAAAATAAATCTAATGTGTGTTAAGGCAAAAGGTCAGTAACATGATCTGTTTGTTCTATTTTTCTCTTAAATATTTTGCCCTTTTTGTGCTTCAATCAATCCACTGCTGCAGGAAAGAAAACCCTGTAGTCACTGAAAAGCAGAAGTTAGCACAGTTTAAAGACTACAGATTCTACAGCCCCTTTGCCAGGAGCAGTAACTTCCCAGAGACTTGTCACTGTGACTTTGCTTGGACACCAGTCATGACCTTTTCTTAACCCCCATTTCCCAGAGCTTAATATCTTGTGGCAACACTTGTTGAAGAAAGCAATTCAAATGAACTTGAAGTTCTTCAAAAGTATCACAAACAGACTAAATTTATTAAAGAATGTTTCACTCTTCACATACTTAATATTGAGATTATGCTCTCTCTGTTTTGATATGTGGGCTAACTTCATTCTCTCCATCTGCCCGTGTCTACCACAGATAGTCATTTAAATGTGGCAATGGCGAGCGACTAAAAATGAGCGCAGTCCGACTGATCTGGGCCCAGTGCTGGCTTTGCTGACACTGTTTGTGCTGTTGTATTATTGGCTCTGAGGACCAGCCAACTGTGTGCACGTGTGTGTGTGCGCGTGTGAGTGAGTGAGTGAGTGGGGGGGGGTTGGGGTTGGATTTTGAACAATATCATACTTGTTCTGAACTGGGTGTTTTCCTTTGGAACTGCAGTAATAGACTGGAAACAGCCCAAGAAAGGCTCCAGACACTGAACAGCACATCAAAACACACTCCTGAGTTTCTTCAGTGTGAACAACATGTGTCTTACAAACAAATCAGTCAAAGGGCGACCACCTAAACCACAGCAGCATACTCCTCTACATGTGTTATTTTATATTAGAAATACACAGATTGTTGTTTTCGTTCTAAGAACTATATTTGACATCATAAACACTTGTTTTTGTAGCTTTTGTAGGAAATTTATGTTTATACTAACACACTGGCCATTTGCTAACTTGAATTTTCTCTGAAACGGCACCAGGTTAGAATTTGTATTGCACTCACTCCAAGAAATCAAGAGTGACACAGAGCTTTTCTGTACAAATAAAACTAGAACTGAAGATACAGACTCCAGGTATCTAACATTTTCTGACATGTATCTCATGTCTGTGCACACCTCGATGCTAGCTGGCAGTGGGATCCTTATGTACTTAAAACACTGAACATTGAATGATGTTCCAGCATGCTTTTCAAAAATTAATTTTATGATGTTTTGTTTTTTTTAATCACCAAAACAAAGAAAGATTTATCTAATTTCCACAGTAGAACAATAGTACACGATCAATGCACGCTGTTTGTCACAATTAAATGTCTTTACATGTCCTGATTTAGGAAAACAATTGTTGTCATTCATGTGCAGGACCCACAAAACCTCTACTGAATACTTTTATCACTGTGGGGGTTTCATTCTGCCCAGTGTATCCAGTCTGTGGTTCACAACGCACTGAGGAGGTAACAGTTGAGATGACACACTCCAATGGCACCTTATTTTCTCCAAGCAATGTGTACTTTATATGGGACTCAGCTGCCTTAATTGGATTTTCCTAAGTTTAAAGATTTTTTCAACCCATCTAGAAATCGCCTCAAAAAAAACAAAAACAACAATTGGACCCATGTCTCCTTTCTACTTACACTTCCAATTGCCACTTTCTAATTCTGATTTCTCCTCTTCTAAAAAGGCTGTAATAATAAAATAATGCCACTTACTAGTATATGTTTCATATGTAGAAAGATCTCTCACAACTAAATAAGACATTTTATGACTTTAAAATCAGTTTAAATACTGGAAAGAGCCGAGCAGGTCCTGTAGTAGTTGGAGCTAAGAAATGCTGAAATACAGTCACTTTAAATTTATTTCACCTCAAAAAAGGGGAGAAGACTTCAGAAACGACCAAGTCTATACACAAGTTGGCAGAGCTACAAAAACAAGGAGCTGAACTGGTAGATTACTGACTACTGTGTGTATAAGCATAGTGAGGACACCAGATACAATCACTGCCCATTACATTTTTGTCTTGTGAAATCACTCTTTGGCACATCAAGATTGTATGTTAATATTGATAAAGTATGCTGCTTTATTGCATGCATTTATTGTGCTCTGCTTTGCCACAATGTGTAATAACCTTTCTAACATATATCCAAGGCTGGGTCAAGACTGATTCTGGTCTCTGGGTGATCAATCATTGCAGCTCAACTGCATGCACAGAAAAGAGGAAAAAGAAACCATTAATCCTATCAAAATACCGGACACCTTCTCTAGTCTATCCAAATGTGCTACTAATAGGACAGCCTATAGAAGAACTGCAATCAAAATCTGCAGGATCACTCAGAGTTGAGAAATAAACCACTAAGTGCGCACAAAGAGGTGTGGAGTGAGGAGAAGCTGTAGCACCTGTGTCTCCACTGGGTGCACTGGGGCTACTTTTCGCTGCATTTTTTAAAATTTATCAGTGAGAATAATATTCAAAGCATCACTATAAGGACTCACAAATGTCAAATTCCTGGAGGGAGACTGCTGAAACTGAATGGACATGAAGGAATAAACAAAGTGAGGGGAAAAAAAAAATGACCACAAAGAGTGAGGATGAAGGAAGGGAAAAAGTCCCAGCATTTTTTGTTTCTGTCGGCTGGCACCGCATATGAAACACCGGCACACAACCACAAGGTAATTAACACACATAATGCAGCTTACACAAGAATAAATGCCAGTAGGTTGCATGCCTTGGCCCCAAAAAGACCAGCGCAGAAGTCTAATTAGTGAGTATCTAACCAAGCTAGCATCTCCGATCAGCTCCGACAGAGAACCAGCATCGCAGCCATGCAAAAAGGTGACAACCAAACTGAACTGTTTTCACAAAAAAAAAAAAAAAAAAAAAAAAAAACTGCTGGCTAGTTAATACAAAGGAAGCGGGAGGATGCACAGATACATTTGTTGCACCTTGAATCTTGCATCTAACAAAGCATGAAAAAATGAAAACTAATACTATAACTAAGCATCAAATGAAATAAAAAAACTAAACTATAATTTAAAATCCAAAGCTATTATAATCGTGGTTCAGACCCCAAAACACACCCACTGTAGTTATGAGTCTAAAACAAAATGATACAGACTTGAAGTCGAGTCTCTCACCTCTTGAGAACTTTGTCATGGGCGTCACTTCCCTGCTGAACAAGGCGATCCAGCACCTCCAGTGGTGAAGCAGACACTACCCCTTCCTCCTCTCCATCCTCCAACCCCTCCTCCCGCTGCAACAATCTCTCCACGGTGGCCTTGTGCACCGCCTCTGATGTCTTTTGGTGAACAAAGAGTGAAGCTGCCCTCGGCAGAGCTAGGTCAAAAAATGACTCATAGGGCACCGGGGCTGGCGTCTTGTTGCACGGACTCGGGGAGAACATCCCAAACTTGGTCACTTCATCATCCGGGGCAGAGGGGCTTCGGTGCAGGTGGTGATCAATAGGAGTGAAACACGTGTGAAAGGAACAAGACTGATCCAGGCCGAGAGCAGAATTCCTTTCTCCTCCTGCTCCCCCTCCTCTTTCACTGCCAACAGTGCTGCTACTTGCAGTGTTCTCTGATTTATCTGGTGTTGATACAGCATGGTGCGTGTCCCGGACGGGGCCTCCAGGCTGCGTGCTGGAGCGGGTCTTGTCTTGTGTCTGACAGCCAGTCAGGGTCTCAGTGGTGTGATAGAAAGGGGAGTCAAAGCCCCTGATGCCCGACAGATCCAGCTTTTCTTCAGTGAGCTTCCATAGCTCCTCTGTGATGGCAGCTGCAGTAGAAACAACATATGGAGGATTGTGATGGAGTTAAACCTGCATGTATATTCTGAATGTCAGTGTCTACTTAAATATTTCTGAAATCACAAAACAAGTGCCCAATAACAGCTATGCCATGAGAGTGTTTTTTTTTTTTTTAATTTAAGTAGAAATAAATGTTTTAGTCTAAGCAGGTAGCTTTAGAAACAGAGCTTGTGCCATTTGGCAGATGGTTTTGTTAAAGTCGTGTTTGCAGCACTGTAGATGCATTTATTTTTAGTACAAGTGGCTCAAGAGGGATTTAAACCAGTAACTATGCAGAGGAAGCTGAACACAGGCAATATAAACAAGGATGTGTTGGCATCCTGGATATTTAGTTCATGAGCTGAGACTTACCAGGGGAATCTGTTTATATAATTAAAATGTTGATTTAATTAAAACAGATTATCCTACTAACTCACTGTTCTCAGATATGGCATCCATTTTTTTTTTTATGTTTTTAATCTTTTGGGCTAGATTAGACCTTCTTTGGTTGACCTATGGCTTATAGCTGTTATGGCCTGTATTTGCTCACAATGGGAATGAATGCATTTCTGCAAGCTACAAACTCACCCTCTTCCTTCTCCTTTTCCTTTTCTGTTCTCAGCTGAAGCTCCATCTCCTGTTTCTTCATGAAAACTGAAAGCTCTGTCAGAGTCATGGAGATGTTCTCTGCAGCCCCTGCATCTGACCAATGAGAAATGTGTTTGCACATGGTGTCAAAAAATATATTGAGGAAAAAAAATACAAACAGTAAAGCAAAACCTGCGAAGACTACATTAACATAAATGATAATAAATGACAGCAATGACACACATCATGTCTAACCTTTGCTCGCGGCCACTTCTGAACTCTTCTCCAGTTCTTTTACTTGGTCTTGTCTCACCAGGGTGGGCTTTGTGCTCTCCCCGTGTCTCCGATCCTGAAAGTCAGACACAGTTAACAGTCTCATCACGAGATGTATTACAGATTGTGTTCTCCATTTCTTGTGTAATTCTTTGTACATTTTAAAGATATAAAGTTCTTTATTTTTCATTATTAAACAAGATTATGCAAATCATTTTGCCTCTTGTCATTTTTTCTGTTTAGATTTCAGATCCTTATTTAAGTGATTAATAAAAGAAAAGAAAGACAAAATACTGTGAAGAATAATCGCACTCTGCCCACTGTCTTTGTCCTTTTGCAATTTTATCATGCTGGGAAAAAGGCTGGTAAGATTTTTAAATCTGCATTTTAAAAGGACACACTTTCAGAAGGGTGTGGCGAGAGCATACTTTTCTTGGTGGACTGGACTGGACTGTGTTGGCTGGTAAGGAGATTATGGGAAAGTCATCTGATAAGGTGGGAGGTGGTGAAGAAGTGGCTGGAGTGCTGGAGGCAGGCGTTCCTTTTCCTCCTGCTCAAATCAAAAACAATCAGCAGTCATCAGAAAAGACGCTGCAGGACGTCACGTTAGAAAACAGTACAGTGTGATTTAGAATGAGGTACCTGATGTGCAGTGGAAGCGGGTGGGAAGATGTGAGGCACTGTGGGAGAGCTCCAAATTAGGCGACATGCCCCTTGAGGAAGGGGGTGTAGTCATGCCACACAAAGAGGAGGGGCTCCACAGAGGGTCTTTCCCACTGCAGGAGGAGTTGAGTTCACAGGAGTTCTGCAAAGAAGAGAGATGAGGGGGGAAAAAAAATATCACAACATGGATGAGAGTCGCACTGTAAGGTAACAAATTTTGGGAAATATATTGTTCTGTACACATTAAACTATTATAACTCAGTTAACAAAATTACAGATTCAAGTAGATTAGATCATTCCTTGCCAAATGTGAATGAATTAACCATAATTGTGATGTATAGGCCATCATCATGTAACCACACATTAGTCTCTTTCAAACTGTCCAGCACCCTGGATACCCAAGCTGACCTTCTCAAAAAATTAGGATGAAATAGTTTGATAAACTTTTTCATTCTGTTGTTGCATTGTAAGAATTAATTTACTGTCAGATGGTAACTTCACTGAATGATAAAAAATTATTAATTTAATCAGCAGTGGCTGTGGAGCGGGTGGATATGGGTGGAGCAAGCCACGTGTAAAATGGTGGATCTCATACATTTTCCAGATTGTCTGTCTGTCATGATCCTGGGAGAGGAAAATTCTCAAACACACCCCAGGGGGCAGAAAAACACCCAGACTCCTCCCCCGTACAGCTGGCCCAATAATTAAAAAGAAGAGACAGCATCTCCCCGGCAACAAAGTCCTGGTAGTCCTTACAGAGTGGTGGCAGGATGACCATGGGGGCATGGGGGCATGAGCTTGACCCTACCGCCTGCTGATTTTAAGGCCTCAAAAAACTCACTTTTTCCTCTACATTTTTCAAAAACATGGAGGATAGTTATTGCTCTTCTGAAGCCATTTGTAGGCCTTTGGGGACAAACTACCACCTAACTCTGACAGGTGCTATATGAGTGTAAACATGACCCTGTGTACAACAGCCAGCAGCAAGCAGAAGCCTAACAACAATGTGCTCCGGCATTACCCTCTGATCATCAATTACTGACAAAGCCTGCGTCCTAAACCAACCATTATGACACGTTTTGATCAAATTATGGATGAGCCTACCTGCCGTCTGGAGGTCTGCGGGCTGCGGTATGAGGATTGTGTCCCTGAGAAGGGGGGCAAGGACAGGGGTGGGGGCAGCGGCTGCCGTGGAGTCGAGAATGGGGTTGAAGAAGTGCTTCCTGTTGTCAAGAAGATAAATAGTAAGAACAAACCACAAATGGATGCAGCCCACAACTTGAAATCTGTCTCCTCTGTTTAGTGTTCTTTAAAACAGAAAAGTGAACATGTAATACCAAAAATACCTATTAGGGGTCTAAGCAATCCTTTTTATTGATGATTAATGTGCATTTTTCCTGCCAATATTACTGCAAATTATTAACAGTTCAATCAGGCATGATTTTGTGGCCCCTGAAAGGTAACTAGTTGTAGAAATTCTAGCAGAAAAGACAAGCATGCTAAAAACTTAAATCAATAAACTACTACTGTATCCTAACCTGGGCTGTGATGCACACCAATCATGTTTAACACTCATTAACGCAATCTAAACTTTTGGTTGATTTGCAGCAGCTATGTAAAAGGAAAAACATGAA
The DNA here is from genome assembly GCF_007364275.1 of Archocentrus centrarchus. Lineage (NCBI taxonomy): Eukaryota > Metazoa > Chordata > Actinopteri > Cichliformes > Cichlidae > Archocentrus > Archocentrus centrarchus. The sequence continues at coordinate 20,951,062 of NC_044357.1, forward strand.
AATGCAACAGGTAATGCCTCTTGTATAGCTTTTTCTTTAGAGATGATTTCATTTTTAAAATAGTATGATTATCCTTATTGGAAATAAATGTACTAGCTCGTGTGTACTCAGATTTTCACTCTAATATTGTTATCAATATTGGAGTTTCACATGCATAACTGACCATAGCTGCTGTGGAGGTCTGTGTAGGGGCTGGAAGTGCAGTCCAGTGGTCGCAGGTGGATTTGGGGATAAAAGTTCTCAGGCATGGTGGAATAGCCCTCCTCGCAGGAGGCCTCCTTGGGATCTAGAGACACTTTGGCACATTCGATGACGATATCATGGATTTCATACTTTTTCCATCTACAGAAAAGCAGAGCATTTATTAGACAAAGTCCTGCAGCAGACGCACAAAAATAAAGAAATAAAATTTAATTTGACTTACCTGGTGGGGTCAAGCTCATGATCCTTGGTTCCTGTCACTAATTCTGGATGAATACGAACGTGTTCAAGCATCGGCTGAAGGTTGGAGACAAATTTAATATCCATCATCATTTTGCTACCAACGCTAATGAAGAGCAACTAAGCACTGCAGCAGAAGCAATACTCACCTTAACTATTTCCTCAAAGGTTTCCATGTTCTCCTTCATGCTGTAATGGGAACGTAGGTAGGACACAAAGTTGCAAGGATACATGCCATAGAGACGGTGGAAAAGGGAATAGACGCTGGCGTGCAGGTGGATTAGGTAAACCTCTGAAACATTGCCTGAAAGTGAGGAAAAAAAATTGTTAGAGGGCCAAAAAAATAAGCTTGCTCAGCACAAAACCTGCATGTTTTAAACACCCTTTTACCTCCTACAGAAAACTATGCAAAGTCAAATACAACGTCCATGAGCCTGTACCAACGAACAAGTTTTAATTCTTAAGCATCAAGTCAGCAAGCTGATGACGACTCTTCAAAATGAACTCAAAAACTTTCAGAAAATGTTTTACTAATATTTTTGAGACATGACAGGAAGTTCCAACCTGGATTCTTCAGGTTCCAGGATGCCAAACGGCCAAAGATGTCAAAGTACTCCCACAGGTGTTGTTTCCCAGCTTGAGGGATCATGGGCAGCAGAGTGATCAGCACTAGCACTCCAGTTATGAGCACAACTACATCTGTATCCGTCTGCCATGATACCAGGGCAAAAGTATTTAAGTTTATGGTAAAGAAATACATTAAACAGGAAAAATAAAAGTTTACCACATTCATCATCTTAGTCTTAATGTATTAGCATACAATCTTCTGACTAGCACTAGTAGAGCTAAGGCTGATGACAGGGGGAAAGCTTTGTAGTTGTTAAAATAATGCAAACCAAAGTATAAAAAACACACTGAATTCTGGCACAGCCCCTCAACTCTGTGGGGCAATTTTTGTTTTAACAATTTATCCATCCTGTGCAAACCAGACTTGTGTCTCTAATGACTTCTGAATGCAGACAGTTAACAAATATTTGCTATTAACAGCTCAAAGATGTGTAAATGAACATCCAGATAAATAACTGCCTAAAAAGCAGAAACATTTTTTTATCTGCTGCTAAAACCTTTTAAATGGCAGCCGCGCACTATGCAAAATTAACTATCATCTAAAAGCAGATGGATGAAAAACCTCTGATCCACATCCATCCACACACACACTACTCAGTGCCTTGACAAGAAGGTTTCTTTGCTCATCGAGTCACATTTGGGTCGTTACCTTTAGGCATTTGAGCAGTGAGAGCAGCAGAGGGTATCGAGCAAGCTTGTGGATCCAGGACGGCTGCTTGCGGACTACATGGCCGAGCAGAGTGAGGGTGGGCAGCCGGCAGGCCTGTTTGGTCATACAGTCATTCATCTTATCTAGAAGGTGCTGTGAGGGAACGAAAGCTGGGTTAGGGTAGCTAACACCATCAGTATTCAGCAGAGACAGCTATTCTTCTTTTTAAACATGTTTAAAACTAACTTTATAAAAGGCCATAATGATCAGTCAATACATACAAGGTCTAATGTTTCTATCAGTAGTGCTTTTCATGAAGTTGGGTTTCTACCCTGAAAAGTGCCACGTCACAGTTAAACTACAATAAACTGCACATAAATTCATCTGAGCTTTTCTCACCTTATCATGTGGCTCTCTGACAGACGAGAGGATATGCACAGCCTGGGCGGAGTTGGTTTCCAAATAGTAGTCCACCAGCGCATTTAGCAGCATGGACCCACGTTCTTCAAGGAAAACAGGAAGGAGATTTTAAATAACAGTGCAATGGGAAGATATTTGGGGTAAGTTAAACCAGATGGTAAAGCAGGCATTATTTAAAGAATCAGGTGAAGTCTTCACACACTGGTCACACCTATCAAAGTTCAGTGGTTCCCACACACAGATTTTACTTAAGTGGGCTGCCAAGATATATAAACTGATTCCAAGTATATTTTGTGATGTATTATTTTATCCATCTGAAAAGATTAACTGCTACTTGAGCAATTGCATAATCGTCTCTTATTTTTAAAATTCAGTCACTGCTAACCAGCTAGCATCCTGTCTCCCATTTCCCTACAGACAGGCTGAGCAGGTTTCCTTCAGCTGCCTCGCAAAACAGTCAAACTCAATGTCCACCTTCTTGGACTGCAGCTCGCATTGAAAATCCATGTTCTGGTCTAATAGCGGCAGGGCCAGTTTGACCAGAACCAGTGGAGAACTGTTTATAGCGCCTCTATGCCAAGCTCACCAAGGCTGCAGAGCTGAACAAGGATTACCACTGCCAGGTGCAATTTAAGACACTGAAGTTGGAGTTTGTTAACAGGATGAAAAACTCACTGAAGCAGCAACTGAATACTGCTCAGTTATTTGCTCTTACAATATGCACACATGCGGTCACACCCTGTGTGACAAAACACTGACTTCTCATTCAAAGGCCCAAAGAGAGCTGAGCCCAGAATAAACCATGCCGACACACAAGTCAAGTGTCCTACCAGTGCTGAGCTGCTCGTTGATAAGGCCTCTGATCTCTTCTAGCTGGTGGAGGTCAGAGGTCTCCAAGAGTGGGAGGAGGTCCCCCACGTTGGGCTGCTCCCTGGCCATGGCGATGGCAGTGCTGGATGTGGAGGCAGCGTCTCTCTCACGGCGTCCGTCCCCACTTGCCTGGAGGACTCCTGGGGCCCACCCACCAATACAGTCTCCAGGCACCGCTACAATGCACCAAGACGAAATCAGAAACATTTCCAAGAATTAGTTTGAGCTCTGATCTAGGATTACTGCTTGCGTGACAATATCAACTCTAGTGGGACACAGGGTCTGTGCTGAAGGGAATTTTCCTAAATGGGGGGAAAAAAGAATTTTACCCTTAATGAGGGGACTTGTCCTTTGTGATAGCTACTCAGAAACAATGGCTCTGATTTAAGTAACATAATGGCTTTGTCATGGTATCCGTATCCTATCAGAGGGAGGTGTCTTGATTTCCTGTGAGGTCAAATTTACGCGTGAATGACTGCATCCATATTTCTATGCACTTTCTAGTTGTAAACAATGAAAATGTCTCTGTTATAAAGACATACAGTAGTCTCTCAGTCTCACCCCACAAAAACCATGTAAAAACACAAATTACACTTTCAAGGGTGCTACATAAAGTAAAAACAATTTTTCCTCTTATTCTGATAATTTGTGAAACAGTTATATTACTCTTGAGTTTATGAAGCCAAACTAACAAAGTTATCAAAAAGTACAACACTGGAAGGTGCAGAGGATTCCCCGGGAAGCGGGAAAAACCCTGACTGAATGATGCCTGTCCATTACCCAACAAACTGGTGAGCACAGTGGAACATTTAGCAGACTTGCATCTCTCTCTGGAGTTGCCGTTGTGTCAATGCATTCACACAATAGCAGCCAGTTAGATGAAAGTTGGCTTAAAGGGAGGGTGTCCCTAAAGGGAAAGAATATAAAACTGTAGTTACAGGTGACATGTTGCTCAGAGCTTGTGCAAACTGTGACGTCAACACAGACCAGTAACCGTTTATATTCGAGCCTGAGGCATTCTGGACTCACTGCAGTCTTCTCCGAAACAACAAGAGGGGAAGGGGACTAACCTGCTCACACACTTGTGTCTCTAACCTGGTGCTCCAGCCATACACACCAGGGTACAAAAATCAAGGTGTGTGCAACAACTTGAAAGGACACCAAAGCATAGCCAACAGCCACATTTTTAACACCGCTGTCAGGGAGCCACTGTTTGCAAGGGCAACAAAGGCAAGAATAAATTAGTTAATGAGGATGAAGGCCGAGCGGCTGCACCAAAGCCACTATGTAGTGAATAAGGAATGATCTGAACATCATCATCATGAAAACCTACTCTAGCAGAGTCCAAGAATTAAAGTACAAGGCTGTAAATGAGCATAACAGATCCCCATTCAGTAATCTATTGTACAAAACAACTGGAGAAATTAATAGGCTTGATTTGAGTGTGTGATAACAGTTTGATAGCATGAATTTACCAATGTTTCAAGTAAAGAAAACTGCTACATATAAACAAACTAAACACCTATAAGACCATAAGATACGGCTGAAAACTCAGAGAAATGGCGCCGGGTTAAGACCATTTTATCAAGCAGGTTATTTATGATGCCGATATTAAAATAAGTATGACATTTAATACAAAATGCAAATGATTTTTTAATAAGAATGGACCGTTTCCTCCAGCAGACATTCTGACTTTGTCATAGCAGAGAAAGCAGAGCTGTCACTATTAATCAAACATTCGACTAAGTCATGACAGTTTGACGTGCTTTTCCTACAGTGACAGGCCAAAAATGTGGAACAAGCCTATGCATTTTGTTTTTGAAGGCAGAAAATTAAATCTTTTCCTCAGGGAAGCACAGGCTCAGCAAGCTATAACCAATTTTCCATCAAAGTCCTGAACCACACGCAGTTTTATTGACATAAACAGACCTAAACCGCCTTGCTCACCAAACACACTGCAGGACAAATAAAGAAAAGTTCAGAGAACGGACTTGGAGCGGATTAAGCCGTGTTGATGGATCCAACTATGTGACCTGCTTCTAATCTGACCTTAAGGAGAATCCATTCAAATCCTTCCTGTTTACTATCCGAGCCCTGAATGAGAAGCTCATTCAAGAAATACATTATATAGTAATTATACAGTATGTATAAGTATGAATGTACTTTTATAAAAAAAAAAAAAAAAAAACACCAGGGCCTAATGTGTTTACCATTTTAGGAGATAAGACTGTTTGTTGTCTGTGATACGTTTAGGCTAGACGCTGAGTCAGCCATTCGAAATAAAAGGAGGCCAGAGGATCCTTGCAAATCTCCATCTGAGAAACAGGCGTTAATAATCCTGATAGGCAGGCCATTATCTTCGGGGTGTCTGCACCCAGCAGCTCCTTCCCCAAAAGGAGTAATGAATCAGCACCAGAGATCTAATTTCAGCTCTTAAACCACATCCCCTAACAAGTTAGAAGATGATGGGACTCAGTTTATCCACTGCTGGTTGTGGTTTTTTTTTTGTTTTTTTTCCCCCTCCTTGTTTTTGTTTTAATAGCTCACAGGGAGTAAACTATCACTGCAAAATATTGAATCTTTCACTGTGGAGTCACATGCTACAAAAACAAAGATAACAGGAGCTAATCTGCAGAAAAGAAATGAAGCAACATCCAGTGTATTTCCACTGAAGTCATGTGTCACTGCCCCTCTGGAAGGAAACGTGACAAAAATCAGTCGCTCTGGGACGCTCATATTCAAAACAAATTAAAATGAGACGATAAGTGTTCGCACATGTTCCCGTTTGTTGACTCACAGACAAAAGTCACAGCCCAGTTGTCTTCTTTTATCAATTAACTGCTGAGTCACGGGGTTGAGAGTCGGGGTGTGGAAATAAAAGAATCTTGCAGGGACAGGTCAGTGGTGTAAACATGAGTTAGCCTCAGTGTGATCTCAGGCAGCTTGGGAATGCTCAAGAGCAAACAAAGAACCTTTATGCAGTCCGAGCGCTTCCATGTACACACTGAAAATTATATTTGGCCATGCGCGAGCTGTTAGCAGCAGCCTTCTATTCTCCTGCATGAATATTTAAAAGCACAGTGATAAAGAAGGCAAAACGGCCTGCTCGGCCCATTTGAATACATTTTTAAATCAGATACAGGCTGCAGAGGTTTACTAGACTGAACAAGCATACAACAGATATTCCATTACTGCGTTATCTAATGATCGGAAAAGGGAAAAATTCCCATTAATTTTTCCCAGAATTCAGTAACAACCTAAAACTGCTTCTTTTGTTTGACAAACAAACCAGCCCACTTATGCCTACTTGTTTTCGCCCCATTGTATTAATTTTCTTACTGATTTTTTTTTAAGTCTATAAAACATCTGAAAACAGCTAAAATGTCTGTCGCAGTTTGCAAGAGTCCAAGGAAAGGTTGCAAGATTATGATTAAGAAAATGATTAATTACTATAGATGCAATTAATTTTGTCAGGCACTAATTAATTGAATAATCACAGTTAAAATAAAAGCAGCAGGTCTCCGCATGTTGTAAGCTCAAAATGAATGAACAGATGAGAGTACACATTTAAAGCATATTATGCACACTTGTTCTTAGACATGAACTCCTGATAATGTAAGAATGAGGTCTGGATGTCTTCCTTGTAGCTCTTCTGATTCAGTCTCACTGCTGTGTACTTTATTATAGTCTGTGTTGGGTTAGGCAAGGGGTGCTGTCTGGGTAGTGTACATGTGAGGCTGAACACATGACATCCACTTGCCTCATGTAAGTTTACCAGACAATTACTAGCACCACTGGATATCACACAGACTTTGTACCACAAAGCCGGCAGGATAAAGACTGTCAAATGTCCTCTTAACTGAGCTGGACATTTCAGGGTAGATTCTTGATAAGTTCAGGGCTTCACAACTAATGAGGATTTAATTTAAGCATGCACAGGAAGATTGCAGGCTAGGTCATACATGGTATAACATTTTTTTGAAATGTGAAACCAGTCTCGGCCCATTTATTATGATCAAGTTGTTAGGGTGGCTTAAAAATCAAAATAAATATCACAGATGAACAAAAAATGAATATTCTAAATAAGTAAAAGTGTCATATGTAAACATCTCTTCAGGCAATGTGTTATGTTGGGATTTTTATATATATTGCAAAGGCACAGCTACTAGTGCCGGCGTGTTAACAGCTTAGGCAATGTGACAGGTAGAAACGAGACATGGCGACATGGTGGCAGAGAGGTTGAGGGGGTCAAGCTGTGAAACTAGTGACCCATTTCGTCTCTGGAGTGATGGAAAAGAGGACGGACATTGACAAGCCAACGAAAAACAAAAGGATATTAATGATTGGCATGACAATATGAAAAAGCTGCTGAGGTGAATTCTGGTAATTTGCTGGTTGTGAATGAGACACTGCAGAAAGCAGCAAAAGGGATGCATAACGAAGCGTAAAAAGACAAAAAATACACAGAAGCCGTGATGACAGAATAAATAGTGGCGTGGATGAGGAGAGTCGTACACAGCCCGGACAGGCCGAGATCTGGGGCTGAAAAACAGCAGAGCTCCTCGCTGTATGTGGACTGACCAGTGGCTGCTGCCTGTCGTAAACAACTCGGAGAGAACAATGGGCAGGGTTGGGTTGACTTTATCCGATTATAAAACTATGTAGGCACCCCTTCTGTGGCAAACCGAGCACTGCTTAAAAACCCCTCAATAAAATCCAGATAAAATCAGGATGAAACGTTTAAAGCGTGAACATATACCCATCACTGGTCTTCCCAAAAACAAGTCAGTCCCACCGCTGAGAGCTAACGTTAGCTGGGAGCAGCGACCCACACTCGGCGGAGAATTCCCTCTGCCTGTCAGCCGCATTAAATCAGCCAAAAAACAAGCAAAACTACTCGCGTTCACCAGAACGTAACATGTTTGTTGAGATTCGCAGTAAGAAAAACAGGCAAGACGTTAAAAAATCGGACCTGTTTACCTGTTAGAGTAGCTGCACTCCACAGGGCGCCGCCATCTTGAACAGCTCACAGCCCATCCCACCGCGATCAGCCTACGCTCTCAGCCTGTATGCAAAAGTAATCCCTTAATTTAGAGCACTGCGCGTCATAACCGCAACTTTTACACGTCAAAATCAATTTACTTAAAAAAAATAATAATCTAAAAGTTTACTGGTCGGCCTCTACTAAAGCTAGAATTAGCACTTGCATTACATATTTTTATATTTTAGCTGCATTGCAAAGCTAAGTAAAGCTAATAATGTTTTTCCAATCTTCCTATTGGTGCATGGATGAAGCGTGCGTGATGCGGTTTTCGCGTGACCATTAGTCGTTTTTTCTTTTCTTTTTTTTTTTTTTTAACCCAGGTGGGAGTTAAGGAGGAGGCGGTATGGAAGCTCATCCATGCCATGAATAACATAAACAAAGTGGTCAAAAGTTAGAAATGGCACAAATAAAAAAAAAATCAAATGCTGGGGAAAAATATTTTAAATAAAGTTTATTTCATGCAAGAGAGCAACAAAAAAAATTACAAAATGGTCAGGCAGAAAAATATTTTCTTTTTTCATAAGCTAAAACTGTAAAAGTTTGGGTTTATCATTCTTCTAATAGTGACTTATTCGACAGCTAGAGTTTCAGTGGACAGACATTGCATGTCTTAACAAGGTTTTTAACGTGAAATATTTGCAGGAACATGTTTTGGACAAGAAATGTACAATAACCTGTGGCTATGACATTGACCCTTAAACATTTTATTACTAATTTGCGTGTTATTCTGTCACAGCAGAGAGAAAAGAGAGGAGAGACCCAGAGAGCGCAAAGAAGTGTGAGAAATATGTACTGTATGATAACAGTGGTTATATAGGCAGAGATGAAGTTGGGAGATAGATGACTTGATGACATATTAATAGTCTAATATCTGATCATGTGGCTACATAGCCTTAGAAACAAGCGACAACATAGTGAGCAAATGCACATCAGTGCGCTCAGACAAACACACAGATGTAGATAGATAGATAGATAGTGTTTATTTGTCACATGCGCAGTTATACACAGTACAATGCACAGTGAAATGTATTTTGTACCTGCAACCATATATACACACACATATAAATAAGAAGAATAAAAATAAAAATAAGTAATTCACACTATACACTATATACTATACACTATACACACTTACATGGAATTATAGAATATTATAATATTTACATTGTGCAATAATAGTCCAGTTAGGGCTCAGAGTTGAGCAGACGGATGGCTTGTGGGTAAAAACTCTTCTTCAACCTTTCAGTCTTAGTCCTCAGGCAGCGGTAACGCCGGCCTGATGGGAGCAGGAGAGTGTCCAGGGTGGCTGGGCTGTTTTAGGATCTTCATGGCCCTCAGCCTGCACTGCTTGGTGTAAATGTCCTGCAGGTTGGGGAGGGTGGTTCTGATGGTCCGTTCAGCTCAATGAACCACCCTTTTTATATCCATGAAGTCCTGCTTAGTGCAGTTTCCCATCCAGGTGGTGATGCTCCCACGCATGATGCTCTCAATGGTGCAGGTGTAAAAGTTCCTGAGCACCTTGAGTGGGAGCTTGAAGTCTCTCAGCCGCCTGAGGAGGTAGAGACGCTGTCTGGCCTTCTTCACAGTGATGTTAATGTGATGAGTCCAGGACAGGTCCTGTGAGATGGTCACTCCCAGGTATTTGAAAGTGTCCACTCTTTCCACCTCAGCACCACCGATGACAAGTGGATTGTAGTCCCTCTGCTGCTTCCTGCTGAAGTCCACAATCAGTTCCTTCGTTTTGCTGACGTTGAGCAGGAGGTGGTTCTCCTGGCACCAGTTCTCCAGGCGGGAGACCTCTCTCCTGTAGGCTGTCTCTTCATTGTGGGAGATCAGTCCCACAACAGCAGTGTCGTCAGCAAACTTGATGATGACGTTGGACTCTGACGTGGCCTCGAAGTCATGGGTGTACAGTGAGTACAGCAGAGGGCTGAGGACACAGCCCTGGGGGGGATCCAGTGTTGAGGGTCAGGGAGGATGAGGTGAGGTGACCCACTCGTACCACCTGTGGTCTGCTGGTCAGGAAGCTGTGAACCCACCTGCACAGGGATGGGCCCAGGGATACACCTCTGGTCGCAGCTTTTGGAAACTGCATACAAACTCATATTTAGGTGTGAGAACATTTTGTTAAACTAGAACCAGCTTTACCTTGATGTGAGTGTTTCTGTGACTTCCAGACTAAAGTTACTGGAAACTGTTTAAGTTTCCTGCAGCAGTGTGCTCACTATACACTGTAGGTCTGTGTAAAAATACATACAGTTTATGGTCTCTGCCCCCTGCTGCTAAAGCTTCAGCTGCAATCTTGAATGACCCTGCTCTCACATCTCAGTCCTTCCTGATGGGTGGTTTCCTACGAAGCTCATCAGTTCACTCGTGTTTGCTTATATCAGGTTGCATAATCTCCCAACACAGAAGACCAAAATGATAGCTGCCAAGTGACAAGTCTTCAGACTCTGAGAGTCAAAATAAACATATCCACATTCATTACTAATCCATATATTCGTCTTCTTCTTTTTTTTAATTGAATAAATTAGTCAGGACTTACATTCAGTTTGATCCAACAATGTGTGTGAGATTTGGAAACATTTTATTTGAACTTCATCTGGTTCTTTCTTTAGACTTTAATTTAGATTCATGGTTCAAAACCACCCCCAGCTTTCAATGATACAAATTTTCCTGCATAATCATATCATGAGGGTCATGGGTTCATCTCTTACTGGATTGCTGTTTCATTTAATCATCAAACCACTGAAGCAGTCATAAATCACGGATACATTTTGGCACCTCAGACTGCTGTGTAACTCTTTCATGCATCGTCAGGTGATAAAGCGGGACTGATTTAAACTCATGTTGTTAATCATGCAAGTTCAGTATCAGATATACGATGCTGTACTTTTAACTGCTTGTATTACAGGATTTCCTTCAGATCTCACTTTAACAGAAATGCTGTTCCTGCTGTTTCAGCTCTATTTGACTGCAGTGGAAACACCAGTTTGGTCAAACACTAACTTTATGTAACGTTCGGATCCACTCATGATTTCCAATTAGGACACTTCAGGACAGGATTTGCATAATGTAATGTCAGTATGTAACGTTGTGGAAGGACCTGTTTGTGGTTTTGCTTCCTGTAGAGGAAACAAAAATTTGGGGGTTAAAAAAAAATAAGGCTAATTTGCTGTCTCAAACTTCAAAAAACCTGGTGGAATATGCAGGATCTAGATTAGAGCTAGTAGGTTCAGGGGTTTTCTTTACAAGCTCAGAGAATATACAAAATACGGTTGTGGTAAAAAAGAAAGCTCAGTCTTTCAATTCATGACATAAATTCACGACATAAAAAATCATCTGGTCTCCAGCGGGTCTTAAAATAAAGTAAATAGAACCTTGGATAAACAACAATACGTGACATATTACACCATATCATTATTTAACAAAAAATAAGCCAAAATGCAGAAGCAGTGCGTGAAACATGAAGCGCACCCTTAGTGCTTAAGAGCATAAAAAGCAGCCAGGTGCTGCTATTCAAATGCACTTGATTAGCAACATCATCAAGTGGGACAACCTTGTTGGTCTTGAGCCATCAGGCATCTTACCTCAACGCCAAGGAGGAAAAATATTGAGAGCAATGACCTTAAAGAAGCAATTCTTGTTGCCAGTTAATCTGGGAAGGGTTATAAGCCTGTTTCCAAACAATTTGAAGTCCACAGTTCTACAGTGAGAAAGATTATTTGCAGGTGGAAAACAGAGAGAGAGAGATGTTTGGCCATAATGCACAGTGACACGTTTGGCAAAAAGCAAACAGAGCATATCAGCTCAAACACATCTTACCAATTGTCAAGCGCGGTCGTGGAGGGGTGATGATTTGGGTTTATTTTGTGGCCACAGGATCTGGGAACCTTGCAGTCATTGAGTTGACCATGAACTCCTCTGTATACCAAAGTATTATAGAGTCAAATGTGAGGCTATCTGACCCACAGCTGAGGCTTGGCTGAAAGTGGGTCATGCAAATGGACAATGATCCCAAGCACAGCAGCAAATCTAAACAAAGAGGCTGAAAAAGAAACCAGTGAAGGTGCTGCACTGGCCCAGTCAAAGTCCAGACCTCAACGTGTCTGAAATGCTGTAGTGGGACTTTAAGAGAGCTGTGCATAAGCAAATGCCTAGAAACCTCAATAAACTGAAGCAACATTATAAAGAGTGAGCCAAAATTCCCCCACAGTGATGTGACAAACTGATAAAGTCATACAGAAAATGATTACTATACGTTATTGCTGCTAAAGATGGAGCTACAAGCTACAAAATCAGGGGCGTAGTTAGTTTCCTACACACTGCCTCTGCATTTTCGTTTAGACTTTGTTAAATAAATGACACAATGTAATATGTCTTGTGTTCAACATCTGAGGTTCTATTTATATCTTTTTAGGACCTGACAAGGACCAGATTATATTTTTTTATTATGTCCTGAGTGAGTCTGTATGTGCTAATACTTGTGTAGAAAGTGGGTGGATAAGTTGGATCTTAAATACTGTAATTGAGTGATTAGTTGATAAGAAGCAACTGTGTCAGCCAGAGATCAAGCAGGAACCAGGAAGTAGGCATGCCCCCTCGGAGGACTCAAGGGAAAAATATCCACTCATATGCATACGCACCAGGCAGAGGAAGAGAGACAGAAAGCAGTGGAGAGCACTAAACTGCTTTATTTGTCTTTATTATATATATTATAGCCCATATTTACTAAATTTACTCTAAATAAAGTGCCAGTCATTGATATTGTATTATGAGTGCATTTTATGCAATGCTTTCATTTTAAGTGTACTGTGCCTGTAACACTCACACAGCAGTTTGTGAAATAGTTACAATGTAAATATTTCCAGTCCGTGTCATTGAATTTGTGTCCATACACATGAAATTATTTGTTTTAACTTTAACCAGTAAAAAAGAACACATCTGATCGTCACGAGGGGTCTGCAGTGGTGTAAAAACTTCACCGCCCACATCAGAAACCACAAGTTTCTCAAGGGAAAGATTTTTACGCTCCAGTCAGATTTTAAACTACTGGGTTAATTTTAGAAATTAAGATCAGATCTTCTTGATCTGAGAGACTGTCAGACCAAGAGGGTCGCGCTCTCTTTCACTGAGTCACAACTTGTGAAATTTAAACGCAAACAGAAACAAAAAAAAAAACATCCATGAATAGATGCTGAATGTGTGCACACTCAGAGTAAAACATGTGCTGCAGGCTAAAGTTGTACAGGAGCACATGGTGAGACAGTTGTGTACAAACGCAACTTAGAAAAACGAAAAAAAAAAAGCATGCATTCACCTATCAACACAAGAAACAGATTATTGGCTAACTAGCTTGTTTTTCATGCCAACAGAAAAGACAACAATTCTAATAATATACAAAACAGACAGTTTTTATCACAACTGATAAATAATAACTTTGAAACATCTTAAAACTTACAGATATGGCCTCCGTTGGATCAAGTGTTCTTCCACCATGCACAAACTGAGGAGCCTGTCTCACCATATGCTCCTGTACAACTGTAGCCTGCAGCGCATGTTTTACTCTGAGCTAGAGATGGCAGCATAGGACTGAAAAATGAGATCTCTATGAATTTATGCCATTTGACATGTCATGCAGAGGCCACGACACTACGCTGACAGTTTGACCTTTACAAAAATGTGCCCATCATCGCACAGAACTAAAATAGATTTGTGTGTGACCTTAAAAAAGAAGAAAGGTGAGATCAGAGCAGTGAGAAAATGCAGACCAGTCAGTAAATACATCAGTAAGAGAGATGAGAGCATGTTTCCTGATTTAATAAGTGCTTAAACTGACTGATTTGGTTTGATGTGAATTAATATGCATGCATATTAAACTAGATGTCCCTCTGTCATCTCAGCCTTAATTATACATGATCCTTTCCTGCAGAATTGTTATGGCATTTGGTATGAAATGCACTGTCCAGTACCTAATGCACGATGGAATTAGTTTAAGGTATGTTTCAAAAAAGTATAAAGGAAAATATATAGATGGAAGACATGAAATCATAAAGACAGAAAACATAAAGAAATATGCCTTGAAAATAGACAATACACAATGAAACAAATGGGCAGAAATAGGAGTCAGAACTGGAAGAAATGGGCTGAATGAAACTGGATTTACAACTAGAAAAAACAAAAACCCCTCAGATGCATCCATAAGGCTTTAGGAAAGTTATTGGTTTAGCCAAGTAAGCAAAGAAGGCAGTAAATAAGATTTACTTTTAATTAAAGCTGTACACTGCTTCTACCTTCCATCATTTTTACATCTAGATTCTGTTAAATTATTTGCTTCTGAAATCAGTTAAATCTGACAGTCTACAGCAATGGAGTATTTTTACTGTTCAGAAAAAAACAAAGGGACTTCTATGTTTTTGTTTCATAGGATGATTACTTGCTTTCTAATTAAAAAGAACTTTTGGTGAAATCAATCGTATTTTAATTTGTTGTGGTTTTGTCATGAGAGGTTCAAACCAATCTGTTCAAATAGGCCTCTGCCAGAGGGGTTTGGAGATAAAGATAAAAGCTAACTATTAAATCAACCCATTTGTGGATTTTGAAAGGCATGCATCCCTAAATTTTAATCAAACGGGCTTACTAAATATCAGCTGATCTGTACAGGACAAACTACTAGAGTGCTTAAAATACTTAAATCATATCACAGCACTAATGAGGGCTGAGGAAATGTCACTGGAAGCATTTTGGAATTAGATGTAAACCCCAGAAAACATCCAATAAATTGTAAGTGCACGTGTGGTAGACACACGCTTTTCAACCTTCCGAAACCACAAAATGTCTGCATCATTCTAGACACACAAATTTTGCCTAGGCTTGCACAGGAAAATGTCCACCTCTGAAAACAATTCGTCCATCAGCTGACAGTGACAATCATGTAACGTGTAATGTATTGCCCATTGCATTTGGACATCACCCTGTAATGTCTGGTCTGCAAAAACCCAAACCTCAAGTCCAGGAAGTAGTTTGTGTTTGTGTAACTCTCGTATCAGGATGCCTGACCTGAAAGAGAGGTTATTTTGACTGTAGTGGAAAAAATGGCGACCAAACGAGATGCTTGGGGACTTTTTGCCTTTGGATTTCAGCCAAAATGGCCACAAAATCAAGGTTTGTACATTGTTCATAGACCCTTCCTTAGCCTATGGCTTAAAATCAAATAATTATTCAGTTACCACGCATTAAAAAAAAAAAAACCCAAGCTAAAATAATGCAACAATTCCTTCCCCACCACTCCCAGCCCAAGCCCCCTCTTAAGTCTCTAGCAATTTCAGGCACTCAGTAGCGGTCTAGGCCTTCCCTCTGTCTGAGTCAAGTTGCCATATTGCAAATTTGGACTGGAATTTCAGGTTACAGATTAATGTATGTGTGCTCAGTTAGTATTGAATATACTGTTTCTGTGCATTTGAATAGAAGTTAGGAAAGCATACTCAGCTGATCTTTTTTCCTAATTTCAGAGCAATGGTAGCAATGTATCTGTCCAGCTTGTCCTCTCAGTCTATCTATGATGGGATCTGCATGTCCATTTACTCATGATTCTTTGGCCTGGAGAGTCCAGGTATTGCTTCATGCTACCAGTAGTGACACAGATGATACACAGCTGTAACATCTGTCCACAAACTGATACATTTTTCAATCAATACAGATTGTCAGGAACCTTGACATTATTTTGGACAGTCTTGATAATGATATTAATGTCACCGGATCTGCTTTCTATCATTTAAAAAAAATATATAAAAATTTAGAAAATTCTCATCTAAGACTGACTGAGAAACCAACTTGGTCCAAGCCAGAGTCTATGAAGGAGTATTAGGGCCACAATAAGAAAAAAATATGCATTTTGAGAATGAAGTCAAAATTTTTACAATAAAGTCCAAATACTATTTTGAGATTAAAGTTTTAATTTCAAGTCAAACAACTGCCATGGCTGCTATGCCCTCTACAAAATGCCTTGGGTAGATAAGTTAGTGAAACAACTCGATCAGCTGCTCTACTGTGTCTTGCGATTCTACATATCCCCTCTGTACTGCACGAAGGTGCAACCATCAATATCCTCGCATCTGTCCAGTGCCAGTTTGTGTGGTTTTTCCTTCTGAGCAGATGCAGCTTTCTGCACCATCTCTTTTAATGTCCTCATACTTATACATACTTATACTACATCGTGTTTATGTACTAAAAGAGAAATAATGTCCTTGTTACTAAAACCAATTCTAAAGTATAGTTTCACTAACTCATAACACAAGACATTCTGGAGAGGGTATAGCAGCCGTGGCGTGGCAGTTGTTTGACTTGAAACATCAACTTTAACCTCCACATTTTGTCTTTGTTCTCGAAATTTGTTTTTCTTAATGTGGCCCTAATACTCCTTTGTAAAAGGGTGGCGAGGCAGGTGAGTTTTGTGACTGGTGTACTGGTGAGTGATGATTAGATGAGAAAGGTTCATCAGCTGAAGAGCCAGACACCAGGCCTGCCCACCTCCTCCTGAGAGCAAAGGAAATCCTGACAGCCCCAGACCATGACAAAATGTCTGTTCCAGAGTCTCGTCAGCCCCTAAAAATGTCCTTAAAAGTAATAATTTTTCAAGAAGAAAAGGCATGAATGTCTCTTTTAATTTTTCAGTTGTTGGTACAGAAGACATGACTTTTGAAAGTTGCTTTTCATGACTTAAATGCTGCACTATTCATTCGTTACCAGGTATTATACCATTGGATGTGGTGAGGAATATGTATCTTCAAGCAAATTGTACTTATAAATTTTCACTACTTATCAATATAAAAATGACTTGTATGAGATCATGGAATAAAATGTCTTGTCTTTGGACTGACATTTTGAGGTTTGTGCAGCTTCTTTGCTGACTGCTCCACAACCATATCATGGTAAAAATGACTGAATTGTTGCAAATATATGTTGGGTTTTTGTATTAGAATACAATATTTTTTATTCTTTAAAATATTACTTGAGGGAGGAAGCATTTGTGGCAACTACTTGGGGGATATGTACGGTGGCATGAGCTCTATATCCCTCACAGGTTCAGGGAATGCCAGTTTCTCTAGCCTAGAAAAAAAAATCGGGTGCCCGGTCTGATAATCAACTTTTTATTATGGAAACACAAATCCTTGTTTTCATCTGTGTCAACAGTCCAGAGCTGAGGGAGGTGGTGAAGGTTCTACATCATTGCCCCACAGCAACTCAAGCAAAGACGGGAAACACCATGCCAGAGTCCCAACTAAGGGCTTCCATGTGGCAGGGTCAGCATCTTTAAGTTTAAAAAAAATAAAATAAAGACGGATTCTCCTCAATATTAACACAAACTTAATCCTGTTGGCTAATATACTTGGCAAGATTTCCTGTAATGATGGTTGATCTGTCTATATGCCTGCAAAGCTGATGGGTTAATTTGTTGTGCTAGTTTTTGCAAACAAAAACCTCTAGAAAAATGGGTTTTTGTTTGGAAATTATCCAGCTCATCAATCCAGCACTTTCAATTAATGAGTTATTAAACCTTATAGGCAGGTTAATGCATATTGCTATTGAATGAGCCAATTTCTGTGACAGCATGGAGATACATGCTCTGCAATAAGAAAATGACATCCCAGGGTCCACTTACATCTTCACCACATCCTTTTTTCATTTGGGTCCCTGTGATGCATTCATGGTGCAGGCATGAAGTTACGGTCACAGTACTCAGCATCTTAGTTGGCTATAGAAGAGGAGCGAGCATGCACAGACTAACTTTTAAGTATCAGATCATTACAAATGTCACCAGACACCTTTTCCACAGTGTTACACAAAATGTGTGCGAGTGAGTGAGAGGGAAATAAAAACAAGAGAACAAGAGAGGAAGGATGGTTATTTTTAAAGGTAGACGCTGCTCAGCAAGTAAAAATTTATATATTTATTCCTAGTTCATTTTAGAGGTTTTAAATCAGATAGTGGCTTTATACATGATTTGTGCTGAATTATGTTTTTGTGAAACATCTTGCAAAACAAATTATAGTAACTGTGTTATTCAGAGGATGCGTGAAAAAAAGCAGTTTGGTGCAGGCTAAACTGGTTAGTTTGCAGTATTGCACTGTGTTGGACTGGTTACATCAAGGTTAGCATTAGTTTATATTTACAGTGATGACAATGATGATTCACTCACTGTATTACACCTTTTATACGAGCGTTATGGTGTCTAAGGTTTGGAGATCAGCCACAGTTCACATAACATCTGTATTTTATTGAATTCAGCTGGCTAAATCCACAAAGAGCAGTGAAGCTCAGCACTGTTGCCAACTTACATTCAGCCATTTGCAAAGTCAGTTAAACAGGTAAACAAAGGCTTCCAATGAGCTACAATAACCCTAAATAAATGAGTCTAAACACTAACACCTAAAGCAAAAGTCTATTATAGTATGTACACGACTGTTGATCTCTGCTTGCAACAAGCCACAGGCAACTTGAATACTACAGTATCTAAGTGGTCCACGGGATGAGCTTTGGTGACCAAGTGGAAACAGCTGTGTTAAACAGAGAAAGAGGTGACAGTGAAATGAGTAATTAGGCAGTAGAGGTACACAGAGAACAATCTTCTATGGCCACTGGAAAAATATTACACCTGTGAATTTTAATGTATGATAACAAACATTTGGGTTTTTATATCATGCTACAAATCATTCATTTGTTGTCAGTGATCCATTATTTTGTTTCAGACTAAATGTGTCAACTTAGTAAACCTGTACAAGTGACCTTAGCAGTATGTTAGACAGCCCATCTTCAAAATAATGCTGGTACAGATCTCCTTAATGTTGGAAGTTTTCTCATGATGATGATGATTTTTACTTGCAGTTGGGCAATATCCACAATGAGTCAGCTAGTGATTCATCCCATCCATCCATTCTCTTCTGCTTATCGTCTTCAGGATCGCAGGGGGGCTGGAGCCTATCCCTGCTGCCATAGGGCGAGAGGCAGGGTACTCCCTGTACACATCGCAAGCCTGTCGTAGGACAAATACAGACAACCATTCATACTCACATTCACACCGATGGGCAATTTAGAGTGACCAATTAACCTAACCCCAGTAACTGCATGTCTTTGGACTGTGGAAGAAACCAGAGTACCTGGAAGAAACCCACCAGACACGGGGAGAACATGCAAACTCCACACAGAGAGGCCTGGGCCAAGGTGGAATTGAACCCAAACCTTCTAGATCTACCTGTGAGGCAGCATTGCTAACCACTGCACGGTGGTGTGGAGCTAATTCAGAATTTGAATTATCCATCTGTGTGGGATCACAGCAAAAACACTGTCCAAGTCAGAGTTTGCTCTTGTCTAGTGATGGGGAAAGTCAAAGCCCGTCATGTAGAACATTTGCTGACAGCAGTTCAATAGAAGATCAGGAAACAGCATTATAGCCTTCACTGTGGACAGTCAGGGCTAATGATGTATCAAATACCAAGTGACAGGTATCTCAACCTGTAGCTGATAGCACATATTGTATCTCAGCTTCATATCTGTTCCAGCTACAGGACACGGATACAGGGCACCTGTCAAAATTTTCCTGAGGCCCTTATGGCCGAAAAAAATAAAAATATATCTAATTCTTTCTCATGCAGCAGCTACTCACTGTTAACACCAGAACTCCCAAAGTGGTCATTGTGACCATTTTCAAATTTTGCAGTGTAATATCTTTTTTGCTATTATGTAACTGTAGGACCCTGACTTTTCCTAAATATGTGTATATTTTATTCTAACATTGTAATTTTAAAAAAAAATTACAAGACACAATAGAGTTATGACTGTTTCTACCTAGAACTCCCATAGGTGGTCATTTTGACCACAATACATTATTTGCATAAATTTATAATAAATAAATATGACGTGTATAAATATAATTTGTAATCAATAAAAGATCAAAGAATACATTGATTACCAATCAACTAAATATGGTTGTGGCCATGGTCATAGCTGTCATGTTGACTATATGCATATACAGCGTAATTTGGTGAAATTGGATGCTTTTTGACTCCTGATAGCTGCCACCTGCTGTTGATGGGCAAAGTGTCGTTTTGGTATTCTCAAGAATTTATAAACAGGGGACTGGACATTATTTAAACCCTAGTGGGGGCTGTACCCTTTGGAGGTGGTTGATGACTGATTATTTTTCATCATCACATGAGCCAATGTGTGAAAAAAAAACATGTGGATCATTACAACAAAGGGTTTCCTGTGAAACCACTGTGGTACCTGTGAGACCTGGTCACTTCAGGTGGCCTCAGTAGGTAACTTAAAGTAAGGTGTAAGTGGGGTTTGAGGCACGTGGAAGGGATCTCTAGATTGTATTGTAGGAAGCTGACAGCTGGTATCATAAACCACCACCTCTGTTCAATGATTGGACATTGAGTGGACATAGATGGACTCTTTGACTCCTCTTTCAAACCATCTTTGTTCTCAGTCCAAAATTTGAACAGTGGCATCTTCAAAAGACGTGGTTATCCCAACTGGGCCTTCAACAAATCAGTGAAGATGAACAGGAAAGAAAGTCGGACACCAACTAGGAAGAAAGAGCAAACCTGCAACATTAACTGTAATCTAGCAGGTTTGTCAGCAAAATGCAGGAGAATTTTCTCCAAGCATGACATGCCAGCCACACTCTAGGACAAAGTGGTCCCAAGGACAAAACTCCCAAACACAACTCCATCTTAATGTGCTGTGCAGTGCAGCAAAGAGGGACTCAACAAAGGCCTAACATGGAAGGGGCATCTCAGCACGACAAGACTCAGCTGTACTTCTACAACTAAACGATGAAGGACACTCTTCCAGCTGTTGACATTTTGGACTTGGAAAGCGGGATCGTTTAAAAGAGGAGTAAAGGAAACCATCAATGTCAGCTGTAAACGACCCTCACTAAGATGGTAGCTTGAAACATCAGCTGTCAGCTACCTACAGTGTAGTCTTGAGATCCCTCCCCAGGTACCTTAACCCAGACTCACTCCTTTTTTTTTTAGGAGGGGTGTCACACAGTGGTTCCACCCAAAAACCCTGGTGGTAATGACCCACACTTTTTTTTACAACTTAGCTTGTGTGCTACAGCACATGAATAATGATGGGTCAATGACCACCTCCAAAGGGGACAACTCCATTAAGGTTTAAATACCTGGGGTTCTCCGACTTTTGGTGGAAAAGCCTGAAGAAGCTTCTTGGATAAGAGGAGAACAGACTTTAACAGACTGCGAATCTACACACACATATGTTCTGGTTACTGATGTTCCTTGCCACAACCATCTTTAGTTGATTGGTAACAATACAGATCCATTTATTCTTTGATATTTTTATTGATTATAATTTATATTTATATATATGATATTGATTTATTATAAATGGAGGCAAATAATCTATGGTGGTCAAAATGACCACTAGTAGTTCTCAAATTCTGGGAGTTCTAGTGTTAAATGAAATTTCTCACCCCGATGAGGGGGAATCTGGTGTGAGCATCAGATGGTGGTAATCTTTTTTAGAAGGGGGTGGGGGCTTATGAGCAGTTTCACATTCATGCACAGAAACAGTTTTTCCCCCCTTCCCAAGCATTACACAATGCATGTTGTGATAGTAGTTACAAGTTATTTTTTAAATAACCTGCAATGATGCAGTTTGCATATTCTGTCTTTAAAGTGAGCCTCTTTCAGCTTGTAACTCAGAATAATCAGAATATTTTGGTATAAACAATTCTTCACAGTGTTTTTCATGAAAAGATTAAAATATTTTCTCTAGATTTTAATAAGAGCAGTTTCTCACATTTAACTTGTCTTTTGTCCTGAAATTAACCAGCCAGTACCTTTTTTTTTTTTTTTAAAGGTTATTCCATATAAAATCACATCTGGAAAGCAGTCTCAGGATCAGTGGCTGAGCGATCGATACACTTGCTGAAAACAAATTTCACAGCAACTGGATGGTCCCGTCTAAAGCTCTGTAAAAGGAACACATCTTATACCAAAACAATTGGGCACTCAAATTGCAAAGACGTTTTTTTTCATTAGCTAAATGTGTTTGATCAGTTTGGTGTGCAAACAATAAAATTTAATGGGTATTTAATCCAGTTTAAAGCAACCGAGAGACTGTCCTGATAAAACTATATAACTATAGAACATAAAGATAATAAACTCACATCACCATTGTCTATTTACTTAAAGACATCCATTGTACAACTCACCACTAGCTGCATAGTAAAACACACAGTCAAGAAATTATTTGCCTCACTAATGAGCAGCACCTGAAGCTATTTTTGTCCCACCTCTTATTTACTTAAGCAGAACAACCAAGGAGCCCCATCTAGTAGCTGCAGGTGAAAACAGAAAAAAAACAGCAAACATTTAAACAAAAATGTTTCACCATATCACAGCAGTCATCTGAACACAAGGATTAAAATATGACTATGTTAGAAAAATATTTGGGCTCAGAAGGAATCCTGGCTAGAAGATGAGCCTGGTATCAAAATGTAGGTGCAAATGAGACCTTTTGACTTGTCTTGACCAACCATGTACATTTTTCAAGTTTTTGTCCAGTGAATTCTTACAAGTCTGATAAAATGCATGCCTTTATGAGGGCACAAGAGGATCCCTGTGAGGATTAAAATTTGTTGGTTTGATCCAACTTTGCAATAAAAAGTAGAAACATTCAAATTTGAAAGTGTTCTGGAGATTTTTTTAATAAACTGTCCTGCCATATTTCTATTTAATTTTTTTCATGTTAAAACAGTGAAACTGTTTATATATATATATATATATATATATATATATATATATATATATATATATATATATATATATATATCACATTTCTGCAGATATTTAAGTATACCTTTTCATTGGACAACATTAACAAAATGACACTTTGACACAATGAAAAGTAGTCTGTGTGCAGCTTATATAAGTGTCAATTTATTCTTCCCTCAAAATAACTCAATATACAGCCATTAATGTCTAAACCAGCAGCAACAAAAGTGAGTACACCCCTAAAAGACTAAGTTTGAAAATGTCCAAATTGAGCACTGCTTGTCATTTTCTCTCCAAAATATCATGTGACTCATTAGTGTTACTAGGTCTCAGGTGTGCATAGGGAGCAGGTGTGTTCAATTTTGTAGTACAGCTCTCACACTCTCTCATACTGGTCACTGGAAGTTCCAACATGGCACCTCATGGCAAAGAACCGTCTGAGGATCTTAAAAGACAAATTGTTGCGCTACATGAAGATTGCAAACACCCTGAAACTGAGCTGCAGCACAGTGGCCAAGATCATCCAGCGTTTTAAAAGAGCAGGGTCCACTCAGAACAGACCTCGCGTTGGTCGTCCAAAGAAGCTGAGTGCACATGCTCAGCGTCACATCCAAATGCTGTCTCTGAAAAATAGACGCAGGAGTGCTGTCAGCATTGCTGCAGAGATTGAAGAGGTGGGGGGGTCAGCCTGTCAGTGCTCAGACCATACGCCACACACTACAGCAAATTGGTCTGCATGGCTGTCACCCCAGAAGGAAGCCTCTTCTGAAGTCTGTACACAAGAAAGCCTGCAGTTTGCTGAAGACATGTCAAAAAAGGACATGGATTACTGGCTGGAACCATGTCCTATGGTCTGATGAGACCAAGATTAATTTGTTTGGTTCAGATGGTCTCAAGCATATGTGGCGGCGATCAGGTGAGGAGTATAAAGATAAGTGTGTCATGCCTACAGTCAAGCACGGTAGTGGGAATGCCATGGTCTGGGGCTGCATGAGTGCAGCAGGTGTTGGGGAGTTACATTTCATTAAGGGACACATGAACTCCAATATGTACTGTGAAATAATGAAGCAGAGCATGATCCTCTCCCTCCGGGAACTTGGTCGCAGGGCAGTGTTCCAACATGATAATGACCCCAAACACACCTCTAAGACAACCACTGCTTTATTGAAGAGGCTGAGGGTAAAGGTGATGGACTGACCAAGCATGTCTACAGACCTAAACCCAATAGAACATCTTTGGGGCATCCTCAAGCGGAAGGTGGAGGAGCGCAAAGTCTCGAATATCCGCCAGCTCAGTGATGGCATCATGGAGGAGTGGAAAAGCATTCCAGTGGCAACCTGTGAAGCTCTGGTAAACTCCATGCCCAGGGGAGTTAAGGCAGTTCTGGAAAATAACGGTGAGGGAAGAATACATTTACACTGTTATATAAGCTGCACACAGACTACTTTTCATTGTGTCAAAGTGTCATTTTGTCAGTGTTGTTCCATGAAAAAGATATATTTAAATATCTGCAGAAATGTGAGGGGTGTACTCACTTTTGTGATACACTGTAAATATTGACTCAGCTTTGTGAGGCCCCTCTCCTCATGAACATGTTTTTGATGCTTCAGGCAGTTTCCTTTTATCCTTCTTTCCTGCACTGTTTGGAATGGGCAAGCCTCATTTTTATAAAACAGTTTTGGTGTGTGGTTATGTCAAAAGCTTTGAGACACTTCCAGTCATGTTACTGACATCTGTCACAGAAAACAACAAATTAGAAGTTGATTAATGCCAACTTTGAAGTTGTTCCCACTTTGGATTGAAGAATTTTTACAAGGATTCAACAGAAATGTATTTCTCTGAGAGGTCAGAGGCATCTGATCGAGCTGAGTTTGGAATATCGTCACCGTCTTAAAATAATGGCTCAAGTCATTTTTTTCAGGCTTTTCAGAAAAGCCAAAAAACTGAACCAAACATTTATAATATGATGATTTCAGTAAAATAAAACATTCATTAAAGATGACGATATACCCTTTAAAGCCTGACCTATCAAAAAAATAGTCAGAAAATTCTAATTTTTTAGAACTGACATGTTTATTAGGCCTTTAAACAAAATCCAATTTCTTTTTTTGCCACATTGCTTTGTTTATGATATTTTTTTTGTATCACATCTGATACACTGGGTTGTTTTGGTAACATTTTGCTCACAACAGTGTTAATTTAAGAAACAAAAGACTGTTTTGCCCATAACATTTAACAAGTTGAGAACACTCTAGGCAGTTTACATCTTTGTTTTGTATTTTTACATTGAACTTTTTACAGCCATTTATTTCACTTCGTGGTAAGCACAAAAACAGCTTCTGTCCTTGTTCAGGCACAGAGGTACCTTACACTTTGCACAGCAGACATGTGAAAAGTGATTGCCGGTGCAGTGCTTGCATCTCTGCCAAGTTTCCCATGTTGTAAAATGATCAATGCCATCCTTTCTCACATCAAGAGGGACACTGCAGCTTGGCCTTTTACGGGGTGGTGTTGGAGTTGCTTCTGGAGAGGACAGTGGTCTGCCACACCTGATTTTGACCCTTCCTGTGGTTGAGAGAGAAATGCCAACCAAAGCCTAAAATCTTCGCAGAGCCATTGGTTTCTGTTTAGGTTGTAGCTTCTTTTGATCTCTTCTCTAGAGGTTCCAAGCGTTGATGACTGCTACAGTAACAGTGTGCCATCAGATGTACATGCACCATCTTCAGGATCTGAAGCTGAACTTGTACAGTACAGACAGCATATCAAGGAGATCAATACCTCCCATTAAATTGTTATATGCTTCAACAATGGCTGGTCTGGGAACCATCACATGAGTTTTGGATTTGCGATCCCACCTTTTCACGTTCCCCACAGGTTCAGTGCAGCCTAGAACCTGCCAGATCTTTGGCAGTTGCGTTTACTGACTTGCCCTGTTTCTGTACACAGTACATGTTTGTTTGTTCAGCAGTTTCCTGTAGCATTTCATCAGTAACAAACTGTTTGAAGTACATGTATGGTGTCTGCTAGCTGAACTTCCATCATCATCATGCATGGCCTGAGGAGTCCATTCCTCCTTTTCCTCCTCCTCTTCCTCCTCTTCTCCTAACTGTTCTGTGTCACTTAAATTGTCATTTATTATCATATTGATGACATTTTCAGTGTACTTTCCTTTTCTCTCTTCTTGCTCAATTCTCTTTGACATCTAAAAATATACACATAAATAATTGGTCAGCACAGTGTAGAGATGACAATTTCAGAGGAACACCTTTGAAAATACCCAAAATGTATTTTCAAATGGCATCTAATTTACTAAAATGTCACATGACAGTTCAGGACTGGAGCACCTTATATACACCCCTGATCAAAATCTTAAGTTAAAAAATTGCAAGAATTTCCATTTTGCACTATTGGATCTTAAGAATGTTCTAAGTAGAGCTTCACAATGCTAAAAGAAGACATCGGCGCAAGAGACAAAAACCTTTGAGCAGGGAATTTTTTGAAAACTCAAACATGATTTTTTCAGCTGATCAAAAGTTTAAGACCACAGCCTTTAAAAGCCAAAAGCTGTGCAAAAATTTGGATTCCATGTCATTTTCTGTCAAGTCTTTACACTGTCAAGACCTCCTGATGGCAAAAGCAAAAAAAGCTCACTGAGTTTGACCGTGGTAGGACTGTTGAGCTGCATAAGCAAGGAATCTCACAACGTGCCATCGCTGCTGAGGTTGGACACAGTAAGACAGCCATTTTGCATTTTTTAAATGATCCTGAGGGTTATGGAACAAAAAAGTCAAGTGGTAGACCCAAAAAAATTTCACCAGCGCTGAGCCGCAGGATCCATTTGGCTGTCCGTCAAGACAGGGGACGATCCTCTACCCAAATTAAGGCCATTACTGGTGCTGACTGCACCCCAATAACCATCAGATGGCATCTGCGAGGGAAGGGCTTCAGAAACAAAAAACATCTTCAAAGGCCACGTCTCCTTCAACGCCACAAAATTGGCCGTTTGGACTTTGCAAGGGTGCACCAAACATGGGACACTGAAAGGTGGAAGAAAGTTGTCTTCTCTGATGAGAAAAAATTTAACCTTGATGGTCCTGATGGCTTCCAACGTTACTGGCATGACAAGCAGATCCCACCTGAGATGTTTTCTACATGGCACAGTGGGGGGGTGCCATCATGATTTGGGGTGTGTTTTCCTTCAATGGAACAATGGAGCTTCAGGCTGTGCAGGGGCATCAAACAGCAGCTGGCTATGTGGAGATGTTGCAGCAGGCATCCCTCATGACTGAGGGCCCTCGTCTGTGTGGTAATGACTGGGTTTTTCAACAGGACAATGCTGCAGTTCACAATGCCCGCTTGACAAAGGACTTCTTCCAAGAGAATAACATCACTCTTTGGGACCATCCTGCATGTTCCCCTGATTTAAATCCAATTGAGAACATTTGGGGATGGATGGCAAGGGAAGTTTACAAAAATGGACATCAGTTCCAGACAGTGGATGCCCTTCGTGAAGCCATCTTCAACAGTTGGAGCAACGTTCCCACTAGCCTCCTGGAAACACTGGCATCAAGCATGCCTAAACGATTGTTTGAAGTGATCAACAAGAATGGTGGAGCTACTCATTACTGAGTCCTTTTTTTGACACTTTGATTTCTGTTTTGAGGGTTTTTTTTGAGCTATGGTCTTAAACTTTTGATCAGCTGAAAAAATCATGTTTGAGTGTAAATGCAGTTTTCAGTAAATTCCCTGCTCAAAAGTTTTTGTCTCTTGTGCCAATTTCTTCTCTTAGCATTGTGAAGCTCTACTTAGAACCTTAAGATCCAATAGTGCAAAATGCAAATTCTTGCAATTTTTTTTAAGTGGTCTTAAGATTTTGATCAGGACTGTACCTGCAATATCAAGTTTGATACACACATTTTTAACACGTTTTAACTGTAATATTAAAAAATATTATGCATTGCTTCAACACAGGAAGTATTTATTTAAAAAAAAAATTACTATCAATATTGATGTTATTCTTCCTATAACTTCTAAAAAAATTAAAAAAAATTTTCCTGAAAAAAAATGTGTGGGTGACCTCCTGTCAGCAGGCATTTTGAAAAGGCAAAAAAAGCTGTTCCACTGCCTGCAGTACACTGATAATCCACTAGAGGGCAGAGTACAGGTCTCAAATGATATACAACAGGTTTTTGAAGTAAGTATTGATCACCCTGATAAAATAGAGGTCACAGAATCTCGGGTAGCAAATATGGCAATATAGGGCTAAATATGAATCTGGTGTATCATTGACATTTATTACGCTATAATAAAGGCAACTTCGTAGGGGTTGCTCGCCCAGGTGCCAAAAAGTCTAGGACCGGCACTGGCTCAGTGTACCTGTTCCCCTGAGGGGAGTTCAGGAAGAGAGGGGTCAGCAAGCGACAGGTTTAAATTCATCCTTTTTGCAGCCTTACTTCAGAAATCGTGGAAAGCATCGCATCTCTCCACTCGTGGACTTTTTATTTTATTTGGCTCTACCAGGAGGAGACACAACGGTGAGTAGCTGCTGCCAAACTCTGCACCAAACTTTGAGGACTTTAAACATTTAAAAAAAAAATTTTAATCCGAGAATTATGACCGAGAATTTCTAAATTTCAGACTGTATTGCTATAATTTTCCAACATTTTTAAATGGCTGAATGATGCGCGATTTTTCATTGGCAAACAAAAGAACACTACTGTTTATACTGTGTTTACTGTAATAAACTTACCTGCCAGCGTCACTTCCACTGCGCAAGAGGGCTAGACACACCTGCAGCCAGGTCACTCTTTCATTTTGTTTATTTCGTCGCCTCAGCGCAAAAGCTCCACAGGAAATGAATGGAGAGCAAGTGATGTCTCTCTGCCTGTGTAAAGTCTTAGAAGTGAGCGTCTCCCGCTCACCAACAGCGCACTCAGAAACAGCGCACTCAGAAACAGCGCACAGACCGGGGCATTGAGGACACTCTGCGGACTCCACGTTTGCGCTTTCCTGTTCATTTTTGATAAATATATTAAGGTAAGTTATTAAGTAAGTATGTCTGTTAATATGTTTTCATTTCTGCTACTACTGTTGGGCATTCGCTAGCTAACATAGCACTTGTTAGCTAACTAACAAACCAAACAAGCATAGCCCGTTCAGGCCCTGCAGTTTCTAATAGTTTTCTAATAGTTTCAAAGCCTAGTTACTCATTTGAACCCCCCCCCCAAGTACTTACTTTTTGTGGTGGAAGTTGTTTTTCAAGGCGCAATTTTACGGTCAAAAGAATTTTTAAAGCATGAGCTGCGACTGAAAAAACAAATCTTGAGATTTAAGCATCTTTCCGGTGCCCGTGCCTTTATTTGAACTTAGGCGGGTTTTCCACTGCAGAAGCACTCGGTGCTCCGCCGAAAAAAGTATTCAGCTCCGTCCTCGCAAACTAGCTGGTCTCGAACCAAGAAAGCGTGAAGAAAGCGGCAGAAGGGCGTAACTCTGCCATCTCAACATCAGGTTTTCTACCATATTACATGTGTATTACATGAGAAAAGCGAAGCGATTTTCACGGCTGTGAATTAGGTTGGGCTCTAAGGCTGAACTTGCTGCTTTGTATCAGTTCATATCACAGATGAAAGGACACGAAGTGCGCTGTCTGTGTTTGCCTCTGTGCTGCACACAGATGCTGCAGTAGTTTGGTTTGGACCATAAAAGGTATTTGCAGCACAAGAAAAGGGAGCGTGTTCTCCCACGATTGTGCGCTTTGGCTTCAGTGTCCAGAGGAGGACCTGCCCACACTCATACTAAAGGAGCAGTTCACAGAAAGGCGGTGGAAACGCAGCCGTTTTTAAGCCGGTTCATTGAAACCAGCGGCAGCACTGGCACGAGCACCGGCTCCTCGGCGGTGGGAAAGGGCAGGGGTATTCAGCTTCAGGCCTTGAGGGTTTGTGTCCTGCAGCTTTTAGATGTGTCCCTGATCCAACACACCTGAATCAAATGGCTGAATTACCTCCTCAGTATGCAGTTCTCCAGAGTCCTGCTAATGACTTGTATATCTGACTCAGGTGTGTTGAAGTAGAGACGCATCTAAAAGTTGCAGGACACCGGTCCTCGAGGCCTGCAGTTGAATATTCCTGTTGTAGGGTCTGTTAGGCTTAAAATGTTACATTTCACATTTTAAAAGTTTCTATAAACTCATATTTAAAGCTGTTGTGCCAATCTGAGGACAGAGAGCTACTCCCTAATAGGAGCCAAAAATCAGATTAGTTATTTGGATGAAAAATATTCGGAAACAATAGTTGCAGGTTGAACTTGCATGAAATTGTTCATTTTTTTTTTTTTAATTAAAAAATTGTGTGAAGCATGCACATATTAAATAGTGTGTAGGTAACCTGCAAAAATCCCTTTCAACTTCAAAATTCTTTGTTTTGTTTTTTTTTATAGAACAAGTGCTCAGAGTTACTGAAGAGCTGCCTTGTGAACAAAGGCCCAGTGCACTAGAGGTAAGATGCCAGTAGCCTACATCTGGAGGACATTTCATCCTAAAGGAATAGTTCACCCTATAATGAAATGCAGTCATCATCTACTTTACTTACTTAAAATCTCATGTAAAAAATATTTGTTGCAGATGCATTGGAGCTGTACTGTAACCAGTGCCTGTTTTCTGCAGACAAAAGAGGACAGTTGTAAAACACTGTTGCCTAAAACAGGAATGTTTTACTCGGCAACAACTAATACCATGTCTTCATATGCATTGCAAATGTATTTGTCCACGCTGCCCCAACCCTGTTTAATCGACATGTTTTTTGCTGTGTGCTGTAGGTGTTTGCGGAGTTCAGTAGAATAGTTACCAACAACCTACAGGAAATGTGGGACAGACCCTGTCAGAGTTGATCCAACAAATATATGCAGTGGTAAGTCTACTCTTTGTGTTTATTTATCATGACTTGAAATAGTGATTGCTGTTTTGCGGCCCTTTTATGCAGAAACTATGGTCAGAAACAATCGCTCACTCACTCCTGTAGCTTTTGTTTGACAAAGCTGCAGGATCTGTTGCATGCTGCAGGAAACGAGCAAATGCTATGATGTCAAACATGCGCAGTGTACAATTACATATTATCCATCCACTCACTTCCGTTTATCCCCGGAAGTGAGTGGATGGATAGGCTGGAGCCCATCCCAGCTGACATAGGGCGAGAGGCAGGGTACGCCCTGGACAGGTTGCCTGCCTGTCGCAGGGCCAACACAGAGAGACAAACACCATCCACACTCACATTCACACCTATGGGCAATTTAGAGTTTCCAATTAACCTAATCCCAGTAAGTGCATGTCTTTGGACTATGGGAGGAAAACCCACGCAGAAAACCCATGCAGACACGGGGAGAACATGCAAACTCCACAGAGAGAGAGAGAGGGAGGGGCCTGGGCCAAGGTGGAATTGAACTCAGGCCTTCCAGATGGTATTCTAACTGTGAGGCAGCAGTGCCAACCACTGTGCCACCGTGCTGCCCCAATTACCTATTATTACATATTTTCAAAAAATATTTTCAACAGTTTCACCACAGTTTACCAAAAGGTTTGACTTTCTTGACTTAAAAAATGTATGTTTTAAATTCATTAGCTTATTTTTCATCATTACTTGGTTAAGCTAATTACTGATATGTTATTACTGTATAGTGGTAATTAACTGTTGCCTCTGCTACGTAAAGCAGCCATCTACCACGACTACTACTTTTTTGTTCTGTAACTTTTGAATGACACACAATCTAAAGCCTAATTTGTTCATCATCCACTTCTAGAAACCAGATGTGACAGCGATGTGGACCATTGTACTCCGAGGTCTCCCTGTTCTACTTGGTGATGACTCCAGTGACTTCTACTTGACCTGCTTTGTAAGTTCTCATAGGCGCATCTAACAGGAGCATACACAGTTATGGGAAATGTGTTTACCAGTGTCTCATGGGCAGTGAGATAAAAACAGTAATTCATGGACATATTAGGTATTAAGTACAAACATTGGCATGGGTTGCTAGTTAGTTGAGAGTATGACATACAGTGGGTACGGAAAGTATTCAGACCCCTTTACATTTTTCAGTCTTTGTTTCATTGCAGCCATTTGCTAAAATCAAAAAAGTTAATTTTATTTATCATTAATGTACACTCAGCACCTCATCTTGACAGAAAAAAAACAGAAATGTAGAAATCTTTGCAAATTTATTAAAACTGAAATATCACATGGTCATAAGTATTCAGACCCTTTGCTCAGTATTGAGTAGAAGCAGTCTTTTGAGCTAGTACAGCCATGAATCTTCCTGGAAATGATGCAACAAGTTTTCCACACCTGGATTTCGGGATCCTCTGCCATTTTTCCTTGCAGATCCTCTTCAGTTCCGTCAGGTTGGATGGTGAACCTTGGTGGACGGCCATTTTCAGGTCTCTCCAGAGATGCTCAATTGGGTTTATGTCAGGGCTCTGGCTGGGCCAGTCAGGAATGGTCACAGTCAGGAATGATCACAGAGTTGTTCTGAAGCCACTCCTTTGTCTTGTTGGAAGGTGAACCTTCGGCCCAGTCTGAGGTCCCGAGCACTCTGGAAGAGGTTTTCTTCCAGGATATCTCTGTACTTGGCCGCATTCATCTTTCCTTCAATTGCAACCAGTCTTCCTGTCCCTGCAGCTGAAAAATACCCCCACAGCATGATGCTGCCACCACCATGTTTCACTGTTGGGGTTGTATTGGGCAGGTGATGAGCAGTGCCTGGTTTTCTCCACACATAACTCTTAGAATTAACGCCAAAAAGTTCAATCTTCGTCTCATCACACCAGAGAATCTTATTTTTCATAGTCTGGGAATCCTTCATGTGTTTTTTGGCAGGCTTTCATATGTCTTGCACTGAGGAGAGGCTTCTGTCGGCCACTCTGCCATAAAGCCCCGACTGGTGGAGGGCTGCAGTGATAGTTGACTTTGTGCAACTTTCTCCCATCTCCCTACTGCATCTCTGGAGCTCAGCTACAGTGATCTTTGGGTTCTTCTTTACCTCTCTCACCAAGGCTCTTCTTCCACGATTGCTCAGTTTGGCTGGACTGCCAGGTCTAGGAAGAGTTCTGGTCGTCCCAAACTTCTTCCATTTAAGGATTATGGAGGCCGCTGTGCTCTGAGGAACCTTGAGTGCTGCAGAAATCCTTTTGTAACCTTGGTCAGATCTGTGCCTTGCCACAATTCTGTCTCTGAGCTCCTTGGGCAGTTCCTTCGACCTCATGATTCTCATTTGCTCTGACATGCACTGTGAGCTGTGAGGTCTTATATAGACAGGTGTGCGCTTTTCCTAATCAAGTCCAGTCAGTTTAATTAAACACAGCTGGACTCCAGTGAAGGAGTAGAACCATCTCAAGGAGGATCAGAAGAAATGGACAGCATGTGAGTTAAATATGAGTGTCACAGCAAAGGGTCTGAATACTCAGTTTTTCTTTTTTAATAAATTTGAAAAAAATTCTACATTTCTGGTTTTTTTTTCTGTCAAGATGGGGTGCTGAGTGTACATTAATGAGAAATAAAATGATCTTTTTTGATTTTAGCAAATGGCTGCAATGAAACAAAGAGTGTAAAATTTAAAGGGGTCTGAATACTTTCCGTACCCACTGTATGTCATGACAGTGTTAAGTTACCAGCCTAGCTCCTGTAAAGTGAGAGGAATACATTATTAATCTCCAAAACTGAGTTATTTAAGTCCAAGACTTTGTGCATATTCATTTTTGTGGCTTTTGAGCTTTTGGGGTTTTTATTTGGCAGTAGCTCTTTGGTGCCTATTTTCCTCCTCTTGATTGATATGGCGCACTGGCTAACCTCCAGCTGTTAGCAAGGCAACTTAGCTTAGCACAAATCATTACAGTGAATATTTTGTTCACTTTTAACAAGCATGCTGACTTATATCTACTCTATTGTTTGTGCTGAGCTAAGCCGTGATGTTAAGAGCGGAGAGCTAGCTACTGGATGCACAGACACAAAACAGAAATTGATCATGCTCTTAAATCGCCTGAGTATAACTTTAATGCGTGACACTGGCAGGCAGTGTCACGCATTGACAGTTTACAACATTTCCCTGTTTTTGTTTGGTTTCACCACAGGATTGTGACGCTGATGAGTCCCAGGCACAAGTGTCTGTCGGGGAGCTGACTGTTGTCCGTGAAGATGTGCAACTCACTCCAAATCAGCTCCACCTTCACCCAGTGTCTAGTGCCATCATTGTTGAGGGAGATATTGTGCTGAATGATCTGCTTTATATAGAGACATAATATGTAATACGTATATATTTTTTATTTACTGAATTTATGTAACATTACTCAGGGATACAAAAGTGCACTTTTGTAGTGCACTTCTTTTTTTTTTTTTTTTTTTTTTAAAGCCTGTCATGTCTGGTAGATCTTGCAAGCAGAACTGTGATCTGAATGCGTTGTTGTGCCAAACATATTTGCTATTTCAAGATGAGCTCTATAGGTTCTCAATAGGCTCTTCTTGTTGATGTTTTAACCCTTTATTTTATTTATCTGACTTATTTTTCCAAATAATATGTAATAGCCAGAGCTGACAGGCTGAAGAAGAGGAAAATAAAGAGAAGAAAAAGGGAGAGAGAAAGGGAGCAAAAAAAAAAAGGGGAAAGAGCACAAGTCTATTAATCAGATACTTCATCACTTTAACATATAAAAAAATACTATCAATACTTGCAAAAATAAATTTGTGTGTGAAAAACAAAACTAACAAAGCATGTTACGCACACCAACAATTTTGTTGAGTTGTGATTGAGTGGGCGTTTGTGTCTGTGTCATGTTTGTGTCTGTGTCATGGAACGTACTTACCAATGAGGGCAAAACGCTGCAGCTCCACCCATCAGAAGCCAGAGGCAGGTACGGAAAGCCCCCGGAACCCCAGGCCACCAGCA
The DNA here is from genome assembly GCF_007364275.1 of Archocentrus centrarchus. Lineage (NCBI taxonomy): Eukaryota > Metazoa > Chordata > Actinopteri > Cichliformes > Cichlidae > Archocentrus > Archocentrus centrarchus. The sequence continues at coordinate 20,985,845 of NC_044357.1, forward strand.
GCCCACCAAGAGCCAGGAAGACCCCCGGCCACTCAGTCCAAAGACAACCGCACACCTACCCCAGCAGATAGGAGAGGGTGGTCTCAGACGGAGCCCCCCCAGTCGAGGAGCGAGGGCTCCCGGGAACCCAAGGCGATGAGAAGCCAGCCCCCCCCCCGCGGCCAGCCCCCTGCACTGGCCGGCGGCAGGGCTCCCGGGCCCACGGCACCCAAGGACCGCCCGACCCTCCACAGAGCCCCCCCCCACGCCGAAGAAGCCAACACAGCCCCGCACCGCACCCCCAAGGGGGGCAGGCCAGCACCCACGCCAGAACACCCAGCCCCCCCCAGGAACCCCGAGGCACCCCCATCCCAGGGGGGTAGGGGGGAGGAGGCAACCAGCAAGGAGCGGCCAGGAGGCAAGGCACAAGGCCCAGACCCAGGTCCAGCCATACATACAAACACACCCAGACACCCGTGTACACATTTATACACAGATACTCATACATGCCCATACATACTTACCCACACACAGATATGCCATACATACACATTCACTCACCCACCCATACTCACGGAGACGGTGACAAATACACAAAGACACACATTCATCCATAGCTACCCACCCTCTGAAGGCGGGGCAAGTGGAAACCACCCCAGGGCCAACAGCGACCCCAGGACGCCACCAGCCCGGTCCCCAAGGAACCACCCGACCCCTACCCCGGGCGAGACGCAAGAAATCGGGGTGTAAGATGACCCATCCACCCCTCCTCCTCCCCAACTTGTAGGTCTATGTGTTAATGTTTGTGAGTGAATGAGGTGTATAGGGTGCAGTTAAAATTGAGGGGACAGTTATGCCACAAGCGCCAACTGTTGGTCGTCAGCGCTTGCCCACACTGCCCCCCCAAAACCCTCCATGTCTAAAGTGCAAATAAAATTTGGAGACAGACAGTGACGAGGATCCGAGTGGGGCCACCTCAGCGGCCCATCTCATCAACCTCTGAGTAACATGCCTGCCCCAAAGGTCCTATGTGTATCAGGTTGTAAGTGTGTATGTGTTGTGAGTTATAATGACTAAAGTGCAATTAAAACGGAGAGGCAAGTGGTGGTGCAGCTCTCCACGTGGCCTCTCCATCCTACATCTGTGAGTGATGTGTATTCTGTGTGTGTGTGTGTGTGTGTGTTTGTGTATGGGGAGGGGGAGGGGGGGGGGGGGGGGCATATGACCAGGAATCCTGGAAGAAGAGAGCCAGCTGTCCGCTGGCTCAATAGGCACCCCGACCTCCCACACCCCAGCACAGGGCAGGGGGAGGTGAGCCCGGGGCCGCGGGGACAGCATCCCGGAGCACGGCAGCACCCGAGGTTGGCGCCCTCGCCCCCACCGCAGCGGGCGGCCCACTCCTCCTAGATGCCCATTCACTCAACAATAGACACAAACAGGCGACAGGACATACTGGCCTGGGCATGGAAATGCAGTGCCCAGTCCCCCCCAACCACCCCACCGCGGCCCCATCCCCCACCCCACCCCCCTGCAATGCAGGCACCCCAGGGCCCCAAAAGCGTAGACCGGACATCCCGACGTCAGGCCAACCCACCCCACCCGGCGGCGCGGCCGGGACAGCAGAGGCCCCCCCCGCGCCAGGGGGGGCCCACCGGGAGCCGGCGCGGCCCCAGTGCCGGGGCCCCAGACCCCAGCCCCCAAGCCATACAGGGAAGACCAGCCAACCGACCGAGGGCCGGCACCACCCCCCCAAGCACCCCGCCCACACCCCAGGACCGAAGGCAGCACCATCCAAGCCCCCACCACCATCAACCAGGACAGGCACACAGACATCACCAGAAGGTCGCCCCAGGACCCCAGCCTCAGGAGGCTACCAGCTACCCAGGCCCCCGGAGTCCCCCCCCACCCCCCCACAAAGCACATCAGGAGCAGAGCCCGCAGCCCACCACCCCCACTAAGTAATGGAGCTGAGCAGTGGGAACCAAAAAGAGTCAAATTCCTCCAATTTGTTTTTAGAAGAAGCAGACATTCTCTCTAAACTAACATGATCTACTAATAAATTTCTGTACTGAGTAATACATAGTTTATTTTTTGTCTTCCAGTTCATGAGGATCATCTTCTTAGCGATGCACAAGGCAGTAAGAACTATGTGTGATATATTTAACTCCATAATTAATTCACTGACATCACCTAAGATGCATAGTCTGGGGGAAGTTGGGATATGACAGCTAAACCATGTGGATAGATCTTCACAAATCCTCTGCCAAAATCTCTGAACTGGTACACAAGACCACAGAGCGTGTAGATGATTATCCTCTGAATTGCTTGTACAGTGGGTGCATATGTTTGAGTGTGTAAGGCCCATTTGGAACATCCTTTGTCCAGTGTAGTATGTTCTATGGAGAATCTTATATTGTACAAGTTGTATTTGGGGTCTTTTAGTCATTTTGAAGATATTTAAACATATTTCTGTCCATAAATTTTGATCCAGGTTGACAGAAAGATCACGCTCCCATTTTGTAATTGGGAGGGAAACTGAATCATCAGTTTTTATTAATAATTTATATAATTTTGATAACAATTTTGGGGTACAGAGGTTAAGAAATTCTGTTACCCAAATAGGCATTTCTAGATTCAATTGATTAAGGTTAAATCTTCCCTGTAGGACGGACTTAACTTGTTGATATTCCAGAAATCTACCGTTGCCAATTCTATATTTTGATATAAGTTCTTGGAACGTGATAAAATTTCCATCTTGGATAATATGTTCTAAGTTATTTATACCCTTATCACGCCATAACGGAAAATTCAGCATTTTCTTTTTCTGACAAATATCTGGATTGTTCCAAATGGGTGTTAGTTTACAGGGGATGAGTGAAGACTTAGTTATTTTTAAAAATTCCCACCAGGCTGTCAGAGAGGTATTTATACTAAGGACTTTATAGCAGTTATGATGTTTAATACTGGAACTAATGAAAGGTAAATCTGAGATTTTTATTTTTCCACAAAACGTCTGTTCTAGATCCAGCCATGGGTTGTCTAATGAATTGGATTTGATCCACTTTGAAATATACTGCAATCTACTGCTTAAGAAATAGTAATAAAAGTTTGGTAATTCTAGACCTCCACTGTGTTTTGGCTTTTGTAAAGTTTTTAAGCTTATTCTTGACGGTTTGTTTTTCCATAAAAATTTTGAGATGTTTGAATCTAGTGACTTAAACCAAGGAAGAGTAGGTTTATTAGGGATCAGTGAAAATAGATAATTAATTTTTGGTAAAACCATCATTTTAATGGCAGCAACTCTCCCCATGAGTGATATAGGTAAACTGTTCCAACGTGTGAGATCATCCTCTATTGTTTTTAATAAGGGGATATGATTTAATCGTACCAAGTCTGAGAGCCTGGCGGAAAAATTTATGCCTAAATATCTAATATTTCCTGACTTTAGTGGGGTCCTAGAGGTTCTCTGGAAATTACAATTCAGAGGCAAAACTGTTGATTTACTCCAATTGATAGAGTAATCAGATATAGATGAGAACTTATCTATCAGTGTGATAGTCTTCAAAAGAGAGCCTTGTGAATTCCCAAGGAAAAGTAATACATCATCAGCATAAAGGCTAAGTTTATGGTCCATATTTTCAGTTTGAATCCCTTTAATATTTACATTTTGACGGATTGCTGCTGCTAGCGGCTCAATGAAAATTACAAAAAGAGAGGGAGAGAGTGGGCAGCCCTGCCTAGTGCCCCTCTGCAGACTGAAACTTTGTGAAATGAGATCATTTGTCCTAACACGCGCATTCGGAGAGCTGTGTAGTGTTCTGATCCAGTTTATAAAGGATGAACCGAATCCAAATTTTTGCAGAACTGCTAGTAAGAATTTCCAATTTACCCGATCAAATGCCTTCTCTGCATCTAAAGACACGATTGTCGTCTCTAATTTGTTAATAGAACAATAGTCTATTATATTTATCAGTCGACGTGTATTATTGGCTGAGTGCCGACCCTTGATAAAGCCTGTTTGATCTGGATGTACAATAAATGGAGTAATACTTTCTAATCTTTTGGCAAGGGCTTTGCAAATTATTTTAAGATCTACATTAATGAGAGAGATTGGCCTGTAGCTGGATGGGAGTGTGGGGTCTTTGCCTGGTTTAAGAAGCAGGCTAATGTTAGCAGAGTTTAAGGTTGGAGATAAGATGTGGTCATTCTGAATCTGAGTTACCATTCTGAAAAAAATGGGAGCTAGCTCAGACCAAAATTCTTTATAAAACTCGGCTGGAAAACCATCTGGGCCTGGGGCTTTATTATTTGGGAGATGCTGTAGGGCTTCACTAAGTTCAGACAATGAAAGAGGTAAATCCAGAGCTGCAGCCTGGCTGTCATTTAGTTTTGGTAGATTTATATTATTAAGAAATTCTTCAATTTCAGTATCAGATGGGTTAATCTGTGGTGAATATAAGGCTTCATAGAAGTCTCTGAAAGAGTTATTTATTTGTTGTGGGTCATGAGTAATAATACCAGTCGAGTCTTTAATAGAAAAAATAGCTGTTTTTTCTTTATTCAGTTTTAATTGCTTGGCCAGGAATTTTCCAGATTTATTTCCATGCTCAAAGTTTTCCAAACGCAGCCTCTGCAACATAAATTGTGTCCTTTTATCAATTATTTCATTTAGCTCCAGTTTCAGTTTCCTCAGGCTGATAATTGTATGTTCTTGTGGTGAAGCGGCATAAGCAGTTTCTAAAGATTTAATTTTTTGTTCTAATTCTAACACAAGTGCTTTTTCTTTATTTTTCCTATGCGAGCAGTAAGATATTATTTTGCCCCGCATTACTGCCTTTCCTGCTTCCCAAAGAACACATGGTGAAATTCCTGGAATATCATTATATTCTAAGTATGCTGACCATTCCTTTTTGAAATAATTAATAAAATCTTCTTCTTTAAGTAATGATGTATTAAATCTCCAGTTCCTGATTGGTGGTGTGACTCTTTTCTGTGTCAGAGATATAGACACCGGTGCATGATCGCTAATAGTGATAGGGTGAATCTGAGTGTCTGTGATATCCATCATTATGGAGCTGCTAACTAAAAAGTAATCTAAGCGGGAATGAGATTTGTGTACTGGTGAGAAATAACTATAATCTCTCAAAGTAGGGTGATGTGAACGCCAAGCATCGCAAAGACCAAAATCCTTCATGTACTGTTTAAGAATGTCTGCAGACTGCCAGTTCCTCTGACTCACTGCTGTACTGAGCCTGTCAATATCTGCATTAAGTACCAGGTTGAAGTCTCCTCCTATTACAAGTGTGGTGTCAGAGTGATCTGAGAGTGAAGTGAACAAAGCATGAAAGAAGGAGGGGTCATCAACATTTGGTCCATATATACTAGCAATACATAAATCTGTATTCTGTATAGATAAATTAAGTATTACAAATCTACCTTCAGGGTCTATTGTACTGTTGCTAATGTTAAAGTTTATCTTCTTGTTAATCAATATAGCTACACCTCTTTGTTTGGAGTTATAGCAGGCTGAGTACGTGTGAGGGAACTGTGGAGAGGAAAGAGTGAGCACAGATGTTTTGGACACATGTGTCTCCTGTAGAAAAACAACATCTGCTTTTAAGTCTTTTAACCGATTAAAAATTTTTAGTCTCTTTTCCCTCGAACCAGCCCCGTGCACATTCCATGAGACAAATCTGAGTGTGCTCATATTTAAACTAACTGATGGACTGTTGTGTGCTCACTAAGGATGTGTGTGTGTGTGTACATATGTTCTGTATGTTGGCGTGTGCCCTTTATATTGATGTGTGCGTGTGTATGTGCACTGTATGTTGGTGTGTGTGCATCTGCGCTGTATGTTAGTGTAGTAAACTGTAGCATTGTAAGTGACGTAGACATATTGCTGAGTGCAGAAAGAAAAAAGACGTGTAAAAAGTGACCTAAGTGACATAAGAATGAAATTAGATGAGGGGAAAACAAAACAGAACAAACAAACAAACAAACGATCACGGTACTATGCTGACTCGTCGGCGTTAATGGTACTACTTAGACAGATTTAGACTATTTAATGGTACTGTTTAGATGGTTGAAAAAAAAAACTCAGAAAAGAACGTTAATATGGACACAGATCACCTGATCGATCAGCAGAGCCATGGCGTGGTGTTTTTGTCTCGGTAAAGCTGTCCGTTTACATACAGTTTGTCCACGGCGATGACAGCCCGGGAGCCTTCCTGCATGAGCTTCTTCCGGATGGGGAATAGAGCCTTGCGTCGCTCCAGAATCTCCTTTGGAAACTGGTCGTTGACGCTGAAGTCCGTCCCTCTCAGCTCCCGGCCGCGGCTCTTCACCAGTTCTTTTTCTTTGAAGTGTTCGAATTTGGCCACGATCGGTCTGGGTCTGCGTGCTCCGGGTCGCTTCCCTCCCAGGCGGTGGACTCTATGGAAGGCGATGGTCTTCACGGCGTCCTCCGGGAGCTTCAGGTGAGTTTGGATAAATTCCTTCACTGTAGCCTCCGGGTCCTCCTCTGCCTTCTCCGGGATACCTGAAAACACAAGATTTTCTCTCATGCTGCGGGCCTGAAGCTCGATAATCGATTCTTTAATTTTCTTATTTTCTTTTGAGAGCCGGGTCGTTTCCTCGGTGAGGGAATTCACCGACTCTCTGAGGACAGCGTTTTCAGCAGCCAGTGTTTCCACCTGATGCTGGCTGAACTCGACTGACTCCCGCAGGGCCTGAAACTCCTTGTGAAGGATTTCAACCAGGGCCAAGCGGGCGTCAAAGCTGGACAATTTGTTATTAATGGACTCCAGAATGTCCACAATATTGGTGGTGGGTGGCGAAGTTGCCTCTGGGGAATCTTCTGGGCGGCTTCTTTTTGTGGACGGCGTTGCTTTGCTGGTGGAGGGAGTCGGCGTCTTGTCTGTTTTCCCCATGACGACTCGCTCAAAACACCCGTCGATGTACCGCAGCAAACTATCCAGGTCCTCTTCACCGTCCTCCAGATTGTTGAGAATAATTTAAGTTAGGCTAAGAAACTACCTATATTTTTTGGTTTTAAGCCTGTCTAGTTATAAATTGGCGAAAAAAAAAAAAAAAAGGCTAATCATGCAAATGTTTGCTGATAGAGTCCCGCCGCCATTAACGATACTGCCGAGATTCACAAAGTCTCGCGTGACTACAGCATAGTCTCCTCCTCCTTTGTAGTGCACTTCTAAGGTTGGTCTAAGTGTTTAATATTGATCTTGCAGTATTAAATCTCTTTGAAGTTGATACAAAAGAAAGAAAAATTAAAAAAAATGACTAAACTTTGAAATGTGTTGTTATCTTGTTTTTTTATGTTTAATTTTACAAGATTGGAAACTGTTTTTGTTTGTAAAACTTGTTTTTTTAAGTGCAATGGGTTTGCATGGTTTTAGCAAGCAAGTCAGGTTGCTGTTCAAGCAAATATAACTTAGACATGCTATGTCAGCTTAATTTCGATAAGTATGTTATATGGACCAAACTGAATACATTTCACATGCAATAATTTAGTAGATTTAAAATGTAATTCTGAGTAGTCTTTACTAAGTCAAGAGTACATCTAAAGTAAGTTATCAAGTACCTGTTACTTGATTGTTTTAGTTGCTTAAACTCATGTGTAAGTGTACTCTACAAAGGAAGCACTAGTTAGTACAACTTAAAATACATAGTTCTCTGTACTTGTCTTTTTAAGTGCAATCAGTTTGCATGTTTTTTTTTTTAAAGTAATCATAACTAATTGGATTTTACAGTATATGTTATATGTGCATTTTTTTGCAGCATCAAGATGCCGCGATGCTTCATGGTGAAAGTCAGAAAGCCCTTCAGGCCGAAACGCAAAGATGAGCCGAAGGCCGTGTTTTGCGGTAAGACTTAAAAAATAGATTTTAGTTCATCAATGCATGTGAGAAAGGCAGTGTGTAAAATAATCACTGCAATGGATGTTAATTTGTAAAACTGTTTGTTGGTGGGAAGGTGGGTGGCAGGGTGTACCCTGCATCTTGCCCTATGGCAGCTAGAATAGGCTTTAAATCAGGGCTGTTCAACTCCAGTCCTCGAGAGCCCTGTCCTGCAGGTTTTAGATGTGTCCCTGATCCAACACATCTGAATCAAATGGCTGAATTACCTCCTCAGTATGCAGTCAAGTTCTCCAGAGTCCTGCTAATGACTTCTATATTTGACTCAGGTGTGTTGAAGCAGAGACACATCTAAAACCTGCAGGACAGGGGCTCTCGAGGCCTGGAGTTGAAGAGCCCTGCTTTAAATAATAATAAGAATTATAATAATGAGATAAAATATTCTTTTTTTTTCTCTGAATGTGTGCATCCTTAGAAGAGCAGCCACTCAACAAACACCATTCCCCAACCTCGAGCCTCTTCAGCTGTGTCACTTGTGAAAAGGTAAGGAACACATCACATGCAGTGTGTAGGCACGAACCAAGGGGAATATATTATATTGTGTGTGTGTGTCTATATATATATATATATATATATATATATATATATATATATATATATATATATATATATATATATATATATATTATTATTATATTATTATATTATTATATATATATTATTATTATTTTTTCAATGCACTTGTCCATTGTGTACAAACCCGAAGACTGTTTTCCGTGTTGTCAGATTCCTCCACTCTGTTTCAGGTTTATTCAACAGCTCACGGACTTGAGGTCCATGTTAGAATGTCCCACAGGGGGAATGCACTCTTCCCCTGTGGACTCTGCGATAAATCTTTTGGCCATGCTGTGAGTTTGGAGCAGCACATGAACATCAGTGAAGCAACATTTCAGTGAAAAAGAATTCCAGTAATTAAGTATTAAAATATATTATCCTGCAGTCTTGATTAAGCTTCATAACTGAAAAATTCTAACGTCCCATAATGCACATCTTTATTTTACTCTGCCTGGTAAACCCACAGCTTTGATGCCTGCAGTTTGTAACACAGCTATAAGCAGTACTTCTTACTATTGGGAAAACGTTCTTGACATCACAATTACAATTGAATAACAGTAAATGCGAGAATATGTAATTCCCTGATAAATGGGCAAATTTCACCTTTAGAAGAACATTATTTTTTCTGTCTGCTCCTCACAGATTTTCTTTTCTTTGTCTTTCTTTGTCTGATCACAGAAAAAAAAATTTGAGTGTGAGATCTGTGGCAAATCTTTAACTCATCCCTCCAAGCTCGCGGCGCACATGATGATCCATTCGAGCACCAGGCGTTACCCGTGCCAATACTGTGGCAAGAGGTTTCAACAGAAATGTGATATGAAGAAGCACACATTCAGCCACACCGGTAAATATCTCAACTATTTCACAGCTCACGAACTTAAATGTGATATTAATCTAAAGGGAAACAGGATCGCTCTCGCAGTGGTTTTCGAGAGTAGTAATTCTGTGTGTGTATTTTTATTTTTGTAGGTGAAAAGCCTCACAAATGTGAGGTTTGTGGCAAAGCTTTCAGCCAAAGCTCCAACCTGATCACGCACAAGTGGACGCACACAGGCTTCAGACCCTTCCATTGTGACATTTGCTCAAAGGGCTTCCAACGTAAGGTGGCGCTGCGAAAGCACCGCGAGAGACAGCACGGTGTAAACTGAAGAGGAAGCATGTTCTCTTAAATTTAAAAGAGAGGGTGAAGGCAGTGTGGGTGTGTTTGTTTGAAATTATAAAGTGCCGACACTGGCACACACACACAAAAAAAAAAACTTAAACAGAACCTATAACTAAAAAGATTAATATGACAAAAAAAATTAGTGGAGTAGAGTAAAAAATAATATATACTCCTTTGTAGCTAAAATTTTAAATGCAAAAATAAGTATTTGCATCAAGTCAGGTGACAGTAACAGTCATCTGAGAGCCTGCGGAGCAAAAAGCAACAGGACAGGTAAAATGTTACATGGAATGATTTATAATTAATTATAGGCATCACATCAACACTTCCAGCATAGTTCTCATCAGCTACTACCAAAGGCTTTCTGCCATTTTTCTCCTAGCTGCCCCTGCAGCATGTCCCATGCATTGTATGTTTAGTCCCACCTGAGATGATCCTCTGCTTCTCTTTCTGTTGGTTTTTATTAACCGAGAGCTTTTGCTCTGTAAGATGCAGCAGAAACATAGCACAGGTGAACATGCTCCTCACCTTCAAAGGAACCTGACTGAGTAAACTGATGGTTAACATTTATTCAATTTAATTCGGTTTTATTTATATAGCGCCAAATCACAACAGTCACCTCAAGGTGCTTTAGAGACATGTGGTTAAATGAGTTGCACTTTTCAACATTTTAATAATGTTTGTTGTGATGATGTGCATAATTGTTTTTTTTTAATTTTGTAATTAAGATTTTTTATGAAGAATAAATGTTATAAAAAGAAGTCCACATCACATTGATGCAGGGCTTACATATTTTAGCAAGAAGATGCAAAACTGCTTACTACAACTATTACAACAGTATTTCTTAATAGTAGTAGAGGCTGGGTGTTGAACTTAAAATCAGACTGCCTGAAATCAGACTCCAAAATATTTGTAGCATTGTGAAATGGAAAAAATACAACGAAGAAGACCGAGGATACATCAGACTAGAATGGGACAACATTCCTCTAGAAAAATCCAGCAGCCGGTCTCAGTTAACAGATGTTTATGTATTGTTGGTAAAAGAAGAGCGGAAGCTGCACAGTGGTACACATGACCCTGTCCCAAATTCAAAATTGTTGTTTTTTTTTTCTGAAAATTGTACATTTTCAGTTTAAACATTGGACATGTTTTCTTATTTGCTACAGTGAATAAAATATGGGTTCATGAGATTTGCAGATTATTTCATTCTCTTGTTTATATTTAAATTTTACACATGATCCCAACTTTTTTTTTTTTTTTTTTTTTTGGATTTGGGGGTGTACAGTGAAGTCCTCTCAGCGTTTTGCTGATAGTTTAAATGACAGGAAAGCATATAAACACACACCATAGCGGAATTACAACACACACACTGACATTTAAGAAGAAATGTTAAATCTCATATATTCAATCCTCTATTAGAGTCCCGGTAAAAACGAAAACTCCTCACTCGATGGTGACATTGCAGATACACGCTTGTCCACAAGATGGCGCACTCGTATTTGGCGTTCTGTAGCGCAAATCTCCCTTTGCTCCACAAAAAAACAATTTTTTCCGCACTCTTTAATTTGATTATTGTTTGGTGGGATTTGAAAAACTGATGTTTTAATAAATAAATAAAATTTTAAAAATCCGCCCCTAAATCGCTCAATGGCTTTCCTGCCACTCGGACTTCTCCTCTTGTGACTCTGAAACAGACTGCGGGAAAATCTGTCGCACCTGAATATTGATGTGCTTCGATAAAAGGACACGAAAAGAGTCAACACAGTTAATCTCCCGGGCTGGTTTGGTGTGTGTATCTTTGGAGGTCCTTCAATCTCATATGATCTTCTGGCCGTTTAAATCTTGCACGCAATCTTACGTCTTTAAGTAAATCCGGTAAATCAAACACAGAGAGATAAATATATATTTATTTTTTAAAATTATTTATGTATTTTTATTTACAATTCCAGTTTATTTTTTATTTTTATTTGATTTTTTTTTTCAATTTTAAGCTTCCTTCCTTTCCCTTCTTATTTTTATTTGTTGTAATTGGCTATTCTTGGCACCACAAGGTCGCAGCCTAAAATAAATAATTCACCTAGCAGATCACCATATTGATCAATTGGTTATAAACTTCCTAAAAATATACTTCACCTTTAGTTCCGGCATTTATTTCCGCTGGGAGTACTGTGTGCTTTGTATAACTGTTCCCAAGGCCCTGTGTTTTTCTAAGCAAATTTCCACCTGCCGTTTGGCCTTTTCATTGGCTAAAACCACAGTCAGATTCCGCTGCGAGATTGAAAATCAGGGAGGGTGGGATGAGCAGGAGGTATAACCCTGATGGGATTACACTGCTTTTGAAACATTTTGGAAACGACGCATCTCTCCTCCGCGGAACTTCCAGAGATTTTCTTTGAGAACTTTTGAATTATTTACTGAGTTTTTCGTTTGCGTTTGATTCCCGGACTAGAAGCTGCTTATTTGACAGTGCGAAGCTGCAAAGTCTGCAGAGGAACTTCTGTTTTTTTTTCTTGTATTCGCGGATTTTTACGGGTAGGAAATAATCAGACACACTTAAATCATTTCAGATTAAGCTTCGAGATCATTAAAAATTAAATTACCAGAGAATTTCCGAAATGAAATTAATTTTAGAGTAATAGTCTTGACGTTGATGTTTTATTTTGTAAAAGCCTGCTCGACTCGATCATCTGTTTTAATTACGATAATACAGATTAATTCTATTATTATATATTTTCCGGTCCAGGATCACCATGCCTGTGTCATTTATGGTAAGGAGCAAAAGATACAATTCCTACAGGCCTAAAAGACTTGATGAAGAAGAGTCGGAGGCCGCCGCTGTATCTGGTAAGGCTTGAAAAAAAAGATATAGTTGATATAAATGAGTGAAGAAGGGAGCGGTTAAGATAATTAAATGAAATTGCTGCTGCAGGCTGCAACTGCTTTTTATGGCAACTTTAATTCTCCTCCCTGCCTTAATTTTTTTTTTTTGTTTTGCAAATTAAAAAAAATTCTGCTGATGTTAACTTATGCCAGTATTTTGTCCGGTACAGAAAATACCATCCGTTTCATAAGTGGGCAAAACTAAAACTAGAAACGTTTTGTTTTCATGACATATTTACTTGCTGTCCACAGCGCTAAACTCAACCGCACTTTGTTGTGGATTTGCAGAAATCCTGCCAGAGGCTCAGACTACAGACAGTTCAGACAGACCTCAGCCAGAGCGGCAGTCTTCCCCTGAAGACACCTGCTTACCTGAAAAGGAGGAACCAGAGCTCGAACGTCCCTTACCGCTTCACCCAGAGCCAAGCAGACATCCAGCACCGCCGTTTTACCTGTCTGGTAAGTTTAAAAGCGTGCCAACTGGGAGCCAAAAGACTAGGCTGGAATGAAGTCTTTTTTTTTTGGAAGCTGTTAATATTGGATGAGAAAGTGTAAAAAGTTAATAACTAGTGAGTTTTGTTAGTGAGCTGCATTGTTGCAACATAGATCTGCACCTTTCTGCTAACTAACAAAATACTAATTTCACTCACAAAAACTGAAGTATAAACTTTTTGGTCTGTACCACACAGTTATTAATCAGATCATCCCATTAAAATGCTCAAAAAGGCACTAACAGCACAAAGGTGTGTGTATCAGGACAGGTGTCAGTCTAACTTCAGCATCCAGATGGCTGCATTATAAAAAATATTCAGCCCCATTACAGTTCTTATAAAGATATGTATAGAGACCCAAACCATTTTTCATACCAGGTGGAAAACTTGGACTGGCATTTCCCCCTTAATTTGGCATTAAATGTCATTCAAATAAGTAATAGCTAAGGATGAAACAGTCCATTTTTAACTTACAGGATCCTGTTTGCGCTGCAGAAAATCGATAGCAGGTAAAATGACCTTTGAGTACCTTATGGAGGAGTTACATAGCCTTCTGCTTGCATCTACTTGCATCTGCTTGCGTGTAAGGAAAGATAAGGTTTTAAAGCTTCTGATTTAACAGATATGAAACAATAAATCTTTAGGTTTAGAGAAATGCACTCCTCCTCTCATGCCTTACAGTGGTTTGCTTCACTGCCTACCATTTCCTAATTCCTTTGCAAACAAATGCTGTCTTTTTAACTTTGACCACTCAAATGAATCTAACTGTTGTTATGAACCAGCCACATCTTCTAATGCATGTTTTTGGAGGCAGGTGGTCTTTCCCTGGTTAAAATCATTAGAAGTTGCTGAATTTCAAGTGGTTTTGTATTATTTCTCATGAACCCTCCCCAGCTCAGTTTTAGTAAACTCTGTGCTACTGGAAACACTCCTTAAAAACAAAAAAAAAATCTCTAACAAAGGTAAAACATGCTCTTTTTTTTTGTCTCATATGTGTGCACCTTCTAGATTCTCACTTGGGTGAATTCCAACCTTATGGCACTCAGTCGCCTTATGCCTGGGAGACATTGTCTCCCTCCTACAAGCTCCGTCAGATTAGTTTCAGCCCCACAGTGTTGCAGCATGCCAATAACCTTTACAGCACCAACATCAGCCACAGTCCGCAGCCTCAGCAGCCTCTGGACTGCAGCACACACTACTCCCCTTCTTCAAACACCTATCACTGCATCACCTGTGACAAGGTAGGTACCAAACCCGAACATCCAGCATAGACCAAGATCTGGTTGTGCCACTCATGCATTAAAAAAAAAACAAAACAAAAACTGAAGCATTTCCACTCATTTCCAATAAAGCAGTTATGTCAGATTTAGATGAATTTCACTGGTTTCATTTAGTCAGACTCCAGCACTGATGGGCAAACTCTGTTTCAGGTATTTTCAACTTCCCACGGGCTGGAGGTTCATGTCAGAAGGTCTCACAGTGGAATGAGACCGTTCGGCTGCAGCATCTGCAGAAAAACCTTTGGCCATGCTGTCAGCCTGGAGCAGCATATGAACGTCCACTCTCAGGTATGAGCAGGAATTATTTCAGCCTTAAATGTTTGGGGTCTTGAAGGTGCAGACCCCGACACATCCTGTCCTTCAGTCTTTAGTGAGAATTAAAATTTCTAAAGCACATCTCATAATTTTACACTCTTTGTCTGGTATGCTGACAGCTTTCAAGCTTTTGATGTCTACAGCTTGTGAACATGCCTGTAGTTACTACCAGTAAAATGCTCTTCATGATTTATAGCTGGAACAATGAAGGAAATGTGGATGCATACATTTCTATGATAAATCTTATCTTCCAAAAAAAGTCCATTTTTGCCATCAAAAGGTCCCAAAAGACTACTAAAATTACTGGAATGAACTTTAAAACCCAGTTTTTCCTGACATTTACTTACTAATTGATTATTGCGCACCATTTTTTTTTGTCTTTGTCTTATATCAGGAAAAAAGTTTTGAGTGCAAGATGTGCGGTAAATCTTTCAAGCGTTCATCCACGCTCTCAACACACCTGCTCATCCACTCAGACACCCGGCCTTACCCCTGCCAATACTGTGGCAAGAGATTTCATCAGAAATCTGATATGAAGAAGCACACGTACATTCACACCGGTAAATATTTTCATGTTTTCACGGTTCGTGACCACCAGCATGACAGTGATGTCAAATTAAAACTGTAGCTGTCCCTCTTGCAGTAATCGCCTGCTTTCCTGGTGAAGCATGTGTTTCCAGGAGTAATATAACTGCTGATAAATCAGAAAAAAAAAGAAGCTTAAACAAATATCCTGTTGATTTGCATATCTGGTTTTCCTCTTCGCAGAGCACTGTAAAAGGAACTGTAGTTTATATTTGTTGCCAGTATATGTCTGACAAATCTGAACAATGGCCTGATTCTTCTCTCATGCTATTAATGTAAACACTACCTCTTTGGCAAAAACACTTGGCGTCATTTTCGGTAATGTTGGCAAACCTGATTTTGCCGGCGCAATGAAAGGAAAGCTGTAACAGTTTTATACAAATCATTTGACGATTACCCAGGTTTTGATTGTGTAGATTTCTCACTGCTGTGTCCGCCTGTGTGTTTTATTTTGTAGGTGAAAAGCCTCACAAATGCCAAGTTTGCGGCAAAGCTTTTAGCCAAAGCTCCAACCTGATCACACACAGCCGGAAGCACACGGGCTTTAAGCCCTTCGGGTGTGACATTTGCTCAAAGGGCTTCCAGCGCAAGGTGGATCTGCGAAGGCACCACGAGAGCCAGCATGGCATAAACTGAAGAGGAAGTTTGTTTGTTTTTAACCTGTATCATAAATGAGATATTTAACAGTAAGCTGACACTGGAGGAAGCTGTGGCTCAAGTGGTAGAGCATTCTGTTAGCAAATCCCAAGTCTGAGGGTTCAGTCCCCGACTCCCCCAAATGCTGAGGTGTCCCGATAGAGTTCCCTGATGGCAGAAAACCACCGTATGTGGCAGCTCTGTGTGACCGTGGACGGGTGAATGAGAAACATGTTATGAAGTGTGTAATAGAACCCAGTAAAGGTACTATAAATCTTTCAAAAGCAAGGTGAAGTTGCACTTTTAGTTTTGTATAATAGTCTTTTACATTGCTGAGAGTCCAATAAACATTGAAACCGATCTTAAGTGTCTATGGTTGTTGTTTTAGAATAAAGTGAAATATAATACTTAGTCCTTTGTAGCTACAAGGTCAAATACACACACATGGTGCAATGAACACTGTAAACAGACTTTTCCTCCCTGACTGGCTCATTCTGTTAGTTTTCTGTTAGAGCAGGATGTAGAAACTGACTGAGGCCCCAGGTGGAAATCTCTCGCAAGACTAGATGTAGTGTATAGTGGAGTTAGTGGAGTCCTGCATTCAAATAACACCCAGAACACTATGCAAATCCAAAGCGCAGAGAGCTATTCATTCCAGAGAGTCGACTAGAAAGCAGCTGAAGGAAGGTCAGCAGTAAAATACGTCATCCAGCTTGATGTTCAGCAGATATTCAAAGTAAAAATTAGCTCCATAACCTCAGTAAAAATCAGAATGGCACAAACTGCCTGCATGACCGTGTTCTATGCTTTCCCCGCACACCTTTAAATGGCCTTTGCAGTGCATTTAGCCTAATGGGATACAGGGATTAATAAAAGGTTGTTGGAAAGGTACTGATTACTTAGACAACCCTAACCACACCCAGGCAACCTGTTGGATTTACTTCAGCAAACAAATGGCGGTTCTAACGAAGACACACCACCTTCCTCAAACACCAAACCTGTTAGGTTTAAGCTGCTGAATGCAAATCAGATCTTTACCTCCTATGTTTAAATCTGACAAGAACTAGAAGAAGCACTGTCAGTGTTTAAAATGAACCCAAAGCTGAAGCTCCTCCCCCCAGCCTTCCCTCCCACACTGTGATATAAACATGATAATATCAGTTTTTCAGGTAAGTGGATGCTTAGCGGTACATTAAATAACTCTGAGAACAAAAATTAAATGTTTTCTATTGTTTAATTCATGCATCTATATTCAGAATACACACTGCACCTGTTTATTCCATTTAACATTTCACAGCTGTTCAGTTGACCAGTTTTCATGGATGTTAAAATGCTTCACACTATATATTTTTGTTCCTGTATATGCATTTGAGTTGACCAACTAGTATACAGCAGCTTTCCACTGCACAATTAAAGAACTAGATGGCTTGTAGATAAATAAGTATATTATCCAGTGCTAATATTGTTTATAGTGCATGTACTTACATTGTGTCCAAGTATAAAAAAATGGATTATATCTTCAAGAAAAAAAGTGTATTCAGCTGCGTTGTTGCTACAGAAAATCAGTGTTTGTGAAGGGACGAGTGGAAACATGAGGGCTTACTGTCAGGCAAACAAATCTGAGGGCTCTATGCAAAATTTGTTGATATTACAGTAGGGTCCGTTGTTATCCTCTGCAACAGTTGATTTGCTGGTGCTGCAGCTTGCGGGTGTGAGGAGACAGAGCAAATCAAAATCCTGCTCAGGTAAACCAATGGATTTCAGAAGGAGAGGATCATCCTGGGTGGAACTGAACAAACAGGACATGGGTCCTGAAAGAGGAGGGGTGTTGCTGCCCGGGGAAGCCTGGGGGAAAACCGGAGAAAATGAAGGTAGCGTGCCTGCATGCAACCTGCAACATTCCCACATGGATGTGCAGGCACATGGGGGTGGGGGTGGGGGGGGGGGTGGGGGGTGGGGGGGTGCAAACCTTTATTAAGTGGAGTAATTTTGATTTTGTAACACAACTCCCAGACACAGCGACTGTGTTACAGTTGTGTGTGAGGAAGGTGCCACGAGAGCCACAGTTCATTTGTATATCTGTCCCGCCTGAGATGCTGTATCCTAAAAGTTGTAAATCTACTGGACAGTAAACAGTCAGAAATGCTGTCACAAAATAAAATTTTCAGAAACTGTATGTAAAGGTATGCAAAATCCCTGCACGTTTGCATGGATTGCAGAACAGTGAAATATTTTGAGCCTATTATAAAATCTTGTTTGCTGTGTCTCAGATATCTGTAAAATGGCTTCAGGTTTCTGTCTGACCGGTGATGTTATATGTGAGAATCTGATCCCAGCGCTGAGAGCTGCAGTTATCCGCCAAATCTGTTCCATCCAGCAAACAACCAAACCAACAAATTTTAAAAAATCAAGACTAAAACATTTGCTCTTTGTTTTAGAAACAACACACCCCAATCCAAATGCAGCTAGTTGATGTGCCTGTATCTTACAGACACATGCAGCAGGCAAAGTGATAGAACACAGTGTGAAATTTGTCTTGCAAATTTGATCTATGCAAATGAGTGTCAGCCGGTACATCTGAGGCTCTGCAGGATGAAGGCCCGAGGCATCAATGACACATTCATGGAAGACAAAGTGGGAGTTCCCCTAGTGGTGTGCCTCTTTCCCTGTGAGATCAAAGGACTGTCACGGGACTCTGAGTCATTACTGCTGTAAGATACCTGCAACCAGACAGAACTTCTGCCTCAAGATGCATCTCCAGCTTGCTCTGGTTGGCACTCGGCTGGCCCCAGAAAAGAGGGATACACCTTGTTTTCCAGCTGTATGACCCACATTCTTTCTCTGTTCCTCCTGTTATTTAATAACATTAAATTCCAGGTAATTCAGAGATTTAGGATTGGAGCAGTTTGTCTCACAGATTTAGTCCTACAATTTAAGCAAATAAATTTCCTGTCCTCCAGCTCTTGATTTCTCATAAATTCAGGGTGAAAATGTAAAAATGAACAAGAGCATTTTTTGTTAGTTTCAATCTAATGATACTCTGAAATCTACAATATGAATAATATACAAGTGTTAAAATATCAGCAACAAGGAAGCTCGAATTTTGTTGACTCTGTATGGGCAGGCTTGTGTGATACGCCAGCGATCCATCATCGGCAAACAGAGAAACCCGAGTACAAAAACAAACTGTCAGCAGATTTCCTTTTAAGACTGGACAGGGGGCAGATGCTGCATGATCACAACCACTGCTGTCACACAACGTCGGGGTGTGATATTACTTGATTGCCAGTGGCACAGTGTTGTTGTCCTGCCTTCCTCCAGATAAGTGCAGGAATGACGTGTATGAACGGGCCACACCTACAAAATGTCCCGCAAGAGTCATGAAGAAAAAAAAAACAAAAAAAACAGAGAACAGATTAGCATGTTTGCTGGTAGCTTCTGATCTGGTTTAGAGGAGGAAACAGCATGCTGTGTTCAAGTTTCAGCCAGTCTGTCAATAATTATAAGGACAGCTCCTAGATTGAAATTATAAATAAAGTTTAGTTTATAAATAACAACATTTGTTGGCTGTTAAACTCCTCATCAAACCATTTCAAAAACAGGCAAGTAATAAAAGGCTGTCATAAATGTTATTTTGCTGTAGAGGATTCTTTTATTGGCATGTCCTTCCACCATAATAATAATAATAATTATAAATGTCAGCAGTGATAAGTGCTAATATTTGTTGGGACATCCTGGTTTGCCAGTAGTCCTGGATTTAAGCCAACTAGCTATATTTTCCTGCCATAACTATCTGATGAAGGCAAACAGACAATGCAGAAAAAACAAGATGATATTATAATGGTTTATTAATTCACTGCACGGTTTTAAAAACACAAATCTTTCTTCAGTTTCTAGTGAGAAAACTGAAAATGGTTCATAAACAGATGCAGCAGCTTAATGTTATTTTAGTCTAATGCTGTGGGTCTGTGTAATCTTATATTTTCTTATATTTCTTTTCTACTCTACATGAGCACTTTACAAGTGCTTTATACAGCAGGTCTCATTCACCCATTCACACAACACTGCCACTGAATGTTTTATCACAGGATAAAGTGCTCATTTGCAGGAGAACAACTGGGACTAAACTGGGACTAAAAATGCCTTCCACAGCAAAACAGAGCCATCAGATCTACTCACCGTGGGGGCCTACAGGTTCAGGCTTTACCTTTAATTTGTCATCAATCTCATGGAGTATTGCAGACGTTCATGGTCCCCATAGAATGAAGCCCACTGTAAAGAAGCCTACTGTGGTGCTGGTGTTAATGAATGTGCACACACACAGCGGCACACATTCATGGTGCCCAGATGATGAAGCATACTGTGGTGATACATTAACACTTTCCCAGTCACAGGACTTTATTATTATTATTATTATTTTTAGCTTATCAGTGACTATATTTTGTTTTATATACATCAAAGGAAAGAGTTTAACACTGTTGTGTGATGTGAAAACACTGCTGAAATATAGGCTAATGATACATTTTCAACCACTAGGAGGGTGAGCATATCTTCATCTCCAGGGTCCTCACAGATACTCCTGTTGTGATTATTGCTGTGACTTACTGCATGTTAAATATTATTCCATGTTGTTGGAACAAACCTTAATGCTAACCTCTTTGGAAGAGAAAACTAATGGGAAGAGTTTTCACAATGGCTGCTTATGCAGCGATTTGCATTATGCACTGCACACAGCTGGAGCTCACAGGCCTTTGTGAATATGGGATCTTCATCATTTATGCTATAAAACTCTGGGGAAACTCCGTAGGGGGTTGAAATTTGTTGCTTCATTGAAATGTACTGATAACTAATGAATCATTACTTCTGATATAAACAAATAAATCAAATAACACAGGAAAATTAATTCCTTTATATGTTTATCTGGTCATACCACATGTAACAGTAGATGACAAATATTGATGCAGTTTATGGTCTTTTCAGCATTAATAACCGTGTTACACACAGAAATCACTGATAATAATCTTGTGTTTTACATGCAGAAAATGACTGGGCTTTGTGGGTGTGGCCTGAAGTTCACATAACACATCCAAATATGACCATAAATACAGATTTCCTCTTCAGCTGATAAACAGCCAGCTGTAAAGAAGGGTTGACAGGAGAGGGGATGCGCTGAGTGAGAAGTCAGAATGAGTGGGAGGAAGGAGGGGTGAAATCTGTGGGCAGCAGACTCTTCCAGGGTGAGCTGAGCTGTGGAGGCTGTCTGATAACCTTATCATGGCCTCCCCACACTGTAACGGCTGGAACAGGCCTGCAGCAAGGCAGGGAGGAGCGCAGAGGCCCTCGGGCAAGATACCACCAAGGAGCTGGACAGATATCCAATAGATGATGGCCCCATAGAGAGAGAAAGAGAAAAAGAAAAGGATGGCAGAAAGATTAAAAAATCTTCACTTCACCACAGCACACAACAGATTGTCAGTCAGTCTTGTGTGTCTTCTATCCCATCCTCTTTAAGTCTCTATCACAAAACACTGAGCTTCATAACATCTACAGGGAGAGGAATTTTCTTTGTGATTTCACACATCATAATCAAACACTTTAAGTAGGAAAACACACACACACACACACGTGTTAATAATAGCATTATTAAAGGATTTCTTCTGTTCCTGTAAACCAATATGTAAGCTGTGTATAGAGTCACAGTTAATTATTATAAGCACAGCTGTGCTTTGTCTTTGTCTACAATAAAGGAGAAAGAAACCTGATATACCTTCCTGTAACAGCTTTATCATATATACTGACTAGTTGCAGAACACTTCAGACATATGCATGTAAAATATGTACATATAAAAAGTACAAATGGTGCTACTGATGACTGTTAAAATCATGTGCTGTCTTAAAAACATGACAAAAGAAGACAAGCAAGAATCAAAGTAAACACAGTGTCACGTTAGACAGTTATTGCTTATACACATTTAAGATGGTAAACACAGACAACTGCTGAGCCTGCTTTCTTCTCTAAGGGGATGACAGTTTGCAGTTTGGAGAGGGAGAGAAGGACGACTCCTCTTTGCCTCTGGCAACAGTGGGTGAGTTTTTATGACCAAATGTATATTTGTCAACTTCAAAATTTTGTATTTTTAATGCAGTTTGAAAATGACCTCATCTGAGAGAATTCAAGAAGATGTTACTTGTGTTGTCTCTGATGTTGTTTAGTAATACGCTGCCATCATGAGGCCAAAATTAGTAGAGCAGCAGCAGCAGTCTATTTTTTTTTTTTTTTTATCAGACTCCTTCAAGCTGACAGGAAGACAACAGTAACGCAAACAACCACTCATTATTACCAAAGTATGCAGAAGAGTATGTCTGAACACACAACATGTTCAGATGACCTACAGCACCAGAAAACCACACTGGGTGCCACTCCTGTCAGCTAAGAACAGGAAACTGAGTATACAGTTTGCACTGGCTCATAAAAATTGGACAACAGAAGATTAGAAAAACATCACCTGGTCTACCGAGTCTCAAATTCTGCTGAGGCATTCAGATGGTAGCATCAGAATTTGTTGTAAACAACATGAAAGCATGGATCCAAGACAGGCTGGCAGTGGTAGTGTAGTGATGTGGGGACACACTTTGGGCCCGTTAGTACCAGCTGAGCATTATTTAAATGCCTCAGCCTTCCTGAATATAGGGCACTTGTTATGACCACAGTGTACCCATCTTCTAATGGCTGCTTCCAGCTGAATTAAAACACCATGTCACAAACATCAGATCATCTCAGACTGGTTTCTTGAACATGACAGTGGGTTCACTGAACTCCAGTGGCCTTCACAGTGACCAGAGCTAAAGCCACAGAGCGCCTTTGGGATGGAACAAGGTTGGGGTTGGGGGCAGGATTAGGCAACAGTGGGTCCAGTCGATACTATCAAGGTGTACCTAATAAAATGTCAGATGACTGTAAATTCTCCAGGATAAAAACTTTTTTTGCTGTTATACAACCATAATTTATAGTCAGAATTTACACATTTCAAACTGCATGTCATAATAACAAAACACAGCTATGAAAGAGAACCAAGAACTATAGGAGAAAGCCATAATCAGTTTGAATTCTGTGTCTCCCAGTAACTGACCTGTCCCAGAGCTTTCCCTGTAAAGAAGGCTCTCAGTGACCTGATGAAGTCCAGGATTCGGTACTTGGGAATCTGCTGCAAATCAGAATCTCATTTATTAAACCAATCCATTTAGGAAAACCATCCCAAATTGCTGCAATTCAATTCAATTTTATTTATATAGCACCAAATCACAACAAACAGTCACCTCAAGGTGTTTTATACTGTAAGGTAAAGACCCTACAATAATTACAGAGAAAACCCAAAAGTCAAAACGACCCCCTATGAACAAGCACTTGGGACAGTGGGAAGCAAAAACTCTCTTTTAACAGGAAGAAGCCTCCAGCAGATCCAGGCTCAGGGAGGGGCAGTCATCGGCTGCAACCAGTTGGGGCTGAGGGGAGAGAGACAGGACAAAAGAGGCACAACAGCAGAACGCAATCAATGCTCCGTTCCTGGGATGGATGTTAAACTAAGTATTATTAACAAATGAAATTAGAAAAAAAAGAAAAAAAATGAATGTCATGCGAAAAAAGTAAAAATAAGACGGTTGCATAATGACTCATTTACAAGATGTACTCCCCCCGAAGGTAAAACAAGCAAGAATCAAAGTAAACACAGTGTCGCATTAGACAGTTATTGCCTATACACAGGAGAAAGTAAACACTGTTGACTGCATTCTTCTCTGAGGGGATGACAGTTTGAAGCTTGTGGGGTTTGGGATAGAAATCCTTCTTACCAAGACAACTGTGACAGCAGTGGAGCTGTTTTATATATATATATATATATATATATATATATATATATATATATATATATATATATATATATATATATATATATATATATATATATATATATATATATATATATATATATATATATATATATACACACAGATATATATATATACAGTGGGTACGGAAAGTATTCAGACCCCTTTAAATTTTTCAGTCTTTGTTTCATTACAGCCATTGGCTAAAATCAAAAAAGTATTCAGACCCTATATATATATATATATATATATATATATATATGTGTGTGTGTGTGTGTGTGTGTGACTGATGACAAAAAGAGGACAGGCAAGTATCAAAGTAAACAGTGTCATGTTAGACAGTTATTGCCTACACACATATTTAAGTCAGTAAACATGCAGAAAACTGTTCTTTTCTCTGAGGGGATGAAAGTTAGTTTTGCACTTTGTAAAAGAAAGAGCCTGTGACAACAGCAGGCTTCTCTTTCTGACTGTCAAAGGTTTAAATGAATATCACATGTTAAAAATGTGATATTCATTCAAAAAAGATTTGGTTTCTTGTGCTGTTTGGTTTTCTTATAGTAAACATTATACGTATATTTTTTGGAAACTTAGTTCAAATTTTATAGATACACAACTAGCACAACCAGTTATTAGGTTTAAGAGACATTTACTTTTTAACATCAGGACAGGAAGGTTTGGATAGGTTTGGATGTTGCGTGTCTTTTTTCAGGTGATCTTTGTCTAGTATTAAAGGATGTTTAGCAAATATACTATAAAAAATTATCAGGAAGTTGGAAAAATAATTTTACACAGCAATATATATATATATATATATATATATATATATATATGGCACTAATATCATAATGTGCATGACGTGTACCTGCAATTAAACACTAGGCCTAAAACGACATCCAGGTGTATATGCCCATCAAACTGAACAGCAGAGATCCATGGGAACCCCTGCTGAACTGTCTAAGTGACATCAAGTCCTGGATGAGAAACAATTTCCTAAATCTTAATGAAAGCAAAACCGAGGTCATATGCTTTGGTAAATTTGACCCCTCAAGCTACTCCTCTGGCACTCTGAGTCATTTGGCTCCTCACTGTCGTGATGCTGTGAAAAATCTGGGTGTCATTTTAGATAGTAGTTTTAAAATGGAGAAGCAAGTAAGTGCTGTTACCAAAATCAGTTTTTACCAACTCAGAGTCATTGCCAAGGTAAAACCTTATCTCCCGCAGCAGGACCTGGAAAAAGTTATTCATGCTTTTATTACTTCCCGCCTGGACTACTGTAATTCTCTGTACTTTGGCATAGATCAATCATCTGTGCGCCGCCTGCAGGTAGTCCAGAATGCGGCAGCTCGTCTTTTAACCGGTTTAAAAAAGCATGAACACATTACCCCAGTCCTGTCATCCCTTCACTGGCTCCCTGTCCGTTTTAGAATCGATTTTAAGATTTTATTGCTTACTTTTAAAGCCTTAAACGGACTGGCACCTTTGTATCTGTCTGAGCTGCTTCACTGTCACACCCCTGTAAGAGCTCTGAGGTCATCGAACCAGCTGCTCTTACAGAGGCCTAAAATTAGACTAAAACAGAGAGGTGATCGAGCTTTTGCAGCAGCAGCACCAAAGCTATGGAACGATCTACCTCTCCATATCCGCACAGCTCAGACGATACACACATTTAAATCTCTATTAAAAACACATTTCTTTTCTTTGGCATTTGGCTGCAGTGCTACCTCCTTTTAGATGATTGTTTTATGGTATTTTATGGTACTTGTTTTAAACGTTTTAATTTTTAATTTTCTTATGTTATTTATTGTTCTTAATGTTTTTATTTATTTATTTTTATTTTATTATTTTATTTATTTATTTATATATTTTTATTTTATTTAGTATAGTCCTTGGGGTTACAGATCTTGTACAGCACTTTGGTCAACGTCGTTGTTTTAAATGTGCTTTATAAATAAACTTGACTTGACTTGACTTGACTAAATTTTGAATTTTTCAAACCGAACAATATTCTATCCTGATCTGGCATTGAATAACAGCCCAAAGACTTTTACCACTTTTTAATAACTACTTAAACCATTTCACACTTAATATCTCTTTTAGATGTTTATATCAGTTCTGCATGCCAGCTAAACCGAATCAAGTTATGTGGCCTACAGACTAATAACAGGTAAGAACTTAATTGGGGGGAAATCTCTAATCATGCCCCGTACAGGAGGTCTAAAAAAAACTATATTCGTGCTGCATGTTATTCCGGGATTTTACATGCTCGTCTTGAAAGGTTTATTTATTTCCTTTATTTTTTGTTACTCTGAGTTGGTACGGAAGCACCTATTTTGATTTTTGGAAGGCGTAAAGAAAACGTTTAACGCGTCCGGAACCAGTGTGCGCTGAAACGTTTCCGCCCGGCGTTATTTTGGACTTGAACATATGCTCATGCAGCGAGAACTGCGACAGTGAGATGTATTTTCTGTCTCCTTTGTGGCTGAAGTAGTTGGTTCATTAAATTACTCCTAATAAAAGCCAGATAAGGAGTCAGTATGGCGGATCTGAAGGAGGCGAGGCTGGATTTTACTCTGAAAGAGCTGACTCTTTCCCGTCCCGCTGAACACGAGGAAATCCCGGGCAGCTCGTCCACTGTGGAGCTTCGGGACACAAAGCTGGTGTGTGTGGAGTATCCCGGGGTCTTCAGCAGCGTGGACAGAATGCTGAACACTCTGGGTGGTGAACAGTCAGTGACCAAAGTAAGGGGACTCCAGCTGGGACAGCTATCAGTCTCGGGCTTTTACTTTGGAAATATTTTTGCGTCAGTTATAGAAAAGGCATTTTCAGTTTTTCATAAATTGTGTCTTAAATAAATCGTTTTCTAGCCCACAATTTACTTGATGCTTTTACACTATAATCAGCCACTGGACTAATAAAAACCACAGTTGTAATTCAAGTAGCCTGTGAGGAAACTGGGCTCGTTTTCAGGGTTTAGATCAGCGGTGTTAAACACATTTAAGTGCAGGGCCCCAGCACAGTCCCAGTTAAAATCAAGTGGGCCACACCAGTTAAGCGACTCCCTAATAATTTATCCTTTATGCAACAAATGTAAAGAAGAACAAACGTATCCTGAAAACATCCACATTTTCACAGGTGTCCACAAGTTCACAGCCATGTATTTACCCATACTTCATTACTTTCCCCCCCGTCTTTATAGTTACCACAACTTGGGGAAATACAAAAATGGTTTTAACTTTGCAAATATTTTCACTCCTTTGTAGAACTGGTGGCATCACTACACCATGAGCAGTACACCGGCATCCACCATTTTCATCTAACATACAAAATGAGCAGTTACAGAGAATTTCCAGCATCAGCCACTTGATAGCAGTAACCTCCAGCCACCACGACTGGCTGCTTATACACATGTGGTGTTGTGGTTTAACCACACCTTTTAAGACTTCTTATCGCTTGGAAATGGCTGCCACCGATGGAGGAAGATCAATTGTAAATCATTACTCGACCAATCAGCACAAATTAGAATAAAACTAGCTTTTAATGGATAAAATCTAAAGTGAAGAGGTGTTTCACTTCAAGTCAGACCCAATATATGTGTTGCGTTTGTAAATAACACTATGCAACACAATGTTTTTCTTTGACAAGCATGTGCTATTTTCTAATGCTTTTTATTGTAAAACAATAGAAAATGTCCATTATTCCTGTCAAACTTTGCTTTTGTGGATTTTAGAATGATTTTTTTTTTTTTGCCCCAATTTTCTTGTTGAATGTTTGGTTGAAAATTGTGCAGTATTTGAGAATTTTCTTGAAACCTCAGCAAATTCTTCTAAACTTGAAATTTTGTGTTTGATCTGAACAGTTAAAGATTTGACCAAATTGAATTTTTGTTAGATCGATTTGTTATTCTTTTCTTTCAATTGAACATTTTTATCATTTTCATAGGCAATTTTTGAAGAGAAAACAACCTGAAAAAAAGGGTAAAACCTAAATGAAGACCACTAGTAACTGGCATTATATGGGAAAAATGAAAGAAATTTGCATGTTAAACTGGCTGTTTTGTGGGTCGTCAGCTGTTACTAAACTCTTTCTGATTTCTGTGGTTAATACTGCCTCTTTTTCCCGATATTCTCACAGACCTACGCCAACCCCAACAAGCGTCTCGAGCTGCGTTATCGACCCCAAGACCCTTTCTGTCACTCACTGTGTGGAAACCGCTTCTCATCGGGAAACCTCCTCCTCAGAGTGCGACGACGGGTGCGAAAGAAAGACCCCAAAGATGCCGAGAACCACATGGACGTGCTCGGAGTCATTGGAACCACATACAAATTCACTGGTGTGTCTCTCAGTTATCCACCTACAGCATGATAAAGTTCATTTTGTTAACCCTTGGTCTTCTTTCAATTGTACAGTTTCACTTTTTATTTTAATAACTGTCCAAATAATATATATTATTTGGAATCTCTAATTAGGGCCCGAGCACGAACTGTGCGAAGGCCCTATTGTAATTGCTTCGTTTATTATTATTAGGGCCCGAGCACGAACTGTGCGAAGGCCCTATTGTAATTGCTTCGTTTATTATTATTATTATTATTATTTTTTTTTTATTATTATTATTCAGGCAAATGAATTGGCTTTTTGGGGGCTTTATCATATTCAAAAACTCATGAAACTTTGCACATGCGTCACACCTGGTGAAAATTTAAGTATTTTAATGGGCTCGGGCAAGGGCGCGCCCAAATGGCTCGCTAGCGCCCCCTAAACTGGAGCCCCACCGCTGTGTTTCACGTACATGAATGAAACTTCATACACATGTATATCATGTCCAGGCGCACAAAAAATCCTCTTGGAGCCATGCCCTAAACCCAACAGGAAGTCCGCCATTTTGAATTAATTATGCAAATTTGGCGATTTGCAGCCCTCACACTTTTTCTAATAACTCAGAGGTTTTAGACGTTATCATCTTCATATTTGGTTTGTCTAACCTACACCCCCAGGGGAATCTAAATCTCGAAAATGGTGAGTTTTTGCCAAGGGGGAGGGGTCCTTATGCCCCTTTGAACTTTGATCATTCGCCATGAAATTTTGATTGCCTCTCATTCATACCTACATGATCCAATGTGCATCAAACTTCTCCAGTAGGATGAGGGTGCCCCCCTGAACACATACATATGACAATATTTAATATCAGTCGCAGCGCCACCTAGTGGGAACAGGAAATGTCATATTTTACACTTGGAGGTCCAGCTCCAAGGTGGTTTAGCAGAACCATCTCAAATTTCACCTGGAAAGCCTTAAGAAGTTGGACTTACTGTGTTTTCAAAACTGTGACTTTTGACAAAAGGGCGTGACCCTTATGGGACGGCAAAGTTCGATGATTCGCCATGAACACAAAAATGGCTGTAACTCAAAGCCAACTTGCCCAATCTGGCTCAAACTTCAGTGGTGTGATAAGCATGCTGCCCTGCACACACTCATATGCATAAAGTCCATAAACGTTAGAGCGCCGCCTAGTGGCAGCTCGGAATATCTTAAAATAGCAAGTTTTTTGAGTAGCCCCGGAGCTACGTTTTATCTACATGTATGAAAATGTACATGCTCATGTAACATACTAAGACGTACAAAAAAGTCTCTTGGACCCATACCCTAAACCCTACAGGAAGTCGGCCATCTTCAATTGAAGGTGTCAATTTTTGCGATTTCCACGCCTGCTATTTGAACGAACTTGTCCTAGGGCATTTCACCCAGTGACACCAAATTGGCTCCAGATCATCTACACAAGTAGCCCATCAAAAGTTATTCAGGGTTTTGTAGAATATTGAACGGTGTTGCCATGGCAACCCTCTGAATTTGGACTTTTTTCAATTTCAAATTCACAGAGATTCTAAACATCAGCCCCTGGGCTGTGCTTTCTCTATGTACCTGAAAATGTGCCTGCTGATGTAAGATGCTAACATCTACAAAAAACTCTCTTGGACCGATAGCCCAAACCCAACAGGAAGTCAGCCACGTTTACTTTAAAGTGTCATTTTTGCAGCATTTTTCGCCTTTTTCAGGCCTTTTTGCCTCAACTCCTCCTAGGGCATTTGACCCAGTGAGACCAAAATGGCTCCAGATCATCCACACAAGTAGCCCATCAAAAGATATTCATGGTTTTGT
Organism: Archocentrus centrarchus; assembly: GCF_007364275.1. Classification (NCBI taxonomy): domain Eukaryota; kingdom Metazoa; phylum Chordata; class Actinopteri; order Cichliformes; family Cichlidae; genus Archocentrus; species Archocentrus centrarchus. Next base: position 21,015,699 of record NC_044357.1, read on the forward strand.
AGAATATTGAACGGTGTTGCTGTAGCAACCCTCTGAATTTGGACTTTTTTTCCATTTCAGGCCCACATAGGTTCTAAACATCAGCCCCAGGGCAGTGCTTGGTCTGTGTACCTGAAATCGTGCATGCTGAAGTAACATCCTAACACGTACAAAAAAGTCTCTTGGACCGATAGCCGAAATCCAACAGGAAGCCTGACATGTTCTAATTAAGGTGTCATTTTTGCAGCATTTGTCACATTTTTCAGGCCTGCTATTTCAATCATCTTCTACTACAGCTTTTCATCCAGTCACACCAAAATGGCTCCAGATCATCTACACAAGTAGCCCATCAAAAGATATTCATGGTTTTGTAGAATATTGAACGGTGTTGCCGTAGCAACCCTCTAAATGTGGGATTTTACTCATATACCACAGTGCACCAAATTGTTACATCTCTGACATACATTGTCCGATCTGCCTCAAACTTCACAGGCTTAATGGGAGGGTAAGGGAGACCGGACACACCCCTCTATCAGCTTTGTTTCACACTCATAACGCCACCTAGTGGCAACAGGAAATCAGTAGGACACTGATACTCATCATCCTATGGTCATTACAGTTTCATTGATGGCTGCAGGCATTACATAGAGCATTGTGACATATTAATTAGTGGGCACTCACCGACGCCACCTAGTGGAAGCGGGAGACGATCGACGCGAAGTACGGCTAGCCTGCTGAGCCGTCAGCAGCCGGGTGAGCCAGCTACTCTCTCGTCTGCGAGAACCTCCGAGCGCGGTTCGGCTGGAGCGTGCCACGGGTCGACGCGCGGCTTGGCTGGAGCGCGCCAGGGGTCGACGCGCGCCGGGTGCGAGGGCCCGCTCATCGCCGCTTGCGGCTTTAATTATTATTATTTTTTTTATTATTCAGGCAAATGAATTGGCTTTTTGGGGGCTTTATCATATTCAAAAACTCATGAAACTTGGCACATGCGTCACACCTGGTGAAAATTTAAGTATTTTAATGGGCTCGGGCAAGGGCGCGCCCAAATGGCTCGCTAGCGCCCCCTAAACTGGAGCCCCACCGCTGTGTTTCACGTACATGAATGAAACTTCATACACATGTATATCATGTCCAGGCGCACAAAAAATCCTCTTGGAGCCATGCCCTAAACCCAACAGGAAGTCCGCCATTTTGAATTAATTATGCAAATTTGGCGATTTGCAGCCCTCACACTTTTTCTAATAACTCAGAGGTTTTAGACGTTATCATCTTCATATTTGGTTTGTCTAACCTACACCCCCAGGGGAATCTAAATCTCGAAAATGGTGAGTTTTTGGCAAGGGGGAGGGGTCCTTATGCCCCTTTGAACTTTGATCATTCGCCATGAAATTTTGATTGCCTCTCATTCATACCTACATGATCCAATGTGCATCAAACTTCTCCAGTAGGATGAGGGTGCCCCCCTGAACACATACATATGACAATATTTAATATCAGTCGCAGCGCCACCTAGTGGGAACAGGAAATGTCATATTTTACACTTGGAGGTCCAGCTCCAAGGTGGTTTAGCAGAACCATCTCAAATTTCACCTGGAAAGCCTTAAGAAGTTGGACTTACTGTGTTTTCAAAACTGTGACTTTTTGACAAAAGGGCGTGACCCTTATGGGACGGCAAAGTTCGATGATTCGCCATGAACACAAAAATGGCTGTAACTCAAAGCCAACTTGCCCAATCTGGCTCAAACTTCAGTGGTGTGATAAGCATGCTGCCCTGAACACACTCATATGCATAAAGTCCATAAACGTTAGAGCGCCGCCTAGTGGCAGCTCGGAATATCTTAAAATAGCAAGTTTTTTGAGTAGCCCCGGAGCTACGTTTTATCTACATCTATGAAAATGTACATGCTCATGTAACATACTAAGACGTACAAAAAAGTCTCTTGGACCCATACCCTCAACCCTACAGGAAGTCGGCCATCTTCAATTGAAGGTGTCAATTTTTGCGATTTCCACGCCTGCTATTTGAACGAACTTGTCCTAGGGCATTTCACCCAGTGACACCAAATTGGCTCCAGATCATCTACACAAGTAGCCCATCAAAAGTTATTCATGGTTTTGTAGAATATTGAACGGTGTTGCCATGGCAACCCTCTGAATTTGGACTTTTTTTCAATTTCAAATTCACAGAGATTCTAAACATCAGCCCCTGGGCTGTGCTTTCTCTATGTACCTGAAAATGTGCCTGCTGATGTAAGATGCTAACATCTACAAAAAACTCTCTTGGACCGATAGCCCAAACCCAACAGGAAGTCAGCCACGTTTACTTTAAAGTGTCATTTTTGCAGCATTTTTCACATTTTTCAGGCCTTTTTGCCTCAACTCCTCCTAGGGCATTTGACCCAGTGACACCAAAATGGCTCCAGATCATCCACACAAGTAGCCCATCAAAAGATATTCATGGTTTTGTAGAATATTGAACGGTGTTGCCGTAGCAACCCTCTGAATTTGGACTTTTTTTCCATTTCAGGCCCAGATAGGTTCTAAACATCAGCCCCAGGGCAGTGCTTGGTCTGTGTACCTGAAATCGTGCATGCTGAAGTAACATCCTAACACGTACAAAAAAGTCTCTTGGACCGATAGCCGAAATCCAACAGGAAGCCTGACATGTTCTAATTAAGGTGTCATTTTTGCAGCATTTTTCACATTTTTCAGGCCTGCTATTTGAATCATCTTCTACTACAGCTTTTCATCCAGTCACACCAAAATGGCTCCAGATCATCTACACAAGTAGCCCATCAAAAGATATTCATGGTTTTGTAGAATATTGAACGGTGTTGCCGTAGCAACCCTCTAAATGTGGGATTTTACTCATATACCACAGTGCACCAAATTGTTACATCTCTGACATACATTGTCCGATCTGCCTCAAACTTCACAGGCTTAATGGGAGGGTAAGGGAGACCGGACACACCCCTCTATCAGCTTTGTTTCACACTCATAACGCCACCTAGTGGCAACAGGAAATCAGTAGGACACTGATACTCATCATCCTATGGTCATTACAGTTTCATTGATGGCTGCAGGCATTACATAGAGCATTGTGACATATTAATTAGTGGGCACTCACCGACGCCACCTAGTGGAAGCGGGAGACGATCGACGCGAAGTACGGCTAGCCTGCTGAGCCGTCAGCAGCCGGGTGAGCCAGCTACTCTCTCGTCTGCGAGAACCTCCGAGCGCGGTTCGGCTGGAGCGTGCCACGGGGCGACGCGCGGCTTGGCTGGAGCGCGCCAGGGGTCGACGCGCGCCGGGTGCGAGGGCCCGCTCATCGCCGCTTGCGGCTTTAATATTTACTTGTTTCTCATATTTTCATACTTAATACAGACAAGATATTCATACAGCCATGGCATCTTCATCATGTTAAAAGTGAGGATTTATACAGCATAAGGAAACAGTACCAGTTAAAAGTTTGGAGTGGTGCTGTCTGTGTTAACTACAGTGCCCTCCAGTGGCCAAAATGCCCAAAAGACATGATACATGAAACATCTGAAGATTTTTGGTGCTAATTTTAGGGAAGATTGAACAAGTTTAATCGCCTGGGATTTTTTTTTTCAACTCTTTCAATAAAATTCAGTAATGGAGGTCACGTCAGTCAGAATTATATGACAGGTTGTCTTGACTCTGGCACGTCCCATGAGCTTAACAATCACCACATTAACTTGTTTAAGGCAGCATTTCTCTTACTTTTTCTGGCATGCCCCACTACCAAAAAACACTTTCACCCTCCAGGCCACAGTTTGATTTTTTTTTTTTTTAACTTGTAAGTCACAGTTTTTAAGCCAGTGAACATACCCTGCATAATACTCCTTTCTGAAACTCTGAATGATGAAAATGTATTCGGTTTATTCAGACCAGGAATGAGTGAAAAAGCCCATAAACTCATCAGGAAATGGTTTAGAGAGGTTCAGGCAGGGGGCTGCTTTCTCATAGGAGTAGCAGTACTTTTTCTAACCACATCTTCACTTTTCAGACAGCAAAAATATTGTTGCTCTGTGATCCTTAATCCATGCACCAAGTTCACTTTTGATTGATTAAAGTGTTACTGAGCTACTTAGACCCAGTTTCAGAAGATAATAATGCATCAAATGTACAAATGATGCCGGTGAGGATGTTTGATCTGATGAATATTTGCTGTTTGCAGGGCTGGCAGACTTCCAGTGTCTTGCAGTGCATTCAGAAGGTGGAAAAGACACTTCTTTGTATGACAAAATCATCCTCCGCAAACCAGAGAGTCAAGAGTTCTTTGAGCAGCCCATGCCTTACTTTCTCCCCCCGCCCATCTTCTCGCGCCTCGACAGTCCCGTGGATTATTTTTACCGGCCTGACGTCCATGTAAAGTTAGTAAGATGCTGTGTGTGTTAGCATGACAGCTTTTCCTAGTTCCCCCAGACAGCAATATTGGGAAGTCTATATCTGACTTTAGTGTCTAACATTAATATTTCTCCTCTTGTGTTTTTGTAGCCAAATGCCAGGTGACACTAAGAATTTTATTGGTTTAAATCGCGCTGGCCGGCCCCACAATGCCATTTTTGTCAGCTTCACTGATCCCACCGTGCCCGCAGAGTGCCTCGAGGCAGCCAAAGTTACCTGGAGACGAATCTGCATGAAGGACTGCGACAAGCAGGCTGAGGAACAGCTGAAAAAGGTGTGTCCAGTACCCAAACACGCTCTGATTGCAAGGGTCACTTGTTAATAAGTGCAGGAACTGAGAGGGGGGCTTCCCAGCTGTATTTACATCCCCTCAAACACTTTGAAAACTCTGTCTTGTTGTCACAACATGCATTTACTTCTATTTGTGTTGTTTTTTTACTGAACTGATTTCAACTGAACCAACATAATCAGCAGTTTTCTCTCAAAAAATAGGAAAATCTTTTATATAATCTTATACACTTTTCCAACATCTTCTGGGCATTATCTAATCTCAAAACATTTTGCGCCTAGATGTTTGAGAGCCGGCCCATCTGGTCACGGAACGCAGTCAAAGCCCACATCAACCTCCACCCTGATAAGCTGAAGCTGCTGCTGCCCGTCTATGCCTATTACATGGTGAGGATATCCCTAATGTCACTCAGTTTTGTTCTGAAATGGTGAAAAAAAAGAATTCAATAATGCTGTACTGGATTGCATATTATAGATTCAATATTATTGCATCCGCCCACTGGATGAGAGGCTTGTGCAGTTTTTCCTTTGCTGTCACAGAAGTTAAACATGGGTTTGCTTTTTACAGGTGACAGGACCGTGGAGGAGCCTGTGGGTGAGGCTGGGCTATGATCCCCGAAAGACCTCAGAGGCCAAAAAATACCAGATGCTTGATTTCAGGATTCGCTGTAGCACCAAGCACGGTGAGAGCAGAATAAACTTTATCTGCGTATTTTTTTCTTTTTCTTTTTTCAATTTTAATGAAAAACTACTAATATGAGTAGTTTATTATTATTATGAGCACTTTTGTTTTCATTTTGTCCCCATTTTTAGGCTACTCTCTATCAAACATACCAATAAAAGCCAAGAGAAGCTCCCTGAACTACAGTCTGCCAAACACATTAAACAAATCGGGTGAGTGTCTTAGATGAATGCAAGTGCCTCTCATATGTATACATATTCACAAACAAGGGCAATGCATGTGATTTATAGCCTTGTTAATAAGTTAGTAAATAAAGTCATTGCTGTCTTTTTCCAGCACCCCTGCCAGCTAGCGTGATGGCTCTTCAGACTCACGAGGGTCCCTGCAGCAGTCGAGATCCAGCTCCAGTCAAGTACCAGCTGAGGGTCCGTGAAGAAAGAGCCGTGTGGCAGTATTATTAGAGCTAAGATGCTAAATGTTACAAGCACACACCTTGTATAGTTTTAAGATTAGGCTTTAAAACCTTTCTTTTTGATAACACATAGTTAGGCTGGATCGGTTGTGCTGCCGTTGGTTCAGGCTGGCTCGGGAGCTTCCCACGATGCACTCAGTACTTCTCGTTCATTCGCCTCATTTCACTCCTCGTGCTTTTTATATGCCACTATTAATCTGTAACTTTTGTCTACTCACTCATAGGTCGTGTTGGTTTTGATTGTGCTTTCTATATGTTCAACTTTTCTCATTTCATTATCACATGGGTAGCATTTACAGTACTGTGCAAAATCTTGAGTCACCCCTCATTTTTTTTCTACTTTACAAGTAAAATGCCCAGGTATGGTTTTACTGCATTGGCAGTGTGTTTGGGATCACTGTTATGGCGAAAAATTAAGCTGCTGCCAATCATATGCTTTCCACATGGTATTGAATGGTAGATTAAAATCTGATGGTACTTTTCTGCATTCATAATTCCATCAGTTTTAACAAGATCCCCAACACCACTGGCTGAAATGCAGCCCCAAAGCTTGACAGAGCCTCCATTACAAGAAACTTTGGCTGATTAGGAGCAAAATATGGACATAAAAGGTGACTCAAGACATTTACACAGTTCTGTATAATCTGTCTTTATTAATTGAAACTGTTGTTCTTTTTTAATTTAACTTTGAGCACACTGACATTTCCAAAGTGTAAAGATAAAAATGCCTGAAGCTACAAAGGCATTTATTATCTGTTTACATGCAGTCTTATAAAATAGTCATGACAAAGCTGTCCCTGCCCTCTGTTTCCGCTTCACAGGAATCATCCTACATTTTCAGAGAGGGCATGCTGCCTCCTCACAGACAAATGTTTTACCAGCTCTGTGATTTGGATGTAGAAAGGTACAAAACAGTCATGTGCATACTCCAGTGTAACATATGGCATGTTTCCATTACTTTAATGCAAGTGGGGAGTCTGTCGTCTTGCTTTGGTTGGAGTGTAATGCAGGTCTTTTTGTGCTTCCAGTATCCAAAAGGTGATTGAGCAGAACAGCGGTAATGAGCAGCACTGTGAAGAGCGGGACGGATGGTGTGTCGTCGGCACCACAGACAAGCTGAGGGACATGATCTCAGCCATGATCAAGAAGGTGATCCGAGCTCAGAGACCAGGTAGGGACAAAACTGGCAGCTGTGGGTTTGTGATTCTGATTACTGTGACCAAACACTAACTACTCAGATGGACTCATGAGGAACTTTTCCTCTTTCAGTCGGCACAGTGTGCATCCAGGGCTGGTTTTACTTTTAGCCTAAATCATGCCCTGCTTTTGGTCTAATTTCTCTCCTCTTCTTTGTTCATTAGTTACACAGCTTTTAGCCCTGTGAGCCTACCTGTGACCACTCATCACACTTCATGGCCTGATGAAGTTGATTGGTTACAGACATCGTATTAGTACAATAGACCAGGTTAAATAGTCCATACAGTTATTGTGTGCATATTTAAGACTGTCAAGTGGCTGCTTAACATCTTAGAGCCAACAGTTAACCAACACCATGACATGAATAAAACGCGAAACTTGCCGACTTGTGAGGCCAGCAGCTACTCCAGTTGACTAGTCTAGTTTTACAAGTTGTGCAACAACTACTGGATGGACTGCCATGAAAAAGGTTCCCAGGTGAATCCATAGCTCACCTGGTAGAGCATGTGGGGGGATTGACAAACATTTGGAACCAGCCTTAAGGAGGAATTTTGAAGAAAGGCAGTTTTTGGCACTCCTGGATTGGTTTTCTTTTTAAGCCACGGAGGTTGTAGCTTGATGCTAAAACATTAAAATGTGACAGTTATGGTGGTAAACTCTATAGCTTCTTCACTAGTTACTGTGAATATAAATCGGTTAACTCAGCTCCTTTTTACAGCTTTACAGAGCTGCTAGCATGGCTACTTTCAGTGACTTTAACTCTTCTAAAAAGGTAAAAGGATGCAGTATTTGACAGAATACTGTAATGATTTTTGGGGTTTTTTTCCTCCTTGTAGTCACTTTGTGATCCCGGATAATGATTGTGTAACTCATTACCTCATCATTTCAGAAAAACAGACTGATGTTCTGGCGCTTTAAAAGTGCTTGGGCTAAGACTCAGTATGTACAGACTATTCTGAGAGAGGACAGAAGATGGTGTGAGACACTCTTTTTGAGAACGTGTTATCTGATGTGGTACAGAGGAACAGGACTTTGGCTTCTGGAGTGTGTGTGTGTGTGTGTGTGTGTGTGTGTGTGTGTGTGTGTGTGTGTGTGTGTGTGTGTGTGTGTGTGTGTGTGTGTGTGTGTGTGTGTGTTTGTTTGTTTGTTTGTTTGTTTTTTTGACTTATTTGATTTTCTTTTTCTCCTTCAGAGTTGCCGGAATTACCCAAAAGACGAAGACGTAAAGGCCAAAGTTTAAAAGATGTGTATGTAGAAGAGGAGGAGGAGGAGGAGGAGGAGGAGAATCAGGAAGATGAAGAGGAGGATGAGGAAGATGAATTTCAGCCATCTGAAGGGAGTGAAAATGAGATGGAGACAGAAATTCTAGATTACGTGTAACACAGTACAAGAGTTTGTTGACATGATTTGACTGTTAATATTTTGCATCATCATTTTTCTTTAAATGTAATTTAGCTGAACATTAATAAAGAAATTAAGTTGTTTTTTTTGTAACAGTTGTGTACTTTGCTGTGTATCCAGGGAAGCCTTTGATGCATGTGTTTAAATGCACATTTTCATCAGTTACAGTATGATTAAAATTCATCATGGACATAAGTAAAGGTGCAGTTTTTCTGACCAAATAACATTAAAAACAATGACATGAAACATCATCAAATGCCATGTGCTGCTCTCATGTTGCTTCTAGTGTAGGTGTGTTTTATTTGACATGAAACTACTAAAAATCTAACTGCCTAGCTGTATTGCAGTTTTTTGTTATTGTGTGGCACTGCCCACTTTGCCACCAGCCAGAACCACTAACGTAAGCCAGGATGGTTACATGCACCAAATTCTAACCTGACCGTTTGAATGTCACGGCAAACATTGAGACTCATCAGATCAGGCAATGTTTTTTCAATCTTTCGTCTATGATCTATTGTCCAATTTTAGTGAGTCAGTCCAAATAGTTTTTCTCAGTTTCCAGTTTTCAGCTGATAGGAGTGACACCCGGTGTGGTCTTCTGCTGTAGCCTATCTGCTTCAAGGTTTGATGTTTGGCATGTTCAGAGATGCTCTTCTGCATACCTTGATTGTAGCAAGTGGTGATTTGAGTTACTTTTGCCTTACTATAAGCTACAAGCAGTCTAGCCAACTCCGCCGACCTCAGGCATCAGGCATTTTCACCCAGAGAGCTGCCTCACACTGGATTATTTTCTCTGTAAATCCTAGAGATGATTGTGTGGGAAAAATCCCAGTAGATCAGATCAGATCAGCAGTTCCTGAAATACACAAACCAACAACTATGCGTTGCATTCAATGCCAAATTGCTTTCTTCCCCGTTCTGATGCTGGATTTGAACTTCAGCAAACCATCTTGACCATGTCTGCATGGCTAAATTGCTGACATATAATTGGCTGATTAGATATTTGGCAGGTGAGTGCCATGTATATACACAAATTGTTGCTGGATAGGCCACGTCAGTATAGGTGTATAGATTATTTTGGCAGATAAAATCAGTGGACACAGAAAAGCACATAAAAGATAACATTTTATTTTGGGAAACATAATAATTGTAGGCTACAATGAAGGTATTCACCGTTTAGTTTTGAAGCATTCAAAGCATACAGGTTAACAGAGCTGTCTGACTCTGGGCCCAGTTTGACAGCTGTGTAAACTCAACAGGCTTACTGATAGATGGAAAAAAAACCCAAATGGCTTGTGAACATTTGGTCACATGCACCTTTTTATAAAGGCTGATACATGGCTGTGTCATGATATTTCTGTTTGTTTTTTTCACCCAGTCTGTTTTTGAAGTTACTCACTAAATTTCACAACACTATTATTAATTACTGCATTTTCAGATGCAGAGAAAACCTGCACAGGAGACAAATAGACTCTTATGCCTTTAAAATAAAGGCAGCCCATTTTTCACTAAACCTCATTTAGCCTGTTTTTATTTTACCTTCTCGAAAGGACAGAAAAAAAAGGCTCCTCAAACTTATTTATTTTAATTTAGGCCTGTTTCAAAAATTGCGAGGCAATGCATGGGAAGTATTGGGGGAGATGCAGCGTACACAAGGTGGTTAAATATTATGTAACAGTGAGAAAAGCAGCACCATGGTGGTCAGATGTTGTTTAGGGGAGGAGTCTTTTTCAAAAAAGTCTGGGTGTCAGTCAGTGAGGTTCTGCCATTTTTGCCATGATGCTGAAGCTGGGGATTTTGATTGCCATTGCTGTGTTTTTGAAGACGGCCTCTGCGGCCTCTGTAGGTGTCACACAATATGTGTACTTTTCATGTTTCCAGAATTTTTCTCTAAAAATAGTATGCAGTATGTAGAAAAAAATGTTTCAAGCTCAGTTTTGCACAGATGATTTAGCTGCAACTGTAAGATTACAAAATGTGTTGAACTGAAACTGAGTGTTCAGATCTACAAATATAAATATATGGTTTTTAATGGCTAACATTTACTATCTTAATCACATTGTGCATTATCTCTGTAGCTCGGTGTGGTGCAAACCGAGGGAGGGAGGGTTGAGGGCAAAAAGATTAGTCTTGGATTATTCCGTTCCATGGACGTCTTCAAGGGAATCCCTTTTGCTGACGTTCCTGGAAGATTTGAGAAACCAAAGCCTCACCCTGGATGGGATGGTGGGTAAACTGATTGTGTTTCTTATCAATCTTTATTGATTATATCTGAAATTATATCTCAAACTCACAGAAGCCTTTTCTGCATATTTTCTTTAATCAGTCAGTCAAAAATGCTTTATCTTCTTCTTGCAGGAAAATAAGCATCAGCTAAGGCCTGCACTGTGTGAAGTAATGTCTTACAATAAGTAGAACACACTGCTCTTTTTATGTGTGTTTCTGGTCAGGCATTCTAAAGGCCACAGAGTACAAGCCCAGATGCCTTCAGCTGAACCTTTTAATGAATGACCACAGGGGCAGCGAGGACTGTCTGTACCTTAACATCTGGGTTCCTCACGGCAGCTCAGGTAACGACAGAAGCCAAAAAAGTTTTCACACTAATTAGACCAACACTAACTGTCTTCATCTTCTAGTGTCTCGTGATCTGCCTGTCATGGTTTGGATCTTTGGGGGAGGATTCCTAGTTGGAGGCTCCATGGGCGCTAACTTCCTGGATAACTACCTGTACAGCGGGCAGGAGATTGCAGACAGAGGAGATGTTATTGTAGTGACACTGGGGTACCGTGTGGGAACTATGGGGTTCCTGAGCACTGGAGACTCTAGTTTGCCAGGTAGGCACACACACTTTACAGAGTCTGGTAGATGCTGAGCTGCCAATTATTGAAATACTTCCATTAAAGTAGCGATTCTTCTCATGAGCTGGATTCTATTTGATCTTCAGGAAACTATGGTTTGTGGGATCAGCACACTGCCATCGCCTGGGTGCACAGAAACATCAAGTCATTTGGAGGCGACCCTGACAACATCACCATCTTTGGGGAGTCTGCAGGTGGAGCTAGTGTTAGCTTCCAGGTGAGAGGTGACACTTAAAGCAGACCCAGACCGAGACTTTTGGCGCCAGCCTCAAGTTGCAAGTCAAGGAGCTGCAGCACTTTCATGTTTTCACTGCAGAGGTTGCTGCTCGCTCATTACTAAGATAGACAGATAGATGGTAAATTAGTAAATTTAGGCAAAATTCAACATTTTTAAATATGACTCTGATTCAGTTCAAAGCACAGGCTGAAATACGTATTCTTCCTAACCTTCCACCCACAGACTCTCACTCCACACAATAAAGGGCTCATCAGGAGAGCCATCTCCCAGAGTGGGGTGGCACTTTGCCCCTGGGGAATCAACAAAAACCCTCGCAAGTTTGCCGAGGAGGTACATTACAGCTGTTCTACATATAACCACTTTTTTTTTGGAACAAATAAAATAAATACGAAGCTGTGCGTACAACTTCAGCAAAGGCAGATAATTACAGATAAATTATACCCACTCTGCAGGTCGCTCTGAAGGTCAACTGCCCAACCGATGACAGAATGGCTGCCTGTTTGAAGATGACTGATGCCGTGACCCTAACAATGGCAGGCACTCTCAATTTGTCCAGTTCACCCGATAGTAAGGACTGCATTCCACACAAACCTAGTTTACATTCTCATTTTAGACATGATGAAAGCAGTTCTGCCTAAATTAGTCACCAAGTCCAATTTGATACAGTGTGTTACATTCAGCACTTCAAACTATATGCACACTGATCATGGCACAATATATAGAAAAGAGTTTTTCTGTATACAGTAAATTTTCTGACTGTCTGCATTTCTCAGACCCCCTTGTGTACAACTTGGTGCTGTCTCCTGTGATCGATGGCGACTTCTTGCCAGACGATCCTTCCAACTTGTTCGACAATGCAGCTGAAATTGACTACATTGCTGGAGTCAATGACATGGACGGACATATTTTCACCGCCCTTGATGTTCCATCAATCAACTCTCAGCTGATTGATACCCCAATGTGAGTTTGAACCATTTAATCAGTTAGAACAACAACAATGCCAAAATGGACCAACATGTAGCAGCATATGAAAACTTTGGAAGCAGGAAGATGTTTAATCAGACCTCAGTCCTCTTTTTCTGATTGCAGAGAGGATGTGAAGAGGCTCTTGGGAGCCTACACAAAGGAGAAGGGCACGCTTGGTATGGACAATGCCTATTCCACGTACACCTCAACCTGGGGAAGTAATCCCAGTAGGGAGACCATCAAGAAGACCATTGTGGCCATCGGAACAGACTACATTTTCCTGGTTCCTACACAGGCCGCCCTTTATCTTCATGCTGACCATGCCACGTGAGAATGTGATCTTGCAATAGAAATGTCAGAATTTAATGATACAATAGTGGGCTCAGTGCTAAATAAAATATCATGCATCTAAATAATTACAGAGGTAAAAATACATTTCTTTATTCAGTGGTGTAGTTATCGTCACATTGCTGTTTTCATTTCACCAAAGAACTGGACGCACCTACTCCTACCTATTCTCTGAGCCCAACCGTATGGGTGGTCTAGTCTTGCCCTACCCAAGCTGGATGGGAGCTGACCACGCTGACGACCTGCAGTACGTGTTCGGAAAGCCTTTCACCACACCACTTGGATACTGGCCAAGACATCGCCGCGTCTCCAAATACATGATCGCCTACTGGACCAACTTTGCCAAAACTGGGTATAATTCTGCAGACGCAAAAGATTGTCCAAGTATCACAGAAATCAAAGAATAGAGTCAGGCATCGAAATATAATTTAATCTTGTATATTTCTGTTTTCCTTTTTTCTGGTTATGTCCACAGAGATCCCAACAAAGGAGGTTCAAATGTGCCTGCTACCTGGCCAGAATTCACCAGAAGTGGACCAGAGTTCCTGGAGATCCATTCTGACATGGACAAGAACTATGTGCAGCAGCAGCTGAGGCTGCGTTATGTGCATTTCTGGACCAGTATCCTGCCCAACCTTCCTGTAGTTGTCTAAGAATAAGTAGCATGTGCATATGTGTGGATGTGAAGTATTATATCACTACTATTTTGTGAAAAATAAATGGATAGCAGACAAAAATATTAATCTTGTGGGTTTATTTGATCGTGTGTTTGAATTTATAATATGACTATCTGAAGCTCTCAATACAGGATCTCAGTTGATGCACTAATGCATTTGAATTATTTACAAAACTCTCAGAAGTGTGTTAACTTTGTAATGCAAAATAGAATAGCAGAAAGTAACAAATTGATTTTGCAGATGTAGCTGACTTTATTAGCTAGCCATTAAAAGTATCGTGCCATTTTGCTACCAATCTATCTGTGTTAGCTGGGGTACAGTTAGCCTTTTTTAGCTAAGTTTAGGTACAACAGCAGTTGATACTGATAACAGCCACAGGTGTAACAACTGTGTGTTAGCCCCCTGGGTAGATATTTTTGGGGCTCATACCATGAGGTTGTACCTGAGCAAACAATTCTCTCCTTCCTGTTTTGAGCACCATTTTTTCCTTTTTTACCTGGCTTGCTAAATAGTGGCTCAGGATTTAGGGCAGGTTGACTGCTACTAATGTGAAGGCTGTCCAAATTCGAAGACACTTCCAAATGTGGTCGACGAATGCGTCCTTTTTTCGAATTTGAAGGATAGGTCTGTGGCCTACCATATCCCATGTTTCATTGCGCATCAAAACTCAAACACGCAATGGCAGAGGAGAGCGGCAAAAAGTTTTTAATATGACTGTTTATGTAACACAAAATAAACTTAGTGATGTTTTCAGGCAAGAATGTAAATGTGTAAACTTAAAATATCTGCTTGTTTTATCAAGATATCGCTTAATTGCATAAAGTGCTCCGCTCTACCAGGAGCTCGCCTCGCTAACTGAGAACGTCCAACTTCCAGCACATCCTTTTCAAACCCCCGCTAGGTTTCCCCCGCTGAGTGGAGTGTGGTTAGTACACAAGTATGCACAAGAACGCATATTGAAAAACGGCCCCAGTCTACCTAGGCCAGTTCCTTCGAAGGATGTGGGCCCTGTACATGTGAACTTGTGCAACGTCATCAATCTCAGCCTAAGTTCTGTTCCAATTCAAAGTTCGCATAAAGGCAAGTTCGCTCAAAGTACCCGGATGTTTTCTTGCTCCGCCCCTTCTGTCGAGTCTGCATTGGCGGTGACTTGTGTGGACTTGGTTTGTTCATAAATGAAGATTTTTTAAAGTTAATCCAAATTTATGTAGTTTGAAGAATTTTCTAATATGTTTCTGTTAGTCTCTAAAGATGGTTAAAAGTAAAACTGCCCAACGACTTTGTTCTTTGATTAGCAAGTTTAATTTGTTGTAAGCCTCGATGTTTGTTCCTTGTTATTAAAATTGTTTCCCCCCCCTTTTTTTTCCATTATTAATTGTTTCTCTATTATTCATTTGAATATGTACAACTCAACCTGAGACCGATCTGATACTTTTTTTCCCACATTGTTGCCTTGTTTTGTTTGTAAATTCATGTTACAATTAAAATTCTTAAATTAAAAAACATAAAAAAAAACAAACAAACAAAAAAGCTTGTGTGGACTTGGTGCAGCCAAGTATCCCAGAATGCATTTTGAACAAAACTCAAATGCAACACTGGTTGAGTAGACCGACTAAAACTGTGAGAAAATTTTGAAATATTACTGCTTCTCTCACACAAAGCAAACTTTTACAGTGTTTTCAGCCAAGTTTTCACCCACCACCACCACAGACTCCAGAGGACATCCCAGCACAGAGCCAGCAGACCACTGCATAGAAAAGGGCAGATGCTACCACTGAGTCATAAAAGGTCTTTAACAGAGTCCTGCAGACACTGAAGGACGTCAGTTTCCTCAGCAGGTGGAGACAACTCTGGCTCAACAGTGAAAGGAATTCCTCTAATATCAGTGTTAATACATAAAGACTTACAAGAAGAGCTGATGATACCACGTGATTCAATGTTACACACAATGCTGGATTCTTGGAAAAAGATAGTTAAAATTTGTAAAATAGATAATCAGATCAAAGTACTCAGATGGTGTGCCTTTGACTCAGATTTTAAACCAAACCAGAATGATGGGAGATTTAAAGGCTGGATCCCAAAGGGACTAACCACTTACTACACATTTACCCAGAAGGGGGCGTTTCAGAGTTTTGAGGAACTGCAAAGGTCTAACTGTCATGGTCCTGGGCCGTCTGCCCAGCATTTTGTGTTTAGTTTTATTTTTCCTGAGTTTTTATTTCCCAGTTTGTTTTGATGCTCTTGTTCCCTTCGTCCCTGTCTCCCCTGCTTCCATGGTCTTGTCTGTTTTGTCATTTTGTCTTGACCCTGACCTCCTGTGTTTTCTTATTGAGTTTTATTCCTAGTGTTGTGACTAGTCTGCGTCTGTCCCGTGTCTGTGTGCCAGTCCCCCGTATTTAGTCTGCGTGTACCTTGGTTAGTCACTTCCTGTTTTATTTTGCCAGTCTTGTGTTCCCTGTGCTTTTTATCTAGTTTTGCTTCACCTATGTTATTAGTTTCATTTGCTTCACCTGTTGTGCCCTACTGTTTCCTCTTGCCCTAATTACCTGCTGTGTATTTAAGCCCTCAGTTTTCGTCTGATCATTGTTGCGTCATTGTCTGTGTTTCTCCTTCCTGCTGTGTGTTTCCCAGTTTAAGTACTCCCTTGTTCTCCCAGGCTTGTTTCAGTGGTTTTTGGCTTGGTTGAGATTTTGTTGTTTTTATTTATTTTTCACCTGTTAGCATCAGCACAATAAAGCTGTTAAAGTTTAGCTCCTTGTCACGCGTCCTGCATTTGGGTCCTACCCTTCCACCGCACAGCCAAACCATGACACTAACAGGTTGGAAAAGGATGACTTCTACAGATATCTGCAGGTTAGGGCCTATTTTGGTCATAATCTACAAGAAACTTGGGAAACTGCCGTATCAGTTTTTTTTTTTATGTTTCTATCTTTGTTGAAATCAGATTCATGCATGAAACTTGTCTCCAGACTATATAATGGACTTCTATTGTCAAAACAAATTGACACAGACTACATAAGAAATAAATGGGTAAAAGAAGGAAATTTAATTATCTCTTCTGAAAGCTGGGAAAGGATCAACAAATCACACTGGATGACCTCGAGCTCCAACACTTGGAGAGAATTCTGTTTAAAAAAAAACGGTATTCGATATTTTGTAACTCCAACTCCGAAAAAAAACATCAGGGCATTGGAGCCACTTGTTGGAGACTTTGTGGGTCAAATGAGGCAAACCATCATCATATTTTCTGGAGCTGTTCAGTGATTAACCTATTCTGGGAGCAGCTATGTGATCACTTAAATAACATCTTTACTGAGAGAATCCCCTGTAAATGTGAAGCCCTGTACTTAGGAGGCATTCCATTTGATAACTGGACTTTGAAAGATAAAAAACTGTTGTTAATGCTTCTGGCAGCAAGCAAAAAGACTATCACTAGGAAGTGGTTAAAACCTGAAGCTCCTACAGTTGATGAATGGTTTAAAATTGTACAGGACATTATATTCTAGAGAATTTGTAGTTCTGTGTTAAAGGTAAAAGGGAATCTTTTTTCAGGATCTGGTTGTAATGGACAAATTATGTAAAACCAGTAATCCCCGTGGATTAAATAGGTCTGTTACATTAAAAGAACGGCCATGTTATATATTGTGCTCCCTTTTTGATTCTGGCAAACATACTCAATTGACTGTGTTTTCTCCCTATGCAAGAAGAATAAGAGCATGCCCCCCTGAGGTTCGTGACATGGTGCGTTATCCTGCTGGAAGCGGCTGTCAGAAGATGGGTACAATGTGGCCAGAAGGAAATGGGCATGGTCAGCAACAATGCTCGGGTAGGCTGTGGCATTTAAACGATGCTCGGTTGGTACTAAGGGGCCCAAAGTGTGCCAAGAAAATATCCTCCACACCTTTACACCACCAGCCAGAACCATTAACGTAAGCCAGGATGGTTCCATACACCAAATTCTAACCCAACCGTTTGAATGTCACGGCAAACATTGAGACTCATCAGATCAGGCAATGTTTTTTCAATCTTTTGTCTATGATCTATTGTCCAATTTTAGTGAGTCAGTCCAAATAGTTTTTCTCAGTTTCCAGTTTTCAGCTGACAGGAGTGGCACCTGGTGTGGTCTTCTTCTGCTGTAGCCTATCTGCTTCAAGGTTTGATGTTTGGCATGTTCAGAGATGCTCTTCTGCATACCTTGATTGTAGCAAGTGGTGATTTGAGTTACTTTTGCCTTACTATAAGCTACAAGCAGTCTAGCCAACTCCGCCGACCTCAGGCATCAGGCATTTTCATCCAGAGAGCTGCCTCACACTGGATTATTTTCTCTGTAAATCCTAGAGATGGTTGTCTGAAATACTCAAACCAACACCAACTATGCGTTACGTTCAAAGCCAAATTGCTTTCTTCCCCGTTCTGATGCTGGATTTGAACTTCAGCAGACCATCTTGACCATGTCTGCATGGCTAACTTGCTGACATGTAATTGGCTGATTAGATATTTGGCAGGCAAGTGCCATGTATATACACAAATTGTTGCTGGATAGGCATCGACCCACGTCAGTATAGGTGTATCGATTATTTGGCAGATAAAATCAGTGGACACAGAAAAGCACATAAAAGATGACGTTTTATTTTGGAAAACATTAATTGTAGGCTACAATGAAGGTATTCACAGTTTAATTTTGAAGCATTCAAAGCATACAGGTTAACCTGTCAAACTGGCCAGAGCTGTCTGACTCTGGGCCCAGTTTGACAGCTGTGTAAACTCAACAGGCTTCCTGATAAATGGAAACAGAGAAAAAAAACCCAAATGGCTTGTGAACGTTTGGTCACATGCATCTTTTTATGAAGGCTGATACATGGCTGTGTCATGATATTTCTCTGTTTGTTTTTTCAGCCAATCTCACTCACTAAATTTTACAACAGTATTATTAAACACAATACTAGTGGCCTTCTCTGCATATCCAAAGATTGTGGAATTTTCAGACGCAGAGAAAACCTCAGGTACAACCTTTTAAGTACAGAACTTAAAATAAAGGCAGTCCATTTTTCACTGAACCTCCATTAGTTTGTCATTAATTTTCTCCATGAAATTTCACTGAATTTGGCTCTCTGCTGACTTACCCTAAAACAACTTATCTTCCTTCTCGAAAGGACAGAAAAAAGTGTCCTCACACTTGCCTTTTTAATTTAGGCCTGTTTTTTAAAAAGGCATTGCATAGGAAGTATTGGGGGAGATGCAGCATACACAAGGTGGATTATGTAACAGTAAGAAAAGCAGCACCATAGACTGCATGGTGGTCAGATGCTGTTTGGAGGAGGAGTCTTCTTTATAAAAGTCTGGGTGTCAGTCAGTGAGGTTCTGCCATTTTTGCCATGATGCTGAAGCTGGGGATTTTGATCGCCATTGCTGCGTTTCTGAAGACGGCCTCTGCTTCCTCTGTAGGTGTCACACAATATGTGTACTTTTCATGTTTCCAGAATTTTTCTCTAAAAATAGTATGCAGTATGTAGAAAAAAAATGTGTTTCAAGTTCAGTTTTGCACAGATGATTTAGCTACATCTGTAAGATTACAAAATGTGTCGAATTGAAACTGATATGTGTTTTTTAATGGCTAACATTTACTATCTTAATCACATTGTGCATTATCTCTGTAGCTCGGTGTGGTGCAAACCGAGGGAGGGAGGGTTGAGGGCAAAAAGATTAGTCTTGGATTATTCCGTTCCATGGACGTCTTCAAGGGAATCCCTTTTGCTGACGTTCCTGGAAGATTTGAGAAACCAAAGCCTCACCCTGGATGGGATGGTGGGTAAACTGATTTTGTTTCTCATCAATCTTTATTGATTATATCTGAAATTACATCTCAAACTCACAGAAGCCTTTTCTGCATATTTTCTTTAATCAGTCAGTCAAAAATGCTTTATCTTCTTCTTGCAGGAAAATAAGCATCAGCTAAGGCCTGCACTATGTGAAGTAATGTCTTACAATAAGTAGAACACACTGCTCTTTTTATGTGTGTTTCTGGTCAGGCATTCTAAAGGCCACAGAGTACAAGCCCAGATGCCTTCAGCTGAACCTTTTAATGAATGACCACAGGGGCAGCGAGGACTGTCTGTACCTTAACATCTGGGTTCCTCACGGCAGCTCAGGTAACGACAGAAGCCAAAAAAGTTTTCACACTAATTAGACCAACACTAACTGTCTTCATCTTCTAGTGTCTCGTGATCTGCCTGTCATGGTTTGGATCTTTGGGGGAGGATTCCTAGTTGGAGGCTCCATGGGCGCTAACTTCCTGGATAACTACCTGTACAGCGGGCAGGAGATGGCAGACAGAGGAGATGTTATTGTAGTGACACTGGGGTACCGTGTGGGAACTATGGGGTTCCTGAGCACTGGAGACTCTAGTTTGCCAGGTAGGCACACACACTTTACAGAGTCTGGTAGATGCTGAGCTGCCAATTATTGAAATACTTCCATT
The DNA here is from genome assembly GCF_007364275.1 of Archocentrus centrarchus. NCBI lineage: Eukaryota > Metazoa > Chordata > Actinopteri > Cichliformes > Cichlidae > Archocentrus > Archocentrus centrarchus. The sequence goes on from NC_044357.1 coordinate 21,035,714, forward strand.
AAAGTAGCGATTCTTCTCATGAGCTGGATTCTATTTGATCTTCAGGAAACTATGGTTTGTGGGATCAGCACACTGCCATCGCCTGGGTGCACAGAAACATCAAGTCATTTGGAGGCGACCCTGACAACATCACCATCTTTGGGGAGTCTGCAGGTGGAGCTAGTGTTAGCTTCCAGGTGAGAGGTGACACTTAAAGCAGACCCAGACCGAGACTTTTGGCGCCAGCCTCAAGTTGCAAGTCAAGGAGCTGCAGCACTTTCATGTTTTCACTGCAGAGGTTGCTGCTCGCTCATTACTAAGATAGACAGATAGATGGTAGATTAGTAAATTTAGGCAAAATTCAACATTTTTAAATATGACTCTGATTCAGTTCAAAGCACAGACTGAAATACGTATTCTTCCTAACCTTCCACCCACAGACTCTCACTCCACACAATAAAGGGCTCATCAGGAGAGCCATCTCCCAGAGTGGGGTGGCACTTTGCCCCTGGGGAATCAACAAAAACCCTCGCAAGTTTGCCGAGGAGGTACATTACAGCTGTTCTACATATAACCACTTTTTTTTGGAACAAATAAAATAAATACGAAGCTGTGTGTACAACTTCAGCAATGGCAGATAATTACAGATAAATTATACCCACTCTGCAGGTCGCTCTGAAGGTCAACTGCCCAACCGATGACAGAATGGCTGCCTGTTTGAAGATGACTGATGCCGTGACCCTAACAATGGCAGGCACTCTCAATTTGTCCAGTTCACCCGATAGTAAGGACTGCATTCCACACAAACCTAGTTTACATTCTCATTTTAGACATGATGAAAGCAGTTCTGCCTAAATTAGTCACCAAGTCCAATTTGATACATAGTAAATATACAGATAACATTAAATTTCCTGACTGTCTGCATTTCTCAGACCCCCTTGTGTACAACTTGGTGCTGTCTCCTGTGATCGATGGCGACTTCTTGCCAGACGATCCTTCCAACTTGTTCGACAATGCAGCTGAAATTGACTACATTGCTGGAGTCAATGACATGGACGGACATATTTTCACCGCCCTTGATGTTCCATCAATCAACTCTCAGCTGATTGATACCCCAATGTGAGTTTGAACCATTTAATCAGTTAGAACAACAACAATGCCAAAATGGACCAACATGTAGCAGCATATGAAAACTTTGGAATCCGGAAGGTGTTTAATCAGACCTCAGTCCTCTTTTTCTGATTGCAGAGAGGATGTGAAGAGGCTCTTGGGAGCCTACACAAAGGAGAAGGGCACGCTTGGTATGGACAATGCCTATTCCACGTACACCTCAACCTGGGGAAGTAATCCCAGTAGAGAGACCATCAAGAAGACCATTGTGGCCATCGGAACAGACTACATTTTCCTGGTTCCTACACAGGCTGCCCTTTATCTTCATGCTGACCATGCCACGTGAGAATGTGATCTTGCAATAGAAATGTCAGAATTTAATGATACAATAGTGGGCTCAGTGCTAAATAAAATATCATGCATATAAATAATTACAGAGATAAAAATACTTTTCTTTATTTAGTGGTGTAGTTATTGTCATATCGCTGTTTTCTTTTCATTTCACCAAAGAACTGGACGCCCCTACTCCTACCTATTCTCTGAGCCCAACCGTATGGGCAGTTTAGTCATGCCCTACCCAAGCTGGATGGGAGCTGACCACGCTGACGACCTGCAGTACGTGTTCGGAAAGCCTTTCACCACACCACTTGGATACTGGCCAAGCCATCGCCGTGTCTCCAAATACATGATTGCCTACTGGACCAACTTTGCCAAAACTGGGTATAATTCTGCAGACGCAAAAGATTGTCCAAGTATCACAGAAATCAAAGAACAGAGTCAGGTATCGAAATATAAATTAATCTTGTATATTTCTGTTTTCCTTTTTTCTGGTTATGTCCACAGAGATCCCAACAAAGGAGGTTCAGATGTGCCTGCTACCTGGCCAGAATTCACCAGAAGTGGACCAGAGTTCCTGGAGATCCATTCTGACATGGACAAGAACTATGTGCAGCAGCAGCTGAGGCTGCGTTATGTGCATTTCTGGACCAGTGTCCTGCCCAACCTTCCTGTAGTTGTCTAAGAATAAGTAGCATGTGCATATATGTGGATGTGAAATATTATATCACTGCTTTGTGAAAAATAAATGGATAGCAGACAAAAATATTAATCTTGTGGGTTTATTTGATCATGTGTTTGAATTTATATTATGACTATCTGAAGCTCTAAATATAGGCTCTCAGTTGATGCACTAATGCATTTGAATTATTTACAAAGCTCTCAGAAGTGTGTTAACTTTGTAATGCAAAATAGAATCAGAGCAGAAAGTAACAAATTGATTTTGCTGATGTAGCTGACTTTATTAGCTAGCCAATAAAAGTATCGTGCCATTTTGCTCTGTGTTAGCTGGGGTACAGTTAGCCTTATTTAGCTAAGTTTAGGTACAACAGCAGTTGATACTGTTAACAGCCACAGGTGTAACAACTTTGTGTTAGGCCCCTGGGTAGATATTTTTGGGGTTCATACCACGAGGTTGTACCTGAGCAAACACTTCTCTCCTTCCTGTTTTGAGCACCACTTTTATTTTTTTTAACCTGGCTTGCTATATATAAATATATGTATTTCCCAACATGCTAACAACCATCACACCTATTTTAAATCACTGAAGTGTTAAATGATTAGGTAAATGTTTGCAGCTAAAATTCAATGCATAAATTAAACGTATCAGTCTGTTAGTGGCAGTTGTGCTACTTCTGTTTGTCATTTTTCAGCTGTAGAAGTTTCCACTTGGCAAATGCAATGTAGTCCTGCCAAAGAAATAAAAGCTGACTAGACCCTCCTTTGGTTAATGAAACATTGGTGACCTTCAGCTGTAAAGGTGCAGACCGTGGAATGAGGGTAAAGTCAAATTTAAATGCAATACTCTGCAGAGACTAATTAAAATGAAGTATTGCATATAATAATTTATTTATTTGCTTTTTAGTTTAGTTTGGTATTAATGTCTATTATACATATGTAGAAAACCATAAGGAAGCCCCAAACAATTATAGCAATAATAGTAATAATAATAATAATTTTTTAAAAAGTTCTGCATTTTTTAGGCATTTTTTTTTAAACAGCACTTTTAAAATAAAAACCAGAAAAGCTGCAATGTGACTATGTTCATCAGTCATGTCAAACCAGAAAACACAGCCAAACTCAGACCTTGTATTAAGAATAACATGGTTTTCATAATTACTTGTGTGTAGAGAAATTTCCGCAGTCAGTTCTTATACCTAATTCAACAGTAAATGCAGAAGATTTTCTAAATTATCTACAGTACCAGTCAAAAGAGTGTTTCCAAACATTTGCCTGGTGCTGTATGTTCTGACAACAGGAGTGAAACACGTGCATCCAGTATCATTCTGCACAAACACACATCATTTTTCTGTCTCAGATATCGGGCTATTTCAGTGGTTTTATCTTAAACTGTGTGTACGTCCCTAAGCTGGGAACCAGCACACCTGTATCTGTGATTCACCAGACTGCATCATTTCCTGCTGCACACTGAGATGTGTCACATGGAGCATATTGCTTAAATACATGTGTACATTTAACAACAGAGAAACATTTTAACTAATATTTAATAAGACAAAACTTTGCAACTTTCACCCTAACGCACAATACATTGTAACATGTCTTGTAAAATGTCATAAGGTTCATCTTCCCTAATACCTTACCTGGTAAGTGCTATTAATGGAATATATATAAGTATACAGTACAGTTCATTTTATAGTTATCTCATGTCCCATTCAACTTAGTTACTGCAGTAACATGGGGTAATCTTTAAAACTGTCCTTACATCACAGGAAACTATGGTCTGTGGAACCAGTATGCTGCCATCACCTGGGTACACAGGAATGTACGCTCACTTGGAGGAGACACTGACAACATCACCCTCTTTGGAGAGTCTGCAGGTGGAGCGAGTGTTAGCTTCTAGGTGAGAGGTTTCAGAAAATGCATGGCAACATTTTCTGCAAATGTGTATGAGTTTGTGCATGCATTATTCATTTATTTAGAAACAAGTAATTGTCATGTCCTGGGCTGTTTGCCCAGCGTTTTGTGTTAATAGTTTATTTCCTGAGTTTGTCCTCCCTGTATGTTTGTCATGTTCCCAGTGTTGTGACTCGTCTGCGTGTTCTTTGGTTTATCACTTCCTGTTTTATTTTGCCAATGTGATTTCCTTGTGCTTTGTGTTTAGCTTTGCTTCCCCTGTGTAATTAGTTTCATTTGCCTCACCTGTTGTTCCCTGTTGTTTCCTCTTCCCCTGATTACCCATTGTGTATTTAAGCCCTCAGTTTCCATGTGTTCTTTGTTGCGTCGTTGACGTTGTGTGCCCGTGTGTTCCTGTGCTCCCTGTGTCTGCCCTTCGTCCCCCTTCTACGGTGTTTGTATTTATTTTTTCCCTATATAAATAAATGTCTTTACGTTATGCCAATCTCCGGAGTCCTGCGTGTTTGCCCTCCCTCGTCCGTTTCCTCCCCGGCCATGAGAGTAATATATCTTTAATACCGTTTAGACACTGTCAAGCTGGTGTGTCCTTATGCATGATAATTGTTACAGCAACAAAGCTCACCTTTTACTTTTACTGTTGACTGTAAATGAATGAATTTAAGATTAGGCTTAAAACGTTCTTTTTTGAGAGAGTGGACTGCTGGGGGCTTTCCATGATGCACTGTGTTTCCTCTTCATTCACTACTTTTCACTCTGTGTTTTCACGCTCTATATTTTTATACACACTCTGCATTTAATCATTAGTTATTAACCTTTGGCTCTCTTCCACAGTGTGTCTTTAGTCCTGTCTCCCCCAACCAATCATGGCAGATGGCTGCCCCTCCCTGAGCCTGGTTCTGCTGGAGGTTTCTTCCTGTTGAAAGGGAGTATTTCTTTCCCACTGTTGCCAAGTGCTTACTCATAGTGGGTCATCTTACTGTTAGGGTTTCTTTTTATTATTGTGCAGTCTTTACCTTACAATATAAAGCACTCTGAGGTGACTGCTGTGATTTGGCACTATATAAATAAAACTGAATTTAATATTAATGCTGTAATGTACAGTGCCAAAATGCTTTTTTTTTTTTTTTTTTAACAGAATGGCTCATAATAAATTTTATCGCACTTTACCCTGCCCAACCTGCCCAGCCAATGACAGCATGGTGGCCTGTTTGAAATCAACTGATGCTGTGACTCTTACCATGGCTGCCCCTGTCCCTGTACAAGGCTCTCCAGACTGTGAGCATTAGTTCTCGTGAATGTAACTTTCTAGCAGAAGCACAAACTGTCTATTTTAGAATGTATGGAGAGCACAAAATAATGGGTGCTTAAAAGGCCAACTATGAAGCTGATCCACATGATATGGCACTTCAATCAGATCCCAGACTTCTCACCGTCTCCTGTTGTGGATGGAAACTTCCTGCCGGATGAACCTGGCAACTTGTTCCACAACGCTGCTGAAATACCTCAGAGGTGTTAATGACATGGATGTACACACATGGATTACCACACAGGACATTCCTTCCCTTTCTGACAAGAATGAAGAAACTCCTATTGCTGAGCCCAGCTTATTGGCTGGACTAGACTCTACCATGACTGGGTGGGAGCCGACTACACACATGACCTTCAGTACGTGTTTGGGAAACCACTCACCAAGTGCTTATGGGGACAGACACAGAGATCTGTCTCGCTAAATGATTGTCTACGGGGCTAACTTTGTTAGAACTGAGTAAAATACAATGCAAACATGTGCAAGATTGTTTTTGTTTGTTTGTTTGTTTTAATACAGATGTTTGCTACAAAGTTACTGGATGCATTCCAAGAAAGGCCACCTGAAAGTTCCTGTTACCTGCCCTGAGTTTAACATCAGTGGAGTGGACTACACTTCCTGGACATCAATGCAAAGATGAATGAAAGCTCCACTAGGAAGCAAAAGAAGCTTCACTTTGTTCGCCTTTGGATGGGCACCCTTCCCAGCCTCCTATCCTTCCATCCTATGGTGCCACAGATGTTTAAATGAGAAATTAAATCATATTAAGCAATAAAAACAAGAGTGTGCAAAAGATGTATTTGGCCTTTTATCTACCAGTTGCATCAGCCATGCAACCAGGCAGCCAGTCTTGACATAAGTGCAGGTTAAGTTATCATAGGCATTTATCTTAACCCCAACTATGCTATCACATTATGTAATATTATAAATTGTTCTCCTCAAGTTTGGGCAATCACGGAACACCAAAATAATCATTCAACTTGCACACGCTGAAACACAGAGTTGAATTTTAGGGAAGTTCTAGCGTTGGGTCTTATACTCACAGGGTTAATTAGACTTTTGACAAGATTATTATTATAAAGGCCACAAGAGGGCGTCTGCAGCACATGAGTGTTACAGGTACATGAAACAGTCTTGCCAATATAACATTAGGTCAGCATGAGTTATTATTAAATATATATTAACTATTAATTATAATGCACTCCCACAAAGAGGCACGTGACCTTACTTAATACAATTTACGTTACTTTATCTTGTGTCTTGTATTTGTTTATTCATGATAAATGATAATGCTCTTATCTGCTTTGTCTTGCAAACTTTTTGCTTGCACACAATGTATGTTCGAATCTCTGTGGACATGCATAGGCTTTGGTGAATTGTAATTGTAGTTTAGTCCCCATTAATAATAGTGTTCTTCCTGTTATTTTTGCAACAATTTGAGCAAGACTGTTGGGTTCTGACCCGTTTAGAAGAGACCTATTAACAAAACACACAAGAGACGTGAGTATCTTTTTTACCAGCTGGGAGAGCAAGGCCCAAGTCTGCACAGTACAGAGTTGTCTATGCTCTAAGGAAGGGATGTCTCCCAGCTACTTTTATTAGGAAGGTTACATAAGCGTGTGCAGCTGGTGTCACTCAAAGCAAGGAAACCCCCACCCACAGTGCTCCTTGCTTGTTTCACACACTGTGTGAGGTGCAGTATGAGTTATACAGTACGTTCTGTGCTCAAGTGAAGGAAATACATAGAGTGATTCTCAGTGCTGTTTGATGGTCATATATAATCCAACAAAGACCCATCCCCAAAACACAAAGCCAACTGCACCATGAAGTTACCACCCGAGTTTTGCGTTTAAGTACACCGGGTCAGCCCCGGGTGTGGCTTAAAAAAACAAAAAAAAGTTGTTCCGTCTCCAAAGTGCCCGGTGCTCATTGTAAACTGACCGTGATACTGTGCAAGGTAGAAAGTCAGGCATGTTCAACGCAAAGGCGGCTGCTGTCATTGGGCTGGGAGTGGGTGCACTGCTTACCACGCAAAGTGGAGATCCGCTGGACTCAGCCTCCAGCCGGTATCCGATATGGAGCGAAATAGGGTTGCAAGGTGCTCCAGCCGGGGCTGTCTTCTGCTTCTCCGCCGGAGTTCTTCTCTTCGCCATAGGCTGGCTGTACCGGCTGCTCTTCAGTCCCCTGGAGCTGCTTAGGTCGCCCGACGACGTGGGATACGCCGACGAGGACGGTCGCACCAAAGCGCAGGTAGCAAACGACGTCCGGCGCAGGAGGAAAATCGGGGAGCTTCCACCGGTTTACCCAAACGGCTGGTACCGAGTGCTGGACTCGCACATGCTGGAGAGGGGCGAGGTCAAAAATGTCTCTATTCTAGGTATGAAAATAGCGATGGGTCACAGAGAATAACGAGAGAAACCACAGTTTTATTATAGTGTATGTTGTGAAAATGGCAAATAAAAGAAAGTTTGTGGGAGAAGTTTGTTTGATAGTACTGTAAGTGCAGGATAGTAGCTTACTTTGGACTTTGGTAATTGTTACCAGACAGTGATGCATGTATGAGTGTTAAAGTTTAACTCAATGTTTGAGTGTTTAGACCCAGATTTTATATATAGGCTTATTTTTGCAGTCATGCGCCTCCTTGAACAATATGAGAAACTCCACCAGAAAGGCTGCATTAAGTGCCAGAAAAGCCCAACACAATTTTGGGTTGATATACCTTTAATAATAAATAGTTGTTACTGATCAATATATCACTGACATTTCCTCATGAGAAGCTAGCAAAAGACTGCATTTTTTTTTTAATTGCATGTTTGTTTTCTGGATACGTGATAACACTGACATATGCAGTGTGGGGGTTAAACCACGTTGTCCTCTCTTATTTGGAATTTAAGACTTTGTTAAGGAAACAGGTGTGCATTGTGGTGCTTAGTAACACTTTATTTTGGAACAAAGGTTCAAGCTTTGACCTGTCTGTTTGACTTGAAGGGGTCATGGAGACAGATGCTGTGGTTACTGATGTTTGTAGAATTACTTCATAGTGACATTAGTGCTACAAAGTAACAGCTTCTTGCTTTATTAACACATGTGCCAATAATTTTCTTGATTAACCAGTGAATGGATTTTGGAGAGAAAGCTGTTATTATTATTAATTTTATTATTAAGATCTGTCTCTAATGATCCATTTTGATGTATGAGTGCGAGCTGACCCCTTTGATCTCCTGCATCAGGTTTTTCTGTGATCAACAATATGACAGTCTCATCACTGATGGCCTCAAGTTTGCATGTATTTCATAAAGATGGGGGCACTGATACAGCCGCTGTTGTGTTCCACTCACCGATTTGTTCTTCTCATGCTGATGTGCGGTGGGACTGTTTGATCCCTTCAGAGAGTTTCTTTGAGTTTGAGTTCAAAAGGGTTTCAAAGAGCCCGTCGGGCTTTTTAGGTTCCTGTCACTTTGCTTTCAGCAAATGACAAACAAACAGTGCACGAGAGGGTTTTATACCTGGAAAAAATATCAGCCGGTAAAAAAGCAATACCTGCTCTCGCAGAGTGATTCAGATCATACTGTAGTTAGAACTAACAGTCATCTTTACCACCAATTACCCTATAAGCAAGTTACAATCATGCCACAATTTCAGTGAAATACTTTTCTTATAATCCTCAAGAAATAAGGGACATCAGTGTGTGTCTGCTTGGAGAACAGATAGACTGTTAGGTCCTTGTGCTCCATATGTCTCCACCAGAACTGACCAAATCCTTCACACCACTCACTAGCTTTTGTATAGTTTTTAATTGGATCTTACAATCAGAGTTTGCTCAGAGGTCATGTAATTCCCTCTGGACTTCATTCTGGAGTGGAGCAAACATATAATATCTTGGAGAACTTTAAAAAAAAAAATCATTTGTTCATTCGTTCTGTTTTATAGAAGGAGTCGTACAATAGATCAGTGAGTTTTTAGATTTTTATGAGGGTTTTTGTAGTAAAACATTTCTGCAGGTGTGTCACAGCACCCCATGCCACTTTGTGGCATTCACCATTTTGATTTCACACTTGAAACACCGCCTGATATTGAGATTGAGAGGCAGTGAACTGGGATCATAAACTCTATGACTGGCACTCTTTATATGTTTATGGTAATAATAAGAGGTACAGTAACAGCAATATGATAACAGGTCAAACTCAGTATGACAGTGCAATTATTCTTAAGCATAGCCAAACTAGAAGATGCATTTTGATTGCAAGGTATTATATTGCTAGAAATCCTGCTGAATAAGTGTTCATACAGTGATGGTATGCAGCTAAGTAAAGTTATTGAATGCATGTTTTCTGACTGGTTTTGAATCTTACTGTGAGCACAAGTGTGGAAGGTTAATAGACCTGCTACACACTACAAGTCTGAGTCAGATCAGTGGTTGCCAACACAAGGAGAGGAGATTGCCAGAAACCCACCAGGGTGTGTCAGCATGTTGGAAAACATATAGAAAACACACAGATTGTTTTTCTCTAGACAACATGAATACTTTTCTGCCCATGACTTGCAGTGGATCTGTTTTATTTTTATAGCACATTTCTCTCGTTTACTGTCCTCCTCTCTAGTCCTTCAAGGTTGAGTTCTCCCTGTAGCTCCCAACATTTTACCGCCCCAAATTCTCTTGTCCCAAAAAAAGCTTGGCTCCCATTCAAGATTTGCATCCTGCTGCGTCTCCCTCCTAACCTTTCTCTGCAGTCATGCATTCACATATTAAATTCTGCCGAGTGGGTCTTTTCCACCGTGTGGTTCTCTGTGCAGCAGTCTGGGGGAAGCAGCGCAGTGCTGTGTCACCCTTCATTTGGATGATTTGATGTCTCAGATTTTTTTTAGTACCTTGACTAATCACTGGTGGAGCTTGCTCAGCTGTCACTCTATACTACAGTTGCTCAGCTTACGCTAACTTGCATGCTATCTAAGCACTACTTAAGGTTTAAAGCTCAGCTAAAAGTCAAGCCAAATAAGGAGAGACAGTAGGAGGAGAGCTGCAGATCTGGTGTCCGAGTTCAGTTTGGACATGCACCACAGGGAGTGCTTTCCATGAAGACCTTCTCCAGGAACTTTATTAGACCGTAAGCCTAGACTGCACTGCAAGTGAAATGATACAAAGCAGTCACTTAAAATTTTTGCCATCAATGTACGTGCCGCAGTAATTCTGATGCAGTTATTTTGTTTCAATGAGCAAAGTCATCAGAATAATGATAAAGTCATATAAAAAAACTTCTATGAGTGGCATTAATTGTTAAGGAACCAATTAAGTTAACAACCGCAAAGGCATGATTATAAAATGTGATATTGGGCATAATATTAACAGAGTGTGTGAATTTCATTGATTTATTTCTGGGAAAATTTGAGTGTTTCTTCATTTCTGAGAAAGTTTTCCACACGATGTGCACACGATGCTCACTATGCTGTCACTGTCCACAGTTCACTAAATTGCTCCTAGTGGGGGCAGTAATAAACACCCTAAGGAACATGCAGGGAATATGTTGCAAGGGTTGCATGTTTATGTTTTTCTTCCTCTTGTATTGTACAGTAAATATTAAGATGCTGGTAGAACTGTGCAAAAAGTACAATCTGCACAGTACTGTTATCCTCTATGTTCATTACTGGTTGCTCACAAACCCAGTACAAAAACCTTTCTGTACTTTAATTACCGTAGGTGAGCAGGTGGCGGTGTTTCGGGGTCACGATGGGAAGCCCTATGTGGTGGATGCCTACTGCCCTCACCTGGGTGCCAACCTAGCTGTGGGTGGACGGGTGTTTGGAAAATGCATTGAGTGCCCATTTCATGGATGGCTGTTTCAGGGGGATGATGGCAAGTGTGTGAAGATTCCCTATTCAGAAAAAGGTACGTCAATCATCTGCAATATTGTTACATCTTAGTGGTATAGGTATACTCTGTGTATAATATGTTAACTAAGAAAGCATGAATATGCTTAGGTAATGGCTTACAAAGTTACGTAAATTTAAAGTCAATAGACCTTCTTTATTGGTCAGCATACCCTGACTAAAGAGGCTGTGATTCAGTTTTGGGTTTCATTTGTCCTTCAGTGCCTGAGTTTGCCAGTGTGCACAGCTGGCCTACCTGTGAGGTCAACAAGCAGATCCTGGTTTGGTTTCACTGTGATGGAGAAGAACCTCAGTGGACCGTTCCTGAGCAGCAGGAGATCACAAAGGATGAGTGGGTCTATCGTGGGAGAACTGAGCATTTTATTAATGCTCATATACAGGTATGGTGCATATGTCTGAGCATGTGCTTTCTTGACTATGATGGCGAGATGAATTTATGGTGTTATGTCAGGTGTCTCTATATTAACCCTCTATTGCACACATTTTAATGGTTCACAATAAAAAAAAAAATTCCCCCATATCATTTATTGGTTTATTTCAGCCCTTGTTTTTTCTGACTTCGATGTTATGGTTCATCCTCCCTTTTTGTGACCATTTTATATTTGCCAGTATGAGGTATGCAGGTTGTCCAGGCAGACATGTATCCTGGTGACTATGACTTCAATTTGGAATCCCTATTAAAAAGAAAAGAAAATTATTTAAGGTTTCAGTTTTAGTGAAAACATGTCACAAAAAACAACAGCTGAAGATCCGACCCCTATTTTGTTTGACGTCTACTCTACAAAAAGCATTTAAATACACTGGACATGCAGACATGCTGTTAGAATGTCTGTTACAGAACATTAATCAGCACATTCGATTTATTTGTGCATGAATGAATTCAATAACAAGACGAGCAATGTTTAAAACCCTATAAGTTCACTTCAGCCCAAAACCTTCTTCTGCATTGCAGCCCCCCTCTCCCCGATCCTGCTCCTTTCTTCCACATTACAATCGTCTGTTTATTTTCCTATCAAAATGTGGTAAAAGCAAAAAAAATGTGAAAAATACAATTATTTTTTGAACCTATATTGTACAGATGTGACAAAGACAAAAGAGCAAAGTCATAAAACATCAAATAAACTAAAAAGCTTGTTCCCACCACCGAAAATAAATAACAAAAAATCCAGATAAAATTCAAAATTCTGACTTCACTCAAAATTTCAAGTTATTTTCTCAGAAGTTTGAGTAAGTTTTTGACTCCACCGGAAAAGTGGCAGAAACAAGCTTCCATAAGGAACTCCAAGTCACTCTGTTTTTAAATAAAATTTATGTTGCAAATAAAGGTCGTCTGTCTCTTGTTGATTTGTCTGTCCAGGTGTTTGGCTATAGTGTACTTTTTCTTTAGCATAGTTTTTTCAGTATCCACAAAGCTGAAAACATGACACCATGTCCTCAGATTTAGCCTCAAAGTCATTTTCCTGGTCACAAATTCCCCTCACTCATTGGCCGTACTTTGATATTTATTTAGATTGGTTTGGCATATTCCCTACGCGTTCTTTATTACAATCTTTAAAGATAATTAAGAAGCTTTACATACATATTAGAAAACCAATAGACAGAAACAATATAACACAAAACAGCAGCTTTCATCCAAGGTGGCTCCAAAAAAAATCAATTTTTTGCATCTATTTTGAGGAGAATTTGTGACAAGGAAAAGGTGTTTGAGGCGAAATCTAAGGAAATGATGTCTCGTTTTTCAAGAACAGCACCGATTAACAGATTTTTTTTCCCAATAAGTGGGTGTCTTCTCTTCTCTGTAGGAGATTCCAGAAAATGCAGGAGACATAGCTCACTTGTCTCATCTGCACGCCCCAGGCATGCTCAGTGGAGCAGATCTGCGCTACACCAACAGCAAAATCTGGGAATTTGTGCGACACAACTGGAAGGTAGCATGTTTCTAAACTAGAAAAAAATTAAACTAAATCAGGAATCATCAACGACACTAAGGGGAATATGCTCAGTGTTATAACTGCAACTTTTTACTGTGGTTTTGACAGTATGAGTGATGCCATATTTTCTCACTGTGCGCCTCTTCAAGGTTGAGTGGGAACCAGAGTCAGAGCCTAACGAGCATTGTTCTCTGATGTTTGTGAAACATGCGCTTACAGTGTTTGGATGCCACTGGCCTATTCTGGATGTTCATGTCGTGGCTAGACAGGTAAAATACATTCTGCACTTCACAGGAGGAATGAAGTTTATAAGCAATTTTCTATGACTGATTGTACATTAAACTGGCACAAAAATCACTGATCTGATCTCTAAAAATCCTCTCAATTTAAAAGGGATTTAACCAAAAATAAATTAGGCTCAGATCTGTAAATTTATGTTCAGTTTAGCGCATAATGTACAATTTAGTGAACATTAGGATCGTGTTTCATAGTGCAGTGTGTTTTAACAAAACTGGGTATTACAAAACTTCCTGTAATCATTAATGTGGAACATCACATGCTGTTTTTTGCTAATGCAATAAACACTGTGCAGTCTGTTTGCCTTACTTTGTGAGTAAAAATTGTCTTATGCAAGTGTACCTTGAAACCACTAATTTTACTGGGTTAACCAGAAGGCTGCAGAGGGAGCTGGATCACTTACATGCAGCACAAATGTTGGAGGCAGAATATGTTTACTGTGGCCAGCAGTGGAGGATCACTGTAGTATGAGAGGCATTATTGAGTTTAACCATGCATGCAAAAGCATTTTTCAAGCATTCATTTCTCATGAACAGACTAATGCTTTTTGGACATTGAATTATCTGTAAATGAAGCTTGATGTTAAATGGTGCAAAATATATTTTTATTGCGGTAACTGCCAAGTAAGTCAATGAATCCTTAGTGCATAAATATAGGCCTATCAGCAAAAGCTGACAACTTTAAATTATGCTAATACTACATGTTTGCCTGTTATCTTTCAGGTGGGTCCAGGAATAGTGTTTTTGAAGTTTGAACAAGCTTTCCTGGGCCGGGGTGTAATCATGCATTGTGTGACTCCCGTGGAGCCTCTGTTGCAGTGTGTCACTCACACCATCTTCTATCAGTCTAACATCCCACCCGTGGTGCCCAAATTCATCCTCAAAGTGGAGTCCATTCAGGTGCAGCACAACATTATCTTTTATAATCACTCTAACACAGGCTTGCTTGCATATCATTTATGCTACCATCATTCTGCCCTCCTGCACTGTCTAAAGAAAAATAAGACAGTTTAAGGCAGTAGAGTGGAGTGACTTTTACAGAAAGGCAAGCAGAGAAGATGATGCCAGATGCAGCTTGACCAGCACACAGGGCTCCAGTCTCCCATCAAAGAACACAGTTTTGTCTATAATGAGTGTGTGCAAACAGCCAAAAAAGGCAGCTCCTTTCCCCAGTTGCAGCCTTTGTTAATGGTACACAAATCTGCTCGTGAATCTGCAAATTCCAATTTTTCAGTAAAAGGCTATTATCCACTGCATACATCAAAACTGCTACTTATTTGTGAGATATACCCCAGCGCTGATCAGTGTGCGCACTGGCCTCTCACTCTGCCTTTGGTTAAGTTCTGCCTCCGCACAGTTAGCAGAAGTAACACCACACAGTCACAGATAAGGTGTAAATAGTCCTCATTAAACCTGATAATTAGCTTGGTGGTGAACAAGCATAGTTGCAGGCATTTTAACAAGAATACAGAAAAATTGTCTCAAAATACATTGAGAAAAATTGCCTGATTCCTAAAACTAAAGGCTTTTTGCCCACAGCAGCAACAGCAGAAACTCAGACAAAATACTTTAATTAGCTCGATAAACAGTTTAATTAAAAATAAAGACAAGACAAATGAAGATGATGACACAGTTTCACATTCAAAGCATATATTTTTAGATTAAGTAATTTCTTTCTTCATTTGGTATTGACAGCAGCAGAGGGAGGGAGTTTTCACTGAAATGCCAAATATCAGCAGCTGATGGAGTTACTATGGAGTGACATTTAATGAGCAGCACTTCACACAGAAACCCCTGCTGATAAATTATTGTAATTTAATGCAAGTAGATGCCAGCGCAGTTTTCATTATTTAATTCTGGTTCGGCTTCAGTGAAAATCTGTTCCTTTTTCTAATTGTATTCAGCGGCACTGCTTCATTATCCTTATCAAGGATGAGGGGAATAGTGTTAAAAATAAAAATGTTTGAAGTAGGCTGAAAACTATAAAACAAACTTATAATAATGCTTGATATTTAGTCCAGTGTCCAGTGACTCTCCTGTTTTTGTTTTGCCTTCAGTTTGAGCGCGATGTGATGATCTGGAATAATAAGAAGTATATCTCCAAGCCTCTCCTCGTGAAGGAAGATTCAGCCATCCAAAAGCACAGACGCTGGTTCGGTCAGTTCTACAGTGAGAACAGCCCACGGCTGCAATACCAGCGTGATACGTTGTACTTTTGAGCTCCCTGAACCACAGGAGATGATTTCAGCAGGGTAGACATTAATCAGACACTTCAGACAAACGAGTTCACCCTTCGTTTTTGTTGCCGACAGCAAGATAAAGGAGGAGAAAAGGCCTGATAAGTTTATGCAGTTCGGATTTGCATTTTTTTTTGTAAAAGAATTAAACTTTGTTTTGTTAAATAACCTTTTTTTTTTGGGGGGGGGGGGGGGGTATTTTTGTTGTGTGGAATTTGACTTTCCAGGCTAAGACAGTGCCCGAAGTGTAACTGAAATTTTATGAACATCTAAACAAGCAATACTTAGACCACCAGAATTGCCTTGACTGTTAGATTGTCAAAACTATCTATTACATAAACTGTGAAACATATACAAACATATCCCTATATTTCCTCTTCTGATTGAGGGAATTTTTCAGCATGTCTGCAAATACCTGCCTCTAGTTTGAGATCAGTGGCTTCCTTTATCTGCACCGTGCTTCAGAGTGCAATTATTAAATTCTTTCACCTGTTACGCCGGTTAGAAAATATTAACCTGGCTTCCCAAACCGTGCATTCAAATCTTTACTGTGTACTCAACCTTGGCTGTGTTTGATCTGCAGGTGTGTTTGTGTTTTGAATAATTTCTCAGGTTACCCAGCAGCCAGCTGATAGGCTAACGATCTCTTTGTTTCAGCGGTGTGAAATGACAACTTAAAGGACCACATCATGATTTTTAAGTCTTATAGAGATGCAAGATGTGGTGACAAGTTTTAGTTTTTAAATAAGCAGAAACCTCTGGGGCTGAAAATGAAGCCAATGCAAAGTGCCAGCAACTGCAGTTCCTCTAGTGGGCACTTGGGGCTGTCTCCAAACACGAGTCAATCCCCAGAGACTGCTGTGTTTAAACACTTTTTACATCCTGGGCCTTTACGGATAGTTTCTGCCTTTATTTTATAGCGCTTTCAGGTGTCTGCACATTGCACCTGTGTAACTTATAGAAGCAGCTTGCTAACCAAGCTTGCTAGCATTAGCTGATGACTTCTGGCTCCACAAAACCAACATCAGTATAATTAACAGTGCAGCGAGTCATATTTGTCCATCAAATGGAACAATCACAGCGCAGAGGTTCAATGTAATGACTGGAGTTAGTTGAGGTGAAGCCAAGCAGACATCTGCCAGTTATGTCGCCTCAGTTTTTAGTCTGTGTACTCTTTCCCTCTTTCTAGCTACAAGTATGCACAGTTTTTTAAGGCATGCTGGTTGTTCAGAGCACGGTAGGACCCATGTCATCATCTGCTGCAGGACTGCTTGGTTCTTTTGGCTTCCTTATGACTCCAGTTTTATGGAATATTATCACGCTGATACCCTGACCTGGTTCCCACCAACTTCTGAGAAAACTATAAGCTGCTAAATGGTCCTGCTAGAACATTGTTGCTTGCTGTTTATTTCTGGACAGGTAGCATGCAGCCGTTAATGTAGAGCTTTTCTGTGGCTGAAGGTTTTTAGTGAGAGAGATGAGGACACCAAACGGCTGTTAGACAAACACACAGAAGTGAATCAGGTGGCAGAATTACCTTTTTCACCTACATGTACTCGTGATTCTTTGCTGATACAGATTACACCAGGCATTTCCCCCCAAAATTCGTATTTTAACAACAATAATAGTTATACCTATAATGTGTTGCAAATCATGGACATAAATTCTTTGTCATTTTGATACAATAAGACACTCTTGCTCATTTAAATTAAATTTAGCATATTTTTAAGTATGTGACAGGAAATATCCCTCATCCAGAGCATGCCAATATTTTCGCACTGGATTTGTTAGATAGATGTTGCTCATTTCTTTCATAGCTTTATGCAAATTAAACATTTCTTTTTGCTTGATTAGTCTGGGCATATGTTCCCAATGTAATCACCAATGGATACAATACTGCGAGGCTTCATTATTAAACATTATAATGGCTGCTTGGAAATGTTCCAGATACTGTATAAAGGTTATGATAATGTCTTATTGTCTGTGCTGATGTGGTTAGCGCCACTCTTAATTTCCGTTGGATGGTCTTAGAGGAGAGAAGACACATTTCAGAAGCCAAACAAGCAGCAATGTTCAAGCACAATACTTGTTGTAAATATCAGATGACCTCTGTATCTGCTCGGTTTTAAAATGTGCTTCTGTGACAGTCTAATCTTCAGATGGAATGTTTATATAGATATGAAGAATAAATCTGTCTCTTATGCTCTGATGTGCTTACTCATGCATTTGCAAACTGGCAAAAGCTTTGAGTAGCGCTGAATGTGTTAGCATGTTAAATTGAGCATAACAGTGAAATGTTCACTTGTTCTACTTGGCCAGTGGCACTTCTCTGAGGTGCGCGTTATTACTTAGCACTCCTTATCCTTGAATGTACTTTTCTTATCTCAGTTTGTGGTGGGAAAACTGTGTTCCCTTCATTATACTAAAGCAGTACATCAATTAGTGGCCCTCTTAATGCAAGAAGAAAGCAGACTTGAGCCTGTGACAGAGCAGTGTTGCCTGTATTAAAATCTCTTTTTAATGAAGGATGGCTGAAGCAAAAGTCTTCGACGCTGAGGAGGAAGGTGTTATTACACAACAGCCAGCTACAGAGGAGGCTTATTTCAGTGTAGTATACAAATTGGGGGGAGAAGAAAAAGAAGATGAAAGCGACTCAGCGATACGGCCTCTGCTTGGGTACAAACATCAGGACAGCAGTGACAAGAATCACAAAGCGGGCGCACAAACAGTGACAGATGGGGCTGACCGAAAGACATCTGTTCCACAAGAGCTGGAATTGGCTGGCAGGGATCAGCCAGGCTGCAGTGGAAGTGTCAGGAGTTTGTGCAGCGACAGCAGCCAGCGTGAGTGCCCCATCTGCAGCGAGCTGTTCGACTCGCATGGAGATCACCGCGTCACCTTACTCAACTGCAACCACAAAATGTGTCACCACTGTACAGCTGCCATCATGAGCCGGGCCAAGGACACCAGCCGGATTCAGTGCCCCTTCTGTCGACAGTCCACCCCGTTCCCAGAGTGGGAGATCTGGAGACTGCAGGAGGAGTCTTACAGTAATGGCACCTGTGAGCTTGGACCGGCCCTCAGCATCGGTCCAGGTCCTGAACTTCAGGCTGTGCCAGCATCGCCCTTATGTTGTTTCACGCTGGAGAGTCAGCTGGAGGATCACACACGCAGAAATATATGTGGATGCTGCATCTACCCTTCCTGCCTAGTTGGAGTAATAAGAGCAAGGTACTTCCTGTGCTTTGTGCTTGCCCTACTGGTAATGCTGGGCTGTTTTCTGTACATGGTTGCCCTACTTAAAATGCTGTTCATGCACTTGAGTGACGGCTGAGCTTCACGAGGGCACCATTTATAACTATGAACTGGCAGTGAGCTATTTTTCATACGCTTTAATTGACATTTGAAAAATATTCCTCTGGCATTTCTCACATTAAAAAGGAAACAAATAGCAGAGCTTGGACATTCATTTTTTTTCCTCTACAATGTCAGATTTCGAAGGTCATTTGTTCTTGTTGTTTGATTAACCTCATTTATTATCTTTCAATTCACATAACTTGGCCATGCCGAACTCACCTTTGGACTCTGATTGCGGTGTACACAGCAGCTCTGTACTGTAGCTAGATTTCACTGATAGAAGTCCAATTTAGAGTTCACTTGACTCCTAAATACTGTCATTTGGAGGTGCACACAAATAACTTGTTTTCAGTACTGTAAAAGTTCATCGTACAGCACATTCAAAATATCTCCAAAACTGAGAGGATCCAATCTGCTGTCAACTTGTCAACCTCCCGACTTATGTTTTCTTTGAAGAGTGGCACAGCTTTGCAAGATTTGGTGCTACAGATAATAGAGGTTTGACTTTGGATCAAAACTCCTATCTTATCTTTCTGGGTCTCATATTGACCTATTTCTCATTGCAACATCTAGGATGCACTGTGCTGTTAGTGCTGCATATTCTTAGCAACAAAAATCCAGCTTGATCTCCTTTCAAACTGCACATGAAGGAAACTTGTCCCTACAATCGAAGCCTTTATATCCATGTTTTTCTTTGTTTTATTTTCTTCTTCTTTTTTTTTTTTTTGGCTTTGTAGTAGATGTACTTAAACTCAAAGATTTGTTGCTATGTATCTGTGGAAAATTTGCATATAACCTTGATTTTTTTCAAGTGAATTGTAAAAAAAAATACAACTCTTGCAGCCAACAATGTTTTAAACATCAATTTGTGATGTGCAAAAGTTTTTCCACCCAACTTTCTTTTATTTTTTTTCTTACTTTCTAGTTTTATCCTAACATTTTTTTTTTTTTTTTTGGCCTTATCATGTCCTGGCTTTCACAGTTTCCATTACCTGCTGTTTGTTCATAACATTTCAAACAGCTGAAATTGCAGGCTGCCTACAGAAATTGCTCTGACCCACAGAAGCATGGGCATAGGGCATCTGTGGGTGTGCTGTAATGGACTGGACTGGTCTGGCAGTTTCTAGTCTTACCACAAAAGGTGCTTTAGACTACAAGCCTCATTTAGTCATACATTCATACAGCACTTTCTCTGCCTCACATTTATGGCCAATTTTAGTTACTGATGTAATGAAATTCATTTTCTAAATTATGGTCCCATGTAAAGTAAATTAAATGTAGGCTGTGTTTTAGAGCTACACTGTGATTGAGTGTGTAATCTTGCTCAGTTTTTCAGTGAGAGCCTCCCCTAACAAAGTAAAGCAAACAAGATAACGATGGCTAAAATGCTCCGGTCGAGCCATCGAAGCAGGATTTCACAAACCAGGGAGTCGTGACTACCTCGTGGTTGGGCTCATTGTCCAGCTTGGGGAGGTCGTTGATGGGCATTGCAATGCAGTTGCAATGTTGTGATGCAGCAATTTTTTAGGTGGGTTTTTGGTTCTGTGTACAAATGGGTACCCTCTTTGCCAAAGATACTGAAGTTTTTAAGGAGCTCTTCAAAATTTAAGCTGACTGGGTAGAAAGAAAGAGATTTTTATTTGTCACATACATATAGATGCAGTGAGATTCATTCTCTGCATTTAACCCATCACACACATGGAGTATGTAGTACACACAGCACAGCATGGAGCAGGGGGCAGCCAAAGGACGCCCGGGGAGCAACCTGGGGGGGTGGGCTTGCTCAGGGACCCACAGTGATGCCAGCCCGAGGATTTGAACCAGGGTCCTCTCAGTGATGAACCCTCTTCTTCTCCCCTAGGCCACCACTTCAGGTGGGTCCCATCCAAAATACAATTCTCTAGTATGTTAAATCTTATAAAATGCTACTTTCAACTGCTCTGTTATTCACTAGGGGATACCACAGTGGGTACTCTGAGACATAATACCACCTATTTCAAAATGGTGAGGTGCATAACAAGGTTATTACATCATAAAATTTCCCTATATCGATGTGTTTTCCATATAATTTACATGAAGATCTCTGT
This sequence comes from Archocentrus centrarchus, assembly GCF_007364275.1. NCBI lineage: Eukaryota > Metazoa > Chordata > Actinopteri > Cichliformes > Cichlidae > Archocentrus > Archocentrus centrarchus. The sequence goes on from NC_044357.1 coordinate 21,056,834, forward strand.
CTCTTGTTTCTCTCGTGTCTGTGATGACATGCATGCTTGTTTTTCTGAGATTGAATCCTAATTCTCTCCTGACTTGGTGGACTGTCTCGCTTTTAGAATCACAAATTTGGAGCTAGCAGGCTTCTCTTAATGTGAAACAAAAAAGACCTGATCCATATTGATCCAAGCTCTGGCCCTCACACAGGGCTTTGCAGCATGTTAGGAGTGAAGCTGGCATCTAAAATTCGCAAGAGTCCTTGTGTTCTCTGCAGCATCAATACTTCAGCTCAGCATCAGGACAAGCAAGCGAGCGAGCACCGAGTGGGCTCACACATCTATAATTTATGCAAGGACTTCACACTACATGAGAAACACATCAGATAGACGAGCATCCATCTGCAGATGACTCATTTAGGCAACCCATTTCAAAGGCCTCATTGGCTCTGTTTATATCAAAGACACGGCAGTGCAGGACCTGGTTCGCTTCCCGCTTCAGTCAGATAATGTGGGCTCCATATTAAAAGCGTCCAACTTCTAGACACAATTGCTTTCTGCAAAATGCTGCACCATCACTTGTGATTTATGGTTCTTCACACCATTCAGCTTTGACATGTTCAAGTCAGAGCAATGCATGTTCTGAAAAATGC